>NW_026294573.1:40009422-40609422 GCF_007827085.1 Peromyscus californicus insignis
GAGCTAGAACTGTGGGGACTGGGAGAAAAGTGCTCAGCTAAAAGCATAAAATAATGGCCCCATTTCCTGTACACTGCTAATAAAGGTTTATATGCACAGTGACTAGCCCTAATAAAAGGACAGGAGATGGCAAGAGACATTCTGTTTCCTGAGAATCAAGGCATAAAAAGTTAGATGGACCTGACTCAAAAAGAACCCTCCGAAAACTCGGTTGTTTCCCATGAAATTGAGTAATATGTATGCAATCAGTTGTGTTGATATGAGGCACCTTGGGCCATTCAGGCTGAAAGATGTTGCAGAGGCCACCAGTTCCACAAGAATATTGTTCTGAAGGAGGAGAGTTATCTTTCCACCTTGCTTTCTGCCAAAGAGCCAAAGTTAGACTCTACTTTATTAAAAACAAACAAATAACGGACTCAATTTTATTATAGGTAGGAGAAGTTGCCTTTACAAAAAAAAAATGATAGTTTCTTTTCAAATTCCTTAAACTTTCATAAAGTACCCCAAACTATAAAATTTTCATGAATCAGCCGGGCGGTGGTGGCGCACGCCTTTAATCCCAGCACTCAGGAGGCAGAGCCAGGCGGATCTCTGTGAGTTCGAGGCCAGCCTGGTCTCCAAAGCGAGTTCCAGGAAAGGCGCAAAGCTACACAGAGAAACCCTGTCTCGAAAAACCAAAAAAAAAAAAAAAAAAAAAAATTTCATGAATCACAGTCCGCTGTTCTTAGATTCCCTGAACAACATTTTATTTATTTCAAGTTTTTATTACCATATTGAACCTTCCCCTCCATAGTTATTTACTGATTTCCTGGGCCATGTTGAAAGGAGTGGGAAAATACTTGAATATATCTAAGTGTAACTTATGGTGGTATTGCGGACACACTGAATTGTCCCGTTATGAAAGCTCAAGCAGGTGGCCACATTCTGGACATTCCTTTCCATTCTGGCCCAGGACAGTAATCCCTCTTCCTTAGAAAATTCTCTATGATCAACACATCAGGGGTTTGTTGCACTACTGGTGAGGCGGTAGGCCAGGAGTCATTCGTTCCTGCTAGCAGAGGGACACACTGTAGCTTTGGAAGCTAAGTCTACAGAGCTTCTTGCTAAACACTTTTCTAGACATTTATTAGATAGTCCATCTCAGGTGGCAGCCAGGACTTCTGAGGTTTAAAGAAATTCTGTCTCAGTGAGTGGATTGTGCAGTGTAGTCAATAGGTAAGTCCAAACCGACATTGGTTGTGTATCTGGAATGATCCCTTGGAGATCATCCTTTGACCCACATGGTATATAGATGGGTAGTTAAAGGCCTGGATTTGAGGGGTCAGTTGCCTGAGAGTTCCCAGAAAATGAGTAGTTTAGCTACACAGTAAGACCCCACAGAGTTTCAGCTGCTCTGCAGGTACACTTGGGTAATATCGTCATGGATCTGGACATGGACATGGATCTGGAACAAAGGTGTGGAGACCCCTGTTCAGCTTCCAGATGTCCTGAGGACCCAGTGAGGCTCAAATGTCTCAAGGACATGGTCTTCCATGGCTGTGGTGTTGCCTTTTTCCACAGAGGGGTAAAATTTGCCATGTGGAGCAAAGAATTGTTGCATTCAAAATGACATGACTCTTCCTGTTCTACTTGGCCTATAAGTAGGGATGGAATGAGATCATCCCCCATCTCTAAGATATGTTTGTCCCCCTCCCAGACCAGGCACTAAGCAGCCGGGCAGCAATGAACATACAGGCATCCCAGGAGGAGGAGGTGCTGACCTAGAACCTTTCTCACCTTAAAAACAGTTCATAAGAACCATAGACTTTGTCTTTGCATTTTAAGTGAGTGACGCAGCAGAGGCTGCCACTGTGTTGGCACTCAAATCCTTTGTGTAATCATCTACATCCCTACACTTGCCTATGTGTCAGTTGCTATTTACCATGCGTATTTTTTATATGTGTTTCCCATTTTATGTTTAATGGAAACATGTATCCATTTCCCTACATGTTTCTTTATGGTATTTGTATCTATTTTTGAGTACTCAATGGGCAGGTGTGAATGGGTGACAGTTCTATGTTTGTTATTTGACCATGTCACCAGCTTCTTCATTTGTCAAGTAAATGTGTTATAATTTATTTATTTATTTGACAGAAAGAGAGCAGCTTATCTGGAAGACTCCAGAAGGCGCAGGATGGAGGAGGAGCCACCCAGCCCTGTGTTGCTCTATTTTCAAAGCTGCTCCATGTTGTTATGGCAGCTAATTTTCCTTAAATGATTTAAGGAAATGGATCTGTGTAAAGAGCTGCAGCCAAGTTGTTATAGCAACGCCAGCAGTGGCTGAGGGGGCTTTTCTTTTCCAGGAAAAGGAAAAATCACCTTGGAGTGTAGAAACCACTGGAAAAAAAATCAGCCCTTAGGTTTGGAGTGACTTCGGGATGATGGAGAGGGCTGAAGGTAACCCATTCCCTTCCCTCAGCCTGATCTTGGAATGATCAATAGCTTCTTTGGCTCCCCGAAAGCAGATCTGGATGTCCTTCACCCCCACTGTTGCAATAGTGCTACGTTGGGCTGTGTTCTACCTTCGTGGCCTGGGCTCTTTTGATCCACTCTGCATACTGCAGCCTCAGTAGTTTGCTGAAACACCTATTCTTTATTCATGGGTTCATTCATCATTCACCAGAACATTCTCTGCAGTACCAGGTTCTGTGCTAGGTCCTGGGGGCACAGAAAATGAACAGAGCAGGCATGGCCTTGAACAGCATGTCAGGGGATGCTGGCTTTTCTGTGGTAGGTATAGGGAGTCATTGAGAGGTTCTAAAGCAAGGGAGAAAGACCTAGTTGGATTTCACTTTTAGAATGAGACTCTGTGGTTTCTTACGTGAGGAACTGAATGGCTGGAAATATTCCTCTTTGATTTCTTTCTTGCTTCACCAGCTTTTTGGCTCTCCCTTGACTGTTCTACTTCTCAGGATTGAGAGGGGGCATACGCTGGAATATTCCTGACAGGTTATGTTTTATTCTATTACTTTTAACTTTTCTTTTACAGCCACGATATTTAATTCAACTAAAATCTATTTAAAGTAATGTCTGATGACTGCTTCAATTTTA
Organism: Peromyscus californicus insignis; assembly: GCF_007827085.1. Classification (NCBI taxonomy): domain Eukaryota; kingdom Metazoa; phylum Chordata; class Mammalia; order Rodentia; family Cricetidae; genus Peromyscus; species Peromyscus californicus. The sequence goes on from NW_026294573.1 coordinate 40,012,513, forward strand.
ATTCCTCGGCTTGATGTGCAAACTCACACAGGAGCTTCCTCATACAGCCCCTCACCTACCCCTGCAGAGAGGCTCATGATAAATCCTACAGGCTAGTTCCAACAGCCAGGTCTCCCACCCCCATTCTATTGTTGTGCTCTCCTAGAATGCCTGCTCTCCTTTTCCTGAAATCTCTTTCCTCTCCAAATTTACAGCCACCTCATGAAGTATTACCTACTCTTAAAGCTCTGTCTGCATGTAGATTGTTCAAAGTTCCTTCAATACCACCCACCTCCAGGCCCATTTGGGACAGTCTCCCCAGCCCCAGGTCTCTAAAGTACTATAGTTTGTTTCTTATAGCACACCCTCCTTAGTATTTTGGTCTAAGGCACTGGTCTGGAGCTCTCCCCTGCAACTCACCCATCAATTTCTATACCCTAGAGTTTACCCAGAGGTCTTGCTTACGCTAACACTGAGAAATATGTGTTATGTTTTTTAGAGAAAATGATGTCTTTTTGATTTAGCATCATTAAATAAAAATGCTAATCAGGATGTACCTCATAGGTAGACTATAAATGTGAGCAGAGCTGCAGGTGGATGGTCCTTGGAAGTTCACCTACAGATCAGCTTGCATCTGGTCTTAAGGTCATAACTGGATGTAGATGTCAGAATAAGGCTTTGTGTGAGAGTGGCTAATTACGTGATAGTCCATTTCCATATTCTGGTGTGTACTATAATAATGTGAAACTCTCCTAGTGAGGGGATGAGCTCTTGCCCAAATGGGGATGTCATTTCTACTGCTACTTACTATGTATGGAAGGGGACAAAGCTTAAAATCAAAATGGAAGGAAAGACCGAAATTGGTTCCCCCTGGTCTTCACTCCACTAAAGGTACCTACCAAAAATGCCTAAGTGATGCCCCTGAACAAGTTGGGTCAGTTGGTAGGGGCAAGTTGGGGACTGAAGCCAAGAAGAGTCTTTGGTGGTCAGAGGCATCGAATCTCAACAGTGGTTATGTAAGACAGAGTAGGCAGAGTCTAAGGGTGGAGTGAGTCACCAAAGATGATGTGAAGCCTGTGTATTCTAGGAAAGGCACTGGGTGACATCATCTCTGCTTCTGTCCCTTGGGGGTTGGGATGATCTCAGCAGGCTGCAGGTGAACTCAGGAGAGGGTTTGTGTCACCAGATCAATTTCTCAGTCAGAGAGCACAGTAATGGTGATAGAAGGTAGCTTTGGGAGAGGAGGGTTTGCACCCCAACACTTTTCTTCAGAGAAATCTAAAGCCAAGGCACAGGGACCTAAGCTTACTCTGTCACTTGCTCAACATTTATGCTCAGCACCTGCTTACTCACAGTCAGAGCTCTGCTGAACACCAGGGACCCTGAAAAATTAGCCAGACTCTGCCCTCAGGGAACAATCGATCACAGCTGGTAAACAAGAGTTACCCTGTGCAGAGGGAGCTATAACGGATGCAGAACATGAAACACTTTGTATCTCAGCTCAGTGTAGTTCTCTGGGTTAAACACACCTTTTTCAAGAGCATAATTTAATATCAAACGTCCTCATTGGGGTGAAGGGTTGAGTGAGTCTGGAGCTAGGAGAGCAGCCTTTGAAGCAAATGCCACCACTAACACGAGGACAGTAGGTTGTCATTGTCCACTGAGGACATGGAATGGCTCCTTCCAGTGACTCAAAGTGCAGATTGTACGTTTTATTCCTACGTAACTTAAAACAGAGCACATCTAATGTTCTGTGTCACCTGTTACGTCTCCTGGGCATGTTAATTTTGCTGGCATTCTCAGGAAGGGTAGCACATCCACAGTGTGGCCCAAGCCAAACCACTGGCATCCTGCAAACTCCTTCTTCTCCCATTGACCACAATCAGCAGTCCTTATGTTTCCCTCCCTAATGTATCTCATCCTTCCTTCCTCTCTTCCCTCCTCCTAATAGCAGCAGGCTAACAGGTCATTCTCCCAAACCCCTAGGCTGGACTCTTAAAAGACACCCATGCCAGAGGGGTTCTTCTAAAACACAAACTTGATCCTGTCACTCACCTGCTTAAACCCAGTGAAAATAAAGCCCACATTGCTCCCTAAATCATATAGCTGTCCCTTTGTCCTTCTGTCTACTCCCAGTTCAGTCTACTGAGTCTGTCTCCCAATCCAGGCAGATGCAGACACTAGAGTTTTCCACCTAGGAAGCTTTCCCTTCCTTGGGTGTCTTTCTTGCATCATCCAGTGTTTCCTCCTAGGCTGGGCTTTCACACCCTCTCTCTGCCTCCATTAAATGTACTTAGAATGACTGTCTGTGAAGCCTTTCTCCATGGGGCTGCACTGGGGCATCTCCATCAGCAGGAATGTCAGGCAAATGACAGTCATCCACACAGCAGTGGAGTAGGAGTGATACTCAGATCTCAGATGGTTCTTCTGATTCTCTGTGCAGTGGTCACCAGAAACGGACGGAGGGTGGCTTAGATCCAAGTCTGGCTGAGTAGAGTACACACACCTTTGCATCCCATCTCTCAGGAGGTTGGGGCAGGAGGATTTTAAGTTTGAGACCAACCTGGACTACACAGCAAGACTATGCCAGGAGAGGAAGGAAGGAAGGGAGGGAGGGAGGGAGAGAAGGAGGGATGGAGGGAGGAAAGAAAGGGAGAGAGGGAGGGAGGGAGGGAGGTGGGGAAGTGAGAGAGAAGGGAAGAGGAAAGGGGAGGGAAGAGGAGGGGAGGGGAGAGAAGGGGAGAGGAAAGGAGAGGAGAGAGGAGAAGAAAATGGGAGCTTTCTGATAGTTTGTATAGTTCAGCAGCTTGGAACCAAGCCATTATGTGTATGTATACACGTATAGGACACTGAAGGTTAGGAGCAGAAATACATTTCATGGTGTTAGGGCATATACCTCTGGGCTCTGCAATGTTTGCAACTGGACACAAAGATGCCTGTAGATCTTATTCAAACTGTGAATCTGAATCTGCCACGTATCAGTACTGTACTAGATGACACACATCAGTACTGTACTAGGTACCTTCATTATAATGGCTTTTAACAAGAAAGAATGTCTAATTAGTCATCCAAATCAGGATGTTTTTAAGAGTACACTCAAGGACATTGGGTGTATGCTGGAACTACCCAAGCAAGGCCAAGGCTTAGCACCATTCTCCTTCTACCCCACTGAGTGCTTGTTGTGGTTAAAGAACTCCCACATGTTTGAAATATGTATTCCCAGCAGTTACTTGTTTAATGCCTATTTCCCTACTATATTACAAATTTAGAGTGTTCTCTCTATCAGAACTACAATGTCTGGAATATAGAAATGTGTTATATAAATATCTGTGGAAAGAAGAAAGAAAATAATGGAGTCAAAGATCAAGCCTCAGATATACTCACAGCCCAAATGAGTACCCTGCTTGGCACTCTCTGAGCTCCTGAGCACAGAATAGCTAGGCTGTTCTCACATTTCAGACTCATGGAAGCTTTGAGAGAATATGTGCATGCTATATTAAGCAGTCCACCCCACAAAAAAAGCAGTGAGGATAAGGGGAACAAAGAGGAAAGTGTAGGGTCGGGAATCCTAGTTGGAGTCATCTCAACTCCTTATAATGCCCTTGTTTGGGGCAGAAAGGTGTGAACTTCTGGGAAGAAAGTAGCTTATACTGTTATCTTAGCAACCAAGCATTTGCCAGCTAAACAGCCAATGATAAGTCAATACATATCATCAGCAATGCCCTAATATCTCTACAACTCACTTTTCCCTGAGCTATGTTTTGGAACACAAATGAATATCTAGTCATTTGTGAGCAAATTGATAGCTTCTGATTGATGATGGTGGTGACAAGCTTAAATATCTGCCTCTTTAGCCATTTGAATTGCTTTTCTTGGGTCTCTGTGGTGGTTTAAATAAGAATGGTCCCCACAGATTCATTTTTTTAAATGTTTAGGGAGTGGCACTATTTGAAAGGATTAGGAGGTGTGGCCTTGTTGGAGGAAGTGTGTCACTGGTGTTGGGCTTTTAGGTTTCAAAAGCCCAAGCCAAGCCCAGTGGTTTTCTTCCTGTTGCCTGCAGATCCAAATGTGGAAGTCTCAGCTACTTTTCCAGCACCATGTCTGCCTGTGTGTCATCATGCTTCCTGCCATGAAGATAATGGACTAAACCTTCGAAACTGTGAACAAGTCCCAATTAAGTGCTTTTAAAATAAGAATTGCCATGGTTATCATGTCTCTTATGGCAATAGGACATTGTCTAAGATAGTCTCTCTACCCATCCACATCCTCCCCACCAGCTCTTTTCTTTGGATTCATCTAAAACACCACTTTGTGCAGTGAGCCCACTCTGTTGCATCTGCTGACCCAGAATCCAGTGTTTCATGACTTATTATGGCATCCTTTCCATGGATGACAGTTTTGATCTACCAACAATATTACACTTGGTACAATAGATTATGTTATGTTCAATCCAATCCAGTTCAACAAGCAGTTGTTGCATATCTTTCACTAGCCAGACCAGGAAAACTAACAGTCCAGCTATTCTCCCTGAGAAGGAGGCAGCAGCAAGAGAAGCCATGACACTCTACTGGGAAGACAAGAACCAATAGAGAAGCTTGGAGGCAGGGGAGAGAACTCTGAAGATTACAGGTGTTTTCTGGGAAAATATGATGCAGCCCTACTCTCTGAAAGGTACAGAGATAGGACAGCCTAAGAGTAATAAGTGGGTTAGATGTACACAGTTGGCTTTCAACTGTGCCAAGGATGAGCTGGAGAAGGAAGTCATGTACTAAAGCTGTGGCAATGCAAGCCCTGACAAAAAGTGGTCTATCAAAGAACCCAAGAAAGAAGAATTCATATCCATAATCAAGAAAATGGTGGCTCCTGAGCCAGTGGGATCGCTCAGTGGTTAAAGGCACTTCTCCCAAGCCTGATGACCTGATTGGATTATTCAACACCCAAATAGTGGAAGGCAAGAATGGACTCCCACAAGTTGTTTTTTGACCACCATATGCATGCTGTGGAAATTGTACGTGTACACACACACACACACACACACACACACACACACACACACACACACACACACAAATATAGTAAAATGATTTTTTTAAATAAAATGGTAGTGTTAAAACCAAGGTCACTGATCTTTGCTCTAATATATGCATTTGTCTTTAAGCACAGCTTTATGTTGCTCTCTAATTAGCTCCATTTTTATTGGCACCTTCAGCAGAGTAAGCAGAACAGGTCACACTGGTGCATCTCTGAAATACCCCAACTCTGGAAATCTCCCTTAGCTACCACCATCTGCCACTTGATATGCACTTAAGGGGCCATCAAAATCACTACCATCACAGATGGGAAGGACTTGTGTATAATTTTACTGGAATGTCATTCAAACAATTGAGTCTCCTCTAAGCACCATTTTTGACAGTGTAGTTTTACAGTTTCACTTCACCTTGAATACTTTCAGTAAGGGAAAGCTCCCAGGTCATATACTCCATCCCAGGACAGTTGTAACTTGCTACAAAATTCTATTTCCTATGTCCCTACCTCTGTTCACCCACACCATCACTCCTAGGCACAAAAGTCTGCTATGCCCTTTTGCTGATAGCTCTTCAAAAAGGATGACTCTCATCTGTCTCCTTCTCTACACTACAAATGCCCATTGTCTTCTCTGATTTCTCACTGCAACAACTTGCTCCTCTGCATGAACATAGTGCAGCTCTGTCTGTATGGTTCTCTTCTTACTTCCAGAACAGTAGGCCCTCCTCTTCTCCAGGACCAGAGTCCCAAACCCAACCACATGGGCCCCAAGACTGTGCCATCTTTATACATTCTTGCTTCTTGGGCTATATTGCCCAGAGGTGTATGTGCCCTCCAAACTAGGCCAGCTACAGTCTTTTTGTAAAATGAGAGCAAGTCAGGGTAGAAGTGGGAGTCACCAGATGGGACACATGGCAGTCATGTTCCCTATGTGTGGAGTAGCCCAGCCTACACACTTCAAGTATATTATACACTGCTGGTATTCCATTAGGTTCTCTATTTTTCTTATACTAATTCAAGTTACATTTCTTTGGCTTATCATCAAGGAACCTTGACAAATAAAGATGTGCTACAATGTATTTCCTTCATTCCATTATACTACCACAATTGAGTCAATATTTATGAGAGGTGGGGAAAAGAAAGGGCTGGGAGAAGACACTGGGCCTGTAAAATTCAGACACGTGCATGGTTAATATCTTCCTGATTTTGCTCATGTAACCCTAATTTAAATCTGCCTGAGGACTTTCTCGTACAATTTTCCATTCCCAGATCCGGCCATTGGCCAGCAGCTGCCAAGGGCATCCTGCTACTCACTGGGTCATTGTACATCTTGATGATGAGTTGCTTCACTCCATGCAGGGTGGGATGGGCCCATGGAGAGGGATCCAGCCAGTGACGATTCAGGTCAAAGCCCATCAGAGAGCACCTAGACAAAGTCCAAACTGAGAGTCAGTACGGATGGGATGGGCTGAGTTTCCTAAATACCCAATACAATCAGGAGGGAAAAAGTCACTTATTGTTTCCCAGGTGGAGTTCTAAGCAGTTTACTAGGATTTATTAATTTAGTGCTACCAATATCTTGAGATCACTATTATTATGATTCCAAACTGATAGAAGAAGACACCCAGTTACAGAGAGGTTAAAAAAATACTCCTGTGACTTGATCCCACTTTCATACTTATGAACGCAGGCACATTACACAGTGCAGGTGAAAGAAATGCTGAGGCCAGAGTCACTGGTATCTCTGAGTGTCCCCATTATCCTTTTGTGTTCCATACCTATTGCTAAATTATTATCTTCCAAATATACAAACATTTTTCATCACTTCTACTGATACCACCTGAGCTTGGTGGTCTTCTTGTTTCCATCCTTGCCGCCTTCCACTCCAACCTTTCACACAATGACCAAGGTGATATTCTTAATACATAAGTCATATCTCTCCGCTGCTGCAATGGCTCCCTGTTACCTTGAGTATAAAAGCCCACATCTTTACAACAGGCTAGGAGGCCCCACTTCATCTACCATGTTAGCTTTTTTGGTCTCAGCTGCTTCTGCCATCCCTCTTGCTTGCTCTGTAGCAGCTACTGTTCCTCATGTTCTTCCAACACAGTAGGTATTTCCTTCCTCAAGGACAGTTCCAGGCTGCTCTTTTGCCCAGATACTTCTTCTCTAGGTACCCGAGTGACTCACTGTCCTGCTTATTTGAGTCTTTGTTCCAGTGCCACCTGGAGAATGATGCCTACCTATACTACATTCTCTACACCCTCTGTTAGTCACGCCACTGTGGCAAGTATAATTGTGACCTTGGTCCTCAACCTCTCCCTTCTCTTAATCTTCCATATTTGTTCAAAGTTCTGTTTGAATTTGAGTAGGGGTACTTTCTCCAGGTACCCCCATGTCTTCATACAGCCTACATCCTCTCCATGATAGGCCAGGCTACAGAAAAGCTTCCAACATCATTGTGCTTGCTCACACTTCCAATAATCTCGGTGTCACTGTCCAGTCCATGGTCTTGGCCCAGAATGAGTCTCCCCCATGGAGCTGACTATCTTGCTTTCTTGAGCAAGTGTTGCCTGTGGCCCATCACTTAGAAAATAAAATACTGATCTTTGCAGATTTTTAATCCATGGTCAAATGGATGTTAGCCACATCCCTGTCATCTCTTTCCCCTAGAATGTTCATCTTTTTCCTTCCATAGCCTTCTGCCCCTTTAGTTTAACATAGCTTGCCAACCTATGTTCCCTCTCTATTTTCCATAAGCAGTACAATTTTACACTTTCTCTCTGCTTATATAATTTACATTCCCACCTATGCCCTATTTGGAAAAATAAAGGACTATATTGGAGAACTTCCTCTCCTTTAAGATAATTGAGAAGAAGATGGGAAGGGAGACAAACAATAATGATTTTTTTTCTATCCTTTAAAATAAACACAGAGGGAATATAACCATGCTTTGTTAGTTCACACTTGGAGAGACACATGGAGAAAGACCTCAAAAAGAAGAAGTCATGTGAGTTGGACTTTGATGAAGGAGTGGATTTTTTCCCCAATGTTGAGGACAGAAGAAAATACATAAGCCAAAAAGGGAATACAAAACCACTTGGTATTTGAGGGTATTGAGGACAGCTTGCTTTGACTGGATCATATTGCATTTGGTAAAGGGTATTGATGGGAATCCATAGCGGAGGAGGGATGAAATGGAAAGGACACTAGATGCCTGGCAAGCATTTGGGTTATCCTTTGTCTCCCACTGCTGTATTTAGATCAGCCTAGTGTTTATGTTGGCCTCTCTGATTATGGAGCAAGAAAGAGACAACCCTAAAACTATTTACAACATCTCCATCACCAAGGGACAATGTGGTATCAACTCCTGTCCTGAGAGTCAAGTACTTTTCTAAGTACTAATGTTTTATCTGAATTAATTCTAACAGCAATCCTGTGAGGGAGGTCTGGTATATTCCCTATTGCCTAGCCAAAAATCACTCTTAAGAACAACAAACAGTCCTTAATATGGAAAGTAGAAAATCAAACCCCCCCTTCTGTGATATCAATAGGTCTGATCTTGGGAGGGTCTCCTGGATAGTCACAGATGCTCTGGTCACAATGGAAATAGTCATGTTGTACTAGAGGATGTCCTTCTACTTTTTTTTTTTTTTAGAAAAAAGATACAGTAGTGAACTTACTTGGGCTTGGGCATTTTTTTTAGTTGGGGGACTCTTGTTATTTTAATTCCCTTGCTCACAGACATATTTGGGTTGTTTAGATCCCTTTGGTTTAATTTTGGTAGTTCATAAGTGTCTAGAAATATATTCAATTCTTAGACTTTCCAACTCATTGGAACATGAGCTTTTCAGGTGTGTTCTGGTGACCCTCTGGATTATCACAATAGCTGTGACAGTGTCTTCATTTACACCAGCTCCCTCGATTAATTTGGGTCTTCTCTGTCTTTTGGCTAGTTTGGCTAAAAGTCTGTCAATCTTGTTTATCTTTTGAGAAGAATCAGCCTTTTGTTTTGCTGATCCACTGCAATATTCTTTTGATTTTCATCTCATTAACTTCTACCTTTGTGTTTTTTTATTTTTTCCATTTATGATTCAGTGTTTGGCCTGTTCTTCTTCCTATAAGACCACGAGGAGCATCATCAAATTATCTACTTGATATATCTACTTTTTCTGGCTTTTCCCCCTAATGTGTGCACTAATAACGACCATAAACCTCCTCTTAGAACCACTTTCAGTGTGACCCACAGATCGCTATATACTGTGGTTTGATTTTCCTTCAATTCTAGGACTTTTTAACTCACCTGAAATAGTGAGCTGCTCCATAGCTTTGCTTGCCACTCATTTCTAATTTTATTCCACTGTGATCAAATAGAATTCAAGAAATTCTTCCAGTGCTTGTGTCTCCATTAAGACTTGCTTTGTGTCCTAAAATGTGGTCTCTTTTAGAGAAAGCAACTTGAGCTGCTGAGCAGAATGAGTATTCTGATATTTCTTTGTTGACTCCTGTTTTGTCTCTGTGACCCGTTTGTGGGGAAGAGTAGGCTAGTGCAGTCCTCCACTATTATTGGGTTAAGTTCCATCTGTAACTTTATATCCATTGTGTTTGTTTTATGAAATTAGGTGATCTAATGTCGTGTGTGTGTGTGTGTGTGTGTGTGTGTGTGTGTGTGTTTAGCATTGTTACATCTTCTTGATAGACTGTTTTGTGAACCATTACAAATGACCTTTTTTATTTCTTCTAATTTTGAAGTCAGCTTGTTAGATACTAGTGTAAGCCAGTACTCCTGCTTACTTTCTAGCTCTATCTGCCCATCCCTACCCTTTTCTCTCCCTATTCTTCTTTAATTTATTGTTTTCTCAAAAAGAAAGTATCTAAGCAGCATCTTGATCTATCACCGTATGCATGCAATTCTTAATATCTTCACCTGCAGTATTACTATTCTTGAGAGCAAAGACAGATAAAAAAGACTCAGTCTCTTGGTGCACGGCTGGTAGAGCTGGCTTAAAACCCAAGACTGTCCAGCTTTAAATAAAACCCATGTTCTTGGTGCATGGCTGGTAGAGCTGGCTTAAAACCCAAGACTGTCCAGCTTTAAATAAAACCCATGCTCACCTAGGGAGTAATGAGTTTAGGATAAACTCTCTGTGTCTAAGTAAACTGAGGAAGGTAGATTGGCTTAGTGAACAAGGGTGAGTCCAGTTAAATACAGTAATTCACCATAGTTGCATGGAGAACCTTCTGAACAAACAAGCTCCCTGGTACTGTGATATGATACAGTGGTTGATAGCAGATGTCTCTGTTCTCAAGAATTTAGAAGCTAACAGGAGAAAGGAAAATGTACTTACATATCCTTGCACTTATATCCATTTGTAACTCAGAACAATGTGGGGATCAAGTGAGGAAAAGCAGATAACAGACCTAGGTTCTGGTACATAATGGTACCTCAAACTCATACTGGTTTTTTTTTATTGTACTTTGTTATCCCATGATATGTTATTATGAGTAGAATGGACAACTGTCTTTGCAGACCATAGGAGGCTGGAGTGGGTAGCCATGGTCAGAGAAGACCTTTTATCCCTTTCTTCAGTCAAAAAAATCAAGCAGATATGAGTTCAAATCCAAGCTCTGCTCCCTTTTAAGTATAGTAAGCATTTGTCTATATTTTTTGAGGAAATACCTAGCACCTAACCCTGTTATTAGGTGATGGATGGTGTGGGGTAAACATGCACATCCATATTAGCAAGGCGATGACTGTACTGTCTCTGACTGTAGAAGCAGGAAAAATCCACCCCCCCTTTTTTAATGTATTGTTTTATGTGTATGGATGTTTTGCCTGCGTGTCTGTGTACCATTTGCACACCTGGTGCTCATGAAGGCCAGAAGAGGGTATCAGATCCCCTTAAACTAGAGTTACAGATGGTTGCAAGCCACGGTGTGAACTTGGATCTTCTGGAAGAGCAGCCAGTGATCTTAACCACTAAGACATCTCTCCAGCCTCTCCATTCCTTCTTATTTGTAATCTGAAGACAGCGCAGCAGCAGCAGCAGCAGCAGCAGGGAACCCAGGCTTGGGCAATAGGCACATGTGTCCAGGATTTGGAGCTAGGTGATACAAGGTAGTAAGGAATGCAATGTGCAGCAGGACAAGGGCATCTTAGTCTGTACTGCTAATGCTTTTAACATCCCCCTCCCCCCACAAAGTTAAAAGTATTGGAAAGTTAATCCTCAAATTTATCTGTTCATGGTATTTGAAGGTTGGTCCTTTGGGAAGTAATTACAATTATATGATGTCACAGTATTGGAACATCATGGTGGCATTAGTGATTTTATAAGGAAAGGAGACCCAAGCCAGCATTCTTATTGTCTCTCCAGACTTTTATCGCCCCCCCCCCCACACCCCCGACGCAGAGCAGTGAGCCAAGCAGATGTGGATTCTTAGTAAATCACTCAACCTTAGGTATGCTGTTATAGCAACAGAAAATAGACAAAGACATTACCCTTCAGAGCCATTCTGTTAATTCTTTGTTTTTCAAGCTTGACTCGGTTTCTGTTTGGTGCTATAAGCCCCTCGCTATATGTAGCTTTTCTGCTTAAGCAGTTGGAGACAGTCCTTATTACTTTGAATGTATCCCTAACCATCTGGCCCTTTGAGCTATTTTATTGAAAATTCTAGGAAGATCCTACATTATCCAATTCCTGGTGTCTAGTCACCAAGTAGTTGGATCACCTGAGCACTGTGCACAGCAAGCTTTCTCAGCCCTTACTGAACACCTAACAATTTGGAAAGGAACATGATCTTAGTAACAGTGCTTAACTGCAACCCACTGTTCTTCACTGCTGTTTAGCTTTGTATCTGTTCTCTGTTGTCAATAGTGTCATACGCAGGTTGCCAGCTTGTTCTAAGATACCTTATTGACCTGGAACCCATGACCCCAGGTTATCTCATTTATAGATATCTCTATTAGAATATTCTTCCCAGTGATTTCTCACATCAGTCTTAGCCCCAGCCCAGGAGCTGCACAAAACAGTGAGACTGGGGGCTTTGGGACTCATAACCGGGTTTAAGCTTTGGCTGTCTGCCTTATCAGTTATGACCTTTGTAAAATTTCTTTTCTAAGTATCCCTGTGAGCTTCTGTTTTATCATAGGTATAATGAGGATAACAACCCTGACCTTCTGGATTCTGTGTATGAACTAATGTGTGTAAATTCCCCAGTAAAACCCTCAGAACAGAGTGAACTTGAAGAAACGATGGCCAGGGTTGACAGTGGCCATGGTGATAATTGCAGCATCATTGAAATGATCTAAACTTAAATGCCACCTCCTTCAGGAGGTGTGGGAGAGATTTACACTTCCTATAAAGGGGGTAGCTGCTTTTTCTTTGCCCCTGCAGCCACATTGCTTTCCAAGCAGATTGATGACAGCACAAGATACAGTGTCGACTCTATTCTATTGGATCACAAATTGTTGGTGTTTTTGCATCTGACAAGGAGTCTGCATTGTGGTAAACACTGAAGAAATAATTATTGAATGGACATTTCCAATCTTGTATGGTATACCTCTTACGAATCCAGCCAATGTATGTGGGCTCTGTTGCCCAAGGAATAGTATTAAGAGCCACAGAAGGCAAGCTGTTCCACTGAAGCCACGCACCAGTACTCTACAGGGCCTAGACTGGAATCCTGGTCCTGAGCCCCATGGTTCTCCCTTTCAGTTGTGCTGCTTCCACAATGTATCTTTGATTCAAAAAAGTTAAATTCAAAACCGAATAAAGAGGCTAGAGAGATACCTCCAAGGGATCCACTACTTTCCTCTGATCTCAATGAAAACCTGCGCATAAGGTATACATGTGCACGGATACATTCACATGCACATAAATTAAAACAGTAAAGAAATCATTCAAAAGAAAGCCTGGAAGAGGAGCATTAGAGTTAGGAGATCTTGAGAGATACCCTCCCTGACCCACCCTGTTAATGAAAGTAGAGTCACTGGAGACTCAAAGGCAAAGTCAGTATCCTAGTGGTCCTCAAGGATCCTAGTGTGCCTTAGAAGTCAGAGCATGTGACCCCTAGTGACCTCAGTGACCTTCTGGGAGTTGAACCTGCATGGGCACTTTTTGAGCTGACTTTTGAAGAATTCTTTGAGTGGCAATCAGTCTCCTAGCAGTTGCATGTTTCCAGAGCAAAACATTTTGGTAAAGATGCATGAGACCTGGCTAAGGGACAATGGTACCAGATCCACCTCTGCTGCCTCTGTTATCTTGGTGAAGTCACTTCTTCTCTCTGAGTTCTGTGTTCTTTGTAAACTAAACATGTTATACTTCACTCATGGAGGTCTCTTTTATAACGTGATTCTAAAGTGTCAATAACCTGGCTTTAGCCCCAGAGTCAGGGACCTTGAAGAAAGTAATTATTTCCAGCAAAGTTTATTCAAATTAAATGATTTCTATTGTTGGAATCAGGTTGGCATCATCTGGTTCTTTTACTTTCATTTATTTGTCTTAATGTAAGTTTCCTTTTTAAATTTACGTGTGTGTGTGTGTGTGTGTGTGTGTGTGTGTGTGTGTGTGTGTGTGTGTGATTTACATGTGTTAGAGCATTAATGTGGAAGTCAGAGGACAGCTTTGTGGAGCTGGTTTTCTTTCCCCCCCCTTTACACATGTTCTGGGGATTGAACTTACATTGTCAGGCATGTATGCCAAGCACTTTTATGCTCTGAACCATCTTGCTGGCTGACACAGTTTTTCAAAGCTTACAGATGGTTACCACTGTGGTGGTATTGTGTTCCCCAAAAATATTGTGTACCCTAATAAACTTATCTGGGGTCAGAGAACAGAACAGCCACTAGATAGACATAGAGACCAGAAAATGGTGGCACACATGCCTTTAATCCTATCACTTGGGAGGCAGAGATCCATCCGGATCTCTGTGAGTTTAAAGCCACACTGTAAACAGCCAGGCATGGTGACTCATGCCTTTAATCCCAGGAAGTGAGCCTTTAATCCCAGGAAGGGATGGCAGAAAGCAGAAAGGTATATAAGGCGTGAGGACCAGGAACTAGAATTAGTTAAGCTTTTAGGCTTTTGAACAGCAGTTCAGCTGAGATTCATTCTGGATGAGGACTCAACTCGGAAGCTTCCAGTCTGAGGAAACAGGATCAGCTGAGGAATTGGCAAGGTGAGGTGGCTGTGGCTTGTTCTGCTTCTCTGATCTTCCAGCATTCAACCCAATACCTGGCCCTGAGTTGTTTTTTTTTTTTTTTTTTTTAATTAATAAGACTGTTTAAGATTCGTGCTACATACCACCGTCTTAACACTAGTTGTATGAATTTTTCAAGATTGGAGACTTTTGTGGAACTCAAAATGTGAGTCAGAGCACAAAAGAGTAGTCAGTGTAGAAAGGGTGGCTGCACAAAGCTAGGAAGTATGAACATTGCTAACTGGCTCCTGGTATGTTCTGCTGTATTCCTAGCTGGCTATAAGGACTAGGCAGCCAATAATGGTGATGCAGACTCTTTTATGACCAAGAAACCAGTGCCCAAAGATAGGGCAAAGGAGAAGATGACCGATCACTCCTCCAATTGCCAGTTTAGGGTCATGAGATGAAAATCTGGGTCTCTGGTGTTCTATTCTGGGTTTTTTTTTTTATGTTAACTTCTTCATTGGTTCAAAATTAAGACCTATGTTCTGATATAGAGGCCATTTCTGGTACCAGTGGAATAAAATAGCTGACAGTAGAACAATCTTAGAAATGAAAATATAAGAAGGTCAGGTGACTACACGCTACATCAGTTCTTCCTGCTGGGTTAGAAGCACTATTGAGTATCTCTTTCTTTCTTCTTCCAAACTGTGAGCTGTATAAGAACAGGGATAATGTCTAAGTCCTTGGAATGGCATCACTCCCCAATCCAACATAATATACTTTATTTAAATGTCAAGAAGTTTCAATATGTATTGAATGAATGGAAAGAATCATAAGTGCATGAATCAATGCTCTGCTGATCTATAAACAGGCCTAGGAAATTACTTACATGTAGTCATTAGCAATATAACAGTGTTTCAGTCAGTGATGGACCATGTGATAAAACTATAGATTCTATCACCAGGGATTTCACAGATGCCTTTGTTTGCATGAGTACACTCGACAATGCTTGTACCCTGGAAAAATCACCTAACAACACATTTGTCAGTCCAGATCCTTCTTGTGAAGTGATAAATTGACCATGGTTTGAAAAATACATGTTTCTGTTAAATAGTGAACATACCCACAGTAATCAAGTGAAGGAGATACTTATCCTTGTTTATAGACAAGGAAATAAAATCCAAGAAGGGTTTGATCTTGAGAAGGTCATTCAATGACTACGATATAGAGTTGGATTCAAACTAGGTCTTATTGCTGCCACAATGGCCCACAGCCAGGCTTTGAGGTCCCACAGTCTGAGTGACACTACGAGATCTGTCAAAGGAACACTGTGCTTTCTCATCTGTCTCTTCCTGTCCTGCTCACTTCCTTCCTTATGCAATGGCATAAACATGCTGGTTCCAAAGATTGTTATGCAAGTAGCAAATAAACAGTTCCAGCTCAGGAAGGACACTGTTTCTTGTTGTGGCGTATTACTTTAACTATGTAAAAATGTGTTGTATTTGTTTATGTAGGAAAATATTTGTTTAACTATATAAAGATGTATTACATTTATTTATGCTGCATTTGTTTAACAATGTAAAGATGTGTTGCTTTGCCTGCTTAAGACACTTGATTGGTCTAATAAATAGCTAGGCAGTAGAGAGATAGGTGGGGCTGGCAGGCAGAGAGAATATATAGGAGGAGGAATCTAGGTGTGTGTGTGTGTGTGTGTGTGTGTGTGTGTGTGTGTGTTCAAGAGAGAGAGAGAGGGGGGAGATGGAGAGGAAGAGAGAAAAGAGAAGAGAAAAGGGGAGAAAGAGGGAAATGCCTGGGGTTACCGGACAGACAGCCACCAGTGGGCCAGGCATAAGAAGCAGGAAAGTAGGACATACAGAAGGAAAGAATGATAAAAGGCCATGAGGCAAAATGTAGATGAAGAGAAAGAGTTTAAAATAAGTTGTAAGAGCTAGTGGGACAAGCATAAGATAAGCCTAAGCAATCATAACTAATAATAAGTCTCTGTGTCATTACTTGGGAGCTGGTTGGTGGCCCAAGAGAAAGCTGGATACAGTGCCTCCTTCCTGTTGTAATGATGGCAGCCAGAGTGAGAGCAATGATTTCAATTTCCCTCCTTATGATTTCCATTTCATTTCTTCTAAAAGATAAAGAAAAATTCAGCATAACAGACTCCAGATCAGTCTTCTGAACACCGTGAGGCTGCATACTCCTGGGAGCCTTGACGTTGACAAGCAGAGATGTATGGGGCATGCATGCAGTTGTCCCCTAAACACAGCAGTTTTTCAGCATTACCAATGAGATGGATTGGATTAAGTATATTTGCACCAAAAGCAAAATAAATATTGCTTTATTTAATGCCACAAAAGGTTGGGATTCAATTGCCCTTGGCCTGAGGCACCTTCTAGCTCTATTGATTGGTCAGTGTCAGAATGCCAGACAATCTGTCATCAACAGCCCTTGCAAAGTGCTTAGCAAGAGGGATGTGCTCTGCTGTGCTACAGATAAATGCAGTGCCCTTTATGCCAAATAAGAATAATTATAACATACCCACTCATCATCATACAAGGTATTACAGCATTTTCCTACCATCTCTTCATAGATCACCACATCAGGAGACATTGTGATCAGGATGGCTGTTCTGGATAGTTTTATGCCAATTTGACATATTATAAAGTCATTTGAGAGGAGGGAACCTCAATTAAGAAAATGCCTCCACAAGATCAGGCTGTAGGAAAGTCTGTGGAGCATTTTCTTATTTAGTGATTGATACGGGCAGTACCATTGCTAGGCTGGTGGTCCTGGGTTCTTTAAGAAGGCAGGCTGAGCAAGCCATGGGAAGCAATCCAGTAAGCAGCACCCCTCTATGGCCTCTGCATCAGCTCTTGCCTCCAGGTTCCTGCCATCTTTGAGTCTTTGTCCTGACTTTCTTTGATGATGAACAGTGCTGTGGAAATGTAAGCCTAATAAACCCTTTCCTCTTCAATTTGTGGTTTTGGTCATGGTTTTTCATTGCAGCAATAGAAACCTGAACTAAGACAATGGTGAAGGCAGAGGAAGATGGATAAGAACATGTCTTCCAAAATGAGAAAGATGTAGGTTTGAGTCCTGGGTCTTCCACTAAGTAGCTTTGTGACTTATCACAAATTCATGTGTTTGTGAAAACACCTTCAAGAAGCTAGAAGAAGAGAGTTTGAACATACTCTTATCCCATTGATCCCTCTGTGCTAGCAGTCTCCACACAACTGATGCTCAGATGGCTAAGGGGTTTGTCCACAGTCCAACAAGGACAGGCAACAGAGGTTGGGCTTGAACCCAGCCCACCAACTTCAAGCCAAATTCTCAGGCTTCATTTGACTTGTTTGAAGTAGTCTTGGGTGTCAGGGGAGATCCTAAAAGACTGTCCCTTGGGTGAAAGGATGATGCTGAGTTAACAATTTTATTATAAGTGTATTTTAAAAATTTTTTGTGAATTTCACACACTGTATTTTGATCATATTCACCCTATTTCTCTTCCTAGCTCCTCCCCAGTACACTCCTACCTCCCTCTTCAACATTATGTCCTCTTTTTTTTTGACCCCCAATCATCTTGTTTTTAAATGGAGAAACTAAGTTCCAAATAAGAGACAAGCATGAAGGTATCTGTATAAGAGTTGGTAAAAGGTGTCCCTTTCCAGGCTGGCAAAGCACCAACTGAAGTCCCTTCTAGGTGGATAATGCATAAAAATGATGACACTCTATTAAGACTTTGAGCTGGGATTAGAGTTTCAGCCTCCCGACAGGAACCTTGGTGCAGTGTTGGGGTCCACAAAGGTTTCCTAGTGAGATCTGAGCTTGTTTTACCCAGTAGAGCTGCGTACCCTTACCAATCCTACGTACACATGGATTGACCACATGCATGGTTACCAGGCATTTGGAAGGGGCTGCACTTGGCTGTGCTGGGGGAGGTCTTTTGCTCTACCCCTTGACATTTCTATAAATAGCCCTTTAGAAGAGACAGAAGGGGCTGGTAGGTTTTGATCCAGGCCCTCCCAAGGCTATCCTGTGTTTCTATCTGTCTCTCTCCTCTATATTTCTTCTCTCTTTTTTTCTTTCATTTGTTTTTTGAGACAGAGTTTCTCTGTGAAACAATTCTGGCTGTCCTGGATCTTGCTATGTAGACCAGGCTGGCCTCGAACTCACAGAGATCTGCCTGGCTCTGCCTCCCGAGTGCTGGAATTAAAGGCGTGCGCCACCGCTGCCCGACTTTCCTCTATATTTTTATTTAAATATTTCTCACTTCTCCCTACTCAAGAGTACCCTGGGAAGAAAAGTGGGGGCAAGCCCCCTACAGTGCAGTGTACACACTGTATAGTCCTCCCCCTCCATTGGTTAGTAGCAAAACCAGAACTCTGGCTTTTTGTCTATGAATTGCATCAAGGCCCTCATTCCTTCACAGTGACCTTTGATTTGGGGGAAGGGGCTGCCCAGATCTGGAAAAGGAATCCTCTCCAACCCCAAGCTTTCAGGGGCTCTTTCTCCTACCACTTATTCCTAGTAGACAAGGAAAAGCTTTGCTGGTGGGCGTTGCAGACTGCTCTCCTCCAAGCATAACAGCCAGCACTATCATCAGAGTAGTTGTGACTGTTTGCAAGAGACCCTCAGGATTGGACATGTTGGAGTTCCTTCATAGAAAGAAGTCATTGGACCCTCACCTGAGAGTTCAGCCACTCCTCCCCGAACCTCCCTGCCAGCTCTATGTAGTTCTGCTCCCACTGCCGGTGACCTCCTGGTCTCAGGAAGTGTTAGAGTACAGAGTGAGGAAGGTTACCCAAGCAGAGGATTCTATCTACACAGCTATGAGGAAGTCATTATCTATGATTGGGTGAGACTTCTTGGTGGTTCTGCTATTTGGTTGGCCAAGTTTAACCTTGATGTAATTGTTACATCGATTAGTCCTTGGTGCCTAATTGGTGGAATGGACTCTGTTTATATCTCCTCAGGAAAAGCTCATGCTTCAAGAACATAACTTATCTCCTGTGCAGAACATGGCTTCAACAGGCTCTTCTCCTTCTCTCCAGTCTCCTGCTTGGAAGTGGAACATATGAGGCTCCAGGAGCTCCCCAGCATTGCAAGTTAACACACCCCAGAGCTAGTCACCACCTAGAAGAACTCAAAATCCTATCAAATCCTATCCGTACACTCCCAGAAAGGGAGGGTGAGGCCAAGAGTGAAGAAGGGATTTGCCAAGGTCATGGGCTGTGTAGTAGTCGGACTGAAAGTTCATTTCAGAACCAAGAAGATATTTTTTCTCTCCATTAGAACATTGATAAAGGGTTTATTCTTTTTTGAAAGACCTGAAGGGTGACATTTTCTCAAGGAGCTCACTGGCCTTGAAGTTAGGAACTGGGTGTTGCTATTTCTTAGGTGAAAGGGGGCAGAAGTAACACAGGAAGGAAGAAGTCCTTCACATCTTTCCCATGTGGGGAATGGCAAGTTCCTTATCTACCTGTTCTAAGGACCCCAAATCCAAATATGGACACAGAAGTCTAGGAAAATATCCTCTTATCTGTCTAATATTTTTGTGGCTAAACTTTCTTGGGCAGAAAAGTGAAGACTTGTACTTCTCAGAGGATTGCTGTGAGAACCAAATTGTATTGTCCATGTGAGATGCTGAGGACACTGCCTACTTTGAGATATGTGTTCCACATCTGTTAGCTGTTTTCATGGCCTGATGTTTGGGGTGCTCCACAGTTTGGTCTTCACTTCTCATCCCATACCACCAATCTGTATACCATGCAAGGAAAGCATGGTCAAGGCTTATAAGCTCATTGCAGAAAGGAGGTCCTCCATATAGTGACTGGTAAAATTCCCACTGAGTCTCAAGGTTTAATAAGCCTGGGCTGCTTCTGAGCCTCTACTGTCCTCTTAGTTGGTGTTTATGCATGGTGCATGAACTGCCCAGTGTATGAAGGTCACAGCCTTGAAAATGTGTACAGCCCACACTTCATTCTCCAAGGGTCTCTATTCACTTAAGGCTCCAGAAGCAAGGATCAGAGTTGTGGGCCCCTAGTAAGCACTATGAGTTTGATTCCTTGATCTCCAGCAAATACCAGGGACCATGAGCAGAAGACTTAACTTCTCTATGTGTGTCAGCTTCCTTCTCTCCAATGTGATGAGGGCATGAGAATCTACCTTCTTGATTTAAGGTAGTTCTTGGGTGGTATACCCCTCCACACACCCTTGCTACTCCTTCCTGTGGGAGGGGATGGATTTGTCTGATTGGTCAACTCAAGGAACTGAGCCTGTTGGGCCTAGAAACCTCAGGAATGTTTTAGGTTCTGTTTTGTTGTTTCATGTCTCATGTTTCGTTTTGTGTGGTTCTAGGTACTTAATCTGGGCATGGTAGGCAAGTACTCTACCCATGGAGCTCTACCCTCAAGGCCTCAGCATGCTGGTTTTTGGAAGTTTGGGGATATGAACATGGAACCCTGCAGGAAAGTTCCATTCTGGTCTGCTCTTGGTCACATGGCATTCTTTCTGGAAGCTTACTTTCTCCTCTACTTGTGGCTGATGGGATGCTGAATTTGGGGGTAAATCAAATAGAAGCCAATTTGGGCCATACATTGCAGACCATGTCTTTCAAATTCTGCCTTCATCAACAACGGAGCTAATATTTTTACCTCTCTGATTTTCTGATTCCTGAATTCCCTATAAATTAAGCAGAAGAATGAGAATGAGAGCAGGAGTGTGTTAACTCTCATCCTTTTACCTTCAGTGGAGTGATACACACAAGACACTGACAGAAGCGTCAGGCAGATTGTGTTCAACTAATGCTTTGTATTCTATCAGCACTGTTCACTATTATTCCTTCAGAACACGTTACCATTGTCTTCCTCGGGCCAACTTGCACTCATCATTCAAGACTCATCTCACAGGATATCCTGCAGGACGCCTTCCCTGACTGCTCCAATTCCTACATTCCCAAGGAGTTAGAATGCCTTCCCCTGTGATAGAATGCCTTCCCCTGTGACCTCTCAGCTCAGAATGGGGCCAAGCCTACCTCTCATTCTTATTGCTTGGTATCATGTATGTACTTGGTAAAGGAAGGAAGGTAGGAAGGAAGGAAGGAAGGAAGGAGGAGAGGGAAGAGAAAGAGGGAGGAAGAGTAGATGCAAGGGAAAGAGGAAGGCAGAGGGAAAACAGAAGCAGAGGAAAGAATATAAGTAGCAGGAAGCCTTCTTCAGCAGAAGCAGAATGCCAGAAAAGGCCATATCTCAGCAAGAATGGGCAGCTGTATGCTCTTGGGAAGAGCCCAGAGGGAAGAGAAGATATAGGAGGGGTGAGGAGCATGGAAGGATGCTCAGCGATACTGTACAGGCCTCAAGTTCAGGCTAAACAGCTCAGATGCCTTCTAATGACCAGTGGGCACCACAGAAAGATTTTGCAGTGGGAACCAGTGCTAGGTGAGCAGTGGTTGAGGAACTAAGACCAGAAATGATGGTGTTCCTGACTTTCGTCCACTGTTTTGCTCCTGTAGACTCATAAGCCACTAATTCTTAGTATCTACTGCCCCAGAAACCTGTCTTTACTGTAGAATCAGTTATTGAAACTTGCTATCAACTCAAACTTTGAAATGTGATTCGGCTGCTTGCAGGACAGAGAGGGGAGCTGCCTCCACAGACATCTAGCCATCTGGCATTTTCTGAGCAACCTGGTTGGGAGGCTCATTTGAATAATTGGTTTTGGCAGTGTGCACTTGTGGGTTAGACACCCAATTACACCAAGGGCCCAAGTGTCCTTTCAGCCTCCATAAAAATATCACCCAGGTTACATAAAGCAGGAGAGTATCTAAGAGGGGAGGGTCTGTCTGGCCTTGGCTGTTGCTCCAGCTGCATCAGAAGTATGTGGCTCTTATGACCTTCAGCGAGTTACTTACTTTCTCTATATCAGGCAACCTGATTTCTTTGCCTAAGGAAGGAGCATAACTCCTGCCCTGCCTCTGACACACTCTTCTCAAAAGACTCTATGAAAAGATGGGGGAGTTACAACTCAGCCAAATAAATGCAAGAGAAAGGATTTAGGGAAAGATTGAGGGGAAGGAGAGTCCAATGTCAGATAGTCAAATGCATATGGGCTGTGTCATGAGTGTGGTCCCCAGAATGAGGTTTGTGATGGACCCTTCCCAGCCTTATTCCACCAGTTAGATCAGTATGCTAGAGGGAGCTGACTGTTCCCCAGTTTCCTCATCTGTCAATAGGAAATAATGGTGCAATTGTGCTAATGGTTAAATAAAACAATAAAGGCAAAATCCTTGGAGTAGTGCCAGATCCAGAAGAAGTAATACATGTTAGCTATCATCATTATCACCATTATCATCATCATTCAGTCTTGGATACCATGCCTCAAAGACAGACAATGGCAAACACCTGGAATATGGTTTTAGGACAGTAGGAAGGACAGGGTGTGAGGCAACATATGACAAGTTGAAAGGTTCTGAGTGCTTCAATCTGAAGAGCAGGAGCTAGTATTTGGTGGGAAATGAAGAAGGGCAAAGACACACACAATCTTCTAACAACTGAATGGCTGCTGGGCAAATACTAATCTGGACCTGATTGACCCTTCAGAAGGCAGAGACAGTCAGACCTTGAACAGTGTCTTAGTTGGGGTTTCTATTGCCATGAAGAGACACCATGACCATAGCAACTCTTATAAAGGAAAGACATTTAATTGGGGTGGCTTACATTTTCAGAGGTTTAGTCCATTATCATCATGGTGCAAGATGGTGGCATGCAGGCAGATATGGTGCTGGAGAAGGAGCTGAGTGTCCTAAATTTTGACTTGCAGGCAACAGGAAGTGATCTGTCTCAGTGGGCGTTGCTTGAGCATATATGTGACCTCAAACCCCGCTGCCACAGTAACACACTTCCTCCAACAAGACCACACCTACTCCAACAAGGTCACACCTCCTAATAGTGCCACTCCCTTTGGGGGCCATCTTCTTTCAAAACACCACACACAGGAAGTCCTTTCTAACAAGCAGGGAGCACCAGTGCAGCTGATGCCTTGCAATGTGAGGACTCATTGTGCCTGAGCTTCCATAGTCAGGGGTTCATGTAGGCAGCCCTCAAAGATGCCGCTGAGGGGTTCCTGCCCTAGGCAAGACACTGCACCTGATATCTGTCCATGATGCTATGAGAGAGGAAAGGTAGGAGAAGTAGAGGAGGAGGACCTGGCAGATCTCTCACTGGACCTGCATGGAGCATTGTTTTCCATTTCTAGCTCAATGGAAAAAGTGAAGGTTAGATACTGACACAAAATGAATAGAACAGTATTATACAGGTTATACAGTTGATTTTATGTCCCATTCTACTTTGGACAGCTTAAAGTGTCCTTAATTCCTACTCTGAGGTGAAAACAAGCCAGTTATAGTGTGTGTGTGTGTGTGTGTGTGTGTGTGTGTGTGTGTGTGTGTGATATCTAAATATTTCCCCTGGAATTTTAATCTCACTATTATATTTAATGCTGTTTTTGCTGTTCTCCCTAGAACTGTTTTATGACTGTTGAATTCTTAAGACCCCCCATTCTTAATTTTTTAACCCGTGTGTATACGAACATAGATGTGTTTATTTGCATTACATGTGTGCAGGAGCCTACAAAGATCATAAAGAACTTAAGTGTTGGTTTCCCTAGAACTGGAGTTACAGGTAAGCTACCATGTGGGTGCTGGGAACCAAATCTAGATCCTCTGCAAGAGCAGTAAGCACTCTTAACTGCTGAGCTGTCTCTCCAGCTCCAGGTCCCTCATCCTTTGAAAACCCTCCCTTGCCACCCCCAATTAGAAGGAGGCTCTCTCAGCTTCAAGAGACAGTATAGCACAAGGTCAAAAATGAAGGGCTGTTTTCTTAGGAACACTGATAGAAGTGACCTTTTGTGCCAGGGGACCTAGGACGGGTTCTATATTACCTCAGTGCTTCATTGCCCTTCTCTGCTTAAAATGGGGCTGTCACACCAACTCCCTCACAGGGCTTTGGTTAGAACTGAAGGAGATAATACAGAGGGTGCACAGTAAGTAGATACTTTTCCTCTTCTCATACAAACTCTGGGTTTTTTATTGGCAAAGGCTGGGGCTGGTTAATGCCTTCTGCCTTCTCAAGTACCAGCAAGTCCTCAACAAACCTAGCTGAAATTAGATTTACTGCACTGAAGCATCTTTGCTACAATAGGATTACAAGGGCTGAGAGACATACTGACCGCCCCCCAAGCCCTTCCAGCTCTGAGAGCATCTGCTTCTACCCCAGGGTCTGCAGTGCGGGGCCATATAGCAGATCAGTTCTGCACCACCCGGAGAGTCCTGTTCCACCCTGACCTCCACACTCCTAAGAAGCACTGAGGTCTTCAGAAGATGAGAAATTTCACAGCATCCTGCTATCTTCTGGGTAACTGCGTATTTTATGATGACTAATAGGCAATTACTATGGTAATATTGCAATTCAGCATGTGTGAGGTTTGGGAAATGAGAAATTATGGGTAACTACTTTGGACTCATTTCTATGGTAACAAAAAGTAATTGTCATTAAATACCAGTTATACTGAGGCTGTACCTGGTAATTATAGATTTTTATGCCCAGAAACATAAATAAAACCAATAAATTTATTCCAAGGTCTATGACTGTTTACTTATACGTGGCTCTATGGAATACACAATGACAAACACCTAATTAAGAAATGCAAACCCAACACAGAATTTCACATCGTCATACAGAGATGGAAGGTCTGTTTTTCATAGACAAGGCATTACCAATGCTATGGAAATACAGTGGGGTGCAGGGGTGGGTAGGGCTGCCTTCTCTGCAGAGGAAACAATGAGAATGAAGGTTGTGGCAACGAGAGTATGCCATCCTTCAGTCTGCATGCAAAGCCTTGTGTTCTGCAACTCATTGAGAATTGCTCCCTGATTCTAAACAGATCTGCCTATTGCCCCCACTTCGATGGCCTGATAGCTAGGCTTGGAACTTTTTGGCTCTGAGATACTGGAAGTTGCAATATCTCTCTCTCAAGATATGAGTTGCCAGATGCCCTTGGAACTATTTGAAAACATCCACATTGCACAATCGGTAGTCATGCTATTTTTTCTTTTGTTTTTAAAAATGTGGTAAAGTACAATATAACATAAATTCTACTATATTAACCATCGTAAGTGTGTGGCTCACTGGCGTTAAAAACCCGCAATGTGTTGCTACCAGCACTATCCCTGAAAGTTAGGCCTGTTAGCCCACTACA
This sequence comes from Peromyscus californicus insignis, assembly GCF_007827085.1. Classification (NCBI taxonomy): domain Eukaryota; kingdom Metazoa; phylum Chordata; class Mammalia; order Rodentia; family Cricetidae; genus Peromyscus; species Peromyscus californicus. Next base: position 40,037,917 of record NW_026294573.1, read on the forward strand.
CAGTGACTTCCTCTTCTCCCTTTCCCAAAGCTGCACAACCATCATAGTGCTTTCTGTTTGTGACTGGAGTGACTACTTGAAGTACCTCATGTAAGTAGAATCCAACAGTATTTGTCTTTCTTGTGGCTGGTTTATTTCACTTGGCATCACTGTTCTCCAGTTTCATTCATGGGGTGGCCGTGCTTCTCCTGATAGAGCCTCCCCCCAGGACATCTACCAGACGATGAAAGTTGCCTGTTACTCCATTTAGTTCCTCCAAGGAGGCTGGAGGAAAATTGAGGCTTGGAGTGAAATTTGTGTTGTCCCAAGACAATAAGCCCTGGCGGCTAAGGAAAGAAAACTGCCTCCATCTAAGGCTGATAAAAGAGTTAGAGCCCAGAGACCCTGGATGCAAGCCTGGAACCTTGCCAGTGGCCCTTCACCTTCTTAGACTGTTTCCCATTTTTTCTAATGGACATAGTAAAAACTGACTTGCCTTTCTCAAACCATTGCACTGATCAAATACAGTATTTAGGTGCTTTTAAGAGCACTGGGCTCTACGAGATAACAAAGTGGTGCCCGAGAATCCAGAGTCTGTTCCGTCCTAACAGCCGCTCATCCTTTAAAATCAGAAGAGTATTCATGTCATAACAGTATGCGATTAAACAGTTGGGGTTGGAGGCTGACAGCATCTAGCTGTAGTTACTCTCTTCTGGGGATTTTAGCTTTGTGTCGCAGCACAATCACTACATACCACTGCTTAGTTTATTTGTTCATTCAGGAAACAAAGATAAAGGGCCCATTCTGTGTCAGCCACCATGGCAGGTCTGACAGGGAACAAGGCAGACAGAGTCACATACATACATGATTACAAATCAGGCCAGGACAATGCGAGGTGCTATGAAAGAGTGCAGCGGGGAGCCCACTGTCTATTGCAGGTGCTGGGAAGGCCTTCCCATGGATTAGCTTGAGACCTGACATCTGCAGGGGGAAAGGGAAGTGGAATTAGAGTGTCGTGAGCAAGACAGAGTGCATACTTGCCCTACGTCTTTATTATACACAGTAAGGGTCATGTATTGTGGTATCATATGATATAACAATTGTAGAAACTGCTGTGGAATATACTGTGGTTGCTGCATATTGTGATAAAAACTTTAATATAGGCCATATATACTCTTAGCACAGCCACAGGATGATACCACACACAGTAATCTAGCTAGTAGACTGCTGCTCTTTAACATAATGAATATTCCCAGAATAGTGTAACAGCCATCTGCTGCTATTATGTTCTAGGGTAAAGTCTCTCTCTCTCTCTCTCTCTCTCTCTCTCTCTCTCTCTCTCTCTCTCTCTCTCTCCCTCTCTCTCTCTCTCTCTCTCTCTCTCTCTCATATAACCCAAGCTGCCCTCAAACTCACTGTGTAGCCACCAAGGATGACCTTGAATTTCTGACCTTCCAGACTCCACCTCCTGAGTGCTAGGATTATAGGCATGTGCCACCATGTCTGGTTTTATGTGGTGCTGGACACTGAACCCAGAGATCTGTGAATGCTAGGCAATCAATCTACCAACTGAGCCACACCCCCAGGTTACATTAACCTTCTCTACCTGACTATTAGTACTATACCTGACTATAGTGTAGGTGTTGGGTTATTAAATATATAGGCTGAGCTAATAGAACTGGGAAATTGACTGTGTTTTTCCCCTATATTGGATCACATGCTTCCTTAATGTGGAGAAAATAGGGTGGGGAGTAGAAAGAGGGAGAAGAAATAGATTTTTTTATTTAGAACTTACAATGTGCTCAGTACTGTACTTTAAGTGTATTGTCTTCGAAAGGTCTCATAATCTTTCATTTCCTACTGACAAGTGATGTTAAATAGATAGATAGATAGATAGATAGATAGATAGATAGATAGATAGATAAATAGATAGACAGGGAACTTAGTGAGGCTGTGTCAGTTATCCCAAGTCCTAGGACACATAGACAGTGGATCAGAAGTTGATGTCACACCTGACTAAGAACAAAGCCCATGTTATCACTCACTGACCTTCATAACTCTAAGGACCCAACATCCCTTCACACTGCAGGGAAGTGGCCTGTGATCTCCCTTCCTATACCCATGAGGTGTCTCAGAGCAGACCTGTTTTACTCTAGCCTCAGAATAGGCCAGGTCCAGCCCTGGATGCAGCGGGGTAGACATCAGGGAGGACAGGCCTTTATCTACATCTGCCTGTCACTGGCCATAGACTTGGGGCAGATTCTTCAGCTTCTCCAGGGCCTTGCTTCTCTAGAGGGAGATGCTGAGAGAACGAAAGTCAAAAGGGCATGGAGAGGGAAGCAGAGACATGGCTGCCTGTGTTCTGACCTGTGTCTTGTGATCTCATCAGCATCCTTTGCTTATTGCCCCAGAGTTCTAAGGACCAGCCTCTTTCCTTCCCACCCTCCCTCACAACCATCTCTCTACTACTAAGCTACTTGGAGTGGATTTTTATATTTGCAAGCAGAAAACCCCCACCAGAGCCCTTCCTTGAGGATTAAATGAAATATGTGTAAGTGCTTGACAGACCATTGAGTCAGCAAGCAGACTTCTTGGAATGGCATTTCCTAAAATGTTTCATAAACCCAACACAGGAGGTGGGATGTATGGACTGTGGCACTTACCTTTTAGAAACATTGAGGTCTGCATTTCTCTTTTGGGACTGCTTGTATTCATGACCATATGCAACGTTCTGAAAAGTCTTATTGTGAAAGCTATGTTTAACTTCATTTAGTTCAGCATTTTCCAAACTTATTTGAACTCCAGATTATCTTTCCTGCCATAGATCTTAGAGAGCCATGGCAAACCCAAGAAATACGGCTGCAGAGAGAGCTTGGGAGGAGGAACTGGCATGGGAGAAACCGGCATGGGGACTTCTAAAGCATTTTGAAACTAGGCATTCTGAGTCTTTATTACTATCTTTCCTACACTCCAAAGCTGTAGAAATGAATTCTCATGATTGATAGGCTACTTCTGGCTACTCAGATCTGTTTTAATAACAGGATTAATGCTGTGGTTAGAGACTTTTTGCAACTCTCATAATGAGAAAGAATCATATTTTCTTACTGGGAGAATGTTGGGAGTTGAAACTTCACCATGAAATCATTTCTGAGGGTTGGAGCTACCTGCCCCCAGTCACAAAGTCTGAACCTTGAAGATGTATTGAAAACATCTAATTCCCCTTCCTATTTCCTGGCCATATGAAGCAGAGAGAAAGGAGCCATGTTGACCAAGGTCATAGACTTATTTCCAGCTAGCCCTTCTCTGGACAGCAGATGATGACATAAATAAGCATGTGGAGTGGCAGAACTGACCTCTCTCTGGCCACTGCAGCTCTTGTAATTAAACAGAACTGTTAACATAAATCAAATGGTCTTTCCACCACTATTATCCCTAACCGCACACTCTGTCTGGGGAAGGTAGAATGGGATTACTCTTGGGCCTGCAACAAGCCGTAAAACCTGCAGATGCTAATGAGCCATCACTCTAGCCAATTAAGAGAAGAAGCAAAATTGACTTTAATGAAGGCTTCATGCATCCCATGGGTCTCTCTTAGACCCAGGGGTGCCAGAGAGCCCCTCTGGACCCAATTTCCATGGTTTTAGAGAGTAGTAAAGTGGTCTTCTGTAAAATCTTTCTAGCTGGTTGTACGGAGATCTTATATCTGAACTCAATCAAGGGCCTTGGAAGTCTGATCTATTTTCTTTTGTCTTCATCAAAGCCATTCCTTTCATTCACTTACATTCATCACTTTCTGAGTATCTATTATTTGCTAATTCCTGCTGCTAGATAGTGAGGATGCAAAGGCTGCCCTGTCTTCTGGTGACCTGAAGTTCAATGGGATTTACGAACACCTTCCAAAACTGTAGTAATGAATTCCCATGACTGAGTGACTTCCTGTTCCTTTTTAGATAACCAGGCCTGTGAGAAGCAGAAGGGAGTTGCCACTTCTTTTGGGTGTTTAGGGAAATGATTTCTAGAAGACAGACATGAGCTGAGTTGCCAAGAGAGTTAACTGGCAAATGAGGTATGAGATGATTCTACAAAGAGGCCCCGGTCATAAAAGAAAAGTAGCAGGAGCCAACATGCTTGTCTATGGCAACAGGCTTTGCTTGGAGAAGTCAGAGACACATCTCTGGGAGAAAAGAGAGTGGGGCAGACTAAAGTCAGTGCAGACACAGGCACCAGGTCACACAAAGCCTTGCATGCAAAGATTGGGGAGGTTGGTGTTGTCTTGAAGGTGATGGGCTTGATCAAATATAAAGTCATACCATTTGGGCAGTGAAGTTAGACAGTCAATTATCTACTGCTATGTGGCTTTGGGCAAGTCAGTTTCCTCAGCTGTGAAATAAGGGTAATAAGACTGTCTATCTCTGAGAACTCAGTGTTCTTTTGGCAGATGATCCCCTGGGCAGTGGAATTTTAGGCTGTAAATGATGGTTCTACGACAGGAGAAAGAACATTCAAGATATGGCACATGAGCAGGAGTGAGGCAGCCTAAGACAAGTACTGTCCACATGATCTGGGCTGCTATTCTCCCTCATTAATGATCTTCCAGGAGGAACACAGCAACAGATCAGGGAACATTATAACCATCATCTAAGATTCTGCAAAACACATTTCTCCTCATCATTCCTTCTGACACTACTGCCCTGCTGGGGAATTACTGTCTCTTATAGAAGAGAAATTGAGCATCAAAGAGGAAAAGTGAATCCCTCAAGATCATGGAGGAAGGAGGTGCTAAAATTAATATTAGTTTTCCTGGTTCTTAATTATCAGTCTGTTCAGAAAACTCCAGCAAGTGACTTTGCTTTGTCTATAAATGGCCAAGGACATTAGCTGCACTCAGGAGGTTGAGTAAAATGTTCTCTAATCTTTAAATTTCTCTAATAATTCCTTTAATGGTTAGTCTATAAACTCTTTCTCAAGTTTATTGGCTCCTTCTTGTTTTCATACCTCCATCCTGTCACTTCCTGCTTCTGAGCATTGTCCCCAGCCCCTCACCTGTAGTTGCCTAGGTAGACTCCATCAGGGTTGAGCATTGGTGCAATCTTGAAGACCAAGTGTTCTCGCAGGACACGGGCAATTGGATGCTGACTTACAAGGAAGTCAATGATCCCTAGGGAGAGAGACATGCCTGGATTAGCCTCAAACTGTTTCAAAAGGAGAGGGCACATTTTCCTTAGTCCATAAAATGACAAGAGGGCCAGTGACTTTTGGCCTCTGTCATCAGCTACTGTCATATATAATTATGGATATTTGGATATATGACTAGGTGTTTCCCAATGGATTGTCCAAATATATCCTTGTTTCTAAGAGAAGGTAGCTCAAAACATAGCATTGAGGCCTAGGGACAAGAGGGGAAAAGCACTTCATGCAGATGGAGTAGAGAGGGTTTCCAAGCATTTGAGTTGGGCTTTGGTGGTCCTGGATGGCAGCAACAAATTCAAGAGGTTGCCCTCATCACATAACCATAGGGACCTTCCTGAAGTATGCCCTCTAGTATCCTTCTGGTGATGCTCTGCATCTATTCATAGGAAAGAGTTTGGGGGACATAAACTGGTCTCAGTCCTGCCCCTCTCTTCTGTTCCATGTACCTCTTTCTTCACTGAAGACCTAAACATATAGTCAAAATACTACTCTTAACATTTCATGAAATTGGTGTATGCCATAAAGTGGTAGGAGAGTCTCCCAAATGCAGAGGGGACTTGTTTCTCACTGGAAGAGAGGAAGCCTTTAAACTGGGCCCTTGCAGGTCTTGATAGACAGGCATGAGGAAGACAGCAGGGTAACTAAGAACAATAATGTGCTCAGCAGCAGAAACTTAGCTCTTGGAATGATAAATCACTTCAGAGTTCATTCCAAAGCTGCTGTGACCAGCAAGGGACATCTCAGGCTTTTCATTATGCCAGGCTGAGAATCCATGGGCAGCCCAGGGCCAGTTGGACATCATTTACTTCTCGGCTGACGCGGCAGTGGACCAGATGCCCTAATTTATTTGTTGGTCCTCATATTAGAGTTGCAGTTTGCCAATAAACAGGCAGGGTAATGATGCCAGGCGCCCTTGTTAGGGGCTAATAATTGCTTAATCTGTCCGCTAATTGACCCTGGCTCCCTGGGCAGCTCTCCATCAAGGAGCCAGCCGGCACTCAGGGCTGAGCCATGCTGCCTCAGAGAATGGCTTCTGGAAATGGAGGCACTCACCTCCTTCACAGATGAGCAGATTAATTGGGCTGCCAATTAGGCACCTAATAAAAGAATGAGGAAAAACAAAGCCAGACAGACTATAGCTATCCAGAGCTCACTTTCCCAGGTGGATTTGGGGCAATGAGAGGGTAAATTTTAGCCTTATCACTTAGCTCAAAGTCAGAGTTAACTGAACAAGAACCTTTCCCACCCGCCAGTCTTTCTATCCCTGCGCCCACCTCCACATATGCTAGGAGTCAATCTCAGGTCCTTGTGCTTGCAAGGCAAGCAATGTATTGCCCAACCCCTCTCCCCAGACCCTGACTTGTCTTCTGAGAAGAGCAGAACGAATCATTAGATCTCTCTGTGTTTATGGCTTTGTAGGAAGGTTTATAGAAGAGGGACTAAGCTAAGGTGCCCAGAGGTTTGATGACACCAAGAATGGCTGAGGAGGTTCTGGCTAGAGGGCCACCTCAGAAAGGTAAGGTAGCAGGAAGTGAAGCATAGTGAGAAGGAACATAGGAGACAGCAATCATGAAGAGGCAATGTCATGCCTGTGCATAGTCAAAAGCATTGCATGGATGGAGAGAGCAGAGGGATCCAGGAAGCAGAAAAGACCTGGGGATTTAGATTTGAGTCTTGGTTGATTACTGGCTGAAAGTGTTCAGAGCTTGCTCTGACCAGTTTTCTCATTTTACAATGGAAGGATGATACCTAATCTGTCAAGTGAGGTGGGGATAGCCTCCACCTTGCTGGGAGACACCAATAGCCCCCATGACACCAGTCTTTGGTACAGCCATGATTTTGTCATGTCTTTTTCTTTAAGCATGTATCTTCAAGACTGGGGCAAACAGGACAACAGGAAGGGAAGGAAGGCAGAGAAAGTGGCTGAAGATCTAAAATCAAAGTTAGATGTAGAGATTCCTGCCTGATGTCATTCTCCAGTTGACCAGGATGAGCTTTGCCAGACCAACCTTATATTCAATCAAACCTTATCTCCATTGTCCTTATTTCTTCTAGAATGCTTGGCTCAGGACTGGGCCCACAGCAGGTACTGAAGAAGTGCTATTGATGGGGCTGGAGAGATGGCTCAGCCATTAAGGGCACATATTGCTCTTGCAGAGGAGCCAAGTTTGGTTTCCAGCACCCACATCAGGTGACTCATACACTGCCTGCAATTCTAAAGCTAGGGGTATTTGATGCCCCTGGCTTCCATGGGTACCTTCACTCACGTGCACATGCCCCCACAGATACACACAAGTACACAGAATTTTAATTAGTAAAACTAAATATTTTTTAAGAAAGAGAGAGAAGAAATGCTTATTGATGGATCATCTCCAACAAAGCCTAAGGTTAGTTGAACTGACAGCCACTCACCCTGCAAACTGGGCATTCTAAGACAAATACAGTGTTATTGCAGTGAAGTCATGCACAATAAGACAGCGAATCCACACTTACCAGGCAAGGTCCTAATGAGAGCTGCACAGAGTCATTAGAACCCACACAATGCTATTAACTCAACCAAGGCTGGTAGGGACAGGCGTGAGAAAGGATCTTGGGGAAAAGGCCAGCAAGGTGGGTGAGCAAGATGAAAGGTATCAGGAAGGTAACCAGGCAGAGGAATGCTTACGCCAAGTCTCAGTGGCAAAAAAGAAGATGGCCTCCTTGGCAGTACACAGTTCTTCATCAAGGGCTTTACTTCGGGGCTTAAAGTACAGTGGGAAACTGTAGTCTCCAGGTTTTCTTCCTTCTTAGGAACCATTCATTTGTTGTGTGGCCTTACTCTCTCCACTCCTCAGTTTCCCCAGAAGTTAAAAATGAGAGAGTGATCATTATTAGGGATACTACAAAGTCTATGAGTTGATACAAACCAAGTGTCTCGCACATGGAGTAAGCATGTACATGTGTTGTTTTAATCATGGCTTTCAATGATGTATTCATAGGTGGTGGGAAGGGAGGAGAAATGTGAAGGACAAATAGGAGAAGCAAGCAAGGCTATATACGTATGTATGCATGTATGTATACATATCATAATATATACCATATATTATTTTATATGTGATATATAAACAAAAACCACTAGAGAATCACTATAGGAATTAAAGCTAGGAAGACACAGGTCAATTCTGGGTTTTGGAGAGTGCTCCTGGCTACATACAGTATGCTCTGGCAGCCAGGAGGGGCAGATGTGCAGAGTAGAGCTCATAGATATAAAGCACCTGGCAATGAGGAGCCAGGACCTGACCCATGGCTGACCAACAAGGGCCCTGGAGAATCATGAGGATGCCTCCAGTGCAGGGGAAATGAGGCTGTCAAGATATCGGCTCTAATCCAACAACCCTGTAGGAAATGCCTGAGATGAAGCCATCAGACTAAAAGAATATGACCTCAAAATAGAAACTGAGTCTAGAAGAATACGGAAAGGAAACTTTGCTGAGCCTGTGAGTTTGAGGGATCAAGGTTTGTGTGTGCTGTGTCTGCCTTCCTTCGGGTCCAAGGCTCCAGGAAAGGAAGACTGATCTGTTTGCTTCTGTCATATCTCAGGGCCTTGGCGCCTGGTACAGCAATGGTATTTAATAGATGAATATGAAACGATTGAAGTCAGAGCCTCAATAGCAACTGTATACTTAGTATTTGGACTGATTTGCAGTGCTTCTGGCTCCATTTTACAGGCAAGGAAACAAAGTCAGAGTGTGACATCACTAGCTGACATCACTCATGGGGGCCTAGATGGGATCTAGACCTAGTTCTGCTGGCTTCAAAGCAGTGCTTTTTCTGTTCAGGCAAGATGGAAAGAACTAGAAGATTGCTCACATGTACTTTAGAGAATGTTTTGCATCTGTGGGAATGATTTCCTCTCCAGAGAGTTCTGGGTGAGGTTCGTTGTTTCTGTTCTCTGTTCAGAGGTGGCATCCTGGAATGAGAGGAGCCCAGATCCACAGCACAGCAGCAGAGGCATGTGCTGGGCCCAGGTTACCACACGTACAACTGTAGTCACTCCAGGCCTCCCCTGACTGTGTTAGACTCTTACTGCCCTCAGCCAAGCCCAATGTTTTCAAATGATGGAATCATAGGGTTCACAGAATTTAATTCTTCTGCCTCCATGCTGGGCTCTGCCCATTTCACAGATATAAAGTGAAAAGCTCCTTTTCACTTGTGATGTAAGGCTGATTGGACCATAGACGGAGAAGAGGAAGAATCAAAGAGGAACAGATGTGGGAATCAAAGCAGAGTTGGGGAGGGAGGGACAAATAGTGGAAACTTTAGGTGCTGCTGGATCTTGATGGCTGGCGGTATTGGTGACTATGAAATGGTGGTGTGACAGCATGTGCATGCACTTGTGCGTCCACACACAGATGTGCATTGCGCAAGAACTCTTCCCTTCTCAATTCTTCCTGACAAAGTAATCCTGGGGAGTGACTCCCTGAGAAGACCAGTTCTTCATTTACACACACACACACACAGACACACACACACACACACACACACACACACACACACACACACACACACACTAGTCCTTAGGTGGAGGGCACTTCGGTAGGAAGGATCCAGGCAGGGAAGGAGACCATCTCTCCACTAACTTGCCTGGCAATGTTCAGTGTGTCCATTCACTTCTCCAGGACACAGGAATAGCTGCCAAACTGTAGGGATCTTCACACAGGATATTATTACACCATTTTTGAGATGAGGATACAGAGGCTCAGAGAGCCAAAGCCTTGCTGAAGGTACTCAAATGGGCAGACAGAAGTATTAGGACTCAAACCAGGCCTGTTGAATTCCAAACCTCAGCCATGCCTGCTGCCCTCCTGAGTGAGGCATGCCTTCCTGGAAGAAGCAATCCACAAAGGTGAGCTAATCAGTTCAATAAGAGAGTCTGAAGAGGACAGAGTGCACCTCAGAGGGAGATTTCATTTTGAATTGAGAAAATACAAGGGCCTTGGGGAGTTTCAGAGAGGCACTCCTTTGCCCAGAGGTCAGAGACCAAGATCTAGATTCTGGTCAAATTTCCAACTTGCAGTGGAGATTCCAGGTGAGGAGGACCCAGCTCAGGGCTTCCCCAAGGCAGCAAGGCAGAGCAGGTCACAGAGCACCAGAGCCACTGAGGGAAGGTTCATAGTGAGGGGCAGAAAAGCCAGGCAGGAAATGCTTCATTGAGAGTTTGGGGCCTGCAAAGTGGCCTCTTTGGCTTCCCACCTCACCACTGCTGACATTTCCTCATCACTATGTTCCAGACACTGTTCTACATGGCTGTGGCTGTTAGCTCCTTCTGTCTTTATAACAACCCCCATGCGGCAGAATTCCTACTGTTTCTCTTTGAGGTAAAGGAACTGCGGTGCAGGGAGGTTCTGTGACATTCCCAAAGTCACGGGGTAAAAAGTGGAGGTGCTGGGATCCAATCTCTCTGTCTATGAAGAGACTAAGGCTTCACATACCCTGCCATAGAGCAGCGTGAGAGCTCCTTTGTTCTCTCAAATTATCCTAACTAGAGAATGAAATTAGTCTGGTCTCACAGGGGCCACAGTGAAGTGGGGTGATGGAAGAGTGGCCTAGATTCTGCTTTCCACAACCAAGCAGTCTTCAAAAAATTAAATCCTGCCATCCTTAATACCACCTCTTCCAGATACCTGTGATGACAGAACTCCGCTATACTCCCAGAAGCAGGTGCACTAGCAGCTCGGCAGTGAGAACTATGGTCCTAGCCAGATGGAGACAACCAGGCTTTCCAGGCCTGTTTCCTGCTCAAGGTCACTGTCACCATTCCCTACCACCCTACCCCCTAGGCCTCAGACCTGTACTTCCCCAGAGCCAGGGGGGCTGGAGAAAGGGACTAAGCCTCAGGCTCTAACTACTATAAAGCTTTGCCCTATGGGGCTTGGCTCAGGCTGTCCCCACGGAATACAAACCCAAAGTAGGCAGAAAAGCATGGGTAATGGTGCCTGCCTTGTGCTGCCTCAAGGAAAGATGAATTGCTATATGTCTCAAAGGACAGATGCTGAGATAGGGAAAGACAGGGAGCTAAACAGGGAAGTGGATTCCATTTTCAGTAAGCCACCTTACTTTCTCAGAGCCTTCACATCTCTACCTGGAAAGTGCACATCAAGTGGGGTGGTCAGAACTCTGTGTTCTTCCAGGTACAAAACTTGACCTTCTAGCATTTCTCAGCCCAGGGTGGGACAGGGCACAGACTGGGGATCTGGCTAGACTCGAGCTCAAGTCCCCTCTCTCCTACTTGCTGGCTGTGTGACCTTGAGCCTTCTCTTTCTAAATTCAGTTTTAGCAACCCAGAGCCAACACAGCCTTTGTCCCTCACAACAGACCCAGATAATGAACAAGATAACCCTGTTTTCCAGATGTGGAAAGTGTCCACTGGACAGCCAGTCCTAAACCTTAAGTAGATCATGCTTGAATGGAAAGGACAAATGTACATAGATCACATAACAAGTCAGCGTAGTAAAGGTCTTTATTGATGATGTTAATCTTCAGATTTTCAATGTAAGCAAAAAGCAGAGGACTGGAGGGAGTGGGTTATAGAGGTCTATGGTGGGACACTTCAAATAAACCTTAGAAGACAGGAAACATTGCAAAGTGTCAAGAAGTGACCTCCAAGGCAGAGGGAGTGGTAAGGACAAGAACTAGGTGATAGAAGATTGCCCCTCTGAGATTAATCTGTGTGGGACTGAGTTGTAATTGGGGTAATATCAGAGAGCTTGGCAAGAGTGAGATCATGGTGGGCTGTGGATTCTACCATGAGGCTGGAGCGTACCTTGAGAAAGTAGTGAGCAGGCATTCAGAAATTCTACCAAGGAGTAAATATGTATCTGGAAGCCTTTAGGACAGCACTGAGGCATCAAGTTAGCACCATCCAAGATCACTGTTCAGGAAACGGGAGCACCCGAGATCCTCATCTGTACAATGGGATGCTGACCCTCTGTACTGCTTACAGACATGGTGAGCACAGGGGTTTGGCTTCCTAGAGATGAAAATCTAGATGCCAAGACTTACTGCCTTTTTGAAAACAAGGGCAAAGCAGTTACATTCAATCAGCTGGGAGAACAGAGCTGTTGCCAAGTTTAGTAACTGACAGATGGCTTCGAGTAAAGGGGCAGGCGGACCCAGGAGAGCCTGGGAAAGGTTATTGCAAGGACAGTGCTGGGGGCCAGAAATGAGAGTGTGAAGGAATCAGCTGTAGTGACTGGGGCCCAGCCATGCAGCTGACAAGCTGCTGGACTCTGTGCCGATCACATCCTCTCCCTGAGACTTGGTCTCATCAGCTGACAAAGAGAGGGAGACAGTTGTGCCTAAACAGCATGGGAAGAATGGGACCAGAAAAATGAAACCCTTATTTATATGCACAGTGCTTGAGAGTTTGCAAAGTAGATTACTACTTCATCTTCTCGGGTTCCCATGGGGACGGAGGTGGCATCTGTCAAGAGCCTGCTATATGCTAGGCATAGGACTAGGTGTTGTGTTTACATTTATCTCCTGCCAGCTTCCTAATGCCTTCCTGGGTAGTTCTGTTAGCCTCATTTTACATTTGAGGGAACTGATGTGATGCAGCAAGGAGGTGGTCTAGCCAGTATTTGACCTCAGCATTGTCTGATTCCAAATCTTTGTATACTTGTACTGTATCACGATGCCCTTGAGCTGTGTAACCTTCAGAAGCTCTCTCAAACCCCTCTTAGCACATGGTCATCTTGAGATTGAAATGAGACAAATTGTTTCTTCAAATTTCAGTCTTTCTCATATGTCAAAACATAGCTAATATTAGTTTCTGTGACATAGAAGATTAATATAATTAAAATAAACTATAATTAAAATTCATAAATTCCTGGAATAGTATTTGGTACATGTACAATATCATACTACTTTGCATGATAGGTACAAATCATGGCTGGGCGTGGTGGCACATGCCTATAATCACAGCTACTCCCTATGCTGAGCCTAAAGGATTGCAAGTTGGAGAACTGATTGGGCTAACTAGTGAGTTCAGGGCCAATCCAGGCAACTTAAAGAGGTCCTTTCTCAAACTAAAACTTTCTTTTAAAGGGCTAGGGTTATAGCTAAGTGGTAGTTTGTCTAGCATGTATGAGGTCTTGGGTTGAATCCCCAGTGCTTTGAGGAAAAAATAAAATATTAGCAAGAGCGTGAGACAGTAAGAACTCACATGTGGCTGGTTGCACCATAAAGTTAAATATTCCTTAGAAAAATTTGGGGGACCTAATGAAGCTGAGAATGCACATAGCTTATGACCCAACAATTGTATCTCCATGTTGTTAACCCTAGGAAAGAATTTACATGTACACACAGGTCACATACACATTACAGTGTAAGAATGTTTGGAATAGCATTGTTTTGAAGAAACAAATTGTAAACAACTTAATTGATCACCATCAGGAGAATAGATAAGTAAATTGAGTTACAGACAGACATGGACTATAATACAGTGAGGGAAAGCATGCAAACTGGAGCACTACTCACCCACATGGATACCAAGTGGAAAGCAAGCCTCGGTGCATATAGAACGATGATATTGGTGCAAAGTGCAAGAACAGGAAAAACTAAAACATACATTGTTTAAAGATGTTTACAAATATAGTTAAACTTAAAGATGAAAATGACAAAACACAAAAATCAAGGTCATGGTCTGTGGGAGGGAGGGAGAGAGGGAGGATGGTTCAAAGAATTGGAAGTAAGTGGCTAATGTCTGCAATTGGAAAGGAGTGGGTTAACTGCTTCTTAAACTGCTGGGTGCCTGGACACTCTGTGCTATTTATATCTTCTTTATTGAATGTATCTATGTTCATGATGATAGCTGCTTAATTCCCTTATATAAATGAAGTATTTGACAATAAATATAAATGCAATTACTCTAAATTACACTGAATAAAGAAATAGACTAAAGCAGAGAAATTATATTACCTTTGGTTATCTCAGGCCAAGTGCACTTCCTTGCTCATAGTAGGTATTTTAAAAGTTGTTAAGTAAATGATTGAATTAAGTGAGTTAGTAGTCAACATTTCCAATCTGTAACCCTTCTACCCACATACATATCTAGCAGGCACAGGACACCCGTGAGACCCCGAGCTTACCTTGGCACACAAAAGAAGATGGCGTTTCCCCTGGGTGGACCCGTCCTGTGATGAATATCACCTTCTTTTCTGTTCCTTCTCGGAGATTTTCTGAAAGAAACAAGTGGGAGGTCACCATGGAAAGCAAGCTGAGACTAGAAGTTGGTATGTGGAAAGGAGACAGCTAAGGAAGAGGCTAGATGGATGCTTTCCTTTTATTTCTTTTTTAATCATTGGGTTAGAATCATTAAGGATCAGCCATTGTTGACTAATCATACCTCTATTTAATATTAAATGACTACATTCCCTTTTCTTTGTATAACTTAGAATATTATATTAATATGTAATATTTACAACCATCTGAGGAAGCTGTCAGTGAAGTTGAACCCCAAAGCCACTGACTGTGTACATAGGCAGTTGTACATCTTTCTGAGTTTCAGTATTCTTAACTATAAATGAGGAGAATAATATCTGTTTAATTTGATTGTGATAATGAAACAAGGCTACATACCACATAGTACTAGCAAACATCTAGTAAATGATAGAATAAAAAGGTAGCTATTTATAATAGTAAAAGTAGCATCCATTACTTCATTAACCCCTTTTGTGACAGATACATTTTATATACCTATATTCATAATCTTTAGAGCAACATGTAGCTCATACTCCTCTTATAGAGGCAGAAATTGAAGTTCATTGAAATGATATAATTGTTCAAGGTCATACAGTTAATAGGTGCTAGCAGATGAGATTAGAATTCAGGTTTTTGTTTTGGTGGTGATAAAGATCCTTTTACATTGAACACCTAGAAAACTAGGTCTTCAGGGGTAGCTTAATGGTAGAAACCTGGTCTAGTACATATAAGGGTCTGGGTTTGACTCCTAGCATTGGGGAAAAAAAAGAAAAATGCAAACAAACAAATCTGTAAAACGAAATAAAATATAATAAACAACTACTTTTAGATGCTGTATAAGATACAAGGGCCAGTACCAGATTACTCATGAGAAAAGGGGACAAATAAGCATGCCCCATGGTTGCCCTGTCTTTTTCTGATGGTCCATTACACAGTGAAGAGCAGGGTGCAATATCCTAAGCACACCGTGGAAGTCTCCCTGAGATTCAAGGTTAGCAGGCAGCAGTTTATGGAAAGGATTCCTGAATTCCAGTAGAGAAAAAGAGTTCCAGAAATCTATAAGGAGCCCTCTTGAGTCTTCGTTAGGTCCCAAACTCTGTGCATATATAGAGTGAAACTTCAAGCTATAGTTTGAGTTTAGAGTGTGTTGAAGACTTATTCCCTGGCCTAAGCCACCACTGGAAGATTGTAGACCCTTTAGCAGGCAAGGCCTAGTGGAGGAATATTGAGTCTTTGAAGATGTGCCTTTGAAGGCTAGGGCCCCATATCCCAACTCTCTTTGTTTTGCCTCCTAGCTTCCATGAAGTAGTAAGACAAAATCTGAACTGCTAATTGCAAAGAATAAATCTTTTTTGATCGTACAGGAAGAGTGAGAACTCAAAAGGGATGTATCTTACAGGTAGGGCTAAAAGACTCCAGAAAGACCCTAGCAAGGTTTTATAATCATCAGAAAAGAATCAAATTTGGAAAAGAAACTTAACTGCCCAACTCTTTTGAAGGAAAGAGAATAAAATCCAGATACTCAACAATGTATATATTTTGTAATATTCAGCATATAATAAAAATTATTAGATATATAGAAAAGCAGGAAAATAGGACCTGAGTCAGATTCTGTTGTTACAGAAATCTGGCCTGTATAATAAAGTTCAGCCATTATGTAAAGATAATATATATACATACATATGTATACATATTCTTATAAACAATAGGTAAGAATAGCCTTCCTAAAATGAATGCAGAAGGGTTACTCAGCCATTGGAGGAAGGGTTGAGTGGTGCACAACAGAACAACAAACAAAGGAAACTTAGGAAAACATTGAGAAAATTTTGATTAAATGAGCCCTATCTATATTAAGAGGATAATCTGGAGGGAGAAGGCACAGAAATAATTAACAGGTATTCTCTTAAAATGGTGGGGAAGGTCATTTTGAATGTGGTTCATCATCACAACAGATACATCAATGTCAGACACAAGAGATAAAAATATCAACTCTTGAGGTAGAGAGATGGATCATGAGTTAAAAGCACTGGGTGCTCTTCTAGAGGATCTGGGTTTGGTTCTTAGTACCCACAGGGTGGCACACAACTAGTTGTAATTCCAGTTCTAGGGGATCCCACG
Source organism: Peromyscus californicus insignis (assembly GCF_007827085.1). Taxonomy (NCBI): domain Eukaryota; kingdom Metazoa; phylum Chordata; class Mammalia; order Rodentia; family Cricetidae; genus Peromyscus; species Peromyscus californicus. The sequence continues at coordinate 40,054,444 of NW_026294573.1, forward strand.
CCCTCTTCAGAATCCTGAAGGCACTACACACACATGTGCACAGACATACATGCAGGCAAAATACCCATACACATTTAAAAAAAAGAGGAAAATTGAAAGCAAATTTAATTCTGTTGTCCTAAAATTGGGCATGGTGGCACACACCTTTAATGCCAGCACTCAGGAGGCAGAGGCAGGTGGATCTCTGTGAGTTCAAATTCAGCCTGGTCTACATAGTGAGTTCAGGAGAGTCAGAACTACATAGAGAAACCCTGTCTAAAATTAATTAATTAATTAAGTAAGTAAGTAAGTAATATAAACATTTTCTTAAATGTATGTGGCTTATTTGGTCCAGTGGGGTGACCAGCAAGCATAGCGTACAGCTCTATGCTGGGTACCTTTGAGGGGAGAGAATATATTTATAGTCTCAGAAGAGCTAAGCACTTGTACATTTCTTGGACAGAATATAAGCTACTGCAAGGAGAAAATGATGTCTACTGGTAAATGTCTTCCTTAGGAGCCTGTTTGGAATGGATACCGAGGAACTGGTTGCTAAATTAATAAATGAAAACACTTTATAGATATTTCTCATCAATAAGTTCAGGCACCTGCTATTCCATGTAAATCTTCATGGTGGTCTTATGAGACTGGGTGTGTTCATGCCATCTTACAGTTGAGAGATCTGACACCCACAAAAGGAATGGATACAGCCAAGGTCACGCTGCCAGCAGTCCAGCCCTAGCTCCAAGCCTGAGTCCCTTTCTCTACCCTGTCTGCCTTGTGGATCCACTAACATTATACAGTCCTACATCTGCTGCAGTTCCATCTGCAATGTACACAAGAGACTGGTTTCATTCTTTATTGCCGATGGAAATTGAACTACTGTCTTAGTATTTATATTTCCTTTCCACTTAAAATTTTTTAACCTCCACCCCCAAACGCTTCATAAAAAAATGATACCTAACACTGGCCCCATGTCTTCCAACAGTTCAGAAATAATGAATAACATTACCAAGGCCCTCAGTGAAGGCTGACTTTATGGATGCCTCCCCTGACCTGGTATCAACTCAATTGCATTCTACGTTTCTGCTGACCACAGGGAAAGGCAAAACGGGCATTCTATTTGCACACTAATTTTACTGAGCCCCTGTGACTTCATAAAATGATAACGTGGGGCTAATAAAAATCAAGCCTCTCTGGCACTAATATAAGCAAATGTTGATGCAGGCAGGTAACAAATTGCTTTGTCATTTAGGAGGCCATAAAAGAGCATTATAATCATCTTTAGGCAAAATGGATGGTTTGCCTTTGCTTAGCTTTTAGCTTTCATTTGCAAAATCAATTTAAGGTAATGTAGCAGCTCTGAGGTGGTGTGACATGGGGCTGTCCCCACCTGCTCTTGCCACCAAATCCCCAGACTCTTCTGTGCAAAGACAATTAAACATATTCTTGGTTGAGGCAGCAAGGATTGAAGAAGTATGTGTGCTTGAACAAAGCTAAGGTGGAACAGAGTGCAAACAATGTAACCAAGAACAACCCACAGGGGATGGTAAAACCAGAGAACTAAAGGACACAACAACACATGTTTTGTACAGCATCCCTACCCCATATGTATGAGTGTGTACACATGCACACATGGACAAACACTCACACATACACACATACACACTGTGTGTTTCTTTGTGTGTGTGTGTGTGTGTGTGTGTGTGTGTGTGTGTGTGTGTGTGTGATAGAGAGAGGGGTAAAGAGGGAGAGGGAGAGGAAGAGGGAGAGAAATGGGGGAGGGAGGCATATCTTGTCACCGCAGTCCTGTATCACCCTCAAACTCTTATTCATAAAAAAATTATTGAACACCTACTTTGTGACCAGGTACTAGCTATTATTTATTTTCATTTTACAGAAAAGCAAGGTTGAGGGCTGGAGAGATGGCTCAGAGGTTGAGAGCACTGGCTGCTCTTCCAGAGGTCCTGAGTTCAATTCCCAGCAACCACATGGTGGCTCACAACCATCTGTAATGAGATCTGGTGCCCTCTTCTGACATGCAGGCAGAACACTGTATACATAATAAAAAAATAAAAAAAATAAAAAATAAATAAAAAAAAAGAAAAGCAAGGTTGAAACAGATTTAGTGGCTTAGACTTGTTCTTATAGCTAATGAGTAAGTGGTAAAGCCAGAATCCCAACTCAGGAAAAAAAAACCAACAACTGTGTTCTTAATCTCTATACTACCCTGTGAAGGATAATATCCACACTTCCATTACAGCAACTAGGTAATATTTATTGGGTATCTATTCTGTGTCAATATTTTATATGCCTGATCATATTTAATTATCACAGTCACCCAATGGAGCATCTTCCTTTTATTTTATAATTTTTCCCTATCTTATAGAGTAGGAAATTGAGATCTAGAAACATTAAGTGTCCTGATTAAACTTGCAAATGTAGGAGCCAGTATTAGACCTAAATGTTTATGACTCTCTTGTAGCTAGTGTTTTCCTGCCTGGCCCACAGTCAGGACAAATCTCTCTCACCTGCCAGTCCCACAGCCGCTCAGACCCAACCTAGTAAACACAGAGACTTATATTGCTTACAAACTGTATGGCTGTGGCAGGCTTCTTGCTAACTGTTCTTACAGCTTAAATTAATCCATTTCTATAAATCTATACCTTGCCATGTGGTTCATGGCTTACCGGCATCTTCACATGCCGTTTGTCATCGTGGCGGCTGGCAGTGTCTCTGACTCAGCCTTCCACTTCCCAGCTTTATTCTCCTCCTTGTCCCGCCTATACTTCCTGCCTGGCCACTGGCCAATCAGTGATTTATTTATTGACCAATCAGCAACACACTTGACATACAGACCATCCCACAGCACTCTCTCATTTATGTTCTTAACCACTGTGTCAGATTGACTCTTAAAGATCATATAGGGTTATTGGGTGATTTCATTGTTAAGACCATTGGTTTGTTGCTGTTTCAGCTTTTTCAAGATAGTCTTACAGTGTAGACCAAAGCTGGCTTGGAACTCTCTGTGTATTCCAATGGTCTCAAACTCCCTGTTCTCCTGCCTCAGCCTCCCAAATGCTGGGTTGCAGAGGTGTACCACCATGCCCAGGTCCCATCAATTCTTTGTTAATCTCCACGTTCAGGAGGTGAATATTAGCTTCAGTGTGTGGTAGGCTTAGACAGTTGCTCCTAAAATTGGAAATCATAAAGGAATTATACAATACTTTTCCAACTGGGCTATAAAAGGACTGTGGTTTGGGTATGCTTGCTTAGTTTTGAATCACTCACTTCTGGGGAAACCAGCTGTCATGTCATGAAGACACCCAAGTAGACCATAGAGAGGACCACATGGTGAGAACAGCCAGGAAGAACTTATGTCTAAGTTAGTTTAGAAGGCTCTTTTAGTCTCAAATGACTATAGCCCTGACTAAAACTTCCCTGTAATCTCAGGAGAGATCCCCAGCCAGAATGACCCACTAAATTTTCCCGCAATGTTGACCCACAGAAACCAAGAGAGAATGAATGTTTGTTGTTTTAAGAAGTGGTAGCATAAGCCTGGCCTGTCCATCTTCTACCCTAACATCAATTTGGACCCTCTAAAATGCCCACAGAAGCATGCCACTTCCTTTAAAGACATTTCAGCAACTTCCTATTGTCTTCAGCGCGAGCCCAGCTTCATTAGCCTGGCACATACTAGCCACACTCCTGTCCATCACCTCAGCCCCTGGCAGTCTCCCAGACATGACATGCTCTCTCACGCATCCACTCCGGGCACATGTTTTCTTCCTTGCCTTGAATGCCAGCCTCTTTCTCATCTGTCTGGGTTCCTCCTACTCAGCCTTCAAGACTCAGTTTGAATGCACCTGCTCTGAGAAGGGAAAAGAGGGAACTCAAGTTCACCAGGGACCTTGCTCTGTCTTCCTCGGTGTTAACAGTTAATGTTGTGTTTTTATCTGATTTTATCAGCACAAAACATGTCAGGCTGAAGGTAATGTGAAAATATCACTGTTGGTGACAGTGAAAATGGAACGAGGGCAAAGAATCACAGTAAGGACATTATCAAGGTGCAGATTTTTTTATATATAATTCTATGAGAAAGTGTAGGTGTAGGAGGCATGCATCCAGCTTTCTTGGAGGAAGTGGCAAGCCAGTAAATAGATTTGGGTAAGCATGGGACTCCATGTGATTCAAGACACTCAAGGGTAGTTCAGCCATGCTGTTCAGAAGCTGCCAGCAGGAGGGAAAAAACTGGATAGGGAGACTGGGAAAGGCATCATTCCTGGGTCAAATGGAAAGCTGGGCTTTCCTGTCCTTTGAGGCCTTGGGTAAATTACTTCTTATGAACCTTAGTTCTCCCAAGTATAAAATGGGAGTGAAATCTAGGTCACAAGACAGTCTGAAATAAGTGACTTCATGTCATTTTTTATGTGACTTTGCCTATAGCAGGTACATTCATTGAGTGACAGGTACAGGATGGGGCTCCTCAGCAACACAGCCATCTTTAACCAGGTAACTCTGCTATGAGGCACTGAGCTGAGCTGTTAGCAGCATCCACCCATACCCTTTCCTCTTCCCAACCTGTGAGAATGAAAGAAAATCCCCAGACATCACTGAATGTTCCATGTTTCCTTGAATGCAAAATAGGACCTGGTCGAGGACCAATCTCTTACACAAATACACTATTCAAGGAGAAATAGTCTTCCCCAAGGAAGAGCACATCGATTGGGTATCCGATACTAAATGGTCAACCCTGAGAACATACACATACAAGTAACATTATATGGACTACACAGATTGAACAGTCTCAGCAGTGACTTTAAGTGAAGCATTGGGAGCTCTGGGCTGGAGAGCCCTTCCTAACTGAGGAGGCAAACGAGCTAATACTGTGTCCTATACTAAGGGATGCTCAACATGGCGGGGCAGAATCTTGGTGGAGGTTGAGTGCTTGTTCCAGGGAGAGTCTCAGCTGTGAGCTGTCAGCCACCAGTACTCTGGAGATCTAGGACCTGGATAATACATATAGCATGAGTTATGACAGCCCTTTAGCCAAGGTGGCTGGAGAGATCAGGACAGAGCTGAGACCCTAAAGACAGGAATGCCAAGGGCCAATGAAAAAAAGCTGCTTTTGCTGTTAAATTTAGCACACAGTCTCTGATGCTGACCACATGCCAGACCTTGAGTTGGTCCTCGAGAACTTAGAAAGGCGTCAGAGACTGTCCCTGTCATCCAGGAGCTCAAAGATGGGGTAAAGACATTCAAGCCTAGCTTTGGGGTCATGAACCTGTACTGGAGAGCAGGAGAGCTCAGTTCAAATCTGGCTGTGTGCATTTATATGACCTTGAACCCTGGGATCTTTTATTTCCTGACCTGAAACATGAGGATACTATTGGTCTTGATGTCATAGGGACCTTGTAAGAATTAAATAAAATGTCCAACAGGTTTATATACAAAATCTTATGCCTGGCAAAGTGTTCAAACCTGGTGCCTGACAGAGATCACTTGATCCAGCTGCCTGACTTACAGGTAAAAGACTGGAGTCACTAGGCAATCCATGACAAGACGTGACTTTGTCTGTTTTCTTCAGCACACATGCACACATGCCTAGCACTCGGTACACACTTGATAAGTATGCCTAGACTGGTCATAGAGCCAGCCCTGTCTTTTGGTTGAGTGGGTTGTCAGTTAGCACCCAGTGCTCAGCTTTTGGGAGCCACCATCCTAGGCCCCAGGGAATTCCTGGTCAGAACCAGTTGCAGGCTTATTAGCAAATGCAAATTGAATCACACTCTGTGCCCTTTAGCAACAAGGGCAACAAAAACAGTTTCCCCAGGAAAAGAGGGCCCGGGGAGGTGAAAGCTAGGATGAAAGGAGAAGACAATGCGTTCTAATCAAACTTGATAAATATGTAAATTAAAGCAGCTAAACAGTTGGCTTTGACAAATGACTTCTCAGTAATGGATTTTTCCACAGTGAAAGGCGAGAGTTCAGCCTGCCTGTTAATCACAATAAGAGCCCTCTCTTGCTTTCTCAGCAATGTGGGAGGATGGAGCAGCTACTTGGGTGCTCTGTGGCACAGGAGGGAATGAATTCTTTTGGATATAGATGCCATAACTAAGAACTTGTTAGCTGCTGGGTACTGCTGCCATCAGCCTTGTGAGAGAGATACGGAAAGTCAAGAATGGGCCAGACTCACCAGACTCTAGAGCCTGGGGTCACCTGGTGACCAAAGCAAGCTTTGGTCAGAGAACGTCCACCAGTCCTTCCTGATGCTCTACTCTCTGAGGGTCACACTGATTCAGCCTTACAGGTTTCCTCCCCTCCCAGGACCTGGCAGCATGCAAGTGTTTAGCTTGCTGTGAAGATCCAGTCGACCCCTCCTAGTGCCTTCATTCAGCTGATTCCATCTGTCAAGTAAGAGTCACATGGCTGAAGGTCCAGACAACAAGGGGCAGAAATGGTCAGAGTGCAAATTCTCGCTCAGCACGATACAAGACAATTGTCTTTTTAAGTCCTTAACTTTGGAGCTGGGGAGGTTCTGTGTTAACAATGAACCACGGTAACTAATGACAATGACAGTCAGGTGAGAAGAAAATGAAAACAACAGGTTTTGAGCAGTGCTGTATTGTTAAGTGCTTTATACCCACTGTGGTCGAAGTCTCCCTGGGCTCCTGAGCACTGTATTGTGAGGCTACTACATTGCCCAGGTTGCAAGAGTTAGCTTTATAGTTTTTTTTTCCTATGTATATGTATGTAGCATGCATTTATCTATTCTCACATGTGTATAGGAATGTGTGCCTCTGTGTGTGTGTGTGTGTGTGTGTGTGTGTGTGTGTGTGTGTGTGTGTGAGTGTGTGTGCATGTGTGTGTGTGCCTGTGAGGCAGTAGGTATGCTTGTGTGTATATGTATGTGGGGGGGGGGGGTGTGCGTAGGCCAGAGGTTGATTGATGGTAGTTTTCTTCCTCAATTCCTCTACACTTTATTTATTGAGGCAGGGTCTCTCCCTGAACCAGAAGCTTGTCTACCTAGCAAGCTCACTCAGGGAACCTCTGGTGTCAACCTCTGAGCATGTAGACCTATAGGGTAGAGCTTTTACATGGCTTCTGCATCTTTCCTCACACTTGTAGAGGAAACACTGTCTCCACAGAGTCATCTCCCCAGCCCAGCAGTGCCATTAGACTTCACTCTTCCCACCCATCTTTACAGATTCATTTTATGACACTCTGACAGAGAGAGTCCGTTCTCCCACTATGCTACATAAAAAGAGACAACATTCTGGACTCCATGTGTGCCAGCATACACATGCATCTGCTTATGACTCAAGCTTGTACACATACCTGACTCTTTAAAAAAAGTTATGAGAACGGAAGTGCAAGCGGAAATTCAAGTGTAATGGTTTAAAGCCTTGGAAAGACACTATTAATATAATTTCCCCAAGCAGAGAAGCAATATATGTGAGTGTTCCGGTGCTGGAGGAGAAGTTTCGAGCAGGGTGAGAAGTGCCACGATCCCTGCTGGAGCGGATCTGCCTGCCTGATGCTGGAGGAATTTAGATTTGAAAAGTGTTCTTTCTGTCCTATTGAGATCTTCATTGACTTGTATAAAAATACTACTTTCGATCTCAAATCCCCACTGGCATCTTTATATAAGCACGAAAAATGCTACTGGGCTTTGGAGATTTCATTTAATGAAGGAAAAGTATTTCTATTAAAGAGTATAATTTTTTTTTTCCTCTCAACACAACATCTTCAGAGGAGCCAGGGAAACTGAATTGTTCTGGGCTCTGAGAAAATGAACCAACCCTGCTTTGCACAGGCTGAGCAGACTGTGGACACACAGAGAGAGAAAATAAATGGCAATGGCCAGAAAGGCAAAGGTCCGGAATAGACAGAAGTGAGAATACTGGTTAAAATCCAGCCCCTTGTGCCCATGACTTTTCAGGTCAAGAGTATTGTTCTGCTCAATGGGACATGTTTCTGTTGCCCCTGCCCTGGCACCACCTAGTCTCCTCCCCATACACTGTGGAAGTCACTGTAACAGCTCTTGCAGTCTCTTCCCAAGATGATGTTCTGGCTGTCCAGGCAATCTTGGGGGGCCTTGTTTACCATAACCCAGGGGCTAACCAGGTTTCTCTCTTTCCTCATGCAATAGTCTCCTGGCCACCTCCCAATCACACTTCTTTCTCTTTTCTTACCCGTTCTTTGTGGTTCAGTAAGAACATTAGCTTTATAACTGGGATTTTGCCTTTTTAGCTGCCATGAACCCAGGCAGGAAACAGCAGCCATCATTTCTGCATGCTGACTCCATATTAATATGGATTATAGCCAAGGGTTGTTGAGTGGCATGATTTGGAGAGGGACAGGACCAAGGATGGGACCGTGGTGGTTGGAGAGAGCAAGTCACTGGAGGATACACAGCTAGCAGATGCGTAAGAAGAGGAACCAGGTCCTAGAAGGTCCTATGAGTGTTATAGCCTGGGTTCTTCCCTGGCCCCAGACTCTTGGTTAACTCTAAGGGGGCAGATGTATGGTTGGAAGTGGGATATAAGCAAATCTTTAGTGTAGCCATATCTGATATCCAATGTGGCTCAATCATTTCCCAGCTATACTGTGGAGGAAAAACTCCTTCTGGGCATCTCGGTCTCTCCTTCAATAAGATGAGATAACAGTAATATACATTGTATTGTGTGTTGTGAGTAGTAAATAAACTAAAACACTACAAATAACCATGCTTATCACATGTTAAAGCCCTCAATGAACCCCGGCTGTTAGCATGCATTTCTTGGGCTCCCAAACACGCCCAATCTGGAAATGTCACCCTCATGCCATCAATCACTGAGCCCTACCCCCAACTTCACTTCTCTCCAATCCCTATTGCAGCAATCCCTGGCAGGAGAATAGTCATTTGCTCCACCCCACCCCCCAACCTCCTTTGGTGACTCTGAGTCTGCAGGGCAGAAGCTGTCTTCTTGCTCTTTTCCTGGCATTCATTTCCTTTGTGTGAGACAGAGAAGGGCATTTTGACATGGTTATTTTGATGTAAGAGTTTTGAAATGACTACATTTAAATGTAAAATTGTTTTTGAAAATTACCAGGTACTGTGTGAAACAGACTCTCACACCCACTGCGTGTCTGATGTCACTGTCCTTCATCTTGCCAATCCCTTGATGTCCCAGCCTCCTGCATTCCCCGCCTTGATCTACTGCCCTAGAGGAACCCTGGTCCCCACCTTTCTCCTCTCCCTTCTGAGCCCCTGTGCCAGGAGAGATGGGGGAAGGTCCTTCTAGAACAAGAAGAGCTGGCCTGAAGTGTCTCCTTGGCATATTATTTGGTAATTTTTTTTTAAAGCTAACAGTCTAATGTTTTGTTTTCTCAGCTGTGTCAAAATGTCCCTATATCAAAATAGCTGTGTTAGAGCAGCTGCTTCAGTGTGTCTGAAACAAAAGGGGCCATGTCAGTATGATACGAACTTTGCACAAGAAACCACCTGGCATGTAGAGACGTAAATCACATTTCAAATGCACAGCAGTGGGAGTGGATTAATGAGCAATCAGCTACACTCAATGCCAACTTTCCCTGTGGTAATGACTTTGGGTTCCAGGGATGGTATTTCTACTGCTGTAAGGATCTCAGATGTTAAGGATGCTGCCTGATATCATACACTGTCACAGGTGATGAGTAGAGCTGAGTGGAGTCTAGCTGAGTTCCCCTTCATAGCCAGGATTCCAAAAGGCAGGTGACTTGACCAAAGTCTCCCAGGTAAAGTAACTTTTATATTAGATCAGGAACTTGCCACTACTTTTAAATTTTTAACTAAAATATATCATTCCCCACGCTCTCCCCTCCCTCCAATCCTCCCATGTTCCTCTCTATCAAATTAATCTAATTATTATTCACACACGCACACACACCCTCATACACACGCACATATAAATACAAGCTGCTGAGTCAATTCAGTGTTACTTATATGTATATTTTTAAGGGCTGACCACTTGGAATTGAATAAGCATTTAGAGTGGTCATCTCCCTTTCTCAACAGTTTTTAACTGTCTATAGATCTTCATCTACAGATAGGGCCCTGTGAGATTCTCCCCATGCACATTAGCTTATCGGCTGGTGTTGTCATTCGGTCTCATTTAAACAGCCATTGAAATTTTGTGTGCATAGCTTCCCTGCCATGTCCAGAAGACACAATCTTACAGCAGACATCCTAGTCCGATGGTTCTTCTTTCTACCTCCTCTTCCAATGGTTCCTGAGTCTTAGACATAGGGGCCCTGTTGTAGTTGGGGCTGGGCACCCCACAGTCAGTTGTTCTCTGCATTTTTGACTAGTGGCTTTCTGTAATGGTTGCTAGATTTTATAAAATCAAGTTTCTTTAATGAGGCATGAGCGCACATAGGTGTGGGTTTAAGGATAAGCATTTAGAATGCAGTTAGGGACTGTACTGGCTTAGGAAAGCGACAGTAGTAGGGTTTCCTCTGAGGTCTATGACTATGGACCTATGGGTGGTTGTCTGGGTTTATATTACAAAGCCATGATTTCCCTCCTGTTGAGTGGGCCTTAAGCCCAATTAGATAGTTGCTGGTTACTGTCAAGATATAAATGCCATTGTTGTATCTTTAGGAATATCTTGCTGATCATTGTTGTGGTTCATAGGTGTCGCTGATGGGTAGCATTATTGAATATTTTCTTCCTTGGCAGCTTGCATAGTACCTTCCAGTACTATGAAAGTTAGTCCTTAGGGAGGAGGCTTTGGGGTCAAACCCAGCTCAATTCCTCCAAGTCATGTGGTCAAGCGTGTGGTATCTTTACCAAAAGGGGCTCATTTTCTATTTCCAAGAGGCAACAAAGTTGTCACTGAGTCTTGAACATTTTCATCCTGTTCTGGTCCTTGGTGTCACTACTGGGTTCATAGCTCAAACTCTATAGAACATGGCAGAAACCACAGCATGCTTCTAGAGCTCTGGGTATACTACCAAATGTGGGCTTGGCTAAGGCTTAGTTAAAGGAAGAGTACTTGTCCAACAGACTCAGTGTCCTATGTCATGCAGCCCACTGAACTTTGTATATCCTAGATAAGACCTTTTGGTTATTCCAGTTCTGTGGGAGGAAACAGCAGATAGCTCCTTACAGGCATGGGGTGCAAATAAAAAACCAGTCACTTGTATCCATTCCCACATTTTCAAAATTGATATATCTTCAGTCAGCTAAAAAAAAATAACCCATGTTAACCCATATTAAGAAATCATGTATCTCAGAGTCTTAATGACTTCACAACTTAGATTACATACAGCTTTCCTGGAATAAAAAAAGCGTTAAAATTTAATCAACAGCAACCTGTTTCCAGATGTGTTTTTATGGAGTAGTACTTTGTGTTTCAGGGATGGAGCTCCTAAGATAAAATGGGCCCTTTATGCAAATTCTAGGTGAGACTATACACACCTAGGGCACACATGAGCAGAGTTGGACAGGCCTGAGATGGGTCTCTGTAGCTTAGGGAAATTGCTGAATACAGTTTTCCAAGGCTAGGCTAGGCAAGGAAAGGTATCTATGCCGTGTGCTCCAGAAGGCAGTCTTCAACATCACTGATTTTAAAAGCCTTCCATCTGACCTTGTATCTTTGGTTGATACTTCCATCTAGAGTCCCAAAGTTCTGATGGTACTATCAGGTAACACAAATGTTAGCTGAGAACTAGAGAAGTGATTTAGCAGAATGGTCACAAACAGGAACTCACTACTTCCTATGTGTGCCTCAGTTTTCTCATCTGGAAATGGGATCACAGTAGAGACAGCAATGCTCCAAGGAGCCAATCAGTTGGTGTTTGTAAAGCTCTTAGCTTTTACAGTGCCTGGCATACAAGTAAGTACATCTTCTACACATTCTGCTGAATAATATGATAATATGCTTTCTGGTGACCCAGGGCTCTAAGGGTGGTACTTAGCTTGGGATCTGCCCCATGACAGCCCATTCTCATATTACAGACTGTCTTCTGTGGCCAGTTAAAGGACATTTTTCTCTGGATATATGAGGACAGTGTATCGACAAGAAATACTTCCTATATTCTGATCATTGATTCTAATACCATCTGGGAAACTTTGTAAAGACACTGATGTTCAGGAGGCTGGGCAGATGGGCCAGTTTGGTAAATTACTTGCTACACAAGTGTAAGGACCTGAGTTTCCATCCCCAGCACCTGTGTGAAAAGCCAAGCATAGCAGCAGGTGCCTGTAATCCCAGCCCTGGAAGACAGAGGCTGGAGGGATCCTGGGAACTCACCAGCCAGCCAGTCTAGCCAAATGGTGAGCTCCAGGTTCAGTGAGAGACTCTACCTTAAAAAAAATAAGGTTGAGAATGATAGACTGATAGATGAACACTCCCAACATTGAGTTCTGACCTCTGTACATCCATGCATTGACAAGCATACTAGAACATACATGTGCGCATAAGCGCATGCACACACACAGACATACAGACACACATAAACATATGTAAATATTGATACCTAGAATACTTCCTAGTGACTACCCACAAGGTTATCAATTATATGTACTATGTTTTGGGGGACAGACCCAAGAAAGTTATTCTTCTAGTCTGCAGTCACCATGAAGTACCACATCTACTGCTACCTGGGGCCAGGTTCTCTACTATGGGGTCCGGCTTCATCATCTATAATGAAAAACGTAAAGCAAGATGGTCCCTCAGTTCCCTGCAGTTGTTAAAGCATGACCCAGGAGGACATCAGAAGTGGTCAAACTGGTCAAAACAGGGAAGAACATGAGGATGAGTGGACAAGAAAACATGCACGCATCAAGCAGATAATTTCCCACAGCTGTCCCTTCCTAGGAACAGGGCAAAATACACTAGGATAATAGGGGTGCTGCTTTCCCAGGGAACTCACAAAACAGAGCAGAAAGACTGGATTTAAAGAAGAAATGTAAGCCATGTATATGAGGAGATGGAGAAAGGTATTGATCAAAGGAAGAGGATTAATGTATTTTTTATAGGAACAAAACACAGGCATGCCAGGCTGAAGAACCAGACCCTTGGGAGGGGTAGGGGGAAAAAAATCACTGTAGTTTGGATTCGGCCGTGTTCCAGGCACATGTGACAAGCACAGTCTGAGAAAAAGACTCTACATTGCAGTTCAGAGGAATGAAGTTCTCATTGCATCCTCCCATCAGGTTAGACTGGGTAATGGACCCCAGGCCACACAGCTGGTGAGCAGCTGTGCCAGGGTGGGAACCAGAAAGCCTGACTTAAGCCCTGCATTCTTTCCCTTCCATCTTGTCTTTTACTCAGACCTGTGTCCTTAGGGCATCACACTCAGTCATAGCAAAGTGCCAAGGAGGTCTGGTAATAGCCACAATCCAGACACATACACACTGCACTCTCAGACATCAGAAGAGACCCCCAATCAGTTGGAGTCATTTGTGGTGGCAGATCCTTCTTGGTTCTAGAAAGAAGGGTCAAAGCTTACTTTTTGAGTGCTGTACTGTAAATGTAGTGACACAGGGTGGGGACAGTAAAGCTACGAGGAGAGGTTTGGCTTTCTAGGACACAGTTCTTAGCTGCCTGACCCACTGAACAAACACAAACGAGGCAGCTATCAGGTGGCATCAAGACTGCTATGTCAGGAGCTTTGAGGCACCGGGCATGACTGTGTTGTAACAGGGCACCCTGGGAGCACCAGCATGGCCGGGTCTGCCCCATATAGCCAGTAACTAAGGACTGGCTGCTTGGCCGGTAACCACACTGGGTGACCACAGCCGTGGGGCCCGCTTTCACTCATCCCTCGCTCCCCTCTCTCCTGCTCGGCAGCCTTCTGATGTCACTCACTTGCCTCCCTCTTCAGTGCTCGCTTGTGCCTCTCACACATCTGACACCTGGTAAGGCAGGCTTAGCCTTACACAAGGGTCAAACTGCCCCAGCCACACCCATCCCTTTGCTCTAGGGTTTGAGGTAAGAACAGAACGAGTCAGAACAAAACAAAACAAAACAAAACAAAAACAAAAAACCCCTTTCACCCCATTTCCATGCCTGGGATCTGCCATGTACTGGCCCTGAGCACTTCAGATGGCAAGATGACAGTCACAGTCCTGCTCTCCGGCAACTTGCCAACCAGACACCAGGTGGCATTGTGAACATTGAAAGCATGTTTGTACTTCCGATGTGCGGGCTGAGAAAAGTACATACCTGGACGGTTAAGTAAAGACAGTGTGGGATTGAATAAACCAGTTGGTCCCGGATGGCAGACAGCAAGCGGGACAGCTCAGGACAGGTAAGAATGTCCCCAGGCCTCAAGGGTATATAACCTTGACTATACCCTGCTGCAGGCTGAGCTTGTCCAGGAAGACTGGGGTCACTTAGATTGTGTCCACCTCTCCATGCAATTACCTCTTACCCCTAGGAGATGGAGACTTACTTCTGAAGGGAGCTAATATGGCAGCCACAAGGTGGTGAATGTCTGCTTGTTTAGCCATCTTCAGCAAGCCCATATTCTCCACTCCCACATTCCTCTGAGGTGTCCTTTCAAAGTCCTTCTCTTTAATACCAAGTGTAGGAGTTCCAGGGAGCCATTTGCATTTTCAATTCTAGACATCATTAATATTTTAACACAGCCAGCACTATGGCTTATTAACCCACTTACATTCTCTACCTGTTACTGTTAAAGGGGAGCTTTCTATTTAAGAGCTAATTGAACATGGGGTGGTCCCCCAGCTTCGGTACAAGCTCTGCTGTTAACCTCCAGACTTCACAGTCTAGTTGGGGAGATGCATGTATGTAGACAGTCAGAATTCTGAGTGCAGGGAGTCTGGGCAGAGGAGATTCTTGGTCCAGCATCAAGAGTCAGGTCAGGTTTCTCAGAGAAGGCTTCTGAGCAGAAAGAATGAATTCAGGATACTCAGAAGATCTGTGCTCAGATGGCAGTCCTTGTGGCCACTGACTGAGGTTAAGACTTAGGGTCTTTGAGTCAGTCAAGCCTGGACTCAAATTTCAGATCTTAGACCACTAACTGGGTGACAAAGATCGTGACTGGCATTATCTGTGATCTTTGGGGTGTCAGGGGTGAGGGTGGCTGGACAGGTATTAGTTGGTAGGGACTTCTTGCTACAACCAAGGCCAAGATGGAGGCAACCTCAATGGATGCTCACAGCTGTGGACCTACTCTGTTGATCTTGTCTACCCTTCCCACATGCACACCTTTGCTTTCATCAGTGTGAGCAAGTTCCTTTGATTACAATCACCCTCTGGAGGCTCAGTCACCCCTCATCTCATAGAGCAGTTATTTCTTTTAAGTAACACAACTGGCTGATGACAAGCCAGGAGTTGATCCTCAGGATTCAACACCAAGCTCTCTGCTCCTTGCTGGAGAGGTGTCATGAGGATTAAAGAAGTAATGCATCCACTATGTGTTGGATGGACCAAGTGTGAGCTGCTTGTAGTAGTAACATGCAAAGCCCAGAGCATTAGCTTTTCCTTTAATATGCCCACCCTGGTCTCTGCAGCCAGACAGCCTGTGTGTCCCAGCTCACAGAACCATGCCACGGTATCTTTCTATGAACTGCACCTCTCCTACACCCTTATAACCTCCTCAAGTATGGAAACCGAGGCCTGCTCCTTTCTGTTAACCCCTGACACCTAACACACTCCTTGGCACATCAGCATACTGTAATGATTGCAATGCCGCAGCCCATGTTTGCTAAATGAAAATTTGAGAAAACAGTACCGACCAGATCAATTCCCATAAGAAAATGTTTTCCAAAGGTCTTAGCCTGGGCACATCAATATAAAAATGACACAGCTCTAATTTGCTTTCAGACTCAGACTGGGAAGAGGAACTTTGACCCTGTCAAAAAATGAGAACAAATTAAATTGAAACACAAAGTCACTTCCCTTGTTGCAAGCTCTGGATTTCTAATTAATGTGCAGTGCGATGCTAGGGGTTGTTAGGGGATCAGGAAGACTGTGCTACCTTGCAAACTGAGCAGGGCTCAGGATGGAGCTGGGTTGTTTTTCTTTTCTGGGCAAAACTGTGTTTCGTGGTATAGGTCCACAGATAAGGCAACCTCAGATGATTAAAAAAAAAATTGTTGTAAGCTGACCTTGTCTGAAAGAACACACAACAAAACAGCTCATGAAACCATCACATACCCACTCTGTCCCCATGGTGCCAGCTGAGCACCCAGGAACTTAGCAAAAATGGAATCTTTAGTGTAGGCTAAAAAGGTGACAGTCACCTTGTGGCAAAGCAAAGGGGGAAAGGCACTGAGGACAGGCACTAGCGCTTAGCTGAGTGTTAGCCAGGGGGTGCTGGAATTTGGGTGGCCAGGCTCCAAAATACTGATGTGGAGACTTATGAATGACAAGGGACCTCATTCAGTGGAGAAGAGGCAATCACAGCAGTGACCAACTGGGACAGAAAGCTGACTTTGAACAGATGAGAATGTTAGCTGGACAGTCAGCCAGCTGGCCTTTATTCTGTGTGGTACAGTAAGGCCTGGGGCACTCAGTAAGTGACTCCCACAACTGTACAAGCACCTCTTGGTGTGCCTGTGAACATAGCAGATTCCTGGGACCCACTCTGGACCCATGGAGTCAGACTTTGAAGTGAAGATCTTAGGGATCTGTAATCTTGAAACTAGTGCCCCAGGTACTTCTTCTGATAAGGATGTGGCCATCTCTGGCTTAGGATATTAGCAGTTCTTTTCTCACTGGAACCTCTGGAACAAGGTAAGGCTTCAGCAAGCCACTTTCTCTACTCTTCCATTTTTATGTCTGTGAAACAAGGCCGGGAATCCCACAGGGACATGCTACCCTGGGGGGAGAAGTGAGATGAGTGTATTCTTGTGCAGACAGAGCCCGGCACTCAGGAGCATGCAGTTTGAATGCGTGTACAGGGTACTGTTCTCACAATCAGTTACTGAAGAGTATCCAGAAATCCCTCTTCCTGTTGTTGAGTATTGACACAGAGACAACGACATCAGCCCCCAGGTGCTCCTGCCCACAATGGGGAATTATCTGCGGAGTGGTCTCTGTCACATCTGTGCAGTCAGTGCTTCTGGGCTCCAGAGTCCTCAGTAAGCATGGGATGCCAGGACACAGATGCCCCTGGAGAAGCTCCATCAAGAAAAGCCAGGGTAGAGGCAGCTCCTAGATCCCTTGATATAGGGAGCTGGTCTCCCAGACTTCCATCTCCTCATGACTCTTTCCCAGACTCTTGATGGTCTCAGAAAGCTAGGCTCAACTCAGAGTCAGGAGCAGCAAGCTCAGAACAGGACTCTAGGAGCTATCCCCTCCCCACACCCCCACCTCCCTCCCTCCTTCCTTCTCTCTTTCCCTCCCTCCCTCTCTCCCTTCTCCAGCCTTCAAAAGGCTGCCAAGAGAAGATAGCCTCAGGAAGGGGATGGGTGGCTGGTCAGGAGACTGGGTGGAGAGAAGGGGCCATAGCATATATTACCTGTGCTGGTTAGTTTTGTGACAACTTGACACAAGCTAGAGTCATTTGGAAAGAAGGAACCTCAGTTGAGAAAATATCCTATCAGACAAGCTTGTGGTGCATTTTCTTAATTGATGATTGATAAGGGAAGACCCAGTTCACTGTAGGCACTGCCACCCCTGGTGTTAGGTCTCAAACCCAGAACAAATGGCTGAGGTGCCTATTTAACATATCAAAGTAGACCTGGCCACCAGGTTCTCTCAGCATCCCGCAGTCCCTACCTATTACTGGGTATAGCTGGCATAATACACCTCCTGCCCTGAACTTCTCCAGGCCAGGGAGAATTGCCCTTCTCTATGTAATCCAGCCATTTTGGTTACCTGGCCCTTTCGTCTATCCTTCACTCTCCTGGCTTCCCCCCATCCCCTCCTTTCTCTCCACATGACCTGGCTCAGGGTCATGTTTACTCTGGACTTTCCAGGTGCCTCTGGTAGACTCTCCCTTTTATCTACAATAAAACTTCTCCTCTACCATACCTAGGAGCCATCATGCCCTTCCATTTTATTTCTTTTTTTTCATTTACCTGGACTGATGGTCCTGAGAGCTATAGGAAAACAGCCTGAGCAAGCCATGAGGAGCAAGTCAGTAATCAGCTCTCCTCATGACCTCTGCTTCAGTTCCTGCCTCCAGGCTTCTGCCTTGGCTGCCTTACCTGACTTCCCTGGATGATGGACTATAAGCTATTAGATGAAATAAACCCTTTCCTCCCCAAGTTGCTTTTGGTAATGGTGTTTATCGTGTAGTGGGCTACTGAACTATAATTATGCCATCTCATGAAATTATTCCTAAGAATGCTTTAAGTGGTAAAACTATCTTGGGTAAAACTGGTCTCTGGACCAGCCCTAAGTTCCTATACAATGTGACCCTGAGCTAAAGGTAAACTGTCTGACCATTTAACTGCTGTCTCTCCACTTCTGTAAACAATGCTTGCTTGCTGCAGATGTCCAGAGCTGCCTTTCACAATTACATTTTGTGTCCTTAAAAACGAACCAACTGGGGTTTGAGGGTGCTTCCTGCTAATCTGCTTGGGACAGTCCTGCAGAAAGTGAATAAAAACCCCATTTGACTTACTCAGGCCTCTTGAGAGTTTTTCCTCTTCTGGTACCCTACAACAATCACAGCAACAGAAAACTAACAAATACATCACTTAAATGTAGTTTTATTTGGAGCCTTTAATGAAGTGTTAGGTGAAATGAAGTCATTAGGATGGCGTCCAACCCAGGCGAACTGGTATCCTTCAGGAAGAAGTGAGTACGGCACAGATACATGATTGGATAAAACACAATGCAAAGACTGGTAAGCACAGCCGTCCTCAGGCTGAAGACGGATTTTCAGAGGCAACAGCCCACCAATACTCTGGGCCTGTGGCTGACAGCCTGTAGAACTGGGAGAAAATGGGTTTCTGTTGTTTCAGCCCCTTGGACGTTGTACTGGAGCTGAACAAACTAACCCAGAGCATCAGAGGTGCAGACCCTGGTGTCCTGTTCTTTCTCCAGCTCTTATGCAATGTTCTCATTCATAAAAGAAGATGACAGTGAGTCTCATGGGCTGTTCATAGGAG
The DNA here is from genome assembly GCF_007827085.1 of Peromyscus californicus insignis. NCBI lineage: Eukaryota > Metazoa > Chordata > Mammalia > Rodentia > Cricetidae > Peromyscus > Peromyscus californicus. The sequence goes on from NW_026294573.1 coordinate 40,073,483, forward strand.
ATACTGGACCAACATGCATGCCTGATGTACTAAATGTGTGGTTTGTGTTATCCCCTCACTGTGTAGCTGTGCAAAGTTCAGCCAGCTCTGAACCCACACTGAACTTGAGTTTTATTGCCCAGGAAATGGGAACCACAACCCTTCAGCAGTGAGGTAACAGATGAGAAGATTAGAGAGGGCAGGAAGCAGGAGCAGAGGAGAGGAACCCGAGCACTCAGGCAAAGCTGGCTGCTGTCCTTAAAGGCTGCTGGAAAGCTGAGCAGTACAGAACACTGCAATCGATGGGCTCAGACACAAGCTGGGTCCAAGCTCTAGGGGTGTCATTTCTGTCTAAACTTGGATACATCATTCAACTTCAGCTTCCTGCCTGTGAAACAAGGGAGGGGACAGGTGCAATGGAGGATGCCAACACCTTGTATTCAAACACTCACCAAGTTCTAAGTAATTCTGTGAACTTGTTCAACTCAATGAATCCCCTCACCTGCCACCAGTGGTTCATGGGCTGGCAGGCACTAATGGGTCCATTCCAGCTCTGGCGAGAAACTAGGCTTCTTTCCTATCAGAATCCCATCCTGATACTAACACTGGGGGCTTCTAACATCCCCACAGAAAGAACCTGGACATTGGGCCCTTTGCCACCAGGCAGATGCATGCAATCTCATTCTAAATGGCATTTGGCCTCTACCTTCTCCACATTGTCCGTTCATCCTTGTGGCTCAGAGTTAGAATAAGAGAGAGCATTTTGGGATGAGGCAAGAAGTATACTAAAAAGAGTGCCCCGAGGATTTCTTTCCAGCAACTCCTACCCAGATGTTGTGTGCAAGGCTGGCCCTCACGGAGGGTCTTGGTAGAGAGATGGGCTTGCTATGCTTGGGGACCTTCCTAATTCTGTGTCCCCTATCTTCACTAATAAATTAACATCCAGTTGTCAAGACTTGAACTCTGCTCAGAAGGTGAGATTGGAACTTAGTGAGGAGCCATGGAGCATTAGCTCTGTAATTAAGCACCAGTCGACAGCTGATTTGTCAAAAGCACACTGAATGTAATCACTTTCTAATTTGCTGGGTGGAAAGAATGGATGGGGAAGATGCCCTGACTAGTCCTGCTTTCAAGGAAATCTTTTAGTTTTGAAAATATAGTGGGAACTCATTACATTTAGACCAACACCCGTGGAGCCTCCACAGGACTGGACTAGGCCCTCTGCATAAGCCAGACAGTTGTGTAGCTTGATCTGCTTAAGGGGCCCCCTGGCAGTAGGATCAGGATCCATCCCTGGTGCATGAGCTGGCTTTTTGGAGCCCACTACCTATGGTGGGACACCTTGCACAGCCTTGAGGCAGGGGAGGGGCGTGCACCTGCCTCTACTGAGTGTACCAGGCTCTGCTGACTCCCCATGGGAGGCCTTACCTTCTTGTAGGAGGAAATGGGGGTTAGGGAGGGAGGCTGGAGGAGCGGGAGGAGGAAAGAGGGGGATCTGTGATTGGTATGTAAAAGGAATTAAAAAATTCTTAATAAACTAAATAAATAAAAGAAAGGAAAAAAAGCAAAAGAAAATATATAAAGAGGAGGAAGTCATTGACATTCTAACAACCACCCCCAAAATGCACCCAGGAAAATAACAAATCTCATTTCTCTGGCCACTCAGAGGCGAGCAGCCTAGATCCCAGTACACCTAGAGGCCTGGTTTCTACACCTCAAAGGATCCGGATACAATGTGTGTGTGTGTGGGGGGGGGGGGGGGTTCTTTTCTTGCTGAAGAGCTGTCACCCCGTGTGAGCATAGTTAAGACTCATGGGTTGTGTCTAGTCTGGGCTGATCAGGTCAGTGCAGTCCTCAGTGTGGTTAGACAGTGGTCAAGACCAAGTCTGTCAAACAAGGAGAGAAGAGGCTCCGAACACTGCCCCATGCACAGTCAGAGGCAGCCACTCACCTGCCCCCATAAGCTGTCTGGACCAGAGATGCAGCTGAAACCTGTCCTGCCTTGGCCTTTAGACGAAGGTTTGTTTCAACTCCAGCTCATACTAAGAGTGACTGATAAGACACAGCCAACTGGGACCCTGCTGTTTGGGTGTCACTGGGGCTGGAGAAGGAGGCAAGAACCTTGACGCCAGCACGGCTTCTGCCTAATGCCATAAAAGGCAAAATTCAAGGAGTAGCTGAAGGTGATGACCTGAAGGCTAGTCCTGAGTTAATCCAGACACAGAGACTGCTCTTTCAACAAAGCCAATCCAAAGAGGAACTTGGGAAATGAATCAACTGAAAATAAAGAGAGGAGCTAAGAAAAACAAATTCATCCAGATTACAGGAAATTCACCCCCAGAATGTCCAGAGCGTAGTCCACCCAGACTGCCTCCTCCTGCAGGTCTGCCCCCAGGTGCCTGGTGTGGTAGAAAGCCCCAGCAGTGAGGACTCAGTCCTAATCCTGCCTCCTGTGAGAAGGCCTAAAGCCCAGCAGTGCTGGAGCAGGACAGGCACACAGATGGGTGTGGCTGGCAGGTGAGAGGCAGAGTCTGCAGCATAACCAATGCTGCCTCCATTTTGCAAGAAATGTTGGGGGTGGTTTTTACATGATATCCCCGTTTGTAAGTATTAGAGACATTTTTGCCACTTCCCTCTGCAAAAAGAAAAGAAAGAAAGAAGAGAGAAGAGAGCACAGGAGAAAAAAGAAAGGAAAGAGAAAGGAATGGAGGAAGAAGAGGGAAGGGGAGGGGCTAGAAGATACAGACAGAAGAAAAATATTTGGCTCTGGTTTCTGCTGTAAATGCTGGAGTCCTGAAAGACTTAAAAACACATTTCTGCTCTCTCACAGTGTGACTGCAGTGCATGCTCTGAATCTCAGTTGTTCCTTCTTTAAACAAAAGAAAAGATCGAGGTCTCAGTGTCTTTGCTCTGTGGGACTTCAGGGGTCCTGACTCTGAACCCAGGCCATCTTCACCAGCCTCACCCCAACAGCATGCTGTAGGCAGTGAGCAGTGGGTTGATCTACCACTTCCCTTTCTGACTGGCTGTGCAGCCTTTGAAAAGTCATTTTACCTCTATGAATCTCTTTCTATTTGGATCTTTGAAGTAAGATCTAAAACTGAGACAACTGGAGGGATAGGTAGTATTTCCGCTAAGAAGACAAGTGAGACACCTAGGTCAGGATTTGGCATTCAGGGAACTCCCAGGAAGTGGAGATGTAGCAGGGATTGCGATGGATGATACTGGGGATCATAGGAGGTGGAAAGGTTTAAGCAAGGATAAGGGTAATGTGATTGGGCAGTTGAAGGGGGGATAGGATTAACCAAAAGGTAGGTAGGTGTATATATATATACACATATATGTGTATGTGTGTGTATGTATGTATGCATATGTTTATGGAAATCTACTACTCTTTAAGTCAAATAAAAATGTTTTTAAAAGGAGTTAGAAATGAATTTTCTTCATAGATATGCTTCTCCTAGAATAATTGTTTATTAAATGAGAATCCTAAGCCAGCTATGGGGTACTACATGACTTGACAGTGAGGGATGTATAGCAAAGCCCCAAATACAATACAGGCTCTTGCCATTCCTCTTGGTTGCTCACCAGAACTAAATTACAAGACTCTACTTCCGAAGCCACATCACACACTGATTGAAAGGTACAGAGAAGTCAAGCTTGAACTGTACTAGGAGCTTCTTGCCTGCTGGCAAGCTTACACAATACCAAAAGGTGCTATGCAGGCTACTGGCAAAGAAAAGGCATAAACAGTCTTACCTAGCTGTGGCCATAATGCCCACCTGTAAAGCAAGATGAGTCCATTGGTGTAATAATGGCCTGACTGTTGTGGGAACAACCAACTGCTTTCAGATTAGATTTGAACCCTGCTCCACAGGAAAAAATTCATCCTGGTGCTAAAAACACGCTCAAAAATTTGGAAGTGATAGGCCCTAGAGGAGAATTTACTACTGTTTTTTTTATTGTTGTTGTTTTATTTTGTTTTAGCTAAATAGACATGGTACGAAATGGCCTTGTAAATATTTATGGTTTTACCTATAGAGAAATGCTACTCTCAGCCTTAATTAGAGAATCTACACTTTGCCATGAATATAGAGACTCCTGGCTGTTCAAGTTGCTAAGAATAAGTGATTGTTGAGTGCTCCCATTTTATAGTACCCCTGTGTGGTTCAGGGAACATCCCAGAGAGGGGGCCAGAAAGAATATAAGAGCTGAAACATTGGGGAAAGTGCTGTGAAATATTATCTTTAGGTCATGACACAGGCATTGTAATCATGATCTCACAGCAGCTACATCTGCCTCTTGGGCCTACACAAGACTGGGTCTGTCCACAGTTAATCATGGATGACAGGCTCTTGTAGCCCTTTTCCTTATTGAACTACTGGCTACTGAAAAATTCTAGAGGAGAGGCATCATGTTTAGTTGTGAACTCACTGGTGAGCCCACTAGGTTCTGGTGTATAGTTCCAAGGCCACAGTCACACAGATGACCCTTGTTAAACTCAGTGGGCCACAAAACAAAAAGACATGAATGTGGAAAAGGGACTTGGGGAGTCCGGGTGTTGACAGGGGTGGGAAGGAAATAAGAGTGCATTGGAGCCGGGCGATGGTGGTGCACACCTTTAATCCCAGCACTCGGGAGGCAGAGGCAGGCGAATCTTTGTGAGTTCGAGGCCAGCCTGGTCTACAGAGCGAGATCCAGGAAAGGCACAAAGCTACACAGAGAAACCCTGTCTTGAAAAACAAACAGAGAGAGAGAGAGAGAGAGAGAGAGCGAGCATTGGAAGACTAAACAGAATGTGTAGTACATATGTATGAAACAGTCAAGAATGATGTTTTAACAATAAATAAACTAAAGAATTTTCTAATAACATTGCTGTTGCCTTCTTAGTGAAAGCCTAAGAGAAAAGAGAAGAAGAGGAAATGGAAATATAGGAGGAAGGGGTCGAAACACCAGCACAAGATTCCTGGTACTACAGCACAGCAGTATTTACACAAAGATGGGCGATTTCAGAAAGAATGCAGCAAAACCTAGGCCAGTCCAATTAGTGCTGAGCTTCAAGAGGCTCTGGCAGATTCCAGCACCAATACAGGGGCGGCATGCTGTGAAGCTTGGAAGTCTGCCATCCCAGCCTCCCACTGGGACATGCAGGTAATGCTGAGGGAGTTGGAAAGGCTCTGCATAGTTGTCTGTCAAGTCACCCACATGAAGAACATCACAGTAGATGGGAGAAGTCTGGGAGAGGGAGCGTGGGCTGGCCACCCACCCACGGAACCATAAGGGGGACAAACACTGTTTGGCAACATAACCATCACCCTCTCCCTAGGGAGAAATGGATCCAAGGGACAGCTCTACCCATGATAATGACAGGAGGCAGGTCAGGACTATGTAAGAGACTCTAAAAGCCTTGGGGGGGGGGGCGTGATCTGGGCTGTACAATGTGCTGATGTTTATTATATGTATATTATGCCTACCAGAACATAGTTATTATAGGCATATTTTGCCTACCAGTACAGGTAGGCATCAGACACAGGTTAGTGACTACTTCCTTGGCTTTCTCTCCATCCTTCTCTTGCTCGCTGTTTGCTTTGCACATAGGGAAACAGGCTAGGAAGGATTATAGCACTCATGCCAGGAAGTCCTCCGAACTCCCATAACAGCTGATGCTTGTCATGCATTTCCTGCATGTCAGGACCTTTGGAGGTCTTACTGCCGCTCACTCATATCATCCTCTGTAGCCCTGTTAGACAGGAATTCTCATTAACTTGTCCATGACCACTGAGCTGATGAAAGGAAGAACCAAGGCCATGTAGCTTCCACATTCACACTACCAAACACAACCCAGAAGATACTCATGGACCCATTCCTTCATGTGTTTGAAGCTCCTTGCTTTTCTTCTAAGGCACCAACTCCAGCCTTAATCCTTTTGTTTAATCTTCCTAACAGCTCATCTGACCTAGGGCTAGGTAGAGGTTAAATGCCTATATTAATTATTTTTCTCATCTGGGTAATGAAAATACCAGAAAGTACCAACTTTGGGGAGGAAGGGATTGTTTTGGCTCACAGTTTGAGATTGTGCAGTCCACTGCAGAGGGGAAGGCATGGCAGCAGAGGCGCTTAGCAGTGGGAGTGCATGGGAGCTGGTACATTATGACAGCAGTCAGGAAGCAGAGGAAGCAAGAGGCAGGGCTGGACTCCAATGATGACCATGAGTCTGTCCCTTACTAAATGTGTATAATTTAAGTTCTTTGACCAGCTGTGTGTGCAAACTAACTCCTTTTAAATATTGCTTTCCTTGATCATAAAATGGGATGATCACCATGCCTTCCTCCTAAGACTGTTAGAGAAGTTGACCTGGATGATACATAGAATCCTGCTGCTGTGGGATCTGGGGAGTGATGGAACCCTACTTAATTCTATTTATTTTTTGGTGAGCTTAACTGGGGGTGTTAGACAATCACCAACCACCAAACTTACCTTCAGCCAGTGACTTCCAAGTTCTTTGTCTGATGTCTAAGAAGAATGAGAACCATGGGAAGGAAGTGAACAAGGCAGACATAGCTTTAATAAGGAAAAGTGAAAAGGAACTGAGAGCAGGAGGGGTCTCAAGGAAGGATCACAGACTTGCTGCCTTTCCTGGTGATCTTTATGGATCTTATATAGAGAACTGGGTGGAGCCTGAGGTAATCATTAATGAAACTGGTCATTCTGTAGTATATCATAGACCAACCCAGTGAGGAATCTGCATGCCCTATGCATGCTCCGTAGTTCAACTGTAGAGGTGATCTTTTGTCACTCACCCTGTCGGGGGAGTGTAATGCTCTATGTGACTAGCTTCTGGCCCACCATGAGTCCTGACCTGACTTCTTGCAGGAGAAAATTCCTATCTCACTGGCACTTAACACAGCAGGAGTTTAAGGTTGGCTGGTAGAAGGTATTCCCATCTACTTGAAATGGCCTTTCATTTCAGTTTCTCCTTCCCCAGCATCATGTTGCTTTATCCATTCAACCAACATCCATCCATTTACTCTCTGTGCCAGGTCCTGGGCCAGGCATTAGGGACCAACAAAGAATATGATGATAAAGATGCCATTTATCACATTCCCTTGAAACTTCCTTGACTTTTGTTTGGACCCCACAACACCATCTTACACACAGCATTTGTCCCACAACTCCATCAGCAGATCTTCCTGTCTCTCTGGCTTGTGAATCTGAACAAATATACAAATCTCACCTGGTTATCCTTGCCTCTCTCTCTCTCTCTCCCCCCGCCGGCAGCTCTCTCCACCCTACTTGTTTTTGTTTTTTTTTTTTTTTTTCTGTTCAATAATTACACTGCCAAAGATTTGTAAGAAAAGAGGCTATTCTTAGAGCCCATGATTATGTCACTTCCAGACTGGAGGACTCTATGATGGCATGTCACCAAAACTCTAAGCTTCCGGGTTCCTGACCTAAAGAAAATCCCTTGCTACAAGGTATCTGCTTTCAATCTCTCGCATTCCCAGAGCTACAGGGAACCCTGGGATCCTTTCCAGTTCCAGTCTCCCAACTGCTATGAGATGTCCACGTTGGACTAATCACCTTCTAAACAAATGGTATAGTGACAAGCAGGACGGGGGCCCGACCTGGCTGCACAAGCTGGTGTTTTCAATTTAGAGGCCATGCATTATTTACACTGCCATTATTCCCCTCAATTTGACTTCACGCTTTAGCCCTAATTTCAGTATAATCAAAGCCAATGAATATTTAATCAGGATTGCTTCCAGAAATTGAGTAATGCCATTAACATAATGGCCCCAGGACTTCAAAGCTGCTTTCCTTCAAATGCCTGTGACTTACACCTTTCCCCCACTGCCTTCCTGGTACCCAGTCATACTTCAGAAGAGAAGGGAGCTCAGAACCCAGAACATATGCCTGTGATAACTTTGTCCAGGCGTCAGAAAAGTGGCCGGCACAGGGACAAAACCGTGCTTGCCCTAATGAAAGCGGCTCAGCCAAATTCTATAGGTGAACCCCATTTTAAGGCACCTCCTTTTTAGAACAAACACCAGTATCTTTCGGAAACTGGCTTTCACTCTGGAGGTAGGTGTGCAGGACTCAGCTGCTCTTCACCAAGCAAAACAAGAAGCCATCTAGCTTTAGTCCACTAGCATGAAAGGCAAGGACCTCAGCAGCCCTAGGGTTGGTCCTGAAGCATCAAAGCGCCTCTCATTAGGCCAGGAGTGGTAAAATGAAAGTGCCTTGTGCTGCCACCTACTGATGGCTTCCAGTATGATGCTTTCAGAATTCACTCTGTGTGTGTGTGTGTGTGTGTGTGTGTGTGTGTGTGTGTGTGTGTGTGTGTGTTGGGGGTATGGGAACAGAATGCATGTTTGTTATAGGGCCCTTCCAGGTGCCTAGACAGCCGTTTTGGAAAGTGGACATTATAGTTTCTATTTTATATAGGGAGAGTGAAGCTAACAGAATATGATAATGTAACTGTCAGAGAAGGCATAGGCAAGACTTAGCACACATCTCCTACATCCTGATCCAGAGCTTTTTTTCTCCTGTTGTTTAAAAAAAAAAAACTAATAGAAATGAATGAATCTCTAATTAGGGAACTTCAATGCTGACCAGACAGATCAAAGCACTGTTTGGAGGTTTCGTGTAGTTTCCTTGTAAGCTTGAAATTACACTCATGTAATTATTCGCTTATTCCATTCATGTCTGAGTCTTGATACACTCCTAAGAGCAAAAAAAGAAGAAAAAAATACAACATGACAGAAATCTAAGACAGAACCTGAAGGCACTTTAACAGGTGTGTGTGGGAAATGTCCTGGGGCTGGGTTTGATGTGGAGGGCTACGTCTTACTTGTCTGTTAGAAACAATGGATGAATATAAGACAAAGGATACCACCACATTACAACTTCTTAGTCACAGCCAGAGCCTAATTCTGGTCACATCTGGATCCCTCAGCTCAGCTTCAGCCCTAACCTTTAATCCAGTTAACAAATGAGCTCTCTCAGATGACTGTTAGGATTGGGCCACATCTCCATGTAGCCTGAGCTAGCCTGCCCTCTCTCTGTTTTGCCTTTCCCTCTCCTGTACCCCAGGCTATGATCACCCACACACATACAGATGGACACTGGCTTAGAAGTGTTCTCAGTTGGGCTCTGGACAGACAATGGTCATTAGGCTTGAGGCCACTTCAAGGGAAGCTCTACGGAATGAAGCTCAGAGAAGCATGGAGCATCAGTAAGATGGCCTGAGCTGACAAAGCTACGCTGTGATAAACACAGGGGGGAGAGTGACCAGGAAGTAAGGCAAGAGAAGCCATTGGGGTACGGTGGGGAGAAGCCCAATAGCTCGGGGTACACAGAGACTGTCCTTAGCAATCTTGTGATTTTGACCCAAAGGCAAAAGAAACCACCCAAAGCTGCTTACCATATTGATTGCAGAGAGCAAGCTGGACCAGACACTTGTCTCCTCCCCTCGCCTGCCCTGGGTTTCTCCACTGCTTGTATACCTCAAGTTAGATCCAGTGGCATTTCTACCCTTTAGCTCTGCCCAGCTCCCAGCAGCCCTGTGTGCTGTGAGCCACAGATTCTTAACTCCTTAACTTAACTCTTTAAGTTCTTAAGGAGAAATGAAGGCTTCCATAGGAGACATACTTTGCCTGGCAGGAGGGCCTGGAACTAAGCAGGATCTGGTTTCAAAGCTCTTCTACTGTGTCTAGCATCATACCAGATGCTCTCAACTCATCCTCCTACCACCCAGTTCAGGCCAGGTTATTATCTCTGTTCTATGGACAAGAATGCTAAAGACCAGAGACACTTAGTCACTGACGCAAAGTCACAGCACAAATATGTAGAAAGAAGAGCAGCTCTGGAATGTAGGTCCAGTTGATCCCAGAACCCTGGCAGCTCACAGGAGCTGGCCTTGCTCCTTTACATCTGGGAGGTAGGGCCATTCAGTTAGCTGCCATGGGAAGGGGGGTTTTGCTGACCACACTATCTGGCTATTTCTCGAGATCAGGGTTCTTCTAGTCACTCAAACCTGACTCCAGGAAGACTTATCTACAGCTAGACTAACTGTCTTCACAATGCAGCCTTGGCCTCATTTCTGCCTGTGTTACCCAGAGCTCAGCATAAGACCCAGGCTTTGGGATCAGGCAGGAGGCATTTGCCTCCTGGATGACTTTTTACTGTTCTGTAATCTTAGGCGTGAACAAGCCCTCTGGACACTGCAGCTGTTTTCCACAAGAGGGGAATAATGGTGCCTACTCTGCAGAGATGCTGGGAGAATACAAAGGAGCAGCACATGGCAAGGACTCAATTAATCATTGCTTGACAATTGCTTTTCACATTTACCTGTCTCTCTCTCTGTACCAGATGCTGTTTGCTGCCACACTCAGGTTCCGTCAGCCTCCCTCAAGGCAACCTAATGCCTACCTACTAGCTAACACATGCAACAGAGGCTGCCCTCTGGCCTTAGAGCAGTTCTGTCCTTCCCCTACTCAACTCTCCCTTCTGCTCCACATGACCAGATCAGGCAGAAGGGAGAGGAGGCAGGAGAACCACCCCTGCACAGGAGGGGCCCTGCTACCTGGTCCTATCCATAACTGTGACTCTGGTGGGTATCTGCTTCATTTGGGGCCTCAGTTTCTTCATTTGTAAACTGGGGAAGATAACACCCATCCTTGCTAGTCTCAGGTTTCTGCTACCGTCAAATTGGCTGATAGGTATTAGGGCTATCAAATTGTGACTATGTTGCAGGTTTTATGATAACCAATGGCCCTGGCTTTTAAAATAGCATACTTCTCTCTGTCCTGTTTGTGGTGGTTTACCTTAACTAGGTTTTGAACATCCAGTTCCTATACTGGGTTAGAGGTAAAATAATCTGAGCTCTTAAACTAGTAGAAGAAACAGACATAAATCAATGAATGAATAAGAAACACATAAAATTACCCTTCATTGAAACCTCTGGATGTTGGTATGGTAGCTGGCTAGTAATACTCAGCATAGCAGACCTTCTGTCTTTCTACCAGAAGTTCCATGAAGACACATGAAATAATAAAAGCTGACAATAGGGCTACATGGCAGATTTGAGGACAGGGAATTTTATGATTTTATGTCTACTCCTACAGGAAATCATGGGGAAATCCTTCACATCCTGCCCTTAAATGTAGGATGTGCTGAGCAGGAAAGTGGGAGTCACTGCAGAGGACCTGCTTTGAGCCTGCAGAAACCCTGTCCTCCTGTTCCTGGCCTCTATTGATCTCTTGTCTTGAGCATCTACTCAGAAACAGATCTGAGACGTGTCACAACAGGAAGCAGAGGGTTACTAGCATTCATGAGCACAGAAGCCCTTAAAGAAAGGCCCTGTGAATAGATTAAGACAGGAAATACTCAGAAGAAGTGTTTGGCTGGGGAAAGAGGGCTTGCAGACCTCCTTGAACCAAGGAAGGAATCTAAGCTGCATGAGAAAGTCATCTTCAGGGGAGGTGGTGGTGCTGCTGCTGGTGAACCACTCTCTTAGTGGACCTGGAACATCAACTTGGACTTCAGATCTGAACCTGGAAGACTATACCCCAGGACAAGAAAGGGGTTGTGCTGCATTCATGGGTTTCCTATTTGCAAATGCCAAGTCTTCTGTGTGAGACCAAAATGAGCCATCTTAGAAATAAGACCAAAATGCTTTCACCCTAAAATTAAGGCCTAAGATTTCTCCTTTTGGGAATAGGCCATTAGTTACTGAAACCAGTCAGTTCAGATTCCAGAAACCCGGAAGTGTAAAAGTACAGAGTCACAAGGTAGTCATGAGGTAATGCCTGCCAGACTATGGAATGTCCTCTCCCTGGTTTCCAAGGTAACTGACCTCCCACCTGAGGGCAGCCAGTGAGAAATGGTGGTGGGCAACCACTCCCTTAGAAGTAAGATTAAGCCATGATTTCTAGAAAGCCCCTAGAAGCGAGCCAATCAGAATTGTACCCGTACTAGCACCCCTAAATGATGTAACCTTGTGATTTTTCCCTTTAAAAACTGAGCTTGCGGACAGGCGGGCGCTTCCTCCAGCCTCCACTGCGTTGGATGTATTGGACGAAGTCCCTGCCTAGGCTTGTATTGCTTTTGGATATCCCGAAATTAAACATTGCTTTTGGATATCCCGAAATTAAACCTTGCTTTTACATTCCGGCATGCCCATCTTTGGTGGTCTCTCTGGGGGTCACGATCTGGGCACAACATTCTGGAGACTGCTCTATTCAAAGATCATCAAGCAACTCAAAGTAAAGCCTAAAACCGAAATCAAAACAAAACCCAATAAAGATGCAGCTCGGGATGAGGGTACAGCAAAGGGAAAGGAAAGTTTGTCCTGAGAGCCCAGGAGAAGAGAAGCTTTGAGAAGAAATGGAGAACATGTCAGAGAGCTTAGTGTCCTCAGGAGATATTAGACTGGCTGCTTACAAGTCCAGGGCAGAAGACAGCAGAGGATGGATGCTGGGACAGAGATGCCGAGGAAGGCCACTGATGCAAGTGCTAATGTGCTACATTAGGACAGAACAAAGACCTAACTCAGATCCCCAGGGGATGAGGAAGGAACAGAACTGATGCTATAGAAGTGTAATTTCTCATGCCAGGAGAGGAAGACAGATCTAAATGTAGAAAAAAGGCCAGGGAGCAAAATAAGAAAAAAGAAAGAAAAAAAGAAAAAGAAAAAGATGAGGAGTACATTAGACAAGTATAGATTCTGAGAACTATCACAGGGAGAGGGATACAATGACAATAAAAACAACAAATGCAACATGTAACAGAGGAAAACATACTTAGCCAAAACAAATATCTACATGAATCAAAAGCCCAAGAGATCAGTGTGAAGTAACATAAATGAAAAAGAAAACCTAACTAGCTAGATCTTGGCAAAAGAAAGTTCAGTCACCATTATCAATATTCAGAAATGAAACAAGTTAGATAGATAAAAAAGTAATTGGGGTCCCATGCAACCTAAGTCAGAAGCTCATTTTTTTAGTAAAAGGGGGACCTGTAGGGCCCTGGCCCCCGTTTTTTGGGTAACTGTTGCCTTGCTTGCTGACCTTGACCTTGATAGCCTCCCTATGCTAATTCCTTGCCGGGTTCCACCCTCCTGAATGCTTAAGGGAAGTTCCTTGTCTGTGTATCCTGCATTATGGGCATTAACAGCTTAGATGCAAGATTGTAAAACATCTGTAGCGAACTTCTGCCCTCTGGGGTTCTCCCATTGTGCTGTAAGCCTGTATTTAAGACCTCCTCCCTCCAATAAATGGCATTCCGCATTTAAAAAAAAAAGCCAAAGGTTGGGGTGGGGGGGAATACTGATGTAAGATGAAGTAGTTAATATTAAACTATTACTATTAATTTGGTCAAAAAAAAAAAGTAATTGGCTTCTGAATTTTTCTTAGAAGGAAACATTTTTTAAAAAGTTATCAGGCCGGCAGGATGACTCAGCAGGTAAAAATGCCTGCTGGGCAAGTGTGATGGCTTAAGTTCAGTCCCTAGAACCCACATGAAAAGCTAGATGAGGCGGTGCACATCTGTACTCACAGCACTTTCATAGTGAGATGAGAGGCGGAGCTGGGAGCATTGCTAAACTCAGGGGCCAGATAGCCTGGAGTGCACAGCAGAAACAAGAGAGATCCTGTCTCAAACTACAAAACAAGGTGGGAAGAGATAATTCCTTAAAGTGTCCTTCTGACCTCCACACATGTGAGATAGGGTCCCACAATGCAGCCCTGGCTGTCCTGGAACTCACTATGTGGACCAAGGTGGCCTTAAATTCATCGAGATCTACCTGCCTCTGCCTCCTGAGAGCTGGGATTAAAGGTGTACGCCACCACACCCGGCCAATGTCACCCATCTTAAAATATACATTAAGTAATTAAGTTCCAAACAGGATTTTGAACTTCTAAATTTTTTAGGAAGGATACAAACAAAGAAACCAATAAAAATGCACAAAGATAATGCAAAGTGATAGAATTAAAGACAGGCATTAGATCAGTTAGAGGACGACTGTATGTAGTTCAAATCATTTAACTTATCAGTAAGAAAAATAGTTCAGATTATTCTGTTGAAAAACAAATATTATTGGACTAAAATGCAAATATTAAGTTGCATGCAATTTACAAGAGAAATTTTTCCAAAAAACAATCAACATTTATCGCATACTGGCATATGGGTGAGTAAAAAAATGGTTCAGATTATTCTCTTGAAAAGCAAATATTGTTGGACTAAGATGCAAATATTAAATTGCGTGTAACATATAAGAGAATTTTAAAAAAATCAACATTTATTGCATACTGGCCATATGGGCTGTATTGTGCCGAGGCTCTCACAGGCATTGTCTTTCCTAATTCTCCCAGTAGCTACAGGAAGCAGACATCTTATTACATGTGTTTTGCCCTGGACATCTCAGCATAAGGGATCTAAGTAACTTGCCCCCTGTCAGAGAGCAGACTTAAACCCAGGTCATTCTTAGAATGCCACCTCTTAAATATAACTGTCACATTACCTACATTCCAGGCAAAAATTACCTAGGTTAAAAACTCAATTTCCAACATATTTAAAGCAAACTCAATTAGAAAGAAAGCATAAGGGAAAATACAAAAAAAAAAAAAAAAAAAAGAAGCAGAATTCAAGGCATATGCTATTTAACACGTGAAACTGATTTTTTAACAAAGGCCAAATCCACACTGAGGACTCAACTGTCACACACCTGTTACACTCAATGAGACACCCAAAGTTTTCACTTCTTATTTTTACCTTTTTATATTTATTCATCTGTTTGTGTGTGCATGTGTATGTGCATGTTCGAGGTAGGGATGGGGTGCCCCAGGACACATGTGGAGGTTAGAGGACACTTGCAGGAGTCAGGTCTCTCTTTCTACCACATGGGTTCTGGGGATTAAATTCGGGGCATCAGGCTAGGCATCAAGTGCCTTACCTGTGGACCCACCCACCAACCCCAAATAGCCAAATTTTTAAAGCATCAAGTATGAGAAATTCAGAGAGAACATTGTGCAGAAGCATACACAGCATGACCGTAGACAAAGGTAACAGTGTCCATTAGGCTGTTTCTAGTTTCTAGCATACATACATAGAAGACTTTTTTAAGTGTGTTCAAAAAGCAGGGAAATGAAGTGTAAAATTGCTAATAGTTGTCTGAGCGGAGGAGTCAGAAGGCAAAGGCATTTGTCAGGCAAGCCTGACCCAGAACCCACATAGGAAAACAACAACAACAAAGCCAGATGCAGTGGTGTATTCTTCCGCAACCCCAGTCCTACTAGAGAGACAAGAGGTGAAAAACCTACTCGATGCTCTAGGTCAGCGAAACCTGCAATATGCAGAGTAAGAGTAAAACCATAAGGCTGTACCTTAACAAGGTGGGGAACAAAACCACCTCTCCAGAAGTTGTCCTTTGACCTCTACCCGTGTGTTGTGGCATATGAATGCCACCCCTCCAACAAAATACATAGATAGATAGATAGATAGATAGATAGATAGATAGATAGACAGACAGACAGATAGATACTTTTAACTGATAACAAGCTTGGTGTCGTGGCACACACCTTTAATCCCAGCATTCAGGAAGCAAAGGCAAGAGGATCTCTGTGAGTTTGAGGCCAGCCTGGTCTATATATAATGAGATCCAGGCTGACCAGGGCTACACAATGAGACCCTGTCTTTAAAAATACAATGACAGTTAACTACTGAGGGTAAGCAAATTGATAAAGTATTGGTGAATGTGAATTATTAACCATGTTCTAATTTAAGGAAGGAGAGGGAATTCACAGGTGTCCATCACATGATTATGTTTTGAACTAACTATGTACCTACTCGTATTACTTTATACATGTTAAATATTTAAAAGATAAAGAGGCATGGCAAAATAAAAAGTAAATATGGAAAAAAATATCTGAATAAAAGAACTGATAGAGTTAATGACACATAACAATGTTTTTATTTTACAAATAAATTCTAAATCCCAAGTGATATAAATATATACTATTTTCATTTTTGGACCATGAGCAGGCAAACTAGCAATAAGTAACATTTCTACAACAGAAACAGCTGCAGTGAACTGCCACATGGAAATTAAAATCTTTTCTAATAATATTATGTCAAAAAACCCACGAGTACAAAATATTTAGAAAATAATGGAAATAGGAAAACAATTTATCAAACAGAACGCTGCCAAAAAGCTATGTCGTGTGAGAAACACTTACACTCTAACACATTCCTAATTAAAGAAGACAGCTTGAAAGGAAGAATTTAGCCTGCCACTAAACTATTGAAAAAAGGAACAAAGGCGATCCATGGAAAGCCCCAGGAAGGGACAGTAAACATCTAAATAAACAAACTAGAAAACAGAAAACAAGTAGATTTCATAAAGAAACCCAAGAACTAATTTCTAGAGGAAACCAGTAAATCTGGCACTATTTTTGTCCTTGTTTTTGTTTACGGAAAATAAAATTATAGGAAAAAAGCAACAAACATAAGCTAATAAATAAGATGTATTGTCAGCTTTCAGATGCCATGACAAAAGACCTGGGAGAACGCTATGAAGAGGAAACGTGTACCTGAGTCATGTCCTCAGGTTCCAGCCCATGTACCACCTTGGCTGGAGTGTATAGTGGATGGGACTGTTGAAGCAAACAGGAAGAAGAAGAAAGAGGTTGGTTCCCAAATCCCCTTCTAGGACATACTTCACTTCCTCCTACTGGACCCCCAGCACCTAAACATCCACCACCTCCCAGTAAGGTCACAGGTCATCAACCAAGCCTTTAACACATGGCCTTTGGGAACATTTGAGATCAGAACTATAACATAAATGGAATACAACAGCAACAGAGAATTTTGTTTTTAAGAAGGGACAACCTGTGCAGATGAAAGAAATGTTTCTGGATGCCTCCAATATTGATCTGAGAAACCCTCAGCAACCATAGAAGAAAATGAACAATTTTAAAAGGCTCTAGGCCCAGATGATTTTATGTTTTTCTCAAATATTTGAGATTAGACAGTTCTTTAAATATGTTCTATAGTATATAGAAAGAAGGGAAGGGACCCAAAACATTTTATTAAGTTAACACAAGACTAAAACAGCTGTAAACAAATTTCTCTAATGCTTAAGGCCTGGACTCCAGTCCCTCAGTACTGTAGATAAACAAAACATGCACACACACACCACACACACAAAACCACACATGCAAATACATATACATATATACACATATACACATACATATATACATATGCAATACACATATACATACAAATGCACACACATATACATATATATACATATATTTTACACATATACACACATATGCCTAAAAACAAACAACTAACAGAAAACAAGAACTATTTTATTATAAAAAGGAGAATTAGAAGGGAGAGTTTGCCTTGTCAGGAGTACCAAGAAATGTGTTTGGGCTAGAGAAAGAGCAGGCTACACAGCCAGCATCAATCCTGGAACCCAGCACAGGACTGGACAAACATTGGGCAAATTCATTAGTTAGACTTCCATACTCTTCAGGTATATATATATATATAATGCTTATTTTACTATTTACCTACATTTTCCTCCAAGAACATAAGTTTTACAGAGGCAGGAGTTTGCCTTCTCACTCCAGCCAGGACATGCTGTAGGTGCGTTGCTCAGGCATGTGATTTTTGGAAGAAGGGAAGAAGCTGAATGTCACCTAGAGCAACATAGCCTTGACATTGTTAGAACTGGGTCATTCAAGATAGTGGCACTTATAATGGGGGTGCTGTAAACTGGCAGACAGTCTTCCATTCTTTACAGGACACTGATCCCAGAGAACCTCATCTAAGGAGTGTCAGAAATGGGCAGAGTACCCAAAGAGTGTTAGATGCTGCCAATCTGGGTGGAAACCCTCCCCCCCCCCCCACACACACACATACCCGAACACTGAGGCCTGAGGTGCTGAAAGGGTGGGTGTGTGTGTGTGTGTGTGTGTGTGTGTGTGTGTGTGTGTGTGTTACATGGCAGTTTCCTGACTTGCTCAGGCAGCTGATAACTCCCAGATGCCCTGGGATGTGGACAGAGTTCAAAACAGCTCAAAGTGGAGATGGCTTCCTGGCTAAGTGACAGGGTCCTCCCTCTAAACCCCAGAGAAAAACTACACCAGGGAAGGTAGCTGCAAGTGCCCAGTGACAGTCCCCCAGATTCTCCTGCTTGCCCCCCCCCCCCCCCCCCCCCCCCCCCCCCCCCCCCCCGCAGCTGGCATCTTCCACTCTGTCTGCAGTCTCGGCCTTCTCTGCCCCCAGCCAGGACCAGGCTCTGAATGTTTGCTCATTGCTGGTGCATGGGGACATGGAAGGCTTTGTTCCCAAGACCGTGGCCAGCACACATTAGCTTCCACTGTTCTCCATAGGAGCCATGTTCAGCCCCTCAGGCCCTTCTAAACTCAGATCTGGCCATACTGCTATTCACTGCTTTGGGTTGAGTAGCAGGAAAGATTTGTATGACTGGTGGGCTGGGAACCATGCTGGGCCCTTTATGGTCATCTTCCTTAATTCTCAAGGTAGCAATGTGAGGGAAACAGCACTGTCCTCAGGCACAGGTGGAGAAACTGGGGTGTAGACCAGTGTGGGAGCCTTCCCAAACACATTCTGGATGTTCTCCTTTGACCTTCCTTCTCTCCAAAAAGCCATGGTGCCTTTACCTTTTGCTCCTGCCCAGTCGAGCTATTTCCAATTCCTTGACTTTGCCACAGCACTTTAGGTGAAAAAATAGACCTTTTAAAACCATTCAAATCCCTCTCCCAGGAACAGCCTTCACACTCTGACAATCTAGTGAACTGTGGTTGGAAGCCTCAACAGAAAGATTACTCCTCCAGGAAGCCTTCCAGGTCTATATATATATATATATATATATATATATCTCACCATATAACTCTGACTGGCCTAGAATAGACAAGACTAGCCTTGAACTCACTGAGATCAGCTATTCTCTGCCTCCCAAGTGCTAGGATTAAAAGTGTGTGCCACTATGTCTAGCCTTAAACTTCAATCTAGGAAATCCAGGCTCCTCCTCCTCCTCCTCCTCCTCCTCCTCCTCCTCCTCCTCCTCCTCAGATGCCCTGAACATTCTATTCCAACATCTGAGACACTTGAGTGTACTTGTGCATGTGTACTGAGCCACTCCACTAAACTATAAGGTCCTTGTCACAAGACAGTTGGATCCCTTGAATTTCAGCACCAGCGCACAGGTGCCCCATCAATGCTCACCCAACAGCTCTTACAGTCAAACCCAGTCTTCAAGCACCACTCTCTCTATCTCAGCTCCTTGACATCCTTCTGCCCTCTTGCCCGACATCCTTCTGCCCTCTTGCCTGCACAGACTCATTCACACAACAGGACCGTGTTTTATACCCAACCTTGGACCAGATGGTGCACTGACATTTCAGTAGCCTACAACAACTACTGCCTTCAATGACAAGAACAACATATCCAAATGAGATGGTGGAGGAACAAGGTGGCATTTTATTCCTGCTGCCAAGGTCAGGACAACAAAGTAATAAAGACAGATTTGCATATTTATCCCATCCTGTGACCCAGGACAGCAGACTCTTGTTCCTCCTACAGATCAGAATCAAGATGGAGATAAAGCAAGACACTTGGTAGGGACTGAGGACGCCTGGTGAATGAGTGAGTCACGATAAACAGATCATTTCCCACTGAACTGCTCAGTATCTGGTGCCCCCCAGGACCCTGTCATGCCACCATCTAATTAATGTCTCTCAGAGGAGTAGGTGACAGTGCTGAGCCCAGGCAGACTCCCTTCTCTGCTCTTTCAGGGCTTGGGGAGATAAGTTGAGCTCAAGTCCCAAGTCTGTATGCTACCAGGTTTACATTTATGTACACACGTGAAGTATTAACATTAGTTTTATGGGCCACCGATTCTTTTACTCTGTTTAAGAAAAAAAATGACAAAATGAAGCGTGAGGACATTTGGTGTCCTGAATTCCACAGACACCCATTTCTGTCTCATGCGTATCTATGCTGCAACTGCAACAGTTGATTCTTGCAGGAAGCGCTGATGGAGCTGAAGAGGGAGGCTGAGGACAGAGCATGTGGTTGGGCTGGCCTGAGAGCCCTGGAAAGCCTCCCATCTCAATGCCTTCCCCTTGGGGCTTCCTCTCCCACTCTCCCAGGGGCTGTTAACTCACTGGAAAGCCCCTGGCCAGAAGCAGCCGAGGAGGAAGGCAGCCAACACCATGGTTAAAGCAAAACAGATGGATGGAGTACATGCTCCTTCTCGGAGTGCCCAGTTGGGTGGGAAAGTACAGGCAACCTCCAAGACATGGCACTTGCTCCCCAGGAAGGGTTCCTCCATGAGGTTCCCTAGCTGCCTGCTGTTCCAAAGCCAACCAGCAACCAGAGTGGCCAGCCAGGCATTCAGCTAGTGTGCCACTGTGACTTATAGTGGATAGAGTAGTGCCCACATTGTCCTTGCTGCTTCTGGGAATGCCTTTGTGTTGGGTACATGGCAATAGTCTTTTGTCCAGTCAGATCCCTCTCCCTTGCTACTGCTCAGAGTATTAGAGTCATGTTGTCCCTTCTGACACTCTATGTTCCATTGAAGCGACACTACCATCCTGGGAAATGGGAAGTAGAAGGAGAGAAAACGAACTCACTGTATGCCAGGCACTGCACTGTGCAATGCACAAAATTAATCACTTTAATATCCACGTTAACTCTTTGAAGGCAGATTATATCCATTTTATAGGTATGGAAATTGGGGTTCAAAGAGGTTAGATAACATCCTGCGATCACACGCCTTGTAAGTGGATAAATAAGAGTTGAGTTAGGTCTGTGTGATTTACAGACTCATCTTTGCACCACAGCATCCTTGGACTTGTTGGTATTTGGCACAGCTGCATGGCAGAGGCTGGACTCAGGGACATCATCCCTCAGATTGCCTGTCTCCAAGCAGATCCCAGTTCCAGAGAGAGACTACAGTCTACAGTTCACATTTTGGGTCTATCACACTCTTCCTTCACGGTCTTGGGAATTCCTGGAATGAA
This sequence comes from Peromyscus californicus insignis, assembly GCF_007827085.1. Taxonomy (NCBI): domain Eukaryota; kingdom Metazoa; phylum Chordata; class Mammalia; order Rodentia; family Cricetidae; genus Peromyscus; species Peromyscus californicus. Next base: position 40,094,524 of record NW_026294573.1, read on the forward strand.
CTCCTGCTCATTTTCACGTGAGTGTGTGTGTGTGTGTGTGTGTGTGTGTGTGTGTGTGTGTGTGTGTGTGTGTGTGTATGTGTTCATGTACATGTGAGTTCAGGCATGTGTATATTGCAGCTCATGTGTGGAGGTCAGAAAACAACTCCAGGTGTCCTTCCTTGCCTTCCACCTGTTTTGAGAGTAGGTCTCTTGTGGTTTACCATTGCGTGTACCAGGCTAGCTGATCTGTGACTTTCTAGGTTTCCCTTGTCCATGCCTCCCATCTCACTGTAGGCATATTGGGATTACAGACATGTACTATTGCATCTGGCTTCACGTAGCTTCCTGGGATCTGAACTCAGGAAGTTAGCACACATACATACATACACACACACACACACACACACACACACACACACACACACACACACACTGGCTCGCATTTCCTCGCTGCCTGTCATGTATGTGCACCTGAATTTGAGCCAGTCAAAAGAGGTGATGGTAACATTCCCTACTCTTCCCCAACCATCGACCATCATTTACAGTTCATCTCTATCTCCTGTTTCTTATCCTTACGAAGTAAAGCAGCCCAGAAGAGGGAGGAGCCTTTCCCAGGTTTGGCCAAACATTGATAGAAGCAAACAGAGCCCCTGTTTGTCTCCACCACCCACTATCCTAGCTTTCGATTCCTCTAATATCACCACAAAGTCTATGTTCTTCCCTGGTTGCCTCAGCCCATCTGATCCACACCATGCACTCAGTTAAGCTGGAACTTTCCTCTCTGCTGCCTGTGGAGGCTCTCTTCTGGGTAGGCAATTCTGTCTGGAGGCTTCTGGTGCCCTGTTAATGAGCCAGATGCTGTGGATTGATGTGAACTTGGGCAAATCATCAAATCTCTGCATGCCTCCATTTCCTTATCTGGAAAAGGAGCCTTGCTGTCAGCATGATGACTAACTTGGGTAGAGGTAGCACAGTGGCTCTGTTTGAGTAAAGCGCTATTTGTGTCAAATGAGTTACTCCTTCAGGAAGGAGAAAGCAGGCTCTTGTGTCCGACTGGATGTTTGAATGCTTATGTTCCCCAAATGCACACATTGAAGCTTAATGGTGATATTATCAGAAGGAGGGGGTCTTTGGAAAGTCACCAGAACTCCCCCCCCCCCATGAATAGGACTAGTACCATGTACAAGAGGCCTACAGGAGCACTCTGTGGACACACAAATGGCATCATGCTTGAGGAAGGGGGCCCTCACCTGATACCAATAGCTGGCACTTTCATGTTGGACTTCTCAGCCTCTAGAACTGTGAGTGAGACATTTCTGTTGTTTATTTTGTTATAGCAGCATGAAGCACTAAGGCACAGACTTCAAGTGAGCCAGAACACTGTACCTAGAGGTTTCTGTAGATTTGATGGCAGAATATGGAAGGGGTGAGGTCAGAGAAAGAGCAGCACCATATTGATCGGGGGTGGGGGAGGGGTCGAGGGGAGGCAGGTATAGGGAGGCCAACTGTGATAGGAAGATATGAGGACTGTTTGTGGAGGGCTTTCTTCATACTCTCTTTTCCCTCAGCTCTCCATTTACCATGTTCACTTAGAGCAGTTCTCAACCTGTGGATCGTGACCCTTGGAGAGTTCTAATAACCCTTTCTCGGGGGTCACCTAAGACCATTAGAAAATGCATATATGTACATTGCAACTTGTAACGGTCTGCATATTCTCGTCCTTCACCTGGTTTTAAATGTCATCTATGCACCAGTGACGCCTGGGTGTACAGGTCAAGTCCCAAGCTAGTACCTGAAGATCCTCATATCTAACTACAATGCCAGCTTCCCCCCTCATATGTCCAGCAGTCACTTAAACGTGTCACTGAGTCCCCAGTCTGTCCTCACAAACCTTCCGAATCCAGTCATAATGGCAGCTCCAGATTTCCAGTTGCTCAGGCTAAAACTCTGGGGCCGCCTTGTGCTGACTTTCCCTTTTCTCTCTTGTCCTCATCCATTCCACTGACCTAACCCTCTTCCTTCAAAGTAGATCTCCAGGCTAACCACTTCTCATCTCCACCAGCACTTCAGTCCTCCTGAACCCATCGTGGACTGAGCATTTCAGGGGCTTTCTTGTTTCCATGCTTGCCTCCATGTTGTCTTTTTGACACAGCAATTGGAATGAATGATCTTTCATAAGACAAAAATTTGGTCATGTCTTTTCCTTGCTTGAAAACCTTCATGGGTTTTCCTTTCCACTTGACTTGAACCACAGGTCTTGCCCTCCACTGGAGTCCTGCTTTCTGGTCAACTTCTCATCTCACTCTCCCCGCTGCTGTTCTTGATTGAATCGATTCGCATACCCCCGGCCACCCAAATATCTCATGTTTCCAGATAGTCCACCAATGGAGGGAGGAAGGGCCTGGCAGAAGGCTTGGCTGGCTTTCAGCTTTCCCTACCACTGCCACCGCCGCCCCACTATTATTTTCATCTTGGACCCTCACTGCTGGTGCAGTGCCTTCTACATCCAGTGTAGGTCTTCCCTGGTTAGTTCATCCTCTCTGTAAACTCACAGAGATGTGCTGTACTAGCATCCCAGGTGCCTCTTAATCCAATCAAGCTGACAAAGATTAATTCTCACACATTGGAATTAACTCCTTAAAAAAAACCACGGCGAGTTGAAAAATGTAAATTCAAATGCATTTACTGGACATCTTGGCTAAGCCTGCTCTACTTTAAACATGCTAATAACACTGTGTCAGCCTACATCTGGGCAAAGTCATTTTATAATAAAGTATTGAATAGCTCATGATTAATTGGATAATCATGTCCACAATGCTGACAACACTGTACTATGTGATCAACTAAGCCGTGGTTTACATTTCTGTCTGGCTTCCTGAGAGAACAAACATATTGCCATGTGGTAATATATTGTGTACCCCAATAAATTTGCCTGAAGATCAGAGAACAGAACAAGCCACTAGATTAAACATAGACGCCAGGCAGTGGTGGCACACACCTTTAATCCTAGCACTCGGGAGGCAGAGATCCATCTGGATCTCCGTGAGTTCAAAGCCACCCTGGATTACATGAGATTGATTCAATCTAGGAGAGAAACAGAGCTAGGCAGTAGAGGCACACTCCTTTAATCCTAGTACTTGGGATTCACATGCCTTTAATTCCAGCACTTAGGATCTCATTCCTTTGCTCGGGAAGTCACACACCTTTAATCCCAGCACTAGGAAGGAAGTGAAATAGCTGAGCAGAGAAAGTTATATAAGTTATAAGGCCTGAGGAGACAGGAACTAAAGCCTTTTCGGCAGAAGCCTTTTTGGCTGAGGAGCGCTTTTTGCCTGGAGCTCTTTCTACCTCTCAGAGAATTAAGTCAGAGAATTCGTGGAGTTGGTGAGGTGAGACATGGCAGTGGCTTGTTCCTTTGTCTCTCTGATCTTTCAGCATTTACCACAATATCTGGCTCTGGGTTTTTATTAAAAGACCAATTTAGATTTTGTGTTACATTGCCATATGTCACCAGCCTGAGAAAGATCAAAACTCCAAATCTGAAGCAGTTTCTGCTAAATGCATATCACTCTCCCACTATCATAAACACAAACTATTTTAAAACTATGATTGTCCTCAGGTCTATTTGTCCCTTAGAGTTTGTGTCTCTTATTCCACTAGAGAATAAGCTCCAGGCAGACAGGGACCTTGAATCTTACATGATCATACAAACATCCAGATTCAAAGTAAGCCAGGAACATCAAAGAAACTCCATAAGTTTGTGTTAAATAAATGTCTGTATCTGTGGATAAAAGGATGACAAATGAATAAGTGAAGTAACATCACTGAGTCCAGAACTGTTATGTGAATTGGTTCCTTTGGATAGCCATGAAGACAATGTCAAGGGAAATTGTACCCACTGGAAGTGGTCACATTCCACAGGGCCAGCCTGAGCCATCTGGAATACACACTTGTGGGACAGTGGCAGCCATATGCACATTTCTTGAGGGAAGTGTCCCAGCTAGAAGGGGAATTCTCTCCCAGCCTCTCATCCCTGCTCTGAACTCCTGGCACTGGGCAGAAGTGGGATATAAACTGAGAACCCCTGTGAGAGGGGGCCAGTAGTTCCACTCACTGAGGAGAGAGACTTGCCATCAAGATGGCCATGAGCGAGCTCAAGCCAATTCACATGTACTTGGGTATCATGATCTTGAAAGCATTTCTGGGTAAGCACCCCGGTGCTCTAGTAAAATGTGCTCTTTTAATTATCAAAGTGCAGTTGACAGAGACCAATCTTCCATGAACCCGCTGGTGTTCAGTGTTTCCAGTTAAGAATGTCATTTCAGAGGTCCAAGCAGGATGGGAAGTGAATGTTTTCCCACAGCTGCTGCTGGACTCTGGGAAGCCCTGTGAAGAGTCAGCCATGGCTTGGCATCTCAACACCCAGCTGGAGTTTATGTGAAGGCCATGCCAGGCTGCTTATCCAGCTCTCATGCCTAGCCAGGAGCCAGTTTTGTTATTCCACTTTGAGTTCAGGGCCTTTTTCCCCCCCTGTAGCTACCTTTGTGGCCCAAGGAAAGGGTCAGGGGAGGGAATACACATTAGCAGGGCACTTGCTACATTTAGTTATTGTCTACACTTTTGCCTGTTTAACATTTCAACTCAACCAGCATCGTTGCCATCTTTCAGATGTAGAATCTGAGATTTGGAAAGAGGATTTTCCCAGACCCTTAGATAAAGCACACACATCTGGGTTCTTTCACAGCTGAATCTAGCATGTGATGGGAAACTGCCTGGCTCCCTGGCCGCCTGAAATCCACAACTAGCCAATGCTATAAACCACCTACTGCCCAGTCTCCCATCCTAGGCACCCTTCTAGGATAGGATGCTAGCGTCCACAGACAAGACTATATGAGCACTGGGGTTAGTCCAAGAGGAAGGTTGTGTGAGGTACTCAGAGGGGCAGATCACTGTGGTCAGAGGAGTGGGTGGATCAAGAGGAGCCATGTGATTCTGAGACAAGATAAAAAAAGGGCAGAGGACACTGCACACACAAAGGGCAGAGGGTGCAGTGAAGATGACAGAGGACTTGTGAGGAGGGTCCAGAAAAGAGTCCTTTCTGATAAAGAAAATGCTTTAGTCTGCCAGCAATGAGACCCAGTGGAATCCACTGGGCCAAGGTCAAGCTTGCCTCCCTTCTTGCAGGAGATTATATGGGCCTAAATGCGGTGGCGGGGGAGACCGAGGGGGCAAAGCTTCCAAACCAAGGCAAAATACTGTTGCTTCCAAGAGGCAAAAATCACCAGCAGCAACAAAGGTAATGAGTTCCCCTTATCCTAGTAACCTTCCTCCATTGGCCATGTCCCCTGTTCCCCTCTGCCTCCTACCTGGGACCCATCTGGAAACAGCTGCTCCAGGTTCCACAACAAACTCAGGGTTGGGGAAACTGCAGGCACAGAGGCTGTCCCCACCCTGGCTGTCCCCACCTGGCTGTCCCCACCCTGGTTGTCCCCCCCCCCGGGGGGTTGTATACTGTAGGGGAGGAGGACTGGGAAGGAAGAAGGGAAGGGTGGTACATGTTACCTGAGCACAAAGGCAAAGGCCTGGCTGGGCTCAACTCTCCCCTCGCACACTGCTGAGTGACTTCAAGGGGGCCCCGTTCTTCTCTGCTTCAAGATCTGCCACTAAAATGAGGGGTGTCTCAGTCTGCTTTGTGCTCATAGAACCAAAAACCTGGGAGGAGCAATCCATAAAGAAACAACATTCTTGGGCTCATACTTCTAGAGGCTGGAAAGTCCAAGAACACAGCTCCAGGCAGCTGGTGAGGGTCTTTCTGCTTCCCTGAACCATGGCAGATAGCATCCCGGGGGGAGACAGGATGTGTGTGCGCTAGCTCAGGTCTCTCTGCCTCTTAGAAGGCACCGTGCCATCATGAGGACCCATGACCACACCCAATCCCCCATACCTTCCAAAGATCTCATCTTCAAATCCATTAATGTATACGTTTGGAACTGACATTTCTAGCCAGGAAACTTTAAGGGAATACATCTTAAGTACAGGAAGGAGCTCATATGTGGTCACCCTTCCCCTCAGCAGTGACAACTGCTGTGCTGTAATCGACTCTTTGGACCTCAGCCACAGCTGCTGCCCCAAGCCAGCCTGACTCCTGGTGTCTCTCTTCTCCCACTTCTACAGGATTTGATGCAATGCCTGTTCTGTACCAGGCCTTGTGACTACAAAGCCAGATAAAGATGTGTTTTGAAAGGCATTGGTGTGTAAGAAAAGCAAGCCCAGAAGAGTATCTCAGGATTGTGTGTGTGTGTACTTGTGAGTGTGGGTACACAATAGATGTTCAACACATCCATGATGAACAGAATACCGGGAAGCAACCATAAGGTAATTGAGAGGGATTTTATTTCTTTTTTTTTTTCTCCTGAGTATTTTTACCTTGTACTTTATTATTTTCAAATTAAAAAGCGATAGTAATGATTAGCCCTCTAGTGAACACTTGCTCCCTGCCAGGCATTCTGCTAAGACCTTCAAATGACAACCAGGTTCGTTCCCGGAACAAAACAGTTCCTACCATTAAGCTTGGTTTAGGGAGGAGGAACCAGAGACACTGAGATTAAATAACTGCAATGTGGCACAGGGAAGCCAGGGTTCAGGTCCTCAACAGTGGCTGACTGGGAGGCTGCACCTTTATTTCCTCCACACAGAGCCCTGTAAGCATCAGGGGTGCTGATGAAAAGATGTCTACCTGCCTGGAAGAAGGAGGTGCAGTGGACTGGCTCACATCAGAGCAAAGGGACCAAAGAACTCCCAAAGGCCCAGCTGCCCTATACCTGCCTCTGAACACCCCAGTTCTCCCAGAGAAGACTTGCTACCACAGTTGATGATGCTATCCAGGGGGTCCCCTGGATGAAACAGACCCTTCAAGTAGAGCAAGCCACACTAACAAGGCCTGAGGGTGCAGACTACCTGTGGCTTCCCTGGGAAGGGCAGGAGCAGAAGGTATAGGAGGCATGTGAGGGGAGGACGGTGGGCCTGAGGGAGGACGCTGGCAGGTGAGAAAGCTGACAGCAGAGGCTGGACTGTGTCCTGGGGTGGCAGTGAGCCCGGGGCGTTTCCAGAAGCAGAGAGACTAATCAGATTGGATTTAAACATTGAACCTCTATGCCTCCATCCACTCTCCCTCCTTCTCTGCTCCCCTCTTTCAATAAGGAGGCAGGGAGTCTGGTGAACCCTTCCCTAGGTTCTGCCTCAGGTAGATTGAAACATGAGCAAGCCAGTTTCTCCCAAATCTTATGGCACATTTTACATAACCAGATAATAATAACAACAACAATAATAAGACAAGGCTGGTCATCAAGAGATGTCCAAAGTTTCCCACACCTGGCCTGTCCATAGAATCTCTGTGCATAGTCTAAGGTCTAGCACAGAGGTCACCCGCTCTGTGAAGGCTTCCCCAAATAACAGCCTCTCAGTTTTCCATCTCTTCTCTTTGGGACACGCTCTACTCCTGGCACTGAGTATCGCCGGCTGCCTGCATAGATCACCCCTCTCTGGAGTTCTTTCAGAGCTCCACCATGGGGGCCCATCTCCATATCTCAGGGTCTGGCAGGTGCCTAGCCCATGGCCAATGTCTGTGCAGTCTACTCCTGGGGAAGTTCAAGTTTTGTGGGGAGCAGATATCAGCAAAGGAGGGGAGCTGAGGTCTCCAGAGAAGCTCAGGCTTTGAGTGGCATTGTAGAAACTGGCCAAGGGCTTTGATGGCTTCTTAGGTCCTTGGAGGTGAGCCTGTCAATTTCCATGTTGTGAGCCCATGGGTCCCTGTGCTTTTTGCCTTGCCAAGGGAGCCATTAACCTATGATGTTAAAGGCAGTCTATCTGCTTACAGCCCTGGAGACAAGCCCCAGGCATGGCTGTGTCAGCAAGGGTCTCATTTGACAACCTGTCTGTCCTTACTAATTAAGAGCTTTACACAGCCCATGCTATTCATGATCCGGACAGCTGCTGCCACTCGGGGAGGGCGGGGACTGATGCTCACTGTGTTGTCTGGGCCTGGCATGGAACTCCCCCCTCCCTGACTGTCCAGCTACAAAGACAGCCATTCCCCTGCCTGAAATCCTATGGGCCCTCTGTCCTTCTCCCCTGCTCTTCTCCCTCACCATCCTACAGTTTCTCAGGAGTCCTTGCTTCCTGTTGCCAGAATGCCTGAAATAGCCCAGTCCTGTCCAATCCCCCACAATGCATCCAGAAGCGCTTTCAAATGATGCTTCCTGCTCCTTGCTGAATACCTTCCCGTGTTTCCAAGGCTCTTGAGCCATAGTCCCACCTTGTCTTCCAGCCACGTCTTCCTCTCTCCCTCCCTGTCACACTCACTCTGGCCGCCACCTGTGCACTTCCTCTTGGTGCTCACCTCTCTCCTGTCTCTCTCTCTGAATCCCGGGAGCTTCTGTCCAATTCAAGGTCCTCCTCTCAAACAGAAAGGTGTGTCCACGACCTTTCTCTAGGTTCTTACGGAGGCTTCAGCTTCCATCAGCCTTCCAGATCCCTCCTCTCTTCCTTTCCCTCCCCTGTCCTTCCACTTCTAACAACTTGTGTTATGTATCATGTGCCGGACACACCTTTTATCGTAGTCTTCTTTATTGTTCCCTCTGAACCTCAGTTTGGTCCACTCTAACCTGCTAGGTTAGCTGCTCTTCTTTCACTAAGGAAGAATTTCACAGTCTCGTTTTTAACAAAGGAAGAGGTTGGGTTTTTTTTGTTTTAATTGTCAAGGTTACTGTGACTTCATCACCATCACTAGCACCACCACCATCAACGTCCTGATAATAACCATGTGGCACACTAATCACATACCATGTGGCCCGAGAAACTGAGAGATTTTCTCTGCATTGGGTCCAGCACCCAGGAAGCACTCTGTCATGGCTGGCATCACCAGGACAGTCACGTCTGGCCTAGCGGAAGCATACGAGACAGGAATATGCCAGGCACGTTCTGGGGACAGCTCACAGACAAGCTTGGCTGCAGCTCAGGGCTCGTGTTTAATAAAAGATTAATGAAATTGTCAAATTGACCTTGTCAGTGCCTGCTCAATCCAATTACGTGGCTGTGGCCCCCGTGAATGGGGTTAAAACAGGAGCACACATGAAAGGCGCCAAGATGACAGCCCCAGGGGAGGTGGCAGCACCCTGGAAGCCCTGAAGGGAAGTCAGTCCTGCCCCATCTCCCTGACCCCATCTGAGTCCCTGGCAGTGTGGGATGTGCAGTGTCCTGTGACTGGGGAACTGTAGCTGAGAACTGACTTCCACTGATTCCCTTGTGCCAGGTTCTGTGCTGGGCCCAGGACCCATGTTGAGCAAAGGAGACTGTCCTTCAGAAGGTCATGTCTTGGTCTGGTAGGCAAGACAGTTGCAAAACCAAACAGAAGACTGAATATGATGGCCCATGACTTTTATCCCGGCACTCAAGAAGCAGAGGAGGTAGATCTCTTTGAGTTCCAGGTTAGCCAGGGCCATATGGTAATACCTTGTCTCCAACAACAAAACAAAAACAAAAGAACAAACAAAGAACACAAATGGAATTCACTAATGTGAGCAATGTTAGAACCACAAGGTTCTGGAGCAGGCACACTTGAGTCAGCCTGGGACTTAGGGTTTCCTGACAGGGTGTTTCCCATGGTGGGAATACACAGGTAAGGGGAAGCCAATTTACCCTCGGAGACAGGCAGGTTGCAAACAGAAGGACTTCAGAAGAATGTTACAATGTTCTGGACAGCAGCTGGGGCTGTGGGGGATTCATTCACAGAAGAAAGGTTGGGGTAGTGAGGGTTGGAGGGGTTCTGGTATCAGGGGCTCTGCTGAGGAGCAGGGTCTGCTTAGGAGAGCCTGGGGCCTCAGGAGACCCAGGGTAAGAGACACCTGGGAGGATGAGTTTTTTCCAGAGATCGCCCTGGTGGTCTGCATATGAGCTGGATCAAGGAGACACTGGAGGTGTCCCGAACATCAGGAGCCTCAACCATGCCAAGGGTTTGAGGATGTGTGAGCTGTAAGCCCTGCGCTGGGCAGCAGTGCCCATCCTAACACAAGGTTTGCCTGGGTGACAGTATTCCTGGGATATGAGCAGCCTTTCCAGTGCACTGAGCTTGCTCAGGTCCCTCAACAACTGGCTGTTCAGCTCAGCACAGCAAGACAGATGCTATCACCATGCCTGGATCACAGCTGAGCAAACAGGCGGAAGGAGAGCTGAGGTCCCACTCCTGATGGCGTGAGACCCTGGCCCGTTTACCCAGAACTAAAATGGGATGATGCCATCCCCATCATCACAGCACTATCTTTAAAGGGCTGGAGGTGGGAGGTGGACATCCTGGCATCAGTGGTAAGATGGCAGATGCTGGGACCCCTCGCTCCGCAGGCTCCCACTTGTCTTATTTTATTTAAAGAGCATCCTGTCAGCTCTGTTTCTGACTCCATAAGCATGAGGCTTGCATCTGGATGCTGTTTTAAACAATGAAATTCCTGTTCAAGCAAAGAGCCCCAGGGCACAAGTCATGCTGCACAGCCCTCCACCGTGTCCCAGGGACAGGTCCCCAGCACCCTCTTGGCTAGCAATGTCCCTGTCTACTCACTCTGCCAAGCCAGGATGAGTGGAGCCCCTGTTTTGCCGCCTCTAGTCAGCAAATCGCCTCAGCTTGGCTCTGCCTTGGTTCCAGGCTTCCCTGTGTCTCTCACTAGGCTCCTGTTTCCCCTCACTGCAGCCTTACCCTCTTTCTTCAGCTCAGTCTCACCACAGTGGCCCTCCCTGCTCAAAATCCCATGATTCCCTGCAAACATCTCAAGACCAAGTCCAGCTCCTAAGGTGGTCACTACAGCCCTACCTTGGTTAACCCTGCAGCCTGGCCTCTCAGCTGATCCTGCCTCCACACTGGATTTCTCTCAGGGCTGAAGGAACAGTGAGCTAAACACTCACCTGGCCTTTATCCCGCCTTTGACCCTCTGGCTGGACACCCTCCCACACTGCTCTGAAGGACTTTTGTTTTCTTACATTTTAGCTGGGGAAAAACAAGAAATGAGAGTGGAGACAGCCTGTGGACATCTGTAGGAGAATTGCACAGTGCCGGGCCTTCCCCCTCCCTGTTCTCTTTGCCTGTAACTCCAGTGCCTATCCTCTGTCCAGAGGATCAGCTATTGGCCAGTACCCCTCCTCTAGGACACTCCAAGAGAGCTATTAATCCTTCTCCTAAAACCCCTTGGGTTTCATGCAGTGCCAGCCCAAGCCTTGAGACATTAGTGTGTTCTAATCTTTCCAGATCTACTGTTCCCCTCATCCATCCATCCATCCATCCATCCATCCATCCATCCATCCATCCATTCATCCATCCATCCATCCACCCACCCATCCATCCATCAATTACCTCCTTGAGGAAGACAGAGGCCAGGCCCGGGGCTGTGACTCTGTTACCTGTCCCACCCCATGCTCTGGGAGCTAATGGAAACAGGAAGGAGCTCTGCCTGCTTTACCTCATTTTCCCAGTGCTGGCTAGGCAGTGGGCCCAGAATGGCTTTGGGTGAGTATTTGCTGAGTGAATAAACATTTGAGATCATTTTATTGAAATGCTTCAGAGTAAATTTGGAGACAGGCATTCCTCTACTCAAGAGTAATTTAATAACCACAAATGCCTTTAACACAGTGGGGAGAAAGAGGGAGAAGGTGTGTGTTTCCCTTATTGCTGCTGTTAAAATAAATGGCATTTTTAATAAAGTGTCCCCATACAGCATATAGAATATGGCCACGTGACAGGAGGAATATCTGGTGAAATTATGTGCTGCAAAGCAGCCTTTTTCTGGTCTTTTGGTTATTAAATTTAATCACTTTTGAGCTGAGTCCATACTCTTCTTTTTTTTCCTGGAGGCAGGTACACTTTTGATTAAAATGTGGGCCCCAAAGCACTTTAGCAGGGGAAAGCTATGCTATGTCCCCAGAGGAACTGTGGGGGAGCAAGCCAACGGAATGACAAGGCCAAGGCAACAGCCACAATTTGCTTCTCACTTGATAGACGTATTTATCCCCAGACGAGGCACACAGCAGTCATGGGTATATGGAAATCTTGCAATTAAGGCAAAGTCTAATTAAAGACTACACATTCAAAATACAAAGGAAGCTCTTACCGGCAGCTTCTCTAGCTGCCTCTGCCACTGTGCTGGATCATGAGGTGGGGAATATATGCATCTTGTTGCTAACATGGTTTCCCAGTGTAGCTTTGCCTTTGAAGTCCATTGAGACAGTTCAGCCCATCAGAATCAGCACAATCAGATTTGCTCCTGGCTCTGCTCATTGGAACCTCACTGGCCCCTGAATCTCCAGCTCCAGATTGAGAGCAAAGGCAACCTTCTATAGGGCTCTGAGGGAATCAGATAAGGGCATGGAAGGACTCAGTCCCAAGATGTCCTGGACCAAGTTAGATCACTTACATTGCACTTACCCTTGACCCCAGTCAGCCAGATGAGAAAGCCCAACTGAGGGTTGGGGGGGGGGGGGCTAGCTAGCACAGGAGCCAGAGGGCAAAGGTTGGGAGGGGATCTCTGGTCCCTGTAGCATTCTTTGTGCCCAGGGTGAGGGCTGGGCTTCCAACCATCCTTTCCTAAGCATCTGATAGTAACTTGATAATGGATTTGTGTCCTCAAGTGTGCTAAAAGGTTCCTGCTCAAGCCATCCAGCCCTTTGAGTGCAGGAAGGTGAGAGAGGAGGTGCAGACTGTGACTCTTGCACCCCAGGGTTCAACTCAGAGCCAGTCACAGCTCCTGAGCCCAGCCTAGGGTCAGGAGATGAATTAGGAGCTGTCTCTGCCCTTGTAGGTGCCACAGTATGAGTCAGAAAGGGAAAAGCACAGAAGGGGATGGATGGTAACTATCTACAGTCCTATGGTATTTTAAAGTTGTCAAATGTCATTACTGCTCTGTGACTTAATCCTCCCTAGAGCCCCCGAGTGAGGAGGGACCCCCTCTCATAGCTGAAATCCAGGCCAGGTTTACACTTCAGGTCCACAGAGGGGTAAGTGTGTGTAATGTGGCACAGTAGTGCAATCCCTGTGCATGTTCTGCTTTCTGCATACTTGCTTTCAATTACTGAAACATTACATAGCCTCTTTGCTATGTTCACTCTGCCATCCCGAAAGAACTGTCCCCAAACTGGCATGTGTCTTTCCTGCTGGAGTTTTCATACTCTGCTCACACCTGGACAATGTTCATTAAAAATGTCTAGGATGTCTTGGGAGTTTTAATATTTTACATAGAGCCTCAAGCTTTAAGGTTCACTCTCCTATTTACTACTTTTACTATTCAGTATGATTTTGAGATTATTCATGCATAGCAGCATATGCCTTAAAGTCAAGCACTTGGGAGGCAGAGGCAGGCAGATCTCTGTGAGTTCGAGGCCAGCCTGGTCTACACAGCAAGTTCCAGGACAGCCAGGGCAACATAGTGAGAACCTGTCATGAAAAAAATTTCTAGGATGTCTCAAAAGTTTTAACATTTTACATACAGTCTCAAGCTCGAAAGTTCACTCTGATATTTACCATTTTTACTAGACAAATATGATTTTGAGACTACGTTTATAATTTATTTGTGATACACATATAGCTCTGGTTCATTTCTGTGTGGTTGCATATCACATGATAAAGAAGTTCAATGTGTGTATGTGTGTGTGTGTGTATCTGTGTGTGAGAGAGACAGATATAGAGTGTGTGTGTATGTGTAAGAGAGATAGGAGAGAAAGAGACAGAGACACTGTGCATGCATGTGTGTTGTGTGTGCATGTGCACTGGCTTCCACTCTTTGCCATCATGCTTTGCTCCACAAGGGAAAGAGTCAAGGTGGGTGTGAGCATGGCTGTCGTCCAGTCAGGAAGGGGAACACTTCTCTGACTTGGTTATACAGAGCAGGGTCTGATGCACAGCTGCCTCAGATAGGGCTGGTTACTAGATGTGCCAAAGCTAGGATGAGGATAACAGTGAACCTGGCCTCCAAAGGACTTGGATTTGAATCTTCACCCTCTAATTTACTAGCTGTCTGACCCTGACACAGTCAGGAAAGAGTCCTCCCTTCCCTAGGGTACCGTTCTTTCATCAGCATAAGCCGTCAATAATGCCCAAACCTAAGCCTAATCATTCTGATCAAACACATGCGGTCTCAGCTGTGGACCTAAGAAACACGAGGCGCTAAATGAATGAGTCTCTGACCCTGTGCAGGGGAAAGGGCACAGAGAAGGCACTGGCAGGCTTCTGTTGGCTGCCCTTCTGACTAAAAACAATGACAGAGAAAGAAGAGAAGGAAGGAAGGAAGGAAGGAAGGAAGGAAGGAAGGAAGGAAGGAAGGAAGGAAGGAAGGAAGGAAGGAGGCAAGCAGGCAGACAGGTGCCTCAGAAGCATAATTTAAAACCTAGGTAGCCCAGCCCACCTTCAACTCTTGTCGCCCTGTGGTTTTTATTGACAAACTCTGGACAGCTTAGGTTTACTTGGTCCTGGGATATCTTAGTTAGGGTTAGTATTGCTATGATAAAACACCATGACCAAAACAACTTGAGGAGGAAAGGGTTTATTTGGCTTATGCTTTCACAGCACTGTGCATCACTGAAGAAAGCCAGGACAGGAACTCAAATGGGGCAGGAATCTAGAGGCGGGAGCTGATGCAGAGGCCATACAGGAGTTCTGCTTACTGGCTTGCTCTCTAGGGCTTGCTCTGCCTACTTTTTTATAGAACCCAGGACCGCCAGCCTAGAGAAGGTACCACCCACAATGGGCTGAGCCCTCCCCATTGATCACTAATTAAGAAAATGTCCTATAGCCAGATCATATGAGGCATTTTCTCAACTGAAGCTTCCTCCCTTCAGATAATTCTAGTTTGTGTGTCAAGTTGACATAAGACTAGCCACGACATGAGCTAAGCTCCCTGGAGGGTAGAAACACTTGGCAAAGTCCCTACCTGCCTCTTGGGAATAGTGAGGGAGCCACAGGCTGGCCCACACAGTGTTAAATCCCTTCCCTTCTTGTCCAGAGATTGCAGCCAATGAGGCTTTCTGCTTAAATGGCCTAGAACCATCTCCCAAAGCTCCTTAACTCAGAAAAGTGCGAGTCAGCAAAATGAAAATAACGTAAAAGGCTCCTTGGAAAAAAAGAACTCCAGTTTCCTCCTCCGCCACCTGGGGGCCTCTTAGTGGCGGCTCTCATTTTCTTGAGTCCAGGCCAGGGGCTTCCCACTAGTTCAGGAAGGCAAGTAGGCATTAGAGGCTTGAATCCTCCGCTTCCTAGTGGGAGCTGGAGGATCCTTAGGGCTCCACTGGGATGTTTTGTGGCTCCAGGGATGATGTCAGGGTCACATCTGCCTTTGAGGGCTGGAACTGTCATGTGTGTTATAACTGGGGTTTGTAGAAAGGAGGTCACCAGTTCCAAGTCCCACACAGGTAGCTTGTGCAGCTCCCAGCTAAGGGCTTGGTGTTCCCTGCTTCTGTCGCTCCAAAGGGAGGAGTGTAGTCAAAACCCCACCTGCTTGCCCTGTGTGCACAATACTTCAGGCAACATTCCTAAACTGCAGACATTTCAATCTTGGTCCTAAAGCTGAGACACCTGCTTCTTGCAGCTGGTATATCTACAGTCCAGAGGGCTAACTGACCTAGCAAAGAAGCCACTGAAGAGCACAGGAGGAAATAGCATGTCCAGTTCTTACCCCACAACCCAGCTGTTCTGTGCATACAAGAAGTGGCCCAAGAAAGTCCATTTATACAAAGGAACACTGAGTCCCAAATCAAAGAAGTAACCTGCCCAAGGTCTCAGAGTTGCTAAGAGGTAGAGCCCAGAGTTACACACAAGCAAGGAGGATCAGAGCCCCCAAACTCACCAGTCTACCTTTTCCTTCTTTCTTGTCCTATTAGGACCTATCAGACTTCAACCTGTGAGAACAAGACCAGATAGCATCATGGTACTCTCCATCCAAGAAGGGTCTTCCTGACTCTCAAGGTCTAATGTGCCCTCAGCAGACAGGATCGGGTCAGTAACCTGGTTACTTATAGGCTTGTTTCTAGGGAGGACTCACCTTCACCCTACAGGGTCTGTGATAAGACCAGGGAACCTGGGCACAAATACAGGGTACCCCATCTTAAACAGCTTATAGTCAGGTGAGAAAGACGGATTGAAGCTGGAACAGTGTGGGCAAAGGGATGTTTAGTGAAGACTGAGAAGTCCCCCAAATCCTCCAAGACCTCATGGTTGCCAAGAAGAGGACACAAAGGACACAGATGAAAGAAATAGTTTCTGTTGACATGGAGAGCCAAGCATCTTGTCAGAAACTTCTGGATTAAGATATTGCTGGAAAAGGCAGAGGAAGACGTCATAGACAGTAATGGCTCTTTGTTTGTTGAGGCTACACACGTGGGGTGAGGCCACGTGCACACTGCTGAGTACCCGAGATACCACACCCCAACAGTGCCTGTATGAGATCTTACTTTGGCTAGGCTTTTCACTAGGTAGTCACTGAATCCTGTGAGCAGACCATTAGGTAAGTTATGACTGGGGTTGTCCACACAGGAGGAAACCCAAGTAGGGAACCTGGCATCACTTGTGCTGAGCCCCAGAGCTAGAGTGAACTCCCCAGATAGCATGGGGTCTGATGAGAGGAGAGCAGAGAAAGGAGAGCCATCTGGCATGGGGTTGAGGGCCAGTCTCTGCCCACCTCTTCCAGCAGTTTCCTAGTGTGCTTCTTCATTTTGTGCTCCCAAAAATGCTGCAGGTGGTGGACAGTTAAGAGGATTATGTACTAGCCTTCCTTTTATCTAAAAGAGGCTCGGGGAATTCAAAACCTCTGGCCTCCAAAGGCACCAGCACTCATGTGCACATATGCCCACACAGACAGAGTCACACACACACACACACACACACACACACACACACACACACACACACACACACACAGTTACGTGAAAACAATAAAAAAAATCTTTAAAAATAATTTTAGAACTTTTAAAAATAATTCAGTTCAAAGAAAGTTTGTTAGTGAGTAGAGTTCCAGGAGTCTCTAGTGAAGGATAAATTATAATGAATAACTTGGTAAGGATACAAAAGGTCACATTCATACATCTTGAAGTTTGGAGGAAAGCTATATCATAAAGTAAATTCTGAAAATGTTCTTCAGGTCCTCAAATGTATATATCACCAACTCACAAAAGGAAGAAGTTGAGATAATATATATCTAATATACATACATATATACATACACACACACACACACACATATATATATATATATATATATATATATATATAGAGAGAGAGAGAGAGAGAGTGAGAGTGAGAGAGAGAGAGAGAGAGAGAGAGAGAGAGAGAGAGAGAGAGAGAAAGCTAATTTGCCAAACTCTGAATATTCCAAATACGGGCAATACTGCTGGGAAGTGGTACATGTATGTCTGCTCTGCTTAAAATATGGCTGAGTCCTTTGGGAAGAAAAACAATGACACATGCGAAGATGGTCTTCTCTTTTAACCCAATTAGTTTACTCCTTGGAATTTATTCTACAAAGAAAAAAAATCAGCAGAAGGAAAATAGTCATAAAAGATTACCCAGACAGCATTTCCCACTAGCAAGAAACTAGAGACCACAAACCATACAGTGAAGAGTTAAGAAAGCAACCTTGGCCCTGTGCCAGGAAGGGGTATTAAGATGGTAGCTATGCAAATCAGGCCACAGTATGGGCATACCTGGGAGGGGGATGCTTGCACATGTCAGAGGAGCATGGAGGCAGAGGCATCACGAGGAACAACTGTGACCGCGCCCTTGGGCTTGGCTCCTAGGATTATGGCTTGGTTTTCTTTTTAGGTTTTGGCTCTCTTTGGGATTTTCTTTTGTAACTTAAACAACACTGGAGAAGACCTCAACAAGATGGAATGTTGGGCTGCAATCAATAAGATGAAATGTGATGGGGATGTATGCAAAGTCCTGCATTTCATTTAAGAAATATATTTCAAAAACCCACATGACTGGGGGTAGGAGTGGGACTGAAGTGCTGTTACTACAAAAGAAGCCAGAATAAGGGAACAAAAGACTCCGCATTTACCAAGGCTGGTACTGAAGAGCTGGTACAATAGCAGACCAGAACAATTACCATACTGACAGCGTAAGGGACACAGAAATAGGACTAGGAGACTTGAAGGTAACTTATCCAGTTTCCTCTAAGAGTAAATACATATTAAAGTCAAGATTGTATCCACTGGGAGTTGCTCTGGCTTCAAAACTCACAAGGTTCCTTATACAAGATGGGCAACTACAGGGACAAGGACAGGGGCCCAAAACAGGGAGGATTGGGTGATGTTGGTTCCAAACACATTCTTAATCTTACTTTACAGAACTGCCTAGTTCAGCATGAGACAATTTTATCACTAAGGATGTTGATTTAATGTCGCAGAGTAAGAGGTGACACCCCTTGGGTCAGGAGCTTTCTAGAGTCCAGCACCCATCCCTGAGTCCTGACTTTGGAACTATGACCTGAAAGGGTAAGTGCAGTGCTCAGAGTTCTAACAAACAGGATAATGTGGCAGTAAGGGCCATCATCATAATAGCTGACACATTCCTGTGAGGCGGATATGCCCATTCCCCAAAGAGAAAATCAAAGTGTTCTGGTTAGTTTTCTTTGTCAACTTGACACAAGTTAGGATTATCTGGGATGAGGGAACCTCAGCTGAAAAAAATGCTTCCATCAGATTGGCCTATAGGAAAATCTACAGGGCGTTTTCTCGATTAATGATTGATACAGGAGGGCCCAGCCCATTGTGGGCTGTGCCATACCTGGGCAGGTGGTTCTGGATTATATACAAAATCAAGGTGAGCAAGCCATGGAGATTGAGCCAGTAAGCAGCATTCCTCCATGGTCTCTGCTTCAGCTCCTGATTTCAGAGTCCTGCCTTGAGTCCCTGCCCTGGCTTTCTTACCATTATGAACTGTAAGCTGTGAACTGAAATTCTTTTCTCCCCAAGTTGGTTTTGGTCAGTGTTTCATCACAGCAACAGAAACCAAACTGCAATAGGAAGCTAAGATAGGCTAAGAGCATGTTCAAGGCCAAGAGTCAGCAATAGAATGAACACAGGACCATCTAAACCCAGTGAGACACGGTAGCTATGAATCTAAGCTTTGGATTGGCTGGTGAACAATGATGTCATATTGAACCCTGAAAAGAGCCATCATGGCTGTTAAGCCAGGGGCGTGGGGGCAGGTTAAGCATTGTTATGGTGGAGAAGATATCTAGGGGACACCTACAAGATCATCTTTGACCTATAGGATCCATGACCTTGTAAAGTTTCCTGGCAGACACTGGTCCATCCCTCCCAAATAAAAGCTGAGAGAAGTCTGTTGCTGTGTCTGTTTGTGGATGCCAAAGCACATGCTTTATGCCCAGTAAATAAACTGATCCACAAGAAAATGAGAAGACAAGGAAATAGAACCTACAAGAAATGGTCATGGGTTTTGAAGAAGTTTTTCTTTTCTATAAAGAAGAATAAAATTCTGGAATTATTTCAATCTCGATAATAAACAAGAAAACATAATAAAACACATTTTTTTGCCAACTAAGTTGGGAGAATAATTTCAAAAGTGGTTACACCCATTACAAGCATAAAGAATAATGTAACTGACATTCCTTTTGGCTGAGAAGAAACCACACTAAGAAAACAAAAGAAAGTGTAAAGGGAACATTAATACAAACATTTCCATCAAGTTTTATTTATAAACGACCTAAAATTCCAAGGAGCTATAAATGGGCCAGGAGGCAGGGAGTGGGGACTGAGGTGGGTGAGGGGAGCCAGAAGCGTGGAGCCTGCACACACACAGCTTGCACCACAGGTCCCAACAAATGCAGAATTTGCACAAGATTTCCAGGAAGCCAAGAGCAGATAAGAGAGCTAAGATCTCAGCACAAGAGGGCAGCAGGATGGAAACAAGAGAGACACATTCTCAGGTAAAGGAATGAACAGGGCAGGGAGAGGGCAGGAAAGGAGATGAATCTCATTAGTACTGATGACCACTTATCCACTCTGGCTGCACCTCCACAGGTTTCCTAAGAACCCAGGAACTAGACACTACTTACTCCACGTTACGGCTGAAGAAGCCGATGCTAGGAGGAAGCACCTAGCTTCGAGCAGGGTAGTAATCTGCAGAGCTGAGAGGTGAACTAGGATGCATCAACTGCCTAACTCAAGTTCCCTGCAGTGAAGCCCTTCGTGGGCTGGAATATCAGTGAGTTAGCCCCACTGTAAGGACTTGAACAACTGACCAGATGGCTTACCCAACTGTACGTTTATGTCTGTCCACTTTGGGGATGTTAGAGTTGATGGTTATGAATGCCAGGGAGCAACACAGAAACAACCATATTAAATGTGCAGGGATGAGTGTAAACTTGGTCCTGTGTGTAAAATACAGTCACATCCTTGGACAAAAATCACATCATAGTATTTCTAGCAGTGCTGTTTGAAATGATTTCCCTACTCCCCCCACCCAATTCTATAACCTTGTTTTTATTTCTTTATAATTAAAAAATAATCACAATGTAGAAACACATACAAGAAACAAACTGGGGCAGGAGGGAAACAGTCTTCCTCACACAGTCCATGGGCCAGAATTAAAATGAGTCCCACCTTCCTCTTCCACTTGATGGAGGAATCTGTAGCCAAGGCTTCTGGGATTGACTCAGGTTCTGTCAATTCAGAACTGCCATCCTGCTCAACAAAACACACTGGCCCATCTTGAGAATCCAAGGAATCCAAGTGTAAAGCTAAGGGGAGACCACTGGCACCACAGGACAAGCAGAATTCTGGGAGTGTGAACAGCAACTCTAAACAAGGTTCTAGGGAAGATCCCCAGTTATTGGAGAAGAAACCAAGACTCAATTGCAAATATCTTCAGGTGATTTAAAGGGACTAGCAGAGGTTTCTGTTTACTTAGAAAACATTCTTTCATTGGTGAGTATATCTAATGAGTTCTAGTAAACAGGTAATTTTCAAAAGTAGTGTTTGTGTTAAAATACACATTCTTACATTATCCCTATTTGAATGAAGTAAATTATTATGATGCAATTATGTCCAATATCTCCTAATGACTTGAATTAATGAGGATGATTATCATGGCTAACTGAGGCTGTGCTATCCCTACACTCTGAGATTCTAGGGCTAGATTCAGAGCCACTGTAATAGTCCACTTATCTTTCAGGGAAGATAATGTATTGATTAGCTTGTTGATTTATCTATTTATTTATTTGTTGAGAGAGGAAGGGAGGGAGAACTTTTGGGAACTGTCCTCTCCTTTGATCTTGCTTTGTTTGTGAGGCAGGGTCTGTAACTCAAATTTCTAAAGGGTCTTTTAATAAAAAACCCAGAGCTTAGTATTGCAGTAAATGCTGAAAGATCAAAGAAGCAGAGCAGCCAGCCACTAGTCCTTACCTCTATGAAATCCTCAGCCTAAAGAGAGTGAGTTCCTGTTTCCTCATGCCATATATACCTTTCTCTGCCTTGCCATATTACTTCCATGTCTAATCTAGTGGCTGGCTCTGTCCTCTGATCCTCAAGCAAGTTTATTATGGTTCACATTATATCACCACAAGGGTCTCTCTTGTTTCTGCTGTTATGAGGGAGGCCTACCTCAGGCTACCTGGCCCTTGAGCTTCTGGTTCATTCTCCCGTCTCGCCTTTCCCTAGGAGCTGCATCTGGATTTGGACCCAGTTCCGCTGCTGCCGGCTCTAACTCCTTAGGCTAGAGGTTACTCAAACATTTCTGAGCCCATTTCTTTCATTTCAAGTGTTTAAGTTATTAGGGACATTCCAGGGACTCAAAACCCTATCAGTCAGTCTTAAAAGCATGTTTCCTGATTGCATCTACTTCCAATTTCTCTCTGCCTTATATGCTAACGATGATTGACACCCCCTACCCTCTCTGTGGTTTCAGTAGTTCTTTCACATCACTATGGCCATAATACTTGTCATAATTAACTCAGGGCATATCATAGTTAGGGTTCTGTTGACATGCCAAAATGTTCTTACCAAAAGCAATTTGTGTAGGAAAAGGCTTGTTTGACTTATGGGTGGTCCATCCTCCAGGGATGCTAGGGCAGGAACTCAAGGCAGAAGTCTGGATGAAGAAACCGAAGCAGAGATCATGGGGGAATGTTGATTATTGACTCACTCCCAGACTCATGTTCAGCTACACTTCTTACATAGCCCAGGGCCACCCACCTCAGGATAGCACTGCCCACAGTAGGCTGGCATCTCCCACAGCAATCAGACATCAAGAAAATGGATGCACAGACATGCCAACAGGACGATCTGTGAGAAGCTATTCCTCGGTTGAGGGCCTTTCTTCCCAAGTATGTTTAGGTTTGTGTCAAGTTGACAAAAACTACGACAAGAGATGAAAGACTCGTCTTGGTTCATGACTGCAGATGGTTTCTAGTCATTGTGGTGGGGAAAGGCATGAGGGAGGGGCTTAGGTTATGGCAGGAGCACGTGGTGGAGGCTATCCACAGGGTGGATCAGGAAGTTGAGTGCTCAATCGGAACTGGGGGCTATAAGCTTCTAAGGCTTCTAAGGTCACCTCCAATGACCAAGCTTTGCCATTTAGGCCTCATCTCTTGAAGTTTTCGGAACCTTCCCCAACACTAACAGCCCTATCAACTGGAGACCAATTGTTTCAAACAGTCTATGGGGAACAGTAGATGGGGAAGAGTGACTTACAGAGCCCTTTCCCAGGTAGTATCTGGATTCCTCTGCACAAAATTCTGAATTAGGGATAATTACGAGCAGTCAATAATAATTACAGCAGGCACGCAGTAGCAAAACAAGGACTCGAAACCAGGTCCCAGTCTTTCACAGGCCTGTTGTCCCCAGCGTGTGCATCATAAGTCACACAAGGTGCTCTCATATACACCAGGCATTTTTACTGTAGCTATAGCAATCTCCCCACTAAACTGACACATACCTGGGAAGCAGTTGTGTACTGGGTTAGTCTTTGCGGCATACACAGAACCTTTGGCTGTCTATATTTTCTTCATGCTTGGGGAGAAAAGGGATGAGGTCAACTGTGAAACATGCTTTAGTTTCTCAGGCATTTCATATCACTTTGGCTCCAGCTGCCTGATGCAATAAACGTGAACATATCTTTTACTTTGTTTTGTTTTTTAAGACAGGGTCTCCTGTAGCCTTAGCCGGCCTCACAGCCCACTGTGCTGGCTAGTGTTTTGTCAACTTGACAGAAGCTGGAGTCATCTGGGAAGAGGAATTCTCAATGGAGAAAAATGCTCCCATCAGATTGGTCTGTAGGCAAGCCTGTGGGGGCATTTTCTTGATTAATGATTAATGTAGGAGGGCCTAGCCCACTCTGGGTTGAGCCATCCCTGGGTAGGTGGTCCTGAACTGTATAAGAAAACAGGGGGAGCAAGCTATGGGGAGCAAGCCAGTGAGCAGCACTCTTCCTGTGGTCTCTGCTTCAGTTCTTGTCTCTAGGTGAGTTCCTGCCCTGACTTTCATGATGGGCTGTGATCAGGACATAGGACATATAAGATGAAATAAGCTCTTCCTCTTCAAGCCACTTTTGGCCATGGTGTTTGATCACAGCAATAGAAACCTAACTAAGACACTCACTATGTAGCCAAAGCTGGCCTTGAACTTCTGATCATCCTACCTTACCTTCCAAGTACTAGGAGGACAGGTGTGGGCCACCACGCCCAGCTGAAAAGGGAACATATCTTAACAAGAACTTGCTGAATATGAACCACAAACTTTCCCTACCTCATGTAATGAGTTAACCCATGCTAAACACTTAGGCAAATCCTGCTATACAACCAGTTACTATTATTCTTCCGCATTGCCTGACTTCCTCATTCTACTGATAAAGACTCTGAAACAAGATGCTACTTTACAGAGAGCTGGGGAAAATACTGCAGAAGGAATTCTTGTCTATATATCCTATGGTGAGCATAACCTGGTCCACAAAGGATTATTAAATTTACTATTATATTACAAATGATTACTGGATTAACTGAAATATAGGGTCTCAGAGTGGCGCCTACCCCATCTATTTAACACAGTAACCTTGAGCTTTTGTTTATAGATAATCAAATTAAAGGTGAAAGAATTAGGAACAACAGATCAAAGTTTTCCACCAATGTCTAAAAGTCCAAAATCAAAAACGAAGGTAACAACAATTGCTGACATTTATTGAGCACTTTATATATTTTACCTCTAATCCCCATAGCAACCCTGTGAGGCAGGCTTTCTCTTTTTTTTGGAAAAGAAAATGTAGGCACAAGGAGGTTATATTAATGCCAAAGCAAGCAGGAAAGCCAGGCTTAGAACCTAGAGGCGCTTGTCCAAAGCCCTTGCCCTTTCCAAAATGCCACACTTACTTATTGGCATTGTATAAAGAAAAGTGCAAGTCCACAGGAAGGTGGAGGATGGTTTGCCAAAAACACGGGCCAGACACCGTAAAGATCCAGCAACCAAATAAAGAAACAGATAAATGATTATGAAACCTCAACGATCATTTCAAATAAAAGGGAGAAAGAACAAACCAATAGCCACTGACAGCCCATTTTCCAGCAGCCCTGTACCACAGCGAACATTATTAGGCCCCTGGATCCATTTCTTTACAAAAATAGGCTCGAATAATCAGGGAAGCTTATTAGCTTGCTAAGATGCTAATAGCAGATCATCTTGGAAGAGCTGAGTGGTCCAAGACTCATCCTTCAAAGTCAGAGAGGGTGAGATGCTTTGGAGACCCCTGTAGAGCCGTCACAAGATCCATGGCCCTTAATGGGATCTCTCTCCTGAGAGGACCTTGCAGGCCACATACAACACACGTTTAATATTAAAAAAAAATGAGAACAACTGTCTACATCAAGAATTAATGGAGTTTTATTGTAGAACAAAATAGAGGAGCAGAGATAGATGTCCTCTGATGGTAAAAAGAACAGTTCATATTGTGGTCCCTTATGCTGATGCTTTAGAGTCCTGTGAAAAGTGCTTTTCCCATCCCTCAACAACACTGGTGGGGGCGTGAGGCCCTGTTGAGTCTCAGCAAATCCATCTGCCTTCTTTGAAGTAGGAAGTCCAAGTCCAGAATAAGATACTGACATCAGTGCCCTGAAGGCCTTCTGCCCAGACATGGCCATGCTTGGTAGGGTCTATTTGGATGGCACCATTGCCCGCAATGCACACGCCACACAAGGAAAATGCGAAGCCTTTATGAAAAAAAATCCAAAGTTTATTGCAAATTGTATTTTGCTTCCCTTCGTTCTTCATTTTTACAAGATTTGTTGATATCCATGATTTTCTCACAGATGTACTTGTTGACTTTGGAGAGTCTCTGTGCAATTTCAGTTTCATCCACTGTTTCTTGTGCTATTCTGTCATACAAACACTCTAGACAGAGGAAAGAGACAGGAAGGTCAAGGATTAATGATGAATCTGAGAACAAGTCTTTTAAGGAGAAGAGAGAGGACATGCCTCCTGACACACTTTCAAATACCGGTTCACATTATCTTACATGGTTATATAGCTAAAGCCCTACCATAAAGTATAGATAAACACTGTAAGTGTATACTTAAAAAATAATGGTAAAACAACCCAGGTGTGGTGGCTCACACCATTAATCCCAGCACATACAAGGCAGAGGCAGGTGGGTCTCTGTGAGTTGGAGGCCAGCCATGGTCTACATATTGAGTTCATACATAGTGAGACTCTGTCTAAAATTACCGATGATGATAAGTCTATTAGACAGATTAATATATCTCTCTAAAACCTCTGAATGCTGAGCTCCTCGCCATCCCCATTTTCATGAAAGGTAACTACTCTCGTAATTTTTTTGCTTTTCTTATTTCCTAATGTTACTATGTAGGTATGTGTCCCTAAACATTTTTTTCCTGTTTTCAGCCTTTTAATAAATGTGCCCATCTCTCTATTGGTCTGACTTGCTGATTTTACTTAGTGGAACACACAATATTACAGAGTACAGCTGCAGGTCACCAGTGAAGTTACCACCTACATGTTCTACTGTATGACTTTATCTTACTTTTAACTGTGCATTTGATTGTCCATGGATACTTGGTTTTGCAACTGCAAATAACCTTGCTCATGTCTGAGGGTACTTATCCAAGAAACTCTCTAATTACCAGCTTAGGCACGGGAATGCTGAACATTAGGAGTATGCCTACTCAGCTTCACTAGGTGATGCCTGGCAAATTGTTTTCCAAAACGTGCTAGATGCCATTCCCAAGTGGTAATGCATGCAAGTAAGTACTGGTTGCCCTATAACTTCACTAGCATTTTACACTGTCACATCATTAAGATTTGTGTGTGCAAAGGCGTGGCTACTACTACTGAGGCTGAGAATAACTACTCTCTGAGAGATCCTACTATTTGCTATGGTGAAGCAGAGTCAGCCTGGACAAGGCCTGACTAGAGCCTGATTTTCTGACAGTCTCCATGCCTGGAGATTTGGTACAAATTATTGCCCTAGAATTCCCACATCATTTACTAGGACAACAAACTCTAAAGTAGCTTTTAGAAGGATTCCAAGAAGTATGTGGGGTAAACATTTGTAAGCCCCTTTCAAGAAATAAGAATCGTACACCCATATGGGATTGTTACAGTTATTTTATGTTTAGGTTACTGTTAATTTCCCAGAGCCTAGGGCAGTATGTGATAAAGAAGTAAGCATACATACATACATTTTGAATGAATGAATGCTTTTCTAGGGAAGACTGAAAACATAAAAGTTACGGATTTAACATGTAGGGAGATAACTCAGTTGGGAAAGTTCTTGCCTTGAAAGCAGGAAGACCTGAGTTCCATCCCCAGAAGTCATACAAAAATACCCACACGTGGTGATGCATGCTTGCAATCCCAACACTTGGGAGGTGGAGACAAGTGGATTCCTGGAGCTCATTGGCTAGGTAGCCCAGAATAATTGGTGAGTTCTAGGCCAGTGAAAAGACCCTGTCTCAAAAAATAGGGTGGATGGCACCAGAGAAACAAGACTGACCTCTAGCCTCTATGTGTACATATGTACACACACACACACACACACACACACACACACACACACACACACACACACACATAACCACCCAAATATATTCCAGACTCCGGTATGGGTAGGGTGTATAATCATGGGCAAAACTGCAAGTTCTTTTATCTTTAGTTTCCTCACATAGAAAACAGAGTGACAATCCAACCATAAGGAATTGTGATGGATAACCTCAGTTTGCCTTTCTGGAGGCAGCACACAGAGGTGATTCAGGCCAGTAGCTTGTAAGACTAACTTGTGCTAAGCCTTCCATTCACATGGGAGTAGCCTGGGGACTAGAGTGAAGAGGCAGTTCAGGTCAGAACCCATGGCTGACTTTCCAAGTATGGGTAGGGCCTTCCTCCTCTTGCCATCCATACTGTGGGTATGTGTGCCACAAATGTGCTTTTTCTGGCCCACCATTTCCTCTCCTCTGAGAAGAGTTTTACTCAAAGGTGCCTTAGCTGGCCTCCATTGCCTCCTGACCACCCCTAATGCCCAGTTTGTCTATCTCTACTCATCTGTAAGGACTGAGAGAAGAAGATGGGCAGCCGGATCTTCTGCTCTGTCTACCTACAATCCCTTCCCTTTACAAAGCACCCCACAAAGCAAGTGTCCTTATCATCAGTTCCCAGAAGATCCTGGCTTCGGTTTTCACCATCTTAAGTCCTGCTCATTCTCTTCTGCTTGGCACTACCCAGCTGAGTGAAGAGACTGAAGTCTGCCTAGCACTCTGCTCCTATGGAGCTTCCTATGGAAGTACAGCTCGTGATCTGATAAAATCCAATCAGCCCCCACTTCCCTAAGTCAGGACCATGTGATCAGTTGAGCAACCTTGCTTTGACCTAATCTAAATCAGGGAGAAGTCTGTCAAAAGATGTTCAAGCTCAAATATGGCTCTCATCCTAGATGCCTCTGAAATGAACCCGGGTAAGTGTTGCTATCCAGTGATGTGCCAAACTAGATAATCCAGGGAGTTTTGTCTCTCCAGTGGTCGTCAAGACAATAAAGGCAGGAGAGAGAAGCAAAAGACAGGAGGGTAGGCGTGATGGCCCCCAGAGAGGAAGTGGAAAGAGAAGGGCAAGCGTTGAAGAATGTGTTCAGGGAGGCCCGTATGGAATTCCAATCATCTTCATTTCCTGGGGTAACAGCTCTGAATGGCCCCTCAGGTTGATTAAAAGGCTTTTGTTAGATTCTAGTTATTAATCACCTGCAGATGCTGGGAATGTGTCCCTCTGCGAGGGAGCATTTGAGATTATTGCTTAATTAACAAGGTTTATAACAGCGCTAATGTGTCCTATTAAAAAAGTTATAAAAATTAACCAGAACGCAATGCTGCGGCTCATTTAGAAAGCTGAGATACTCTGCAAAAGGTCATTGGACCTTAATAAGGTTTAACTGTCGTTTTGGAGCTTGTCATCGGAGCCAGGCCCGGCTCTGTCCTCCAGCTTTCATCTTCCTAAAGCAGGGTCAGCATTCTCCCACAGGCCTGCTACCTGGGGGGCGGGGGGGGGGGGACGATTTGAACATCAAAGAGACGAGAAAAACCTCCCAATGCTGTGAGTGTGAAGGTTTCTGCCACTTTTATATGCCCAACAAGACAACGTATGCTCACATCACACACAACATAAATACAAACAGACCCAATCCTGCTAGACAGCTTGCCCAGGAGGAACCAGCTAAAAGAAAGCTGGAATCATTCGGATAATCAGGCTAAAAATGGTGGCTGTGTGGTGGGATGGCAGGAGACCTCCAACCTGCCTGGCTGTAGTGAAAAAGTAAAACATCAACCTCATATTTCAGTACGGCAAGAGACTCCTGCTGGCATTTGAAGCCTGAAACCCAGGTCTGGCTTGGCTCACTCTGCCATAGCTGAGGGTCCTAGGAAACCTCCAAGAAAAAAGAACTGAGCCAGAAACTGGGTGCTCTGGAACACATGGTAGAAACACTAAGAGGTCATGGAGAGTCTCTTGGAGGGATAAGATGCCAAGCAAATCTGCTGTGATCAGCAGTAACTGGCACAACAGGACAGGTAGAGGGGCTGTGACTATTCTAGGCATGAGGAATAACACTTGCAAATCCCCTGAGGCGAGAGGGAATGAGGCTTGTTCAGTTCATTCTGCTAACAACTAAAAGCTACAGCCAGAACTATAGCCAGCGGCCAGACTGTGAACGTGTCCGTATGTCATGCTAAGTTTACTCTCTAATCTTGGGAACTCTGAACTGGCTGGGGTGGGTGGTAGTAAGAGGTCATATCTGTTTTCTGAGAGGTCAACCTGGTTACATAATGAGGAGAAGGGTCTGGAGGCTTTGGGAAAAAAAAGCACATGCTCAGGTCTGAATTCTGAGAGTAGTTGGTCTGGACAGACAGAGAGGGTTTGAGAGTTGTTTAGAAACAGGAAGGATAGAGAGGCAGGAATGTGGGAGGGGGAGAGGGATGCACCTGTCTGGTTATGCTATTCATTAAGAGGGAACACAGAGGGCCGAAGGCTGCATGGTAAAGGTCAATACTCTTAAATGCTTACTTTATGTAAGCCCCGAACAAGATGCTCATAAATAAAGTTGAGCTTCTGATGGAGACAAGGGAGAAAGATAATCGTCAAATAAGCAAGAAATGCTGGGTAGAGCCTTTAACAGGGGCAGTGTAGCAGAGAGCAGTGGAGGCAGGAGGATGACTAGGAGCTTGTGGCCAGCCTGGTCTATGGAGTAAGAGACCTTGTCTTAAAAAACAAAAATGAAAATAAAGCACATAGGTTTTCAGCCAAGGAAGCAAAAGAAGAGGGGAAATGACTAGTAAAAGGCTAAAGATTTATGTTATCTGAAGAGAAACAAGAATAAGAGAGAAAGTGAAAAGTCATATCTCGTGTGGGGCAGGGTCAGTTCCAAGGTCTCGCTTGGGGCTTCGTGTGTTCAACCTTGTTCAGTGCTGGAACTACCCTGGGCAGTGAGCACGGGGGACGTCAGCTACAGTTTCTTGTAATGGAGGCACTCTTGGCACTTAATTTCATGCCCAAACATGACAGTTATCTGAGGGTACCTGGGACCTGCTGAGTCACATGCTGAAAAGTGTAACAGAATTGGAGGTTGGCACCTACCGCGTGAAGCAGGGCTGCCTTCTCGAGAAGGCCTTTCTCAGGGTGACCTCCTGAATAAAGCTGCACCATTTCAGACAGCAGCTGACTAAAGGTTACCTCTTATTATCTAAAAATAAGTGGCTGCCTTCTTCAATTAATCAAGGGCTAGCCAGGAGGGGAGACACCTGCGTTACATCGGCAAGGCTGCAGACCAGAGAAAGTGCGGGTTTGAATCTGGACTCAGACACCTTATGGCTGTGACCTTAGCTTAGCTGCCTAATCACTCAGTGTCTTGCCTCCTTGACCTCTCGAACACACAACGGAACTGTCCATTCTCTACTGCACATTTTCCTGCCTACTCTGTGGCAGTGCTGGCTGTGCTTCAGCTCCCCAGGGGCCGCCCCTACAACTGATGGCCTCTGCACACCCAAGCTGCCTACTCTTGGCTTTCACTTCCTTGTAAGACTGGCTCTTTCGCACCTCCCTGACCTCACTCTCCACTGTAAAGCCGCTTGTCCCCTTCAGCCACTTCACTTGAGGTTGCTGGTCTCCGCGCTGCAATATATTTTACCTGACCCACAGTTCCTCCACCTGTCACAGGCTGCCTTGTCCAGTGGAACTCTCAGCTGGAACGTCATCTGTTCCAACAGGCCTCCCCTCGACAGAGCTGATGCAGCCCTTTGTTCCATCACATTGTGGATGAAACTCAGAGGACCCAAAGTCGCCTGACTGCATCATAGATTACGTTTGTCATTTGGACCCAGAATGTGCTCAACTACAGGACCTGCTCAAACAAGGCATTCACCTCACTGAGTCTCACTTTCTTCACCAGAATGTGGCAGACCTGGCCATTTAGAGAACAATGGTGAGGGACAGACTCCAAAGCCACCCTTGGCCTCCTGGATTTACCTCTCTCTCGTGGCTATTATAACTCGGGAAAAAGTACCTGCTACCTCCGTGACCCAGTTACCTTTACTGTGAAAAGGATAGTAACAGCAGCCAACAGCAGGTTGTTGATAGGATGATGAGTTATTATATATATATATATATATATATATATATATATATATATAATAACTGTTTAAGACAGATAATGTTTTAATAGTATATAACAAGTACTCAGAATAATTAGCAGTTACTATATTCACTCTGCTCCTTGTACCATACTTCTTACTTTGTACTGATTGTACAGTACTGTTGTTCTTATATTTAGTTTCCCCATGAGACTGAGCTCCTTGTAGATGCACTCTGTGTTTTGTCCTTTGTGTTCTCAAAACCCAGGCGAGGGTCTAGAAAAGAGTAAGAGCTTAGGGAATGGATGGGGGAGAGAAAGAAGAGAGTGAGAAGGTAAGGAAGGGGAGAAAGGAAAGAAAATGGGGGAAAGAAGGAAAGGAAGGAGGGAGAGAGGGAAGATGGAAAAGGAGTATGGGGTACATCCATATCTTTGGGTGACAAACGACTCCCTGATTCTCTGGACACCATCCCCAACACCAAGAAGGAAGCTGTACCAACTGCTGCTCATCTCACTGATGGTCCTAGACATGGCTAAAATAAGAAATTTCCCCAGCCTGCACCTCGACTGCTCTCTAGACACATCCCTTGCCCATCTGCACTCACTCCTCTGTTCAAGATGCTTCTGCCTCCAGAAGCACCTCTCCACACTCACCCCGTCCCTGTCTGAGGAGCACTGAAGGCCCTCTTCAGCAGCCTTCTCCCTGAGATTCTTCCCGGCTTTGCCAGAGAGGCATCCTCCCCTCCTGACAATTCCCAGCACAACCACTGTCCCTCTTGCATGACATGCTACACCCTTGAGTTGTATTTGTGTCCACATTCATTTGTCATGTCCAGTGTGAGATCTCTGGTGACAGCTATGATGTCTGCCTCTATGCTCTTGTGTCCCACACGGTGCCTGGCATACAGGGGCTTCAGTAAGCATTCACCGAATTGAAACCTGCACAATACGTTTCTGACAGAGTAAAGGACAGGATGTCCAGCACTGTGCTTCCACTGGGTGTGCTACCTCTGACGATGCTGAGCTTGTGAGGAGAGAGGGGTGGCTTCGGGATTGCATCCTTCTTTTTTTTTGTGGCGACTCCCGTGACACTTCTGTTTTTCAGAACATCTGTTCCCCAGATCATGACTGCCAAGTTCTTCGTGTACTTAGAGTCTCCTTGAGTTACTTGTAGCTGGTGCCATTTCTCCTCATCAACCCAAATCCCACTTCCCAGATGAACCTGGAAAAGATAACAGCACACCTGTTTAGTCCGACAGGAAGGCAGCTGGAGGCCGCTTTTGTCCTTTAAAACACTGCTTCTCCACTCTAAGGGATGATGCTGCAGATGCCATGACAGCATCACTTCCACAATTCTTGCAATGCATCAGGCCTTATTCTAAAGCTCTGACTTCACTCTCTTACACAGAAGGTGCTATGATACAGCTGTCACTTCTAATGGGAAAATCCCATTCAGTAATGTGAAGTGACTTTAGAAGTCACTCAACTTGTGAGTGGCAGATCTGGGATTCTAAACTGTACTCATGTTATTACACAGGTGCTCGGGGCCTGACCCATGCTCAGGACATTATGTGCTCATGTGTGTTATGCTCTCTCGAAATATCAGACCCTCTTCTACCTGCACATTCTGAGGCACACCTCTTGCTAACATGGGGGAGGCTGCATGCAGGACTCACCCAGCTGTAGCAATCAGGACTCACCCAGCTGTAGCAATCACTGGTGCCTAGGCCTCCTCTCCAAGACTCTGAATTATTTAGTCTGGGTGTGGCCTAGACACCAGGATGGTTTAGCTCCCTAGATAATTCCAATTTAGAGCTAAGTTCTAAACCCCTGCCAGCTGGCAGGAGCAGAGCAGTTGCCTGGCTCTGCAGCCAGCGGGAGTGGAGCTGTGCGAGTCCTTCTCCAGCTCAGACTGCAGCTTCCCTATCTTCCAAGTGGGAGACTTGGATTTCATCTCAAAGTTCATCTCTCTGGCTCAGAACACTGAGGATTTTAAGAAATTAAATGCAACCACAATGTATCCGGTTTGATTTTGGTAGCACACACACCAGAACACAATCTTGTGCTCCTGAGAAGAGAAACATCCAGAGTGATAAGTGAGAGCCAAGAAATCACTGGACCCTCTCTGCTTCCAGCAATGAGCTATAGCTTTAAAATTTGTCCCCAGTTGTGGCCTGTAATGACTTGCAAACCAATACTAATGTTCATCATTAAAAATAAAAAAGTTTTGACCTTGACATAGCCATTTAGGCTGAGTTTCTGTTGAGCTTGTGGAAGAAAGAAACAGCCTCTGAGGGATGGATGGGAGGGGCCTGCTAATCAGCTGATCTGTCCAAGGGGTGTGAGAAGGCTCTGCCAAAGGCCTTTGTTTTCATAAAGACCCGCAGATCATCACCGAGGCATGGTCAGGTGACATCTAGGAGAGATCTTGGCCTGAGATGGCATACACACATACAGATTGATGGCAGAATGTAAGAACAATTGCTCAAGAAATGATTAAAGATCATTCTTCTACTCAAGAATGATCTTCTAGGCCACATCTAGCGTCGCCTCCTTTTGCTCAAAAGATCATTTGGCCCACTGTATGAGGACAGATAACCAGATCCACCTGGCCTTCCTGTGCTGAGCATTTCTGTACTGCAAATCAGTTTGTTCTGCTCAGACAGACAAGCAGCCCTGGGGTGAGATGTGCTGCCTGGGGCTGGCTTAGCAAGCAGAGCCTAAGGCCAAATTTGGCCTTTTCCCCTGTTCACATCTGAACTGCAGGTGGGCAGTCTGTGCCAGGTGGGCATGCGTGCTGAGGCAAGGTCCCTGATGGAGCTGTGTCCCTCCCTTGATGACACTCTGAAGCCACCCACACAAGCTTCCTGAGGTGGGAGGGAGACAAGGGACTTTGCTCTAAACTAGATTCTGAAAGAGAAAAGCAAAGACATATGCAGCAACTCTCCTGCATCAGTCTTTTGACTACTGGGATCATAAGCCCACACTACAGCACCTGGCATAATTTGTTACTCTGGGAGAAAGATGAAGTCATGTAAGCCAGTGTTCTAGAAGAAAAAGGAGCCATGTTATTGAGTACCTATAATGAACTCAACTTCCTTAATCCTCATAAGGACCTTAAGAGTTAGAAGTAGGCAGAAATTTTTGTTCTCATTTTACACATGGAAACACAAATTCGGGGGAAGAGGAGGGGACTAAATTACTTTCCCCAAGACATACAATCAGCCAATTTAAAAATCAAAATTCAGTCCCAAATCTGTGTAGTCCAGTTCATGCCCTTCTGGCCTGCCCTGCCATAGCCTGAGTGCCAAGGTAAAGGTAATGTGGTTGGAAAGTGCACACCTAATGCAGCAAGCCCTGCTTATTATAGGTTTCTCTTTGAGTCTTCTGCACCTGTAGGCCACATCCTGTCCCAGATCCCAGTATAGTATTCCACAGACAGACAGAGACCGGAAAGAAGCCCGCTCACTGGCTTTCTTGCCAGTGGCTGCCCCCTTCAGCTCACCCTATAATCACTGACATCCACTTCCCTAAAACACTGCTTTCCTCTTTTAACTAGATGGCCCCAGCAGTCTTCAGTTCTATGTTTTTATGTCAACCCTTTGGAATTTGGAATGGTTCCTTATTTCTTATCACAGCAGATCTGACCTCCTCAGCCTGGCTCCATTCTATCACTAACCCGGTAAGTCCATCCCTCTAGAAAGTCTCTGAACACATCCACCTCCTTCTTCCAGTGCTAGAACAGGAGGGGGATGGGCTCTGAGCTGCCAGCCCTGGTGTGGACCCTGTCTCTTCTGTGTGTCAGCTGATTACCATGGGTCAGGGCTAGTCATCATACTTCCCTAAGCCTCACTTTTCTCAACCACACAGATCATCTTCTAGCTCTTGGAGGGGTAATCAAGTACCAAATGAGATGAACTATACATAAGGAGAACATACAGCTGGTGGCTGCTACATCCTTGCCCCTTCTCTTCCCATTGGCATCTCTGCTTTCACATTCCTCTGGTCTGGAAAAGAAGGGATGTCCTTAAGATGACAGATTCCTGTCATTTTAAGCTACTCAGGTTTCCATACTCAGTCCACAATCCAGGAAATGTTATTTAACTGCAACAGGGTTAGGTTACACTCCTTATGAAGAACCAGCTCATCTACAGCCATCACTATCTGACTCAGTCCCACCTGTCACAGCACATTCCAGTGGAGAGAGGTCAAGGCTCTCCCCTTCTGCTTCTTGCAGAGTGACCAAGACCAGTTTAAACTCAAAGCATACTCAACACATGAGCATATTTAATATATTTTCATGCTTTGGCTTTATCTCTGATGAGCAGCTCTTCCTCAGAGAACAAAATATTTTTGGCATCCACCTAAGTACAATGCCAGTGCCATAGCACAGAAAGAAATGGTCCCCTGGCCTCAGGAAGACCCATCATAGGTCCATGTTGAGCAACTGAGACCGGGGCTGCTGAGATCAGCACACTCATGGCTACCTAGAGCAGTGTGCAGTTCCCAGGGACACAGCAAGACAGACTGCAGAAAGCACTGGCCTAGGAACTAGGAGACCTGGCTTTCAGTTCCCACCTGCCCTTAACCTGTCACACAGCTTAGATTAGGCCCTGCTCTGGGCGCATTTTCAAGATCTGTTACTTAATGTGCAAATATAAGTCATACTGTTTAATGGTCTTTGCAGTTTTATAATTCAATGGGGTGTTTTTTTTAATATAAATAAAAACATCTTAGATAAGCAACGGACTTATCAAAATCAGAAACTGATCTGTGTGGCAAACCCCATTCAGGTAAACTATGGTAACATTTGATAAAAAAACAAAAACAAAAACGTTAGCTTTCCTTATCAGGGAAGGTTATGAAAAATATGGCATCTGGTAGGATTGGACTTCAAGAATTACTTTGTGATGTATGATATAGGACAAAACTCATTTCTGGTGGCAAATGGATCAGATTCCAGTGATCCAGGCCTTGCAGAGCTCCAGTCTTCAGCTTGCATAGAAGGAAGGCCCAGGCAAGACAACAGGAACAAGGCCATCATTTGGGATGTGACACCTACTGCTGTGAGGAGCTGTCATCCATTCCTAGTGTCTGCTTCCCTTCCTTCCTGTTCCAAGAGTCCTCTGCCTGACTACAAATTAGCCTCAAAGAAAAGTTGGGTTTGGTTTAAGAGCAGTGGCTGGGAAAAAGAAAAAGAGACATTTTCCGGAAGTGTTTAATGTGTGTGTTAAAAATTAAAAGAGGTTTAGAGACCTATTTTCTTGGGAGAGAATGTTACTTTTGCAGCGGGGCTCAGAAGCTGCCTGGCAGCCCTCAAAGCAAAAGAGAAATAGATGTTTCTTGGAAGTTTCTTAAGAAAAATTCTTCAATCACTCCACAATATGATCATGACTAAAAGGAAATCAAGAGTCCCAGAACGGTTCGCCCATTCTAGCTTCACCTTGGGTGGTTTACCAAACTTAGATACACACTTACAGTCCAAAATGGCCCATGGAAAGCATCAATATGACATGCTTTTTACAGACAAGGACACGGAGGCCCAGAAAGGCCAAGGACCTGCCTGATGTCACACAGTACGGAAGTAGAGTTATGCTGTGACCTAAGGCTTGGGCTTCCAACCTTATTCCTGCCAAGCTTACTGTGAAAGTCTGAGGAGTGAAGCAAAGACAAGACCTAGGCCCTAGGCCATCAAGTCCTCTCCCTGCAGAGGAGGAAGTGCTCTGTGAGAGATGCCAGGCATGGCAGCACACCCAAGAGAGCCCTGAAGATAAACACGTTTCTTTTCCTCAGCTTGACAACATGTTCATGCCACACAGTTGTGGGGATGCATCTAGACAAATCAACTTGTACAACCTTTCCTTTGCACTAGGGAATGATATCAGATAAACAGAGACCACTCGAAGTAAGAGGCAAGATAAACAAGCTGGCACAGATGACTCCTGGGAGCCAAGGAGAGGTGAGTGTGAAATGTGTGTGATAGCGGCAGAGGGTAACACTAAAGCTGGTTTTACCAGGGCCTCGACAAAGGGCTCTGACAGACTCTTCCTTACCACCAAGGCTTATATGTTCTTTCATGACTTGTTTTCAGGAGCCATGAGAGAAACATGAGGAGTTAGGTGTAGCCCTAGAGTTGTGGGCCAGTGACTTGGGGACAAGGGGTATGGCTCATTTATCCCTGTGTCCCCAGGATATAGTTGGGGGACTGAGAACATCTATTCTGTTAATATTGAATGAATATACACTGAATTGCTACCTACAAATGGGTAATTCACTTTGAGTTAACCTTATATTCTCTGGGCATCCGGTTTCATAGGAAGATAGGAAGAATTTCATCCAACTATTAAAGGAACTCCTTTTTAATTTTTTTTTCTCATTACTAAGCTGTTCTAAAATGTTAGGTTAGTTTCATAGTTATTTTGACACAATGGTTTTTTAAAGAGGAAGAAGGGGAAGTCCCAGCAAACCTATGCTACCATGCCATAAATTCCACAGTCACCCAGGGCTAGGCTGGGAGGCTAGCTAGCCACACTGGGCTTCAGAAGGCCCCCGCCATACTCTCCACCTTTCCTCTGACTAGCAAACACCTGGGGGGATGGATATCGAGCTGAAAACACTACCTTGCCATTGTCTAGGATATACTTGTCCATGACAGGTGCAGGAGCGGGGTAATAGGACGACGTATTTGCTTCCTCACTGAAAGTGCTCCGTAACTCCGGCTCGGGCTCGAGACATTCTGACTTTACTTTTTCCAAGTCAATGGCGGGACCTAGGCAGTTAAGAAAAGAGATCTGTCTAGAACTCCAAGGAAAATAAAAGGCAAATATTCTTAACTATGCATCTATCAGCACATAGTGGCACTAAAAAAAAAAAAAGCTACCGTATATTTGTTCTTCATGCTACACTTAAACCCAGACTCTAAGCACTATGAGGCATGAATGTCACAAGGTGGAATCAGAGGGTAAGAATTAACTAGACTTTAGTGATTAGGTATGATTGAAGCACACCTTCTAGGCTGTCAGTGTCTCTGCAGAATGGCAGGAGACTCAACTTCCTGCACAGAAGAAAGGGTCTGTTCGGACTGCTGGAGAAGGGGATGACAATTACTAGAATATGCACATTTTGGGCTAGCCAACAAACTTATCTCTGGAGCCTGAGATGGAGAGGGCCATGAGAACAAAGGGAAATGGGGAAAGCTATGGGAAAAATGAAAAGAACTCCTTCCGGGGACCTAGTATCTGAGCAAGGGCATTCCAACCAAGAAATTAAAATACAACACAGAGTGAACTCCTGATTGCTTGATACAGTGATCGTTCAAATTTTTATTTTAATGCAATCAACACAAATTATGTGAGATTTAAACAGTGAAAGGAAGCTGGGGAAATGGTTGCTGTTTCTAGGGGGGCTATTTTTTTCTTAACTAGCTTTTAAAATGACAGTTTTTTTAAATCACCCATTGTGTCTTGATTACCAAAGAACAGAGAAAATGGGTAAATACGGCCAAATAATTAACTTGTCTGCGAGGACAACTTCAAAAGCCTATAGTTTCACATGCTGGCCTTCACTAAAATCGTGGAGCTATTTGCTGCTATGTGTTTCAATTAAGTAAGTGATGAATTCAGGATGCAACTTATTATCCTGGCCACATGGACAACTGGGTTTGAAGCTCTTTATTTGCTAAATCCTTTGTAATGATCTGGTTGCAACTCTATGTTTAGTTGACATATCCTAGATTTTGGCTAATGGAGGGAATGTCACTGTGAGTTTGCTGGTAGAAGTCCTTATGACAGAGTTACCCAGAATAAGAATATCAACCCCGAGCTGCTGGCAGCTAGCAGCTGCCAATGAAAGATAGACTCTCTGCAGTCTCCAAAGATTTAAGCATGAGCTTTCCACAAAGCTGACCACAGAAAGGACAGAGAGCAGAATGGCACAGATAAAAGAACACACAGCATGTTGGTACAGATTGAGCTCCATCCCTGGCTCTGCATCTTTTAATTTCATGACTATAAGTGAATGAGCTGCAGATGAAGAAACTTGTGGCGTGAAGGACAGACAGCATTTTTATCTTTCTGACAGTATAACCTAAGTGTGCTTTATACAACATCAGGCCTGGCTCTTATTTTTCCCCTTATGCCCAAAACCTGGTAGGTGCTCTCCAAATGTTTGCTAAAAAAGAAAGGAGTTTAACAAAGAATGAACTGAAAGTCTCCAAAGCACATGCCGAAGTTTCTCTACTACAGGTGTGAATTGTCAAGATATGAATAAGTAAAAACATTTGCTCTTTTCTCAGATCTGGAAAATGTAATTGCTCTACTTTCCCTTGAGGACAGGCTGAGGTGTTTGCTGTCTCATTCTGCTCTGCTGTTCAGTGACAGAAAAGAGAAACAGGCTGAGAAGGCCATTGCATCCACTGGCTCTCAGGCCATCTTTGCAAAGTCCATGAAACCTCCTTCTTTTCAAGAGGGAAGACTGTTTGGCAAAGGCTTATGTCCCTAATCCTAACACTCATGCTTGGGAGGATCAGACGCTGAAAGCCAGCCTCATCTGGATAGCAAGTTGCAGACCAACCTGGGCTGCTTGAGACCTTGTCTCAAACAAGAATTCGACGACTCAATGGCTGCCAACGATAACTTCCACATGACATTGTTCCTCCTTGCTTCCCACCCCTTACACTTAATTATGGTGATATTGTGTTCCCCAAAATATTGTGTACCCTAATAAACTTATCTGAGGTCAGAGAACAGAAAAGCCACTAGATACTTAGGCTAGAAAATGTTGGCACTCACTCCTTTAATCCCAGGGAGTGAGCCTTTAATCCCAGGGAGTGAGGCAGAAAGCAGAAAGATATATAAGGCGCGAGGACCAGAAACTAGAGGCAAATTTGGCCTGGTTAAGCATTCAGGCTTTTGAGCAGCAGTTCAGCTGAGATCCATTGGGATGGGGACTCAGAGGCTTCCAGTCTGAGGAAACAGGAACAGCTGAGGAATTGGCAAGGTGAGGTAGCTGTGGCTTGTTCTGTCTCTCTGATCTTTCAGCTTCACTCCAATACCTGGCACCAGGTTTGATTTTATTAATAAGAACTTTTAAGATTCCTGCTACACTTAATATTAAGTTCCCCACCATGGCCCACAAAGGCCCAGGACAACCAGCCTCTCTCTATGTCAGGAATTCAGATTGACTCCTTTGTTCAGTTTTGTGTGTTGTGTTGTCCTAGGTCTCTGGATTATTAAATCAGTGTTGGAGGCTGCCTTTCTGTCCACCCAGTTCCCAGTCTGATGGCTTTTTTTCTGATGCCTTGCTCCTAGGTACAGTCTCTATGTTCTAACTTGTAAGCTGTGTGTGC
Source organism: Peromyscus californicus insignis (assembly GCF_007827085.1). Lineage (NCBI taxonomy): Eukaryota > Metazoa > Chordata > Mammalia > Rodentia > Cricetidae > Peromyscus > Peromyscus californicus. Next base: position 40,135,005 of record NW_026294573.1, read on the forward strand.
AGCCCCTGTCTGTTTGCAGTGTTATAATGTGAAGCTCTACAGGAGCATGGTTTTACTCATACTGCACCTCTAGAGCCTACAGTAATCCCTGGCACATGGTAGGCTCTTAGTAAATCCACTATGACATGAGGACAGAGAGCCTGGAAGTGGTAGGTCTTTGATAGGTGTACTGCTAAGTAGGGGTATTGGAGGAAGAAGTGCGGGTAGGAAGGAATGCCTGTAACCTTTTACAGTCCAGGAAGTAGAAATGGGGACTAGATAAACTTCAGAAGCAGCTAATCAGAATGGACAGTTCTGGAGGCTATGGTCATAGACAATGGACTCTGCATCCATACTGGCAGAGACTAGAAGGACTGGAGTTGAATGTCATTTCTCTGGCTCAGTGTCCTGTTAGTTCACTCTCCTGAAAATCCTTTCTAATCCAAGTGGCCACCCTAGCCCTCCGCACAGACACCTTCTCTTTGGCTCAGAGGCTGTGCTGTATATTGTCCCTTTTGTCCAACTGTCCAAACTCCAAGGGTGACACAAGGTCTGACTCAAATGCCACTTCTCCCATAAGACCACCACGATCCTTCAAATAGGGGCAATTGTCCCCTCCTGGCTCGGGATTAAACAGCGGGTTCACGTGTACTGTAGGAGGGATGTGATTATCTCCAGTTGAAGCGCTCCACCTCCCTTTGTGCCTTCCCTGACACCATCTCCACTCCACAGATGCATCTAGTGCCTCAACTAAGCTGTGAAGCTGAGCAGAGGCAGGGACTGGACAGTCTTTTTATGTCAGAGACCAGGGCTCATCTGGCACTTCGTCAAATTCTTGTCACAAGAGATACTATACACATCTCTGACCTAGCCTCGCATGAAGGAAAGGCCAGCTTGACAAGATTGAAAACTAAATGAGTTAAACACAGAGACACTGACACAGACACAGACCACCCCCACACATACACGCACACACGCACACACACGGTGGTGGAGGGGAGCCTCAGTGTCTGGCACAGAGTGGGTACTTAGTAAACTAGCCCCACTGCCCATCCCTACACATCCACTTGTGTGCTTACTTTTGACTCTGGTAAACCATGGACTCAGTGAGTCGGGCCCCTGCTGGTCTGGTTTTGCCCCTAGTACTCAGCACAAGACCCTGTACAGAGGAGGCCTTGCAATCATTTCCACCCCCTTTCCTATGAGCTCAGACTCATCTCTTCAGGCTCTAGCAGAGCTCTGCCAAACATTGAGGCTACCGTACTGCTCTCAAGGATCAGCGTTTCTTACCACCTTGAGTCAGACTCATTCAACACTGGTGGCAGCTCTCTGCCACAGTCTCCTTTCTCTGGCACACTGTATATATAGAAAGTACAAGCCAGGGCTACAGCCTCAGCAAGTGCGGCATCTAGAGAAACTGGCCAAACGCACATCCTGACAGTGATTTTCAGCAGATGCGGGTTTGACTCCAAGATAAATGATCTTAGAAAAGTCACTTCATCTCTGAACCTCAGCTTTCTTACTTACAAAGAGGTGACCAAGGGACACCAGACAGGCTGATGATGACTCCTGAAGAGCCAAGGACTGAGGCAGGCATACAACAGAGGCTCAGAAAATGGCAGATGAATGGGCTGAGAACGGGGTAGGGGGAGGGATGAATCAGTCAGTAATGCACGTGTTCAGTATTACAGAATCAGGAAAGAAAAGGACAAAATCCAACAAAAACCACCAACAACAAAAAGCTCCATGTTGTTTCCTTGGAGAGCAGAGGGAGGGTTCTAGTGCTTTTAATTTAAGACGTGGGGGGGGGGGGGGCTTTATTGCAAATTTTAGTCGGCTCCACTCCCGATGTTGGCAATTTACATCTCATTACAACAAATGCTTCAGATTGCTGTTTTGCTTTTTAAAATTTCTGAGGCATTGTTCTGCCTCAAACACATGTGACCAAATTAGCCACAATAATAAGCGCTTGCGCTAGGGGACAACACTACATTCTGGCTCCGATATTTTAGGTAACAAAGGAACTTTTTTCATTTTGTGGGAAGAGTAGGAATAAAAAGACAGGCCTTTTGATCCACTGGCATTCTGGTAGTGACACACACTTGAGGTTTATTTTGAGGAAAATACACCTTCCATGGAGAAAAACCTCTTAGCCAAGTAAAGAAAGCTTTTACAAGGGCACAAAAGGTAGTGCCTGTCTCCTTCTTCAGTCATTCATGAACTCTGTCACCACACAAGCTGTGACACACAACCCACACAAACACTCACCACACAGCTCTGACACACAACCCACACAAACCCACTCACCACACAGCTCTGACACACAACCCACACAAATACTCACCACACAGCTCTGACACACAACCCACACAAACCCACTCACTACACAGCTCTGACACACAACCCACACAAACCCACTCACCACACAGCTCTGACAAACAACCCACACAAACCCACTCACCACACAGCTCTGACACACAACCCACACAAACACTCACCACACAGCTCTGACACACAACCCACACAAACCCACTCACCACACAGCTCTGACACACAACCCACATGAACCCACTTACCACACAAGCTCTGACACACAACCCACACAAACCCACTCACCACACAGCTCTGACACACACCCCACACAAACCCACTCACCACACAGCTCTGACACACAACCCACACAAACCCACTCACCACACAGTTCTGACACACAACCCACACAAACACTCACCACACAGCTCTGACACACAACCCACACAAACCCACTCACCACACAGCTCTGACACACAACCCACATGAACCCACTTACCACACAAGCTCTGACACACAACCCACACAAACCCACTCACCACACAGCTCTGACACACACCCCACACAAACCCACTCACCACACAGCTCTGACACACAACCCACACAAACCCACTCACCACACAGCTCTGACACACAACCCACACAAACACTCACCACACAGCTCTGACACACAACCCACACAAACACACTCACCACACAGCTCTGACACACACCCCACACAAACACTCACCACACAAACTCTGACAAACAACCCACATGAACCCACTTACCACACAAGCTCAGATATATAACCCACACAGACCCACTTACCACATAAACCCTGACAGAGAACCCACATAAACCAACTTACCACACAAGCTCTGATACACAACCTACATAAATCTACTCACCACACAAGCTCTGTAAGAGACACTGAGGATTCTGGGACAAATAGAAAATATTTCAGCTTTGGAGAAGTTTGTAATTCATCATGTGAAACACTATTATGTATGTATGTATTATATACAGATGGGATGGGTGCACAGTGGAGTTAGACTAAAAGACAGGGTTTAAATTGTATGTCCTATATCCTCTACCTCTTTTAAGTCCTGGTGATTCCTCTTATAAAACATGGATTGAGTCATTGAGGAGAGCAGTCTGTTTGTTGGTACAACAAAGAGATGAAATTATACTACGCCTTTATCTTAACTCTGAAAAGTTGCCACTTGATGTGATTTCAAGAGGTCTAGAGGTCACTTGTGTCTTCAAATTATATACATGTTTAGACATCATCACTTCTGATTTATTTCAAAATCAAAGAGTTCATGATATTAGATTTCTTCTTAAAAGGACTAAATCATATTTATTTCTGTAAGTCTACAATGAATTTGAAGCCCAAGTCTAGGTTTCCAAAGTACAAAGCGAATCAAGTCAAAACTCCTGAATGCAAACAGAACACATAACGGTGGCACAGGAACATTTTAGATTAGAATAACGATGATCTGCTTTCTCGAAAAGAATCTGAACATGGACAGTGAGGTAATGATGAAAGAAATAAGCATGGGCCTTGGGAAGAGGGAGGTGATTCAGGCAGGGCAGGTAGATGTGCCTTTGTGGCCCAGGGCAGAGCAGGCCGGGCAGCCTCTGTGGACCTTACCATGCCCCGGAGGATGGCCTTGACCATTTTCACCTGCTACTGTGGCTAGGCACCTCCTTAGTTTCTACAAAGGCAGAAACTGGCCTCATTCCTTCAGTGCAAATCTATTACATATCTAATAAATGCCAGTGATGGGCTATGCGGCTTTGAGGGTTCGTAGTCAAGCATCTGGAGAAACAGGTGACAGTTGCTTGTCACAATTGGACTCTGGACAAGAGGACTCTGGACAGAAGCAATAGCAGCCATGCTGCATCTGGAGAAGACTAGGACGTCTCAAAACAATGGATGTAAACTTGGAGGATGGGCTGGGCAGTGGTGGCGCACACCTTTAATCCCAGCACTCGGGAGGCAGAGGCAGGCGGATCTCTGTGAGTTCAAGGCCAGCCTGGGCTACAGAGTGAGTTCCAGGAAAGGCGCAAAGACACAGAGAAACCCTGTCTCGAAAAACCAAAAAAACAAAAACAAAAACAAAAAACTTGGAGGATGGGCAAGTTGACGGTTGGGTGAGGCCTTTCGTGGGGTATCTTCATACAGTGAAGACAAAGGGACAAACACAGGCTCCCCGCTGACTCTGGGCAGTCTGACAATCTATAAATACTAGGGGAGGGAAAGGAGCAAGGCTCAGGGTTCTCGGGCTTCAACCTTGTACTTCTTCATCTAACTCTACTTTCTAGAGGTTTCACAGGCTTTTCATGTCCTCTAATGTTCACTCTACAGGACCCTCGCTTCCTCTGTTCTTCCCACGGGTAAATGATTAAGTGATCCTAGAAGGCCTCAGGGAGAGTTGATCTGACTAAGGAGAGTTGATCTGACTGCGCAGAGCTGGGTTGAGTGTGGTCTAGGAATGTCATCAGCACAACTGGCGGCTCTTAGGTCTTTGGCCCCTTCCCTCTCCATTTCCTGAGTGTGGTCTGTGAACAAGGGCTGCCACAGGCTTTGTTGGGCTGAGGCAAAAGTCATTCTGGCATGAGGCCTGGCCTGGGTGACATCCCAGCAGACTACAAGAAGGCCTCCCAGGTTGGCTAGGCTTTCAGAGAATCTGAACCAGAGAGCAGCAGAGAAGAAATGGACATGGGAAAAGTTATGAAGCCCTTCAAAAAAGAGGAAGTGGAAGCTGACCCAAGTCATGGTGTTGGGGAATTAAAGTATTTCTTCTTAATTTGAAGACCCTTTTCAGTGACATGCTCGAAAAGGACAGGGCTGGCACCTATTGATTGTCTTCTATGTTAAGTATCTTAGAACAAAAATTCTCCTTAAAAAAATCTTTTCACCCTACTGTTATTGTTATTATCTGCTTAACATCTCTGAGTAAGACATTTATGCTAAGAGGTGGAGGCAGAGCAGTCGGTCTTATTCACTGTTGTATCCTCAGCACCCAGCACCTATAAAATATTCATTAAGTAAGTGCCAAATAAAATAGGTTAAACATGATGGAAGTCCTGAAGACTGATCTTATTACCTCCTGGGAGGTTCAACGAGGTGCTGTGACGTGCGTGCGGAAACCACATAGGTACTCACTGCTCAGGTTCAGGGTTCTCAGGCTCCTGAGCCCTGCTCCTTGAACCTTGTGCTTCATCTAACTCTTCTTTCTAGAGGTTTCACAGGCTCCTCATGTCCTCTACTACTCTCTCTACAGGACCCTCACCTCCTCTGTCCTTTCCTTATTCCCCTAGACCATCTTTGAGAACCCCTGCAGTTGTGAGAGAGAGTAGGGGGGAGGGTCACCAGAACTCACTTCAAACTCTGGGAACTCTGAGCACATACTTTACTGGTCAGGTGAGTGCACTTTTTCATCTGTTGCTCTTTCACTCACCTCTGCCCAACTATTTGGCCCCCATCACATCAAAACAGAAAAGGACGGCCAAGGTGGTTGGGGTTGGTCCTGCCAGAGCAGTGCTGAAGACCTCGCACGTGCACATAATGCCTACAAAATGGGCTTTGGTCCTTTCATCGGATGAGTTGGAGGGGTGAGAGTTTGAGGTGGGCACCAGTGGGGTGGAGAGCAGAAGGTCTTGTGTTGCCCACAGGCTCCTAAGGGGATGCCAATCGCAGCAGCCAACACGAGGGCAGGAGTTCCAGGGTGGCAGCATTTATTATGTGGCTGCAATTCCTCGACTAATTTTCCTTTCCAGAGATGTCCCAGGCTTTTCCTTCAGCTCTCCCTAGAAGTCAGCCTCTCCGCTTTCTAAGAAAATTGGGAATCAATCTCCCCCAAGATCCAGCTATACCACTCTTGGGCATATACCCAAGGAATGCTCAATCATACCACAAGAGCACTTGTTCAGCTATGTTCATATCAGCATTGTTTGTAATAGCCAGAACATGGAAACATCCTAGATGCCCTTCAACTGAAGAATGGATAAATAAAATGTGGTACATATACACAATGGAATACTACTCAGCAGAGAAAAACAATGACATCATGAGGTTTGCAGGCAAATGGATGGATCTAGAAAAAAATCATCCTGAGTGAGGTAACCCAGACTCAGAAAGACAAACATGGTATGTACTCACTCATAGCAGGATACTAGATATGGAACAAGGATGACTGGACTGCTACTCACATCACCAGGGAGGCTACCTGGAAAACAGGACCCCAAGAAAGACACGAGGATCGCCCAGTGACAGAGAAATGAATGAGATCTACATGAACAGCCTGGACATGAGTGGGGGTAATGAAGGGTGATGGTCGAGGGAAAGAGAGCTTAGGGGAGCGGGAGATCCCAGTTGGATCAAGAACAGAGAGGGAGAACAAGGAATAGGAGACCATGGTAAATGAAGACCACATGAGAATAGGAAGAAGCAAAGTGCTAGAGAGGCCCACAGAAATCCACAAAGATACCCACACAACAGACTGCTGGCAATGGTCGAGAGACAGCCCAAAATGACCTACTCTGGTGATGGGATGGCCAAACACCCTAATTGTTGTGCTAGAAACCCCATCCAAAGACTGAGGGATCTGGATGCAGAGATCCATGGCTAGGCCCCGGGTGGAGCTCTGTGAGTCCAGTTAGAGAGAAAGAGGAGGGTTTATATGAGCGAGAATTGTTGAGACCAAGGTTGGATAAAGCACAGGGACAAATAGCCAAACGAATGGAAACACATGAACTATGAACCAATGGCTGAGGGGTCTCCAACTGGATCAGGCCCTCTGGGTGGGTGAGACAGTTGATTGGCTTGATCTGTTTGGGAGGCATCCAGGCAGTGGGACCGGGTCCTGTGCTCATTGCATGAGTTGGCTGTTTGAAACCTGGGGCCTATGCAGGGTCGCTTGGCTCGGCCTGGGAGGAGGGGACTGGACCTGCCTGGACTGAGTCTACCAGGTTGATCTCAGTCCTCGGGGGAGGTTTTGCCCTGGAGGAGGTGGGAATGGGGGGTGGACTGGGGGGAAGGTGAGAGGGGTGGGAGGGGGGAGAACAAGGGAATCCGTGGCTGATATGTAGAACTGAATTGTATTGCAAAATAAATTTAAAAAAAAAAGTAAAAAAAAAAAAAAGTCAGCCTCTCTCACAACTCTAAAACTTCGTTCAGACTTTTCTGTTGCACGTGGTACTGTTTATTCCCTTTTCAGTTGGAGAATCACAGCTAAATCCCTTAACTTGAGGCCTTCTAAAGACTCCTCCAGCACCCACACTGCAGTAGTGTAAAAAGATCTCTCCTCTACCCTCCTCTAACACCAAAGGCCCAAGAGCAAAGCAAAGACTCACAGTACACTTCAATTATTTGCTGTTAAGAGTGTGTTTAAGACACAGAGTCTTATTCATTTCATTTTTCACGCCCAGCAAAGGGTCTGAAACAGAGAAGTATTCAATAAAAGTGTCCTGCAGAAACACTTTCCCCTGGAGTTCCAGCTATTCCATGACAGGAGGGGTTAGCAGGAAGGCAGGGCTGGGCTTCCTGTGTGTGTCTAGAGGCACGCTATAGGTGGTCGAGTGATCTCTTGCAAGAAGGCTCAGAAGACTTTTGAGCTTGGGGTCTCTATGAGAACTACCCTCAAATTCAGACGGATGCTTAGGATAGCAAGAGAGTGTGAACAGCCTTTGGGTCTCAGTGAACCCTAATGGTCAGATGAGTCTATCCATCCACGCCAGCGGGACAGCAGCCTGCCACACTTCCTGATGGTGAAATCCCCATATACATTTAGATCCACGTGGCACAGGCATGTTCTTTCCTCTGGGTTTCAGTTTTCCTATCTATTAAGATGAGAGTAAAAGGATGAATGATCTTTTTCCAAAAAGGTAATTTTCATGAAAACTCTAGAAATTTCTGGCGGGAATCTTGAGGCCATATAGCCGGGTAAGACAGACACTATGTATCAATTAAGCAGGAAACCTTTGGAAGCATGTGAGTCTTAAAGCTCCAGAATCCACAGGCAGGTAGAGGAGGGGGCACTGCTGGAGAGACACAGGGGCTGACTGACTGATCAAACTGCCTGACACTTGGAAAAGCAAGACAGGCCTCCTTCTGAAACGTGGCCTCCAGCAAGTCACCTGATTGATCTCTTAGAGCAGCCTGTTCCCTCATCATGCCTCCATCTATGGCTGAGCTGGTTTTATGGATAAAAAAGTTCCTAGTATCTGCCCCAGGGAACATCTAGAAGTGCTGTGAGTTGTAAGTTGAACCCTTGGCCATTTGCATTTCCTGACTGCTGTGGCCAGCAGAAAAGAAACCTGTCACAAAGCAAAGCCCAGCAATGTCCTGATTTTCTAGCTGCCTCACAGCTAGCAAAGGGGCAGGAAGGGATTTCCCTCAGTCCCATTCCCTTGACCCATAGGAAAATGGTTCCCGGGAGAAAAGACAGAGAGTCCAGAATTAGTTAACCACCTTGAAATCACATTTGAAAATAATCTGGCATCAACTCTGGGTAATTTTGGTAAGTCAACAAAGCAATAAATAAATAAATAAATAAATAAATAAATAAATAAATAAAGCCTTCGAAATTAAAGATGGCCGCTATCATCAGATAAAAGATTCCAGTCTTGCAACTAGATCTTTTCGAGATATCCACATAGGGCAGCACCAAGTACACATTCTGGTACCACACCAAACTTGGCGGCAACTGTGAGCTCCTGGGTTTTACTTTTACAAGTAAATGGCTCTTACCCACCTTCTTCAGCTGTCTCTCAAAATCCAATTATTTTTAGGGCTCCTGCTCACTGGTGATTATGAACTGAGGACCTAAATTAAGGCAAAGGGCCCAAGGAAAGCATGGGGAGGCAGAGTTATATCTGGTAAGTCTGAAAGAACTGATGGGGTCTTGGAGATCTCTGAGACAAGTGACAGGATCAACTGACGAGGGCTAGTCAACAGAACAATGGAGGTGAGGTAGAATTCCACTCAGGAAAACTGAGGGAAGGAGGGAATTCTAAGACTCCAGACCACACAGCTGTAAACTGGATGACTGAGAAAGTTGTGCTCTGGAAACTTAGACTGGGAAGTAGGGGAGCTGTAGGAGGCCCTAGGGGTTAGCCAAAGATTAGGATGTTCCCTACAATATCTGTGTCCTGTGGCAGGAAGAAGAGCTGGGAGGTGCCAGGCACTGTGCACACCCTGTCTTGTGTCATCCTTTAATGAGCCTACATGCCAGTGTAGGAGTTACTGAACAATCTCATGCTTGTGTCTGGCAGACATCTTTACTGCAGTGGTTTATTCCATCATCTTAGCTGTAATGGTTGGGGTGATCACGGACTCTGTGTCACAGATGAGTAAAGGAAAGCTCAGGAAGTAACTTGTCCAAAGCAACTAAAGTAGACTCTGGAAGAACCAGGACTCAAAACTCTGAAACGTCTCACCCCAGGACCCACGCAGATGTTAAATCACTAAGTGGGTTCTCTGCCTGAATGTGGCAGTCTTAAGGATTCCCATTTCACTGAGGAGAAAACGGACTCGGAAGGGTTAAATCATCAGCTTTAAGTCACACAGGTAAGGAATTACAGCAAGTGAGATTCAAGCCCAAGTAATATCTGTTGCCAAAGGCCAGGCTGCCTCCAGTCCAGAGGAATCAGCAGGAAGCATCCGGCTGACATTAGCTGTCTTTTCTAGGGCACCATCAGAGACCTGGGCGTAAAGAAGCCAGCTCAGACCACAAAGGATTTTAAAGATCAAAGCTGGTATTTTAACAGACCTTGGACAGAACACAAGGCATAAACTCAGAGGGTTACAGATGTGTTAGCAATCCAGCTCTAAAGAGCCAAGACAGATATGCAGGCCAGCCGCCACGGCTCTCTTCTTCAAACATTTCACCCGCTTATGATCTAGCCAACAGGGGCATTATCTCTTCTTTTCACATGCTCTTCTTTCAAATGGAGATAATAATCCTTACCTGGCCTTGAAATAAGGCTACTGGAATAGTCCAATGAGATAAAAATGTCAAGGTGCTTTGAAACCTGTAAGGTGCCACGCACATGCAAATTACTGTTATTATTCTTATTATCTCTCCCTCAGAATTCATCATCTGGACCTACACTCCTTGACAAAATATATACAAAGTCTAAAATCATTATCTGCCTTCCTCTTGCAATTACTGTACCAATTTTACTCTGCCTGGTGCGAGGTATCCATGGTTGTGGCCCCTGGCACAGCTGTGTGCATCCTCAATGCAAGGACATGTCTACTCCTCCTCACATTCCTCAGGGTTTTTTTAGAGAAGCATTGAAATTATGCCACTTGGTTCATACCAAAAGGGATGACACTGGGGAGGCTGCCTAAACTTGTTTTTTTCCCCTGTGTATTAAGAACAGGGACTTGGGCTGGTGAGATGCCTCAGTTGGTAAAAGCACTTGTTGCCAAGCCCGAGGAGCTGAGTTCGAGCCCCGGGACCCACCACATGCACGCACACACAGGCCTCAAGTGAATAAAAATAATGTAATTAGAAAGCTTAAGAACAGGGACTAGCTGAAACACCTCTCTGCTCGACTCTCACACTGGTGTTCCTTGGCCCCTGCATCCCAACTGCCCTGCTTCACCTTACCTCCTCGGCCTTCCTGGAGTCCGCCATCCCCCAGTTTGAAAACACTAAATCTCTAACTTGCAGGTGCTTTTTATGAGTGTCTCTGGCTCTGTCATCTCTAGGTTTCTAACATCTCTCCCTGTCTTGGCACAAAGTACAATCTCAATAAACATTTGTTGAAGATGAAGGAATAAACGAATGAATATTCCCATAAATCAGTGTGTGCCTTGTAAGCAGCGATGCCCTTATGCTTTCAGAATCCTCTCCACGGATCCTTTGGGGGGATGGAGAGAAAAGGGGAGGAAAGGAAGTCAGACTGCCGTTTGCTGAACAATGACTGTGTGGTGGACACACAGCCACACTCGAACAGTGCTTCCTTATTTAATTGTGTACAAGTACTGAAATGAATGACTCTCTTGGGCGAGAGTGTGAGGTTATGTATGTCCTGTCAGAAAGGGTTATTTCAGAGGCTAAGACCATGGAGAAGGAATGGATGGTCCTTTATGAGGGATGGCATAGTTACATCCATATTGGTGACAAAGGAGTCAGAGTGCTAAAGAAAGCCATGGGGGGTAAAGGTCCCGAGATAGGCACACTGGACCAGCGGGGTCCTGCTTCTTCCTTAGCAAAGTGAGGACAGTGTACCTCCTGTCGGTTCTTACCGAGCCCCAGGATTCCACGCTTTTGAGAACTCTTCCCATCAGACACATCTGACATTTCCAGAGAATGAATGAAAGAGCATACAGATGGAGAAGTGGATCACCCAGCCAAGCATCCGAGAGTACTCCTGCCGTCCTGCTGCCCCTGTCCCCCTCAGTGTGTGCCTCCACCTCCAGGAGCTAACCCATTACAACTCCTGGCTGCCAATGAATTGGATCCCCATGCCTGAAGCTGTCATGAGCCACGAGCCTCAAGAGGCCAGGCTACTGCCTTCCAGCACCCCCCACCTACGCTGAGACTCCCACACTACCAGTAATCCTCCCATGTGGGGAGAAATCCTCTTAAAACTGAGGATTGACCTATTGGCCAACCTGGTTTCTGAATAACCTGTCAGGGTATAAATGATCCAGCACCCAGTGTAGAAAGAGGATTTTGAGCTGGGACCCTAGGAGAGGAAGGCAGGTGAGGCCTCCAAGAACAAGAAGAAAGCCTGGCCTGATACCAACCCAGGCCTTAGAGGCCATGTGGAACTGAGGCCCCACAAATGTCTGTCACTTTCTGGCTCTTTTTCTCTGCCCAGGTTCTGGGTAATGTTTACAGAATAACTATTTCCCCAGAACTGGGGGAGCAGAGAGGATTGCTCAAAATGTGGGACTCCCCTCCACAGCTGGTTGCTCTGCATTTTCATATGTTTACCCATTTACCTCCACCACCCTCTACCCTCATCCCAATGTTTCTGCCTTCTTTGTATCTCCCCAAGTCTATAGTCTTGGAAAGTATCCAGTGGTATTACTGAGTAACTGAATGACATCTATAACTCATTCTATCTTCTACTGTCAAATATAACGAGAAGCAGAGAAGTTGGTTAACCTGCCCAAAGTCACAGGACCAATTACTGATTGGTGGAACCAGTTTTAAAATCCAAAACATACCCAATCTTAGTTTCCCTTCCAATTGATGTAGAAAAAGAGTAGCTAATAGAACCTGAGCATCAACAGAGTTCCAGACACTATACTGAGTGCTCCAAAGCTGCAAGGGGGGCTCATATCAGCCCCATTTTAAGGAGTGTAATACCGAGGCTCACAGAGTTGACTAGATTGCACCTCATTCTTCCCACCTAATTATACCTGCCTGCATAGAAACTCACTTTTCAAGCCCATTTTTCTTCCGTCAGGTGGCTTTTCTTTATCAATCTTCCAAAAATCAGTTGTCTTATCTGTTGTGCTACAGTCCTCTGTGCTTGTGAGATCCTCCAGAGCAGAAGGCAAAGTGTACATGTATGCATGCACATGTGTGTGTGTGCGCATCTGTGTTTTATATGTGTGTGTATGTGTGTATGTGTGTATGTGTGTATATGTTCCTGTGTATGTGTGTGTATATGTGAGTGTGTGTTCCAAATGTATGAGACTGTTACTCACCATAGGCACAACGCCTGACACAGGAGGAGAACAGTAAGTATTGGTGAGGGGAACCAGGAGGCAAGAAGTTAGAAAGGAAGGAAAAGGAGAAGAAAAGGAAAGAATTTTTCAAAGACATAGTTAGACTGTAGGGAAGTTAGAATTTGAATCCAGGCCTGTATACATCCATAAAATATACAACCTTACACAGGCAGAGACCCTTTGATTATTAAGAAGCACGTAGATTTGTCTTAGTGTCAATTAACATGTTAATAAATGGACTTTAAGTGTTCCTAGATGGAGGAAGGTGTGTGTGTGTGTGTGTGTGTGTGTGTGTGTGTGTGTGTGTGTGTGTGAAGTCACCTCCCTGAGAGCACAGGGCTCTGTATGTGGCAGTGCTGGAAGCCATGTCTATACTTGTTGCTGGAGTCCATCTCACTGTGACAGCAACAGTGACATACCAGAGAAGAGATGGCCACTGGCCATCATGATGACATTCAAGTCATGCAGGATGAGAAATCCTGGCAAGGTCAAGACACCAACTATAGTCAGGGTTAGGTTTCACTGTCAAGTGTTTTAGGTTGAAAAGAGACATCTGTCTACACAAAATGCCATTTCTTACTGCCCAAGGAAGGGGTGGTTTCTGGAGTCTAAACTCAGTTCAGGATCATGCAAAACAGGTAATTTCCCTCAGGAGCTGAGCTAATGGTGTGGAAAGAGTTTGCTGTTGGTGTGCTTCCCCATCTTTCTGAAGAAGTTCACAAAAGGCTCAGCACAATCAAAGTAAAAGCCATTCATCTGAAGATCAGGAAACACACTTCTCCCTGAAAACTGAATTCTATCCCCAGTGTCCACCTGCACTACAGCACTAACACTGCCTTCTTAAATTCTCAGGTATGGCTTCTCACTGAGATTTTATTGTAATAAATACCCTGTGGATCTGAAAGTCACATGTAACCTTTAGTGTCACAGTGAACCTATGATCTGGGATAAAGCCAGGGTGAAGGCAGAGCTGGAGAGTGGAGACACTTCCAGCACATTAACTACAGTGACACAGTGTGAGCTGGAGGTTTGTCTCTGTCAACCCCTGCCCTGCTTGCTCCTCTGTGTCAAGGTCAGGAAAAGGCCCCTGGCTGATCTACTGAGACATTACCATGAAGGCACACTTAAGAAGCAAAAGGCACCTGCAAACGGAAAAGGGGTAGTGTGAAAGCAGGCCTGTCCACACAAATTGAAGAACAGAGTCTACACATCAATGTGTACTGCGTATCTAGATAATGGAGACCTTTCTTCTTCAGTGAAATATTTGGAGGCTTTGGAGACAGGACTCATTTTTCTAACCTAGTTCACTTCCCCTTTTGAGCACAGTGCCTTGATGTAGAAGCCAGGAAGGCTGTGAATGCATGGCAGAACAACCTTTGTATTGACTGGCCCCACCTTGCACACTGCTAAAGTCTTACACTCTGCAGGAAGTTCTGTCTGTTCTTCTCACAGTCCTTGCCTTTTAGAATCCATTCATTCCAGCCTCTACACCACTTCAGATGAGAAATCTTAAAGGCCAGGGTGGTTCTCCTATGAGCAAACCAAAGGAATTTTGTGTATCTTTACACTAATCCCTACATACCTCCAAAGCACAAAGCATTCTTGTCTGTTTTGCTTTGTAGTGGGTTGAACTCTGGGCTCTGCACAGACTATGCAGGCACTCTATTGCTGAACTATATCCCCCAGTCCTCAAAAGCGATTTCAAGCCTCCCATTCCCACTGAAACAAGCCCTGACTACCCAAGATGGTAGTTTTCAGCACTCTTATCCTCTGCCCTCCACATCTGCAGCAGCTCTTCCTAACATGCACCACAGGTTTCCCATTCTCATGAGTGCTGCCCTTGAAATCTCGGGTGCCTGGATATAGTGCCCACCTTTCAAGACCCAGGCACTTCCTAAAGTCTCTCCCATAGAATCTGGTCATGTTAACAGGATCCCCACTTAGTCATTTTCTGGCTCACAGTAACTATGTGTTTCAGATCACATCCAGTTTTCTTTACTGTCCTGAGGTCTGTTTGGAGGGCTACCCTAAGTGCCCATGTTACCTCTTGCTGAATGGGCAGTAGCAAGCATTCTGTCTACTCATGTTCTCCGAGCCACATTCCCCAATGTTCTTCCCACAGTGTGGCCAATGCTGCATTCACAGCTTCCTATCATATCCATAAAGAGGAGAGTGACTCCTCTTTGGGGTGAGTGTTGAACCAAGTCTCTCTCCTTCCCTAGCCTCAAAGGCACTTGACCTGCTTCTCCCCTTTATCCTAGTGGAAGGGGAGCAGCAGGAAGGTGCCCCTCCCACTGTGAAGAATGGTAAGTGGCCTGCCTGGGCACTCACCGCTGCCAAGTCGCAGGAGCAGCACATCTTGGAGTCTCCTGTTGAGGTCTCGGAGCTCCTTCATTTCAGACACCAGTGCCCCGTACTCCTTGAGCTTCTTGGCCTGCTGGACCAGCTGCCTCCGAGTCCGCTCCAGCTCCTGCTGGAGGTGGCGCATCTCCTCCTGTTGCTGCTGGTAGTTTCGCAGCAGCTCCTCATACAGAGCCCGGGGCACAACAGCATCCTCCAGGCTGTCCATGTCCTCTGTGCCCGGTGAGGCCTCCACAAAGACCTCTTCCGGACAAGTGCTGTGACCCAGGCTCAGGCCGTTCTGTTTCTCTAGCCGGGCCACCACTGCCTCGATACTCTTGTGGGCCGCTTCACTAGGCTTTCGCCCCTCCGGTCTCTGTGTAGGACAACGAGAATCAGTTCAGGCAAGGGCAGCTGGGACTTTCTTGGACTGCAGCTCAATATTTGCCCAGACAATCCTAGAATCACAGAACCACAGAACATCAGTGCTTGGAGAAACCTGTTACAGACACAGTCAAAGCCCTTCATTGTGCAAATGGGGAAAACAGAGGCTCAGAGTGCTTTTGTCAAAAGTCATACAAACAGGGGGTCGCAGAACCACGTCATTCTTGTCATGCTAACATTTCACTTTGTCCATTCCAGCACTCGGCCTCTGGGATGCACATACCAGGACCACTCTTGTACATTTCCCAGCCCTCCCTCGCCTCCACAGTGCCTGGAGTCACTTGCTCATGGGGGTGTCCAGTGTGAATTTTCAGAGGATTGGGAGACAATCTGGCCTGTGCAAGTCTTCAAGAGGAATCATACTCAAGGACATACATATGCAAGGAATTCTATCTTGCAACCTTTTAAAGACTGTTTCAGTTTGGAAGGACGTCAAAACCCAAACCCACTCTAATCTAGGGCAGTACATATGTCTTGTTTTCTCTGGTTCTCTACTGCCTACTCACTCAGGACTGGCAGTTGGCAGGAGCCTGACAAATGTTTACTCAACTGAAAACTTCAAAGAATGTTAACATTGGGGTGCTTTCAGTTTTCTTCATGGTGCAGGTAGGCAAATCAAGCCCCTGGGAGGGGAGGAACCATCCCCAGGGTAGCATGGGGAATTACATGCCACAGAGCCAGAAGCAGAATC
The DNA here is from genome assembly GCF_007827085.1 of Peromyscus californicus insignis. Lineage (NCBI taxonomy): Eukaryota > Metazoa > Chordata > Mammalia > Rodentia > Cricetidae > Peromyscus > Peromyscus californicus. Next base: position 40,151,453 of record NW_026294573.1, read on the forward strand.
TGGAGCCCAATTCCCAGCACGGAGTTCCTCTCTCACATCTGCCAGCCTCTCCCTCAGCAGGACAGCACAGAGTAATGAAGGCCACTTCCCTGGGGCTGAGGCAATTTCAGCTCATGTGCACCAAACTCCCACTGAGGGTGGCAGAAGAGCAGGGTGGCTGAGTCTTCACCCAGGGTTGAAGGGTCATGAGCCCTCCCAAAGGCATGACAGGAGGTGCAGACAGAGTACACAAGAGTCTCTACACCATAACCATGCCTGACTCAACTTTCCAGTTCCAGGAAATGAAAGGAAATGAAAACGAGGTAAACTCATGACTTAAGATTGAGTAACACTGCAAAGTCCTGGTCATTTTATTTACTGAGATAAAGAACCGATGAATGCATCCACTAAAATCATAATGATCACCCTAAGCATCCGTCTGCATCACTCTACTGTGAGAACTCTGGGTACAGGGACCACATGGCTACACTCCATGACCCCAGGGGCCAGCACTGGGCCAGAGCCACAGCAGGGGTGTAACAGATGTCACCCAGTGGATTGACTGCATCTTTTGGACTACACCCTGGGGATGTTCTTGACCTTGTGTCCCAAATGAGATCACAGAGCAGAAGTTACCTTTCTTCTCCTCCCTCTTCCTTTCTCTGGGATACTCACAGAATGGAGGAAGAGGGTAGAGTTAGACTGCGGAACAAGATTTCCAGCAGGGTTTTTGTTTGTTTGTTTGTTTGTTTTTCATATAGTTAGAGACCAGCTGGGCCACTGAACAAGGAAATGCAACCTCATGAAAAGTTTTTCATCCAATCCAGGACCCCATAAATGCCCTCTGTGAATTTTACCAATATCTTTCCCCAGCAAATCCACCCTCAGAAATTTGGGACAATTTGATAGTGACTAGCTCAAAACTGCAACCCAAGACCAACAGCTGCCTAATGTTCACATAGTTCAGCGTGACTTCTCCAGAGTTGTGTGCCAGGGAAAAGCCGAATCTCCAGCAGCCACGCCACCGCACACACCGCCACGGACTGTGCCTGGTGGTACAATCTAAATGAGGACTCTCTGAACAGCAGGCCATAGGGAGAATGTAACTTGATGTCGCACGCATCCTCCTCCTTCTCCAAAAAACCCCAAACAAAACAATGCCCATGGCCTATGACACCAGGGAGATTTATATGGGGAAGGAGGCCAGACTGGAATTCTTTAGCTCTGGAAAATATAAAGTCACTCCCATGAAGGTCCAAGAAAAGCAAAGATTTTGTTACCTTGATGTGTCTGAGCTGTAAGTCTTCCTCCCCGTAGTCTTTAACCTCCCCATCGTCTTCTAGGTGACTGAGAGAAAGTTTGGGGATTTTTATTTTCTTCTGCATCACACTGTTCTCAAGATCAGATTTGTCTTCTAAAATGCACATCAAGAGAACAAGGTTGATTATGAGTCAAAACACTCAAAAAGTTCAAAACTTCAAATTCTAGAAAGTAAATGAGGCCAAACCAGCTAAAAAGGAAAAGCAAACAAACCCAAGGCCTATTGTAACCTGCACAGGGAGCTCTTAAAAGCAGCATACAGCATCCAGGGTGTGTGCCAATCAACCACATACAAAGTACTAAAACAGCACCCACATGACTCTGCATAGGGGTTTCAGCATATTCATCTAAAGGGTTGCCTTTTATGGAATTCTAGAATCCGGGAGCTGGAATAGCTCCTGGACCGTCATCTGGTGTGGTGATTTGAATGAGAACAGCCCCACAGGCTCATGTTTGTCTACTTGGTCTCCAGTTGGTAAAATGGTTTGGGAAGGATTAGAAGGTGGGAATGGCTGGGGCAGGGTGTAGCTGGGGTGGGATTTGAGGTTTTAAAAACCTGTGGCATTCCCAGGTCGCTTCTCTCGGCTTATAAATTGCCTTGGTCATGGTATCTTGTCACAGCAATAGAAAGGTAACTAAGATAGCTGGTCTGAACTCAATTGACACGTGAATCTCTCAATACTCAGGACGTTTCTACACTAAGTATCCCCTCAAGAAAACTTGGTTTCTGTGGCTTGGTAATCAAGAGGCATAAGAGGAGAGGCGGCCCTTCTTACAGGGACACCTACTCTGTAAGGGCATGGAGTTCCCCAACCCCACATAGACAGGCCGAGGAAAGGAAGGTGTGTTTCCTCCTCAACGGCACAAATGTCACAAGGCGGAGTCTAAGGGACCCTGGTGATCGCCCCAACTCTCACTTCACAGATGAGAGAACTTAATCCGGGGGATGGCAGTGGCGTGTCCAAAGTGTGAGTCTGAGGAAGAGCCACGAGTGGGGAATGGCTCTTGTGACTTGTCTTGTGTTTGGGTGTACTCATAACATGTCCCGAGGCATGCCACACAAATACCAACATGTTATTTCTCCTCATTTCCTCACTGTTTAACCTAATCTCACAAAATCCTGTGAGGATTCAAAACAGGTTTGGCTGATTTGTCTCCCACTGTGGAAACCAGAAGTTCAAACACAAAAGCTGTAGAGGTAGATATCTGAACCTACTCTGAGAATGGTCCTTAGTAGTAAAACAGTTAGTTTTCTGGGATGGATGTGAGACTCTGGAAATTCCTGTTTCTTATACTCCCCAAAGGTTCTCACTACATATCTTAAATGCATTCTCTAGTATGCTGCCCATGTGGCATGTGGCCAGCAGCTGGCTATGTGCAATCTCATGTGTGTGTGTGTGTGTGTGTGTGTGTGTATGTGTGTGTGTACATGTGCCAAGTGTTAAACATGCTCACATGTCTCTCCCAGGCCAGCTTTCTCTCCTCACAACTTGTTAGTAAAACTAAGAAGGATGCTTATAAACCAGTAACTATTCCAGAAAGCACTCAAATGCAGTCTTCTCAAATCTAGCTTCAGCTGGTCAGAGGTGGGACCTCTGTATCAAAAAGTTCTGAGTTAGCCCCAGTTCCTCCATGACAGGGGGAAGAGATGAGCAAAGCCCCAGGCTAGCTGAGCTCAGGCCTCTATAATACAGCTGGGGGAAGAGAACCAGAGCTCAGAGTACTCTTCAAACTGTGCCTGGCACACTGGGCACTCTGTGAGTAGGATATTATGCTTCCTATTATCAGGGTGCCAGGATCATTTTATTTCTATAAGCAGAAGGTAAATAAACATTAAATTTTAAAAAAAGAAAGAAATGACAGGCAGCATATGAAGTACAAAGGAAAAACTCAGGAAAAAGACGGTCTTAGTTAACAGCCCCTGCTGGGGAAAGGCCCTTCCTGCTAGGGCAGACTCATCCATGGCTCTGTTTTCACAAGAATGATCTGTTCTTGTTCTCTTTTTATCTATAAAACCCATCCAGCGGGTTAGGCATGAACAGTAGAGGGGACCTGGGTGTTTCTAAAAGAACAATATCTTCCCTCCTACAAATCAATGCTGAATCTTTCTAAGGCAAAAAGCCTGCTGAAATGTAAAACCTCAAGAGAGTGCTTCAAATGAAATTATCTTGGCATAGGGTGTTTGTGCCCATATATACACAGGGGAGTGGGGAAAAGAATGGGAGGGGAGAGGAGAAGGAGAGGGGAGGTTGAGAGACAGGAGGGAGGGAAGGAAGCAGAAAGACTGGGACAGACAGACACACATACATACACACACAGAGAGACAGAGAGACAGAGACAGAGACATACACACACACACACACACACAGAGAGAGAGAGAGAGAGAGAGAGAGAGAGAGAGAGAGAGAGAGAGAGAATGAACAAGACAGAAGAGACAGAGAGAGTCCAAGATCAGATGGGAGGGTGCTATAGGACTTCTTCCTGATCCAGTCTTCAGTGTGACAAGTTTAAAATGTGAGATGCCACCAAATGGGAACTAACTGGCTATGCCTTGCCTTCCAGACCTGAAACAGCAGTTCAGACTGATACTGGTGTTGAGTTAGTGCAGGAGGAGGCAGTCATTCAGGCTTACAAATCTGGGTCCTCTGTGAGCAATGGTTCTCAGTCACCTCATTCAACTCTTTCAAAACATAATGAGGGAAATTAGGTTACTTCAGGAGAGGCTATGCATCCCCGCAGCATGCAGATAGACCCAAGGACAAAGGAGGAACAAAAGAGACTGGGTTTACATTTTGGGGAGGTCACTATCATATAAGGTCACAAACGTTAGTGTTATAGCATGAACATATAGGAAAAGCCCTATTGTGTAATTCAGTCCCAGAAGATTCTCTTCCATAAGTCAGCTAATATTTTTTGAGAATTACACTCTGCAAAATTGAGGCTGGGTCCTTGAAGCAAATGCATAAGCAATCAGATGGGGATACATGATAAAAGCCCGTGGGAAGATAACTCAAGATTTCAAGCCAAACTTGAATATAGGATTTCACAAGCAAGAGAGATCTTTCTGGCCCATAGCAAGGTTGGATAAGTTGTTTTTCTTCTCTGAGCCCATTTCCTCATCTGTGAATTGTAGTGAATAATTCCTACTCACATGATGTGAAGATGATCGATTCTGTATGTTAAAAACTTGAGGAAAATAAAAAGTATTGAATAGTTTGGTGTACGTGAAAGTATGACCATTTAAGGACACGAGAACATAGACCTCAGCTACAGTCATACCACCTTGAGTGCAACTGATCTTGTGCACTGGTCCAGAAAGCTAAGCAAGTTTTGGCCTGGTTAGTACTTGGATGGGAGAACATGGGAGGACAGAAAGTATACCAGAAAAGATGGGGTGAGATGTTTCTGCACGGATCCCTAAAAGGTGATTCAGTTACAGGCAGGAAACAGAGGTGAGGCAGAAAAATAAGGTAGTTCAAATCAGAGAATAAATGGCCTTGAACGCCAAATTAAGAGCCGAGGTTTAATTTGCAATTGTGGAGACAATTAGGAGTCACATGACCTGGATTCCATGCCTAGCTGTATAATGTGGGAAGTTCGATGAGGGCCTATCTCATTACTGCTCACTTTGTTGTTGTTGTTGTTGTTGTGTAAGGAGGCTGTAAAATTTACCACAGGTGGAGACAAACCAGCTCAGTAAGCAAACCCTGAAAACAGAGAATCCTATGCTGGTTGAGGCCTGAGGCTGGCTTGCCTCAGGAGCTGGAGACCTGCCTAACGGCCTGGCTTGGGATGGGTGGCAGTGCTCTTCCCTTGATGACAGTGATGACTGGGGCCCCACCCCTAGACACTCACAGGCGCCATGGTCTTCCACGCCCTCCTCCTTCCTTGTGTGTTTCACAAACTCTCTTCAGCCTGCACTCACCTCTTCCTTCCTCCTCTGAGGTCCTACTCCACACTGTGTCCATGCTGTGTTCATTATACTCTAGTATCTTACTGTGCTCCAATCGCCTGCTTAGAGGTTGCCCTGCCCCCCAGCAACCCCATATAATAGAACTGGCCATACAACAGAGACTTGCCAAACAAAAATTTTTAAGCTAATAGTAATAATAATAATAATAATAATAATATAATAAATACTCTCTGCCACTAAGCACATGAGTGGATACTCAGCACCACCAGTCACTGGGCAATTGTGAATCAAAATTATGATATTCCATTTTATACTGAGACTGTCTACAAACAGAAAAAAGGGGGGGAGTTAATAAGTGTTAGGGGTGCTATGGAGAAACTGGTGGGATTGTAAAAGGAGACAGCCACTTTAGAAACAGTTCGGCAGTTGCTAAAAAAATTAAGCACCAAATTGCCATATGAACCCAGCAGCTGCATTTCTAGATGTATATACTCAAGAAACTGAAAGCATGTCTGCCTAGAAACTTGTACAACAATATTCACAGAAACAATATTCGTAATAGCAAAAAAAAAGCTAAAACAACACAAATGTCAATCAACTTATGGATGGATAAAGTAAGGTATAGCCATACAATAGGGCACTGTTCAACCATAAAAAGAAATGACACACTAGTTGATGGTACAATATGGATGAGTCTTAAAAATAGTTCACTAAGCTAAAGACTCAGACACAAAAGTCATGTATTTTATAATTGTGTTACTATTATTGTGAGTCATTCAGAATAGGAAGATCCAGAAACGATAAGTAAATTGGTGGTTGCCAGGAGCAGGAGGAAACTGGCCAATAGGAGTGATAATGATTTGGAGGGTTGGGGGGGGTTATGAAAATGTTTTGGAACTATATAGTGGCAATGTTGACAGAATATACCAAGAAACATCAAATTGCACATACTTTAAAAACAGTTTAAACAGAGCTAGCAAGATGACTCTGTGGTCAACGACACTTGTTGTCTTTATAGAACCTAAATTGGGTTCCCAGCACCACATGGCTGCTCACAACTCTCTGTAACTGCAGTTCAAAGGGATTGGATGCCCTCTCTGGCCTCTGCAGGTCCCTGCAGGCACATGGTGCACATGCATACATGCAGGCAAACTCTCATACACACAAAAGGAAAAGAAACCTAAACAATAATTAAAATGGTGAATTTTGTGTTGATTTAAAAAATAAAATGCTTCAGTTTAAAAATATGATACTGGGCATGGGGTGCAATGGGACTGTAATCCCAGCACGTTGGGAAGGTGAGGCAGGAAGATCTTCAGTGCCAGCCTTGGCTACATAGAAAGTTTCTAACTTGCTTGAATTCCAAAATGAGAAGACTCTTGTCTCAAAAACACAGAAAGAATGTGGAATGTCTACTACATATAATACAGATAACACTTCACAACAACTCTCCAAATAAGCATTATTCAATTATTCTTTTGCTTTTCAAAAAGAAAAAAATGAATCTCACATAAAACCCCTTCCTAAACTCACCTAGCAGCAATGGTGCGGAGTTGGGATGTGATATAGATCTTCTGTCCCACAAGTTAAGTTGCATTACCTCCCAGTACATGCATATAGCACACAAAAGCCACAATGACTCACTGATGTATGGTTGAATGAATGATTGACTGAATGATAGATAGATAAGTATATCCCAACTCTCTGGTCTGAAGCTGAGCACAGGAAGCTGCATTACTCCTGTTTTCCTGACAGACTGTCTTTAGGAGTCTGAGGAAAGCAGCAGCCATCATATTATGCATAATATGGTACAACATAAACAGGTGTTAGCCAGATCAGGGGCCGTGACTAGGTTCTTTGAAAAGTAGGCTGAGCAGTCTGCTAAGCTCTGAAGTAACAGGAGTTCGCAGAAGGTACAGAAGCAAACAGTACTTTGAATCACATACACTCTCTGAGCTGGATCCTAGCTGCCTCAATTACTGGCCAAGGGGATCTTGACATTCCTGTGGGAGCCACCCAGCACCTGGCTCTTTCCTGTTTTTCTTTAGCCTCCTCTTTCATCCACACTCTCTGGATGAGGGTTATGAAGACCTGAAGCCCATGTTCATCCTTTTCTCTAAGGCAGTAAACACATACTGAGCCCATTTGCATCTGAACACTAAGTAGAGTGGTCTTTGGGTTAGAGGTACTTACAAGCCCAGGACGGTGTGTGCCAAGAATCACAACCAGAATGCAAAGGCCTGACTTTCCAAGAGATGCTGGCTCACCGAAGGTTCTCTAAGCCTTCCTCATCTTCAATTTCTGGGTTGAAGGTGGCCTTAAGCCATCCATATCTAACCCATAGATAATTCAACAGTGTCATCACCAAAAGTAGAAGGCATGGTTGGGAGAGGGGAGTCAGCTAACTAATATAAAACAGCTCTAGCATTTGAATCCGGTGGTCCTGAGCCAGAATTCTGACTTCGCTACAAACCATGTAAGGGAACTTAGGTAAGCTCCTTGACTTGTCCAAGCCTCAGATGAAAAATGCTTTCTAAGGTGATGGTGCATGTAAAGTACCTGGCAAAGTGAATGTCCTTACCGTAGATGTTCAATAAATAGCAGCTGTTAGGCCACTCTTGTGGGTTATATGTTTGGCAAAGAGAGTCACTGCAAGTATCTGACACAGATTGAGACATGATGAAAGAGATGGTTTAGGAAGATTTATGTGGTAGTGCCAAGCAAGATGTTTGGGGTATGAGGATGAGCCCCAACACAGGGTGACAAGAAGCTATAACTCTTGACCGGTCACATTAATGAAGGTGAATGGTGGTGTGGATCATCTTAGACAGCAAATATTTCACGTGGCGTTTTAATGTGACTTTGGAATATGACTCTGGCTTTGATTTCCAGGAAACCACAGAAGGAAATAGCAGCTAACTAGGAAGAATGGAGATGGAGACAGCTCTCTGGCCAACCTGCCTTTCCAATTTTTCCAAGCTTAGAGGCAAATGATCAGTTTTAGTGTATATAGAAATAAGTATGCGTCCTTGAAAGAGACACTCTTCACCATCCTGATTTTCTGATTCTGGTCTCTAGGACAAGCAAGATGACTATCAGCCTGAGCAGTTTCCATGTTCTCCTACCTTTTATGATGTCAGCAACTGATTTTACACTTTCAATAAATCTCCAACAAATACCTACTGTGTGCCAAGTCTAGAGCCAGGTCCTTTACACCATTACACCTAATCCTACAGTAAATTACTGAAGTAAGGACTATAGCTACAATAAGCAAGGGAGCTTTCCTAAGACATGAATGACAGGAGGATTTCAATCCAGTCTATTTGACATTTGGGCCCTGTTCCTGTCACCCAATTGCACCTATTGAAATAAGAGAAAAATTAGAGCTTTGTGAACTGAACTGAAAGGAATATATACAATAGCAGTATATTGATAAAACTCCCAAGGTACTTGTCTTTCTCCTACACTTTAGGAGACTTCTCTGATGAGTTCCTACCCCGAGAAACACACTATATTATTCCCTGAACTACAAAAGTTCGTTAAGGCCGCTTAGCTCTTTTCCTTTTGTGTGTGTGTGTGTGTGTGTGTGTGTGTGTGTGTGTGTGTGTGTGTGTGTGGTTTAAATATGTGTTCTTCAAGATTATAGCAGAACTTGCTATTTGTTATTAACATGGGGAGAAATGGAGGCACAGAAAAAAGCAAACGGTATTCTTAAAGTAACTGACAGGTGAACAGGAAACCCAGGGCAAAGCTGTCTTCAGACCCCTGAAAGATCGGTGGTTTCCAGTTAAAGGGGAGCAAAGCTGTCCTACCTCCCACTTTACATAGCATCATGCTGGATAATTAAAATAATCCAAAGCCAGAGTAGCTGAGCTTGGTGTGGGTTTGCCAGTTAGAATGAAATGCTAAATTCTGGAAGGCTAAACACGAATGTTTAACAATGGTTTTGTCTTGTTTTATAAATATCTATATGCAAGTTTCAAGTTTTTCATCTGCACAAAAGAAAACCCTGTGAAGTCTTGTGTTTGCATTAAAAACAGATACGCCACAGAGAGACAAGCATGCTGCATTCTCCAGCCTATGGCGTTTATTTTTATAAAATCCAAAGCAGACAGAATTCTCAAGTTTCAAGGATTTTATCCAGCCAAGACAACAAAAAGAAGGATGCCTGCTGTGGAGTAGCAGAGGCAAGCAGGGGGTGCTGGCCCAAGGCCTGGCTCTCACAGGTTCACTAGGTGACCTGGCCTCCCTGAACTTCCTTCCAGTGGAACACAGAGACAGAATTGGAAACCCTCAACAGGTCCTTCAGTATCCCAGGTCCCTCTCTAATCTGACAGGGCAGGCAGGCAACAGATCACCTCTGTCCAAGAGTCCTCCAAGTGGGGCTGTTAGAAGAAATGCTCTACTGAGGCCTCGTACCTGTGGGGAGAGGAAATTGCCAGGCAGGCGTTGGTGGGCCTCCTTGTTCGCATGTCCACCTTCTTGCTGGCCCTGGAACAGAGCTAGGACACAGACACAAACAGAAATGCCATTCTGCTGGGTTATTTGTCTAGCTATCCTCATGTGTTTTATGGGAAATGTTGCTAGGGTGATGAAGGGCCCCACAAGAGAGTCACAGGTCAGCAAGACACAGGAAAACGGTAAGGCCTCTGTGCTTAGGTCTAGTCCCAGGAGGGCTTAAAACACAGTTATGTCTTAAACTCAACATGCATTTGTTCCTCTCAATATTCCTTTCCACCAAAGGGTGATGCCTGTGACTCAGCTGGTTGTCCTTCAATGGTTAGTCCATCACAGCTCCTAACAGCTGTCAATATTAGGAAATCAGTACCATGTGCCAGACACTTGGCCATGTTTGCTTGATAAGAACACAGTGGGAAACAGAGTGATCACTAGTTTCTATGTTTCAGGTGAGCACCTAATTCTCAGAGGAGTCAAGAATTTCTCTGCAATCACCCAGCTTAGAAGCAGCAGTCACAATTTGAACCTACCCTGTCTTTCAAGTCCAGCCTTTTCAAGCTCTCACACTTCTTCCTCAGCACTTAAGAACATGACCTCCAGGTTGTCTAACCTTCCTCTACCTTAAGACAAACTTCCTTTCTCAAATATCCCTGACTTGCTTGCCACCTCCCACAACAGGGCGCTCAACCCCATGCTGGAAGCCCTTACCATGATATGATGCCTCTGCTCTCTGTTCCTAGTTTATGGTTCACAACGAGCTCTTGAATTCCACTCCCTGTCCCCAGTTCTACTTCTGGGATCCCCAGAAACAAGCCTGATCGTCCCTCTATAGTGTAAAACTCAGAAACCAAAAAAGTACAAAAATACCATTCCATGCAAATCTTCTCTGGTGCATGTATATTTAGCTTTCCTGTCGTCTGTCTCACCATTGAGCTCTGGGGAGAGGCAGTCGCTGCATAGTTAAATGAAACCAAAGTCAGCCAAGGCCTGCAGTGCCAAGACCTCTCTCCTCATTTGGTGTCCTAGGACCCCCCTTATCCCTTGATTCTCAGTCTAGCTCTGGCTGTTCTTTTCTAGTCACCTTTTATGGTTTGTCTCTTCAACAGTGCCCTTAAAAGCTGGTGTTCTGGAGAGTTCTAATCTTACAAACTTCTCTCCCTCTGCCTTCACCCATTGTGACATCAGCCCTCCCATGGCTAAATACTTCCAAATCAGGACCTTTAGCCTGACATACTATACTCTTCTGAACTTTGGGCTACTCACTCTCCTGACATCACCCCCCAATAAATGTTGAATGGCACCCTAAGAATCAACAGGCCTCACGCAAAACTCATCATCTCCCCTTCCAACCAGCTACTCTTCAAGAGTGCCCTTTGAGGAAGGAAGGTCCAGATCACCCTATCTTGCCATATCACTATTACACAGCATCACAGCCAGTCAACTACCAAGTCTCATAGAGTTTCATTTTCTCCTTTCTTTCTTTTTCCTTCTCTCTCTCTCTTTCTCTCTCTGTTTTTTTTTTTTTTTTTTTTTTTTGAGACTGGGTTTCTCTATGTAGCTTTGCTCCTTTACTGGAACTCACTCTGTAGCTCAGGCTGGCCTTGAACTCACAGAGACCCGTCTGCCTCTGCCTCCCAAGTGCTGGAATTAAAGGCGTGCGCCACCATTGCCCAGCTCGCTTTCTTTCTTTCTTTCTTTCTTTCTTTCTTTTCTTTTCTTTCTTTCTTCTTTCTTCCTTCCTTCCTTCCTTCCTTCCTTCCTTCCTCCTTTCCCCTTTCCTTTCCTTTCCTCCTTCCTTCCTTCCTTCTTCCTTTTTTGTTTTGTCGTGTGTGTGTGTGTGTGTGTGTGTGTGTGTGTGTGTGTGTGTGTGTGTGTTTGTTTTGTTTTTGTAACAAGGTCTTGGTGTACATATAGCCTAGGCTGCCCTTACATTTATGAACCTGCCTCAGTTTCCTAAGGGCTGACATCACAGTCTTGATATGTAGGAGGATACAGCCCACTATCTGGAATCTACACTGACTGAGCAAATGTTTGAGCAGCTTCCTCAAGCCCTATCTGGAACCTGGTGGTTACTGAGATCTTTAGTCAGACAATATCAATCCCTGGTCTTCCTACAATACCTCCCAGCATTCGGCTAGACCACCTGATATAACTCAGAACCTGAAGTACTTAAATGGGTCAAGAAAACCTCCTCAGGTGATATGATTTTCTGGTAACAAGGGTACATACAGTTCCCTGTCTAAAGAGCTTAGACACAAGCACACAGGCAAGAAAATTTCTTCCTACAGAAAAACCATCAAATTGAACTCTACTTTTTTGGATATTTTTAAATGTAAAAGTTAATGTGCTCTTGAACAAATTATCACACACACACACACACACCAAAAAAAACAAAACAAACAAACAAAAAACCCAACCAAATAAACAAAAGCTTCAACTTGCCTGGGACTTCTCCTTTCAGCCTATAAACCAGGACCCTGAAGCCCTCTTCAGCATCCATTATTTAGATACAACAAATATGTGGTTCTGGAACACTAAAGCTCACATCAGATTCAACCTTCAGTGATTAACATTCCAGTAGAATCTGCAACAAATGACAGCAGGCAAGTCCCAATCTTTGCTCCAGTGTATGTCAGCAGAACATGTCAAAACCTAAATTAAAAGTTTTCACTTGCTTATTTAAAAAAAAAAAAAGAAGCAGCAGCAGCAATCCTTTGGTTGGCATTCTCCCACTGATGACATGCAACAATCTCTGCATGTGAAATTGGCTAGTCCCCTGCTTCGCTGCTAGCTCTGTAGACGTTCCAAAGCATTTCTGGAGCAAGTGATCTATTTGGACTGACAGTGCCAAGCTGGGACCTGAGCCCTGAATGAGCTAAAATTACCAAAGCAAGAAGAACGTGGCTTTGGGACTTATTTCCCCCAAGTGTGGGGTTTCTTCTAGTCGAGGGAGTGATAAAGAATGTTGACTTTTTCCAGATGAATAAAAATTGAATGAAACCTCATAAGCCCATTGCAGGTTTCTGTTCTAAAAACAAAACAAAACCAAGTTGTGGTTTAGAGGTTCATGTCTCCTTATTTCCTATCTTCCAACAAAAAAGCATTTGTCTTCACAAAGTATATGAATGCAACACAGCCTGGCCAAGTGGATGCACAGCCCTGGACAACAGACCCCTGCCCTGGAGAAGTTCACCGTCTGACAGGAACACTGGCTAACCAAAACAGTCTTCAAATGCTACAAGTCAAAAGCAGGGAACAAGCACAGTACAGAGAGTTCTGAGGAGGGAGAATCTCCCTTTGGGGCAGAGGCAGGAACAGGCAATGCTCTTAAGGCTGGTACTCCCAGTGTACTTTGCCCACTTTCTCTTACAGCTGGACCAACAATGGAGCCCAAGACTGTTTTCCCCAATGGAAGGTAAACTCCACTTAAACAGAGGGTTCAAGTCAGACAAAATTAATACACAGTGGCTGACCCAGGAGTATGTGTTCACAGAAGAGCAAGAGATATCTCAAGTCCAGGGCAAGCAGGGTTGAGCGAGTTGGAGGGATGAATCTGGAGAGTAAAGTAGGGCTGGGATTGGTCTACTGGGATATGAATGCCAGGCCAAGAAGCTGAAGCTTTATCAAGCAGGCCATAGGGGAGCTAGAAAAGGTTCTGAGGAGAGCAGTCGATTGATAAGACAGTGGATTGGATCATTGTGAATTCAGTCTAGACAGTGGACTGGACACTGGGTGATTAATTAGCAGGCTGCTGCAGGGGTTTAGATGACTAAGAGCCTAAGCAAGACTGAATGCAGCCAGTGCTTGTCGATCTGGAAAAGAAGAACCCTAAACTCCTAGAACTGGTCCCTTCGCTATGCTCCCTGGGGCCTGGCTTCTTCCTCTGCTTAACACTTCCTACACACTCCCTGAGGACAGTGTTTATTTCTTCATCACTCTGCCCTCTCCACAGAAATCCCATGTGGCTGGGCCTAAAAAGACTGTCTTCCATGGATCATGCCATCATTGTGAGCATGGCACCTTGGACTCTGCACGGGTATAGCCAGGCATTACTGCATTGGGTCTGGCCTGTAAGAAATAGTAAGGACACACTTGACCACAGAGGGAATTTAGGGCAGTCAGGCAATAATTACACAGTATAGATACCCAGGAAAAATGACAGAATTGCAAGTCTACAAAAGCCTACAGGAACCAGTTTTGAGTCTCTAAACCCCATAAGCAGGCTGGATTGCAACTGGACAATAGCGAGGACTTTGCAGGGGAAGTTCTCAATTTCACAGCCTGCGTGGCAAATAAATGCAAGTAAGAAGAGACCGCAGCTCACAGAGGAGTCAGTCCTTGCATTATCCTGTTCCTGTGAGAGGATTTCAGCAAGTACAACTTTGAGTTTGGGGAAGTTTTGGTCAGGGAATAGAGGAAGGAGAGCATAGTGGGTTTGAATACTCAAAATTAACTCTGTCTCTGGCTGGAAAACTTGCCTTGGACTACACACTTCATTGACATTTACCCTTTCCTTTCACTGCTCCCATGCCATGCTGTAGTGGTTCATCAGCCACCTTACAAAGGGGATTGCCAAGCAGGGGCTGGCACTAGAAGATCTGCACCGCATTTTTAGCGTTGCCAACTATTTGTATGTGGCTTCAGGGAGTTCTCTGAGCCTCTGTTCTCGTGTATAAAATGGAAACAAGAACTATGGTAATATCTAGCAATGGGTGCTAGACAAATAATGAGCAGGCACACAGCAAGACTGTCACCAAAGTGCAGGGGAAGGCTTTGTTTCCTATTAAAGCTGGAATTGTAGTTTGGTACAAAGGAAGCCATGCACTACGGTTTGACACACTGAAACCATGGCATAAGCTACTGTAGGTGGCAAAGCACAAAGTACCATAGCGGCTGGCTGGACATTTCCTGGGTTTCCGAAAATGGTTTACTTCAAGACAGCTACAGTGGTTGGCTTGGGCAAACATATAGCAAAGTTAACACACTTATCACCAAAAGCCATAAGTGGTTCTGAAGCTTCTTCTGAAACCACACTACTGAGGTCAGAACTAATTAATTAATCAGGAGCAGTCCACAAATGCAAAGCCACCCCTGCCTTCCTCTTGAGGAACTAACTCCTCAAACTTGGTGCCAGAGTACAACTCTGCCCCCATGAATCGCAAGGCTATAAAAGCCTACAGGAACCAGTTTTGTTTGAGTCCCTAAGCCCCACAAGGAGGTTGATTGCATTTAGACAATAGCAAGGGTCAGATGAGCTCTTCAGGTGAAGTCACTTCAAGCAAGCTTCATAGCCACCAAACTCAACATACAAGGGAGAGTCCTTCCAGGATACATGAATTCCCAGGTTCACAATGGCCTTTCCAATCAGGTCTGCACCAAGAACAACAGTTTCAATTTAAAAATTAACCAGCTTACTGGAATTCAAAACGGAGTCTAGCCAACCCCAAGTTGCCATTGTCCCCACCCCTCCCTGCCATGCACCCACCCGCCTTTTTTCTTCTCCTAAGAAAAAAAACTGGAGATAAGAAGAAGCACTTTTTAACTCAGTTTGCTGAAACTGGTACCACATACTCTGCTGAGTTTCTTATGTATGCATGTATGTATATATGCATACAACCCATTGCGACGTGTGTTGACTTTAAAAGAAGAGTTGGTGGAGGCTGCCATCTGGCCTAACTGGCCTCTCTCTAGTTCTTGTATGTGTATCTACACTTGCTGAATGAATGGATTAATGGACGCTTGAGTGGACAGATCAGCAATCTCCAAAAAAGGAAAGGCCTTTACCATGACACCCATTCCATCAACTCTCCTGGGCTCTTCCAGACCTATATGTGACAGGATCATCAAGAAGCATGCTCTCTTTTCTTTTAGCAAAAGGGAAGCTAAGGTTATATCTAGTTATAATTTCCTTAGACTTATCCTCTTGCTGAATAAATTTCTTAATCCCTTCCTAGGTAATTAAAGGCAAGCAAGCAAACAAAACCTAATCAGCTTTGAAGACTTCCGTTCTAAAACCTATCTCCCTCACTCATTTTTTTTCCCTAGACCTTGGTGTCTGGTGGTGAGTGGACCTACAGCTCTTTGCCCCCCGGGGCCTGTCAGCATGGTGGTAAGGACTCAATCTGTCTAAAAAGAAGTGTTGATCCATTCCAAATCTTTTACTCCTTTATTTCCACAAACCTAGTTTCCAAAGGTATTAGAAAGGAATCAGCCACGAGCCTTGAGCTCCACTGACAGCTTGTCTGGGATCCTGGACAAGTCACTGTGATTCGTGCTAGGTCCATCGTTAGGCTAAAGGAGGAAACACAGGACCCTGGGAAAAGTAGAGAAAATGTCAAAAACCACAAAATCCTGACAGCCTTCATTGGGCTCCTAATCCCTGGGGTTGTCTCCCAGGTGGAAGGTGATTCTGTCTCTACCAACTCAAAGGCAGCACACTTACCAGTAGCAGCTATACCTCTGCCCCCTAGATGGAAGCGATAAGCTCCTTTTCCCTGCTGGGTGCATGCCCAAGCCTTCTACAAGTGGCTGGGAAAGAAGGCCAACTGTCTTTGCTGGAACAGGAACCCGTGCCTCTGCATGGCACAGTACAGGAGTCTGAAAGGCTTGGCTTGTCCTGTCAACTAACCAAGTCTCTGTTTCTTTATCCATCAACCTAAAGACCATCTGCCTGTCTGTCAGTCTGTCTCCTTTCACTCTCCCCGACCCCCGTGTGTGATCAGGGTTAGGAGGTCAGGCCCTAACCTGAACTAGTAACTGTTTGCCCCCATCTCTTTCTCTCTCAGGGAGCATTCTGGGAGATGCAAAAAAGGGGTGTGCAGGTGAAGCTACCTTAGGACCCTCTGCCACTTTGCCAGTACACTGATGTTGGGCCTCCTGGTCTTAAGGAGGGCCCAGATGGGAGGAGTTGTTAGAGATTCCTTCTGTGATAAAGGGCTCCCATCTAAAGACCTAAAATTCCTTCTTGCTCCAAGAAGACACCAAGGGCCTTAAAGGAAGAGAGGAAGGAACAGTTTGAGAAACTTGAGAGAGAAAGCAACAGAGGGGAAAGCAGCTGTGTGAGAGAGGTAAAGGTGAGAGTCGGAGAAATGACAGTTAAGGGTAGGCAGCTAGTGACAGGGAAAGTGAAGCGGCAGGGAGAATACAAAAGAGTCAGAAAGAAGAGGGCAGAGAAGGCAGGCTGACAGCCGGGCGCATGAGTGTCAGAGAAGCAAGGAAGACAAAGGGGACCCTGGGGTCTTTTTAACTGGTCTGGCCTCTTAGAGACACCTGGCACCCAAAAGAAAGCCCAAGGGGCAGGAAGGAGAGGCAAGAGCAAGCTGTGGCTCCCTGGCCCCGGCCGCTCAGCCTCTCCCGGAACCAGCCCCAGTCCGCCCGGACCCAACGCCCCTCCCGGCCCACTTGCTCACCTGCCAGAGCCAGGATCTGGGCCTTGTGGAGCAACAGCGTGCCCCAGTCCCGGGGAGCACGCGGGGGGCTCTCGGGCTCGGCGCCCAGCTCCTCCGGGCCCCGGTACACTGCGTACACCTTCTGGTTGTCAAAATCCAGTCGCGAGCGGGGGCTGAAGTCGCGCACGCACGACACGGGCAGCGCGTAGCAGACGTTGTCCTCCAGGAACCGCACAAAGGCGTACATGGTGGGCGCCGGGGGCGGGCCCGGGAGCCGGTCAGCCCGCGGGGCGGCGCGGAGGTGGGGACCCCGCGGGGGGCGTGAGCCGCAGCCGGGCCGGGGGCGGGGAGGCTCCCCGGGGCCCCGACTCCCCCCACTGTTATTGTTCCTGAAAGCCCCGCTCTGCCAATCGGCTGCTCTCGCCTGGGCGCGGAAAAGGAGGGAGTGGGGAGAGCCGGGCGAGGGGCGGATGAGGGGGTTTGGAAGCGCACCGCCACTTGCGAAGTCAGACCCGAGCAATCACAGCCGGAGTGCGATTGCAGTAAGGAGGGGAAAGAGCGGAGATTCAATCGCCTTAATAGTAACAGTAGCATTGCAGGGTGGGGGAAACACCGCTAAAAGTCGCTTTCGGCCGAATTCAGTAGTTTCAACAATCGCGCTGCAGAACAAACTGCATTGCAACAAAACTATTTTTGCAAAGGACGCGAGGGTGAGGGAAGGACTGAGGCTGGTGGGCTGGTAGTAATTTTATGTGAATTCCCAAGTGTTAACTTGCAAGTGTGGCGAAGTTGAGTTTTGAATTTAGCCACCCTCTTTAGTTCCTTTAGTCTACCCCCACCCTCTTTCCTCCCTTTTCTCTTTCTTTTTGCAAAACTACCAGCACCTGCTGTGAGGGTCAGTCAGCCAGAAACATTTCTCCAGAGCTGCCAAACCAGTTTTGGCCAGAACTGGACTTATCTGAGGTTTCCAGTTGGACCAGCTGCTCTGCTGTGGTGGCAGAGGGTTTGTCTCATCCTAAGGGAGCAGTGGCACCCTTCTTTCCTCTGGTGTTTCTCCATTGAGGAATCGCTTCTACTGCATGCTGCCTCTGGTGTGAAGCAGGGACGGGGGCTTCTGCGGAGCTAGGGCAGAGGCTGGATTTTCTGGAGGACTTTCGAGAGTTCAGGAGCAGAACTAGGCAGAACAGCAGTCCCTTCTCTGTCTCTAATATCACAAGCAGACAAGAGAACCTGGAAAAGTTGGTTCCCACAGAGAAGTCACATCTACCAGTGAAAGAAGGTTGACCACCGGGCTCTCTGCACGTGCAGCTTCCCAGGGGGTATACATAGCATAAAATCGAGTTATTTACATCCCAGTTGTCTAGCCCAAATAGGGCATTTGTCAGAGAGAGACTCTGACTTTTGGGGGAAGAATAAATAAAATTGCACATACACCCATTCATTCATTTATTCAAACAACCAATATTTATTGGGTACATCCTCTGTGTTATATTGTAGACTTGGTGGTCTAGAGAAAGGATGGTATATACCTAGGACCTTGTAGTATTTATTGATATATCAGAACTTGAATCTCAGTTGGATCCTATGTCAATATTAAATTACTGTCTGAATTACACACCTTTCCACTGCTTGTAACCTTAACATTTTGGTCTGAAAGCATTAAGAAAGTTTAATAATGAGGTAAGAGTGAGAAAAGTATTCTCATAGAGGCATGCATAAGGGAAATGGTAGATCTGATGAAATGTTATGTTTTTTAAAAACTGATTTTAATGAGCTTAACCTGTAACAACAAAACAAGTGTACCATTGTGACTCAGTTTCTTGCTTAGGCGGGAGATTTTGTTTTCTCTTATACTCTTCTATGCTCATATTCCACACCCATATACCCACCCTTGTTGCTATTCCCCACAATAAGGCATTACTTTATAATAAAAGCATTTTAACCATTTTAAACTTAAAGCATTGTGCTCACACTTGAAATCAGCTACACTCATAATGGAGATAAAGCAAAATTCCCAAATTCACTTCATTGTGATTTGAGGAGTTCTTTATGCAATTGAACTCCATGTGGCTCCCAAATGCAAGCAGTGCAGGTCAGCTAAAATTCCCTTAGGCCACCCATTGGTAATATTTAGTCAACTGGACATGACTTCAAGTCATCTTGATGCATATTTTCATCCTGTCTTACACTCTTGAGTTGTTCCAGAAAATACGCCCTCCTGATTATGATTTATTCTGACTGACCTTAAATGGGTTATTTTAGAAATACATTCCTAAGGTGGTCAGGGGAAAGTAATATGTATCAAGATTTCTGATAACTCACAAGATGGAGCATGCAAAATTGGCCATATTTAATTACAGTCCATGAAACTCCAGACCATGTTTTCAAAAATCACTTCAGGTAGCACTCTGGCAAGTCTCTGTATCTGGGTGAGGGTTGCCCCAAAATATGTTGGCAGTGTCATCACTCACCACTTTCCTGGACACAGTTCATTACAGAGCACACAGAAACTAGTTGACATTTCCCAACATAGCATGACCCCAGCCTTGTGCTTGCTGCTGACCCTCATCCTGGGAAGTGTTTCGCCACTGAATGCATGGCAACATCAGCTATCCCCGAAAACCAATTCAAATGTCTTCTCCTTCCCTAATCATCCATACTTTTCAAGCACGGACTAGCCTCTTTCTATTTTTATTCCACTAATTTTTATTCCCCCACCGTGTCAGAGAGGCGAGGACAGTGACACAGCTCCACACCCTCCCCCTTACCAACAGAGGAGTTCCTTTAATGCTTTAGGGATCTCGAGCCTGGATTTGTGGCTTCCATGCGGAAAAGAATTTTAGGACTCTTTTATGAAGCAGAGCTGGATATTTTATTAAAGATATTTTAATGTAGGCTTAAGTGTAAGGGTTAGGAGAAAGAGAGGTACTCAAGGACAGAAAGTAAGACTCACCCAAGAGCTTGGGTGTGGGCTTCTTTGCAAGACAATCACAAAAGGTAACACATACCAAGTGTAGGTGGGAGCTTCCTCAAGGAGTCTCAATTGTTTTAGCATTAGCCATATCTACCATTTTTGTTAACTCTTGAGTTATATCTAAAAAGGTTGCTAGGAAACAGTTTCTTCTTTTCTCTATCATGATAAATGAAATTATAAAAAGGCCCTGCAGATGCCTTGGATGGAATTATAAACTGATAAGGTAAAACCAGAAGCCACCAGGGTTGCACGAGGAGTTTAGTACATGTCCTTTCTCTGTCTACAGAGTATCTGGTGAAGAGTCTTAGAAATTACATTGCTTATACCTACAAAGGGAGAAAGGCCTTAGCCAATAATTAATTGTGCTACACTTTTTATTTCTCTGCTGGCAAAGGGTTTCAACTAGATTCTGGTGCTGTGGATATCACTCTGTAAAAATAAAATGCTGATTGGCCAGTATCCAGGCAGGAAGTATAGGCAGGACAAACAGAGAAGAGAATTGTGGGAAGAGGAAGACTGAGTGAGGAGACGCCAGCCTGCCGTCCAGGGAGCAGCATGTGATAAGCACACAGGTAAAACCACGGAATACGTGGTAACATCTATATTAACAGAAATGGGCTGAGTTTAAGTATAAAAGCTAGTTAGTGGTAGGCCTAAGCTAATGGCCAAGCAGTTTTAAATAATATTAGCCTGCGTATGTTTATTTGGGTCTGAGAAATGCAAGGATGCCGGAGCCGGGTGGACACAGGAAAACTTCAACTACATTCTGGGGTGACAGGCTCCTCTCCCCCAAAATTTCCCGTCTATCCCTCCTGAATGAGAGCTAGAATAAGAACTAGAATGAGAGCTCTTTGAAGGCAAATCAAAGCTAGTAATTTCAGCAGCCCAGACACATGGCACAAGCCTGGAAATTAGACTCTTAGGGTAAAAACATATTAAAGACAACACGATAGCACGATTGAGCCTCGTAAAAGTTTTTCTTGAAAACCTGTTTGTTCTTTTCAGAGTTGGAACTCAATCCAACTCTCTTTCCCACTCTCGTTAATCCTACTGGGAAACTCTGATCCCACACTGAAGACAGACACATAGATGAATAAGTTAAATCGCAGCACCCTCACCTAACCTACAACGTCGGTGTAAAGCATTATAAAGCAGCAGTTCCAGTTCCCAAGAACTCCAAAAGGAAAGAAATCATAGAATGAAGAATGAACACCAACAGGGTAGATGCACTCTTCAACACTTCTGTAGGTCCACTGAATGGGTTCTGGAGAAGGAATGGCAATCACAGTGGGCTGAGACACTGTGGATAGCAACAGAAAGTCAGCCAGTCCCCATGTCTAATAACTCACACATCCAGTCTATTGACACAGACACAAGGAGAACCTACTCTGCACTGTACCCTTACTCTCCTGCCACAACTCCCCCATAAAAACTCAGAAAATCTTTTCCTTGAACCCAGAAGACCTGGGTTCGATCCCTAACAGCCACATGGTGGCTCACAACTATCTATAACTCTTGCTCCAGGACATCTGATGCCTTCATCAAGGCAGCCCCAGGTTCAAACACATCACCTACTCAAGATGGTATGAAGTGTTATAATGTAGCAGTCCCATTTCCCAAGTACCTCAAGAAAAGAACAAAATCAGACAATGAAAAGTGGGTATCAACAGGATTAACACACTCTCCAATATGTTTGCATGTAGGTCCACAGAATGAGTTCTGGGGAAGGAATGACAGCACATTGGGCTGAGTACCCTCCCTGGGCACTGCTTGCTTATTAACAGACATACATGCAGACACAACACATATACACATAAAATAAAAATAAATATATTCTAAAAAACAGACTCTAAACTGAAAGAGGCAATGTAAAACATTGAGTTCAACCAAATCATGGTTGAATCCCCTCCTCAACAGCCCTACCAAAAAGTCATTCAGATTCAGTGTTAGGAAGTTTGCCACCACATCTTAACTTTAGGACACACCTAGATGTTAAAGTCTTCCTGCACTGAGACACAGTCTTTTATATTGTAGCTGCCATACTAATTTCATGGAGAATCCCATCCTAGCTCTTCAGATGTAGAAAGCTTAGGATCTTATCTTTCTTCTGCCCAGACATTATCACTTCCTTCACCCACCTTTCCTCATGTGACCTGTTTCAGAGATGATCACTGGGTTATCTTCCTGTTCTCTGCAGCTTCCCATAAGCCTTGCACACTAAGCACTGTGCATACTTGGTCAGTTTCACACCAAGTCACCCAAGAGTGTTGTTAACTCCCAGACAGAGTTCAAAAATTGACACTTATGGCAAAATGGTTTGGTTCTAGGGAGGCTGGAAGGTCGATGGTCATATTTTCATTGTAGAGACTTGGCTCCAGAAACTGTATCAAGGAAAAATGGAGGGGAGGTAAGCATGAGGAGGAGGGAGGCCTGCAATGAGGATGAGTGTCCTGTCCCACCCCTCCCTTGACTTCCTCTTTGTGTGCCAAATGTACTTTGCCTCTCATCCAAATTATTTTAATGGAGCAGAACATGTACACATCTGGGCCAGCTTAGCCACCGCGTCTCCATCTCCACTGCGCTCGCTCTCCTGTTGAGCTGTGCAGAGCCTTGAGCTCATGTCAAGCTCCTTTGGTTTAGCCAGCTGAAGCATGTTCAGTGGCATCAGTGGGACTTATGTTTCACATTACTGCCTGGAATTCTCCATGTACTTTGCAAAACTATTTTGAGGAGACCTGGGTTCTGTGAATTTTTAAAGCAATTGGAGCGTGTCTTTTCAACCTCTCTGGTAATGATTGATCACATTTTTTCATGATTTTGCCTTTTTTTCCTGTGATGTTTGACTTTTCAAGTCTCTCCTTTTTACATTTTTAAAGACTTTTTTTTAAAAAAAAGTGTTCTAGGTGTACCACAAAATTAAGAGGAAAGGACAAAGGTTTTCCCTCTAGCTCTTATCCATACTCCCATACACACAGCCTGCCTGTTGTCAATATCCTCTACCACAATGGTACAATGGTGTCACTCTGTGGACACACTGTTATCACTAGTAGCCTATAGTTTATGTCAGAGTTCATTTTCAACATTGTACATTCTATAGGTTCAGACAAATGTATGCTGTCATGTATCTAGCTTGATAGGACCGTACAAAATCTGCTCACTGCCCTAAAACCTGTCTGCACTCTACCTGTTCAACCCTCCCCACCAACCTTAAACCCTGGGAATCATTGGTTATCTTTCTACTATTTCCACTCCTTCCCCAGACTCTCAGTTTTCTTGCCTACAAGAATCTAGGAAGGAATTCTCACACTCATTTTGTGTTTCCATCCCAGGGAAACGGAAAAATTATCCTATACCTTGAAATCCTGATTGAATTAGTGGGTTAAAGACATTTAGTTTTTAATTCCCAGATTATTCTAAAAGTTGAGCACCTGTGAGAAAATTTTAAGGCAACATGCTATGCATATAAGAAATTATCAATAAGCAATAAGTAAAACCATCATTATTACTGGTTTCAGGGAAAATATATAGGGCTTTAAGATAGCTCTATAGTCTCAGCAAAGCCACTTAGCCTCTGTGAGTTATAAATTCCTCATTTGAAAACCAGCATTCGATGTACACTATCTTCCTGGGTCTCAGTCCAAACCATGGTCTACTATGTGAGGGCTGTTCTTACTGTGTTCAGCCATGGGCAGATTTCTTAATCTCTCCAAGCAGAACTTCCTTCAAGAGAATATTAATGCAACTGCATAGGGTTGTTATGAGTGTTACATGAATTAATCCATGTGAAGCTCTTGGAGCCATGCCTGGCACATGGTAGTAAGTACTCAGTATATTATACTCCCATTATTGTCATCATCATCATCATCGTCATCATATTATAGTTATTATAAGAGCTCACATCCACATTCTTCTGAAGGGAAAGGTGTTCCAAATATTTGATTAATTCAGATTGGTATAAAAACTGAATTATGATGATGTTTGTCTAGCAAGTATCTCAGGATGCCTCCATCCATGTGCTCTTTAATGCAAATCATGTGGTCTCAGGTTCTAATCACCAGAGAGGTGCTCTGGTCTCAAGTGTCCTGAGGCTATGGCACTTGCCCAAATTGCAGTGAGCATTTCCAAAACATTGTGTTTGGAGTCATTCATTCTTTCATACTGATTTCTTTGAAAAAATTAAAAATTTTTATGTACTGAATAAAATAAAAATGAGACATGTTTATGGCAATCCAAAGCCTTGGGATAGTCAAGTTTATCCAATGAGATCCTGGCTCTGTGGTGTGAGCTTGGGTGGGCCACTCATGTGAGTTGGTCAATAGATGATCTGAATTCTACCATGCTACTCAAATAACATTTGACTTGGTGTTGAAAAGAAAGAAAACAAAATGGGGCTATAGTGGAAAAGTACAACTGGCCTCAGTTCTGAATTTCAGTTAGAGGGCAGATTAGTTTGAGAAGCTGTCCCTCGTTAAGTCAACTCACACTGTGTGTTTCCAGGGGAAACATTACTTTCTCAGGAATGTCCTCCTGGACTTATTGCTTCCAGTTCCCTCCAGAGAAAAGTCCTGGTCACTGTTCTCTATTTGCCACTATATCAAAAGCTCCATTAAAACAGGCCCTTTCTGTTTGCTTTACTGTTATACCCTTGCATCTAGCCTGGAACATGGGAGACTCTCAATGAAGACTTATTGAATGAGCAGATATCTAAATGTGAATCCTGAAAAGAGAACGGCCCTGAGAAGCCAGGAGGGGAGGAACATCAAGAGCTCAATTCAATACCCTTGTCCCATTTTATTTTTGTGACTGTTTCTATCTATGTTGATACCACGTTTGGCTGCTCCAACTGGGCCCAATACCACAATACCCAATACAGCCTCTCATGTAGCTTTTCCTTAGCAAAATTAGACAGATTGACATCTTCAAAGTGTTGTTTTGAATATACAGAAAGAATAAAGGGGAAATAATTATAGAAAATGCACAGAGGAGAAAAATACTCAAGTTGGCAATCATGCTTAGTTGACCACAGTGATAAATACCAATAAGAACATAATAAATAGTGTCAGAAACCTTCCCACACAGTCCACGGGCCTCCCAGGAAGTGTGATTCAGCCTCCACCCTAAAACACTAGACTTCATAATCTGCCATTGGCTTGGAGACACTAACCTTCTACTCAGGGCAATCCCTGACTCATGTGGGCTCCTGCTGATTTCTGGAGAATGCCAGGGTAAGATTCCTTCATAGAGAACATCTTACCTCTCTGGTCAGCTTCTGTTCATGCCAGCCACCAGGAGCTCAAAAAAGTCTGCCCTTCCTAAATCCTAGGGCCAGAGTATATAGTATCATCAATGTCAAGACTTTTGTATGATAGCCTTCAGCTTCACTTTTGGGTCAAAAGCACAATGGGTTTATTCATTCTGAGGGATAACCCATCTGAAATGTACATTGTCAACTATGAACTCTGATTTTACTATGGATGTCTCTTAACCACACCTTAAATTCAAGAAAATTGGAGAAAATAAATGAAAAACAGAACTAAAAATTGTAGACTTCCACAACAGAACTGGTTACTTTACACATTAGTGTTTTGTTTTTGTATTGTTTTGTTTTTTGGTGTGTGTGTGTGTGTATGTGTGTGTGTGTGTGTGTGTGTGTGTGTGTGTGTGTGTGTGTGTGTGTCTTCGTGTCTGTGTGGTTTTTTTTGGTTTGTTTGTTTGTCTTTAAATTTTGAGACAGGGTGTCAGTTTATAGTCCAGGCTGACCTGGAATTCACTATGTAGTCTGACATGACTTAGAACTTATAGCTATCCTCCTGTCTCAAACAAGTAAACCAAGAGAGAGGTGACAGAAGTTTTGTCAAGTCACTTGGAAAATATGTGGCCCCTGTGTTTCTTTCACCTAAGGTCTGGATTTCCAGACTGTTTCGAAACATGCCTTGTCCTGAGGGAGCAAGCTGCTGAAGTGCTGACAGGATCTAGAACCTGCTGTCATTTTCCCAGAAGGCTGAGTCCTTCCATAGACTTCTGAGCACTCACCTATACAGAAGAGTCCACTACCTACCATTCCAAGCATTCATACCATAGCTAATAATTCTAAGAGTGTCACAGATTTGACAACATTATCTGAGGTTTCTTGAATCACTCCCTTCTTACGGCAGAGACACTATGTTTTTGACACTCTCCGGGGTTACCAGATGTTCCTGCAGCATCTGCTCAGTTCTTTCCTCTCATAATGGCCAAGGAGTTGGTGATCAACTTTCAGGGTTGAGGTGGAGGCTTCACTGAGCCAAAAGGAGAGAGGATAAGATAGATCTACATGGCAAGTTGCCGTGAGAAGTCCCAGTCACTTTCCTTGTCCGTTAATGGTTGTCTTACACTGCTACTGTTTGGAAGAACCAGAATAGCAGTAGGAGTAACAGCAGTGAACATTAACGGATGCGTGCCTTGTTCCAGGCTCATCTGTGTTTCCCTTTTACTCTCTTAAACAACCCCAATGGTAGATACTGTACTAGCCTTAGGCCCTTTTAGAAAACCAAAAGTGTGTTAGGTAATCTGCCCAAGGACACAGAGGAGTAATGGGAGAGCCAGGATTCAAAGCTACAGGCCATTTAACTACAGAGCCCCAACCATGGAGTTCCACACTACTTCTAGCTCCCTCTGAATTGACTCTTGCCTCATTGAGAGGCCCTGTGCCCTTATTCCTAGGAGGGAGAGATGCTGGTATCCTCATTCTCAAAGGACCTTATTCTGACTTCTCCAGGAACAATGTGACCACCTTGAAAGGTCCAAGGGAGATCCTGGCAGGAAAGATTATGTAGCTTTCCCAGCAGCACCCTAGAGTTCACATATATATTCACATTCTGTGTGCGGTGCATGGAAATATGTATTAAATCATACTATGAAGGCTTTCTTTTCTCACCCAAACCAATTTATTTATTTGGTACAAGACTGCTTATAAATGGTAATCAAAAATTCTTGAAGTTTAAGCTTGTACATTATGATGGAATAATGACTACATATATATATATATATATATCATGCAACATCCTTTCTTTCTTTTTCTTTCTTCCTTCCTTTCTATCATTCTTTCTTCTTTTTTTTTTCTTTTTTTGAAACAGAGTCTCACTACATATCCCAGCTTGGCTCGACCTAGAGATCCTCCCTGCTTTTGCCTCCTCAGTGCTGCAATTACAGGTGTTACAGGTGTGCACAACCTGGTTCACATTTTTTTGTTTTTGTACTTGTTATGATTAGTCATAACTGTTAACTTGACAGAATCTAGACTCACCTGAGATGTGGGTCTCTTGGGCATACCTATACAGGATTATCTTGATTGTCTTCATTACAATGGGAAGACTTGCCTACTGTGGGGTCTCCCTGGCTGGGATCCTGGGATATATAAATGGAGAAAGGGAGCTGAGGAGTAGCATGCATCTCTATTCATTGTTCTGTGCTTCCCGATTGAGTGTGTAACATAACTACCTTCTTCAAGTTCCTGCTGCCTTGGCTTCTCTGCCATGATGGACTGGACCTTGAACTGTGGGCTGAGATTAACCTTTGCTTCCATAAGCTGTTTTTGTTTGGGTGTTTTCTCACAGTGATAGGAAAAGAAACTAACACAGTATTGATAGTAGATATATTAGAATACAGAATATTAACCACCCTCTTTCTTTTTTATTATCATCCATACTTTAATTGTCATAGAAAACAGAGTAAAAATAAATGAAAAGAGATAATCAGTTGAGGGTGAGGTGGATAGTTTTTGTTTTGTTTTGTTGGTAGGATGGGTGGGAGAGAGATGGACATGGGTACTATTATTCTAGATAAAATGCCTAGGGAGAAGCTTTTGTCAGTTGGTAAACAGAATAGGTAACTGGAGAGAAGGAACCCTGCCTCCCACTTGGCTAATGTATCCTGCCACATTGCTGGGCTGTGGAGTAGTCTCCAGTCACTAATCTCTGCTTCTGTCTCAGGGACTCATTCTGGAGAGGTGGTGGAACAGCAATGAAATGTCAAAAATGCCTGGGCTCTTAACCCAGATTTGGGTTCAGTTACTGCTCCATTACCCCCAAGGTACTGTGAGACATTGGGCAACCTCTAACTCCATGGTTTTCAACTCTCAGATACAGCCATATAAGGCTACTGTGGTGTCAACCAGATGCAGTATGTGCAGAGTAAGTAGTGTGTCTTATACAGGAGATAGCAGATATTATCAGTAGGCTTTTTCATTTTTCTCCTTATGAATTTTTTATGCCCTTTTCCTTTCAGAAGGTCACAGAGTAATAACAAGGCTGAATCTCTATAGGACAGTTAGTTTGGGGTCAAGTAGCACCTCCTCTTCCCCTGATGGCCAGACAATACTCATACTACTGTATGTATGCCATCACCCACCACCTCTCCTGGCTGATGGGAGCAGTCTGATTTATTCAAGACAGCTGAGACCTTACTAAGATCTTTACTTTTTATCTTAGGGTTTTATTGTCTGCTTTAAAAATCATGTTCAGATTTTGTATATTTAAAACATGCCTTTGGAATTATAAAACACAATGTTCTCAATCATAAAAAAGATGAATTATATTATGCTTTCTATTTCCCTTTCTGGGTTTTCTTCTGATCTCCATGCATGAAATTTTTCTGTGATAGTCTCTCTGCCTTATGTCCTAAGTTAGCTGAGACACTAGCTTAAAAAATTGTGCAAGGTTTTTTAACTCATTTAAGGTACACTACTCATTCATTCGTTGACCATTAAACTCTTTGTTGAAAGCTTATTACATGCTAGAATCACCACTTAATACTTGAGATACAGTAGAAAACTATACAAACTGAGTTCCTTTTCTGTAAAATGGAAAAAGGAAATGTTGCATTTTAGTATTATTAAAAATATATATACAAAGGAAGAGGAGGCTAGAAGAGGACAAAGTTTGTGAGTCTCTTACTCTGACCCTGTTATGCCAAGGTCTTGGTGTGCAATCTTTAAGGTAATCTTGGGAAAGTATTGCTGTTAACCCTGTCTTTCTTTTTCATGTATATGTGTATAGTATGTATGAATGTGTGTATGCATGTTCACATATGTGTGGGTGCATGTGTATGTTTGTGTGTGTAGAGTGCACAGCATGCATGTGCATGTGGGGGCCCTAAGTTGCTATTGGATATGTTCCTCAGTCATTCTTTACTTCATTGAGGCAAGGTCTCTCCCCAAGTCTAGAGTTTACTGATTCCAGCTAGTCTAGCTAGTCAGCTTGCTCAGGGATCCTCTGTCTCTGCCTCCTGAGTGATGAGTGCTGAGGTTACAGGCTTCCACCACACCTCTCTAGCTTTTATGTGGGTCCTAGGGATCATCTTTGTACAGCAAGCCTTATTCCCTGAGGCATCTCTCTAGGCTCCTGTTATTCCTATCTTAAAGATTTAGAGGAGGAAAGTTATGGTACAGGCCATTCACTTAATTGAAGCCTGGTATGAAGTCCACATGGTTCTCATTTTGCCTCCAGTGTTTCCTACACACTGCTTGTTATCTAGTATATATGTTAATTCCATCACCAACCAGTCTCCTTATGCTGCTCACAATATATGTGATGGCACCAACCGTGATTTAGGTAGAGCAAGGGGTGCTAGAATAGAAAGCCAAAATCTTGATCCCTGATTCCTTAAAGAACAAGAAACAAAGAGGACTCATACAAGGAAAGAGAGATAGAAAGATGTACAGATTAAGCTCAAAATTGCAAGTTGCCGGTGAAAGACTTTGAGGTTCTTGCCAGCTCAGGAGACATCTGGAACATGGACTCTTAGCAAGAGAAACATTCTCCTTCTCAAGCCAACCCATCTCTGCTGCTGTGACCTTTAAAGATTAAACGTTTGAAATTCTCTATTCCTCAGACACTTATTCTCCCCAGGTGGAGGCAAATCTCATCTGCACAAACCATGAGGCATATTTTCCCTCTTGAGACTCTTAGTGTCTATCCAAGGAAGAAAGAGTCTGCCAGAAAATGTTCACTTGGGGCCTGCACATTTTCAAGAAGCTGAAAGCTGAGTAGGAAGTGAAATCACTCTGCTTATACTTGGCAAAGGGGATGCAAAATTGCCCCCAAGCTAAACAATGTGCATCTATGCCTCCAATTCTCTTCTGCCTCTCAGTTCAAAGGGGTCAGAACAAGGGCATATAAGCAATTTACTAGCATCAGAGCTGCATATACTTCTTTTGGGCATCAAGGAAAAAAAGGGCATGGCAGAGAGCACTTGTGCCACCAAGAAAATCACGAGAGCCAGCAGAACGAAAGATGGATAGACCAGAAGCACGGTGAAGCTTTGCATGCAAAAGGGGTGGGGGGGATCTTTTCCTTGGCATAGAGAAATTATATCCCGAAGGTTCTTTTTTCTCCTTTTCTTGGCAATGAAACAATTTCTTAAAATAGAGTTATAAAACAGAAACAGATTCTATAGAAGCAAGAAACCAAGACTAATGACTTCAGAGAACTTACAGCTCAAACTTCTCATTCTAGAGAGGATCAAACTGAGGCCAGAATGATGACTTCTGTAACTGAAAGCATCTGCCACTGACCACATAAGCACTGGAGCCCATCCTCTAGTAAGACTTTCCTCTCCCCACCATTGTCCTCTGTTTTCTACGTGATAGGGAAAAGCCTTTAATAGAAGGGTGTCTCACCCATTCTCAGGGCATTGGACTATCCAGTCCTACAGAAATATGTGAATCAGCATTTTTTAAAGGTTCAGCACTGAAAGGAGCCTGTTTGCTGGACAGGGAAGGTGAGTGGAAGGATATATTACTTCTCTCCCCATAAATGTCAAGTTCTCCTCCAAATCTTCCTCTAGTCTACTTCCATTTCACAATACCTGTACGAACCCTCTCTACTACCACACCTATTAAGGGGTGCTGTTGATTCTCAAACATGCTGGCCAATGTCCAAACTCAACCCATTTTATAGGACTGCCTTAGCTAAGCGCAGCTGAGGTAGTCTGGCCTTACAAAGGGACTTTACCAAAACATAAGTAAAACAAATGGTAGTGGATGGCATTGCTCTTGGCCTTTTGGCTAAGAGCAAGTGTAGAATTCAGTGGAGTGAGCTGAACCAGGAACTGACACAAACAGGAGTTTAAACCTCAGTCCTACAGGCCATTAGCTGTGCAGATGTGAATAAGTCACTTGACTTGTTTGGTTTCCTCATTTGTTGGGTAGGGAGACAACATCCATGGCCTTGATTAAATGAGAAGATTCAGAAGGCAAAGGAGCATTGTACTGGTTGGTGTGTTAACTTGACACAAGCTAGAGTCACCAGAGAGAGAGGAGCCTCATTTGAAGAAATGCCTCCATAAGATCCAGCTATAAGGCATTTTCTCAATTAGTGATCAATGGGAGAGTGCCTAGCCCATGGTGGGTGGGGCCATCCCTGGACTGGTAGTCCTGGGTTCTATAAGAAAGCAGGCTGAGCAAGTCATGGGAAGCAAGCCAGTAAGCAGCACCACTCCATGGCCTCTGCATCAACTCCTGTCTCCAGGATCCTGCCCTGTTTGAATTCCTGTCCTGACTTCCTTCAGTGATGAACAGCAATGCTGCAGTGTAAGCCAAATAAACTCTTTCCTCCCCACGTTGCTTTTGGTCATGGTGTTTCATCACAGCAATAGAAACCCTAACTACGACAAGTATCTGGCAGAGATCACTGTACACAGTGGGCCCCATATCCACAAAATATGCAGCATATTGATTTAGAAAGCATGGCCTTATGGTCAACCATTCTTAAAAATATTCCCTGAGTCACTTGACCTGTACCTGATTCTAAGTGTTGGGACAGAAACAGACATAAAATGGGCCTTATACCTTGAGGAAACAATGTTTAATGGGTGTTGTACTGAATTGGGTATCCCCTAAAAGGTATCTTAAAGCTGAATCCCTAGTATTTGTAATGTGCCCTCATTTCAAAATAAGTCTTTGCAGATATAGTCCAATGTGACTGGTATTATTGTAAGAAAGGCACCCCATGAAAGTCAGGGACATAGTTAGAATACTGTATGATGATCAAGGCAGAGACTGGAGTAACACAACCACAGCAGGCCTACCAAAACCATGCAAACAATGCTACCTCCAGACATTAGGAAGACGCAGGCAGAGATCCTGCCTGGAGACTCAGAGGGGACAGTGTTCTTCTGACAACTTAACCTTCAGTTCTAATCTCTAAGACAGAAGAGGGTATGTTTCTGTTGTTTGAAGCTACCCAATTTGTAGCAGTCCTAAGACACTCATACGGTTGGGACATAGGCAAGGGAGCAGAGGCACTCGTTACAAAGAAGAAGTGAAGAAACACATACTGAATTCCTCCATCCAAGGAGCCTGTTACATTTACTAACTTTGTAATATTAGTCATGCCAGGATACTTCATGGGAGCCCCTGTGCTAATGGTAATGTATATAAGTAGAGGTAGTCTGACCATGAAAGGGACAACCTGTCTGTCTGAGGATTCAAGGAAGACGTCTCAGAGAGGATAGCTGGAGCTGATATTTGAAGGATGAGTAGAAGCTCAACAGATATGTGGGACAGGGGGCAAAATAATGCCCGGGCTGGAGAACCTGATGTGTGCAGAAGCAGAACACTAGAGACTCCATTCTGAATTTTAGTCATCTACTGGTGTTGAGACACTGCTGGAATGTGGTGCTGGTGTTCATCTGCCTTCCAGATTCCTTTCTGTGCTCTGATGTCCTAGAGACATCTCTTCCTCAAAGGTTGTAAATGGATTGATCTTTTCCTACGCCTGTCGATGCTGATGCTCCTGTTTCCCTCCTGCCATCTCTCACGAGGTGAAGCATCATTCTCCAGGCAACTCTCCCTACAAGTCTCAGGATGTCTCCATACTCAGCTCCAGGGAATTGACCTCTTTATCCCTCGCTTGCCAATCATTTCTGAGCTTTACTCTCTGTGGTTCTGTGGGATTCTCACTTGGCATAAGGTTGCAACTCTCCAGCTGTGTCTCTCGGCCATGTTCCTTCCAGCCAAACCTCTCTGCCAGATAATTAATGATGTGTAAACAAATGCTTAATTGCACCAGGGGAGCACATATTTAAAGAAACTTTGTGATGAAGCAAAGACAAAGAACATCACTCTCACAAATTTGCCCCCACCCTCAACGTTGCTTGGTTATTCATTTCACATATTTTTATGTTAGGGACTACCCCCCAGACCCCAAACTAAAAGAAACCCTAAGGGAAAATGGGATTATATTGAGATTTATTCATGTCATATGTTTCCTGAAATACTTCTTTCTCTCTTGGATCTGTGCCTTTGGCCTTCAGCCGTAGGCCCTTGCTGGGAGAAAGGAAATGTTGGCTTTTGGCAAGAAGGAGAAGATGTGAACTCATTAAGAATATACCTGGGTCTTTTATTTATGTTCTGTCTCTTTACACTTCATACAACCCAATGATTGGCTAAACAAGAAAGTTCAGCACCTTACACAAACTAGTACTAGTTTTAAGGAAGAACAGCACATTGAAAGGGTGCCTGGATTAAATAGAAGGACACTGCCATCTTTAGGCACCCTCCTTTGAGCTGTTTGGAATGCTGATCAGCCCATTGCCTTTTCCAAGTGGACATAAAGACATCAGTCAGAGCATATGCTATCTGCCTAGCCATGATGATTCTCTGAGAGTGGGCCAGTCACTTGGGGTTTACAGGGTATGGAGCCACAGAGGAAACTTCTGTTTGATGCTGCTCTGAAGTTTGACCTTTGTGCTGAAAATCTGGGTCATGGGCAGTAAGGGAAGGGCCAATATAGCCAGGCAGGGTTCTCAGAAAGGAAGCACCTTGGCTGGGATCTGAAGTTGAGCCCTCTCTAGGGAGTTTGAAAAGGTGTTTTTTGTTTTGTTTTGTTTTGTTTTGTTTTTTTCTTTTCTACAGTTCTTAATGACCCAGATGTTCCAGAAAGAGGAAGCATTATAGCATTTTTAGAATAGTCAGTGGGGTGTGACAGAATGCAGAGGCTATACACACAGGAACACGTTCCCTACTCATTTGTTTCTGAAGCCATTGTTCATGGGGCACTTGCTCTACCACAGACCCTGCACCCTTCTTAGTGTATAACCTTGACCCTTGCAGGGCCTCTTCCTGTCTGACCTACACATACTTATCTCAAGTCTTTCCTAGAGAAAGACCAGCACTACCCAAGCCTTCCCTCTGTCTCCTTGTTTACTTCCTTTCCTTTTCCCCCACCAGAACCTTTGGAAGGAAAGATGTGGATACTGACCAGCACCAGCCATTCTGCCAGTCACTACTCAGCCCTGCTGCATTATAGCTTCAATGAGACTGGTGTCCCAAAGTCATGGCACAGTGACTTAAGGACATTTTCCTTTGTGTGTTGCCTCACTGCTGCCCTCAATAATCCTGATAGTCTTCTTATCTTTGTTCTGATTTTTTTTTTTATACAGAGTCTCACTCTGTAATCCAGGTTGTCTTCACACTCATGGCAATCCTCCTGTTTTAGCCTCCCAAGCGCTGGGATTACAGGCATATGATACTACATCCAGATTTCTTCCCACCTCTTGGAAAGCCTTCAGTCTCCATGGCAGGATTCTCTTCCTCAATACCCAGTTTTGATAGCAGAATCCCCAGAATTTTGTCCTTTTCAGTCTGTGCATACCTGGTACAGACTTTTCTCCTGTGCTCCTGATATTAGTGTATATACAGTAACTTACCAGACACCTAGATGCTAAGTTCCTAAGAACATCTCTGATATCACAAACAAATTTAGCTTTTGAAACTTTTCCCTATGACTTTCTTCTCTTCAAATGTCTTTTTGTTCAACTTTTTTTCTTTTTTCCCCCACCCCATATTTTTTTGACAGGGTCTCACACTGAGTGCTGGCAGGCCTTGAACTTACAGCAATCCTCTTGCCTCAGCTTCTGTAGTGCTGGAATTACAAATATGAACCGACATGCCCTGAATGTCTGTACTTCAATAATACCATCATCCATCTAATGACCAGGCTAGGAATTCATGAGTCAGCTTTCACACCCCTCAGCCTCTCACCTCTTAGTCATCAAACTCCCATGGATTTTGCACCTCAAATGCATCTCACATTTATTTCTCCTACTTCCCACTATATTCTAGTCAAGATTTATTTTCACAAATGCCTTACTTTTAATCTTCATCCTTCCCAATAGCTTCTCTAAAAGCAGAAAACTTTCTCAAATGTAAATATGATCATGAAATTCTTCAAGTAAGACATTTCAAAGGCTTTTCATCTATCTTTACATAAAGTGTCATTGATTTCAATCATATATGGTTTATGCCCTATCAATTCTCTGGCCTCACCCCATGCTATATATACCCTTTTATTTCCTGCATCATTTGGAGTGACCAGAGTCTTGTTTGCATTCTTCCTCTCCCCCCCATCCCCACACTCTTTCTTCTTAAAACTGTTTAGGTTAAATGTAAAATCATATGTACTTTTTTGTTTGTTTGTTTTTGAAACAGGGCCTCATATATCCCAGGCTGGCCTTAAATTCATTCACTGTATAATTGAGAATGATCTTGAATTTCTGATCCTTCTTCCCCTTCTTCCCAAATGCAGAGAGGACAGGCCTGAGTGACTAGGCCTGGTTTTTATGTGGGGCTGGGGGTTGTCTCCAGGTTTTCAAGTGCACTAGACAAGCACTCTATGAACTGAGCTATATACTTGTAAGAATAACTTTTAGAAATCCAATGTGCTTTTCACCCAGATTATTCCGTATCGAGGACTACGGGGGTCCAGCTCCTCGATAGTCCCTCCCAGGGTCCAGGAAGAATCTACAACCAGCTGATAATTAATCTTTGATGAAAGGAAATGAGTTTATGTACATGAAACTCCTTAGTCCATATACTTTATTATTCTGTGTCGGTTCTCTCTCTACAAGCTTATACTCTGCTCTCATTTTAGCTCCTTTCTTGCCCAATTTTTCTTTACATTTATCTGCTGTCCCCTTTAGGTTCTATCTTAATTTCTTCATCTTGTTCTGTCCCTTCTAGGTTCTCATCTAGTTCTTTCCCATAGCAGCTCCTCTCCCATCTCCTTCTCTCTCATCTGTTCTTCCCCATCTGGCTCTTCCTCATCTTCCATCTCGTTCCTCTAGTACTCTCTTCTAGCCCTTCAATCTAGTTCTTCCCCATCTCAGCTTGTTCCTCTCAAGTTCTTACCCATCTAGTTCTTCCATTCTCTTTTCTCTTCTCCGTCCCATGCCCTGGAAGTCCCGGTATAAGAAGGGAGGGTCCGAGCCAAATTGTGTAAAGCTATTACTTAACATCCACCTGACCTAGGCAGTGTCTCCTTGTGGAATTTACCTTAAGTCAGGAGACTTGCATGTGGGCTGTTATCACTGTTAGTGCTTGAAAGTGGCTAAGGGAGATATCTGATTCGAGAGAAAGCCTTTCCTGAGGCTGTTCTCCAAATACCTGGAATGTGTATGTCCATAGAGTGATCAGTCCACACTGTTAGCCCTTCTTAGGGAAAAGTCAATTGGGAAAACTATGAAGGCACACATGATTTTCATAACAGAATACAGCTGATATATAACAAGCCAAATAACACCAAAAGCTCCTTGGAATTTGGCTTCTTCTGGAGGAATTCCCTGATCCCTCCAGGTAGTGACTTTGCCATAACTAGCTGAGTTCTTATGATCTATTCCTGTGGCCCACAGCAATACCAGTGGTAACATCTTGCATGCTATAGTACAATATCACACCAATAAGTTGATATTATTATGATCTATTATCCTTATTTATATTTTACCAATTGTATATGCTCTCATATATGCTCAAGTATTTAGTTCTTTGTGATTTCATCACACATTTAGAGTCACATGGCCACCACCATAATGAAGACAAGGATCAATTCCATCATAAGGATTCCATAAAGGTTGTAAGGCACCCTCAAAGGGCCAATTTCCATTTACTTCTGTGTTTTCACACTAGATATTCTATTTGTAATCCTTTCCACCAATATTATTTATTTGTTCAATTGATTTTTATTTATCAGGCCTCATACATCAGTTTCTCTGATCTCAAACATACCTAGAAGTATTGCTTTCTGTTTCATTAGAACTTAATTCTCTGATGAGCTTTGTGGTGCACACCTTTGATATCAGTGCCCAGGAACCAGAGGGAAGTAGATTTCTGTGAGTTTGAGGCCAACCTAGTCTACATAGAGTTACAGGGCAGCCATTGAATAGTGAGTCCCTATTTCAAAGAAAAGGAAAAAATAACCTTGTTTTCTTTCTTTCTTATCTTGGCATCCATTTTCTTATCCCCAGACAGTAATGTTCATGAAAGCAGTGGCTGGGTGAGGCTTGTAAACTTCTATCTCTCCAGAATCCACCAAGTGCTTATAACTAGGGGATTTCTCAATTAAAATGAGTAGGAATAATGAGTTAAAAAGACTAATGAGTCCCATGAGACTCGCCCCCTTAAGGAGCGGCACCAAGAAGACACTCTAAAACAGTAATTTGAAGTGATGCTACCTTGGAGGGAAGAATAGAGATTGCGGTGCTCTGGAGTATCCATTTCCCTTCCAGTTTCAAGATATGCAAAGCTGGGCCCATTCAGGACCAGGAACCCCAGAGTGTCCATGTGTCCAAAACATTTCAATATAATTTGGCATGTTGGCAAACGGCACAAGACACCATGGTAATGAGTTTAAAGACATATTTTCAAAGACCTCAATTGGTTGATTTTTCTCAGTTTCATAATCAGAGACTAAGTAGTCTTCTTATCATAGACCAGGACCTGACACTAGCCATACAATTAGCCCTAATCCTGATCATATAATGCCCTAATCCCAGTGGAGATCCCAAGACTGTCCAACTGCATGACAAATGAAACATTCTCTGTAAGGAGAACAGAGAGATTAGGGACACAAGGAAAGCAGAACTCAGAGTGTGTGTCCTCTGGAGAGGTCAATGATATAAACATCCCATTTATGCTCTAATAAGAAAAAGTGACAGCTGGAAGTGCCTTTAAAAGTGTGCATTAGCACAAGGGTTCTCTCTCTTTATTTTCTCTCTCTCTCTCTCTCTCTCTCTCTCTCTCTCTCTCTCTCTCTCTCACACACACACACACACACACACACACACACACATACACTTTTATAGTACAGAGTTTAGGTACTTAACTCACTAAAACACAGAAGTACAAATATTAACATTTTATATCAGCTGTAGTTCAAAAACCATGTTCCCATTTCTGAATCCTCGCTAATTATTTTTTACCAAAGTACAAGTGACCTTTGACTCAGAACATCAAATTAAAGATTTACCTCAGCTTCCAACTGATGTTCCCTGCTAAATTCTTTCTTACTGGTTGGTGACCTATATAAAGTTCAAAATGCCCCTGGTAATCTCTGGCTTGAAGTCCGCAGGAGTTTCCCATTAGCTTCGGGATGGAGTCCATGTTTCTTTGCCTTATTTCTAGTCCCACCTGTTGCCTTTCCTATATCCCACTGCACTGAGCATGTCATGCTGCTTTGTGCATGTGCTGAAGTATTTGCCCTCGATGGCTCCTCACAACCTTTGTCTGTCTAACTTTGGCTTACACGTCAAGCTTCACCTTTACCCTTATTTCTTTCTGGGAGCCTTCCCAGACCTCTTAGATTTGCCTACTTCTCAATGCTTGCCACTATCATGTCCTGTAGAACCTTCTGTCATAAAATCTTATGTCTGTGCTTCCATTAGTCAGGGCTTCTTGAGAACAAACCTGTATCCTAATCATTTTCTTTTCTCGCTGTCCAGCATGGGGACTGATACAGAAGCTTTTAGTGAAGTTAGATGAAAAGGGAAAGCAATTCTATGATGAGCATGCATTGAGAGGTAACTGCACATGCAGCAGCATGTTACTGCTCCACACGAGTCATGCTATTACATTTTCCTAATAGCTATTGGGACCACTCAGCACGTTTAGCAAAGCCCTCTCCACTCAGTGTCCTAATAGGCTCCAATACTATTCTCCAAACAATGACAGATTGCCTGTAGGTCCTGCCTCTGGCTCTATCCTGCATTCCAATCCATAGCCTCCAGATTCACCTCCTGCTTTCTATCCTCATGCCTCACTCTTCGACTTCCCTCTCTACTTGACCTATTCAGATACGATCTAGAATCAGACTCCATGATTTACTGTTGACTCCTACTCTGGACCATTAACCTCCATCCCAGTTTCAAGCTTTACAGCCTACCTGGCTGACCTGTTTTGGTTAGGATCAATTATACACCACTGTCTTCCATGGTCCAGCCTTCTAAAAGGCACACTATGGGGCTCACATTCACACTGACCTCCCCTTGGCTAATCTTTCCAAAGGTATACCCAGTTCTCTTTAATTTGCTTTGGCACCAAAGAAGCATAACTACAAAATGCACTGCCTTGTCAACTTTTTTTTTGTAATTAGTATTAAAAACTAGTGTAAGAGATACCACCTTCAGCATCTTAAGCAGTTTTTCATGGTATAGTGGTCTAAACAAAGGACCTGTGGCATTCTGGGGAATGTACTGATTTCTGCTCTTCCTCTGTTGTCCCCAGTACATCAAGGTCTGAGTTAAGATTTTGGAAGCTATGAAATAAAAAGCGCTTTGGCATTGGCCAAAGTAAGGTTAAAATATCTCTTCTAAGAGCTCTGGTCCTCAGGAAAGAAACCGAGAATTAGCTCTGCTCTACCTACCCTCTTCTTTATTTGCTTACTCTAGCTAATCTCTCAACAAGTCCTGCAATTTCACCATCTGAATGGTTCTCCCAATCTCTGCTTACTTTTTTTCACATCTATCTTTCATCCATCTATCTATCTATCTATCTATCTATCTATCTATCTATCTATCTATCTATCTATCTATCTATCTCTGTCTATCTATCTGAAGGTCAGAAGACACTTTGCAGGAGTCAGTCCTCCTAAAATAGCACCATGAC
This sequence comes from Peromyscus californicus insignis, assembly GCF_007827085.1. NCBI lineage: Eukaryota > Metazoa > Chordata > Mammalia > Rodentia > Cricetidae > Peromyscus > Peromyscus californicus. The sequence continues at coordinate 40,191,400 of NW_026294573.1, forward strand.
CTGAGCACCAACTATACAATACAATGATTCTGTGGGGGACATTTTACATTCAAATTCTAATAGTCATTTGGGGCTAATTTACTTAACTTCTCAATGTCTCAGTTTCCTCATATGCAATGTGGTGATTAAAAGTCTTGAATTCTTCATAAGATTCAATGACATCATCCCTAAGGAGTTACCATCATCACTAGCCCAGGAAGGAGCTCACAAGTACTGACTTTGTTTATCCTTGCCTTCTTTCTTCCTTTGCCGTCTGCACCTCTGTACCTCACATACCCTGCCTCCACGGTCTTCTGCCTGGTTCTTTCCTTTACTTCTTCTCATCTAATTGATGTATTGTGCTATAATCAAAGCCTTCCTCCCAAAGGTATACTTGGTAATATGATTTCTAGATTAGAAGCCCTAATGCTGATACTCCATTTTGGAATTATCTATAAATAAAGCATGAGCTCCCTGGCTTTGTACAAATGACTCTCAGACTAAGACCAGCGAGTATTGCCTTCTGTCTTACCATGTTACATGCCTCAGAGTGCTTAAGTAAGTGTTCCAAGGGCCTATGGTTACTCACTATGGATCTGGGATTTGAACTCAGAGTCTGTACTATTCTTCTGCATCTCCTTAGCAGATATGATCACACAACTGACACCAGTAAAAGAGGCATCGTCGAAGCAGGGAAGCAAGGGTGCATGAGCTGAGAAAGAGGAGCAAGAAGGGGTGAGCTCAGATGAGCTGAGCTAACTAGCCTGGGAAGCACTCCCACTGGGGCTGGGGCTTTAAGAGACTGGAGTGGGAGAGGAAAACAAAACGGAAGTAAACATTGAAGGAACTTGAGGGGTGTCTGGGAAGATGGAATAAAGTTCAAGTCTTGAGTGCAAAAACATGCCACAGATGATGCTCTCTTTTTCCCATGCATTGGCAAAAACAGAAGAACTCAGGTTTATTCTAGATTTCAGTTACTGTTTAGTGGGGATGAAGTGCCATGTTAAGTGTCAAGACTATCTTTAATTGACTGGGTACTGGAAAAGACTACCTTCTTGAGTCCCCCTAAACTCAAGGTCTTATTATGAAATAGCTTTGCTGTAAGACTAGGCTAACACCCATCCATTTGTTCAGAAATTCCTGCAGACCCCTGCTGGACATTAGACCCCAGGCTGAAGATGTAGAAAACAAACCAACATGGTCCTTAGACTCAAAGCATTCATAACTTAGTTGGGAGAATGTCCCACATGTAGTGACAATTCTGGGTTAGAAGTGCTCTGGGACTTGGTAAAAAGAGTATTCAGGAAAGTTTTCTTATAAATATTATCTAAGCAAGGTTCTAAGAGAGCAGTTTGTACTAAAGGGATTACTTGGGCTCCTTTCAAAGCATTACACTAAATTCTTGCCTTTGTTATTGTAGTTACAGAACAGTATGTTATCAGTTGATATTTTGGAGCATTTAGATATGTAGGGTAGTATAGCTGTGTGGCAGAATCCTTACTTTGGGGAATTTAAGCTGTAGTTCCATATCCTTATGGGGATTTCCTCAACTGTAGACCAGGGATAATATCATTGCCTGTAAAAATTTCATAATCGAAGAGCCTGCTGATATTCAGGTGGAATAAAAAGAACACATTTTCCTGGGACTGTTTTAGAGACCCAGTGTTGTGAGTTAAAGGAGAGTATACTGGGAGGCCAACTCCACCCTCTACCACACATATGTGGCTCTGTCCAAGTTGCTGAGCCTCAGTTGCTCCCTTTGTCCACTGAGGATAATATTACCTTGCCTAGCTGGTAAACGGTAGCTACTGGTCTCAAACCTCCCATTCCCATACCATACAAGCCCCTCCCTCATCCTGTTTCCCCCATCTGTGAACAGGACGGCATAGAGAGGCTCTGTGTAGCAAAAGAATGAAAGAATATTCTCTAAGGGCTGTTTAGCTTTGACATCCCATGCATAAAACAACAGCCAGATTGGACTATTGCTTAATTCTATCCAAACTGCCAGATAGGCATTTGAATAAGTAATCTAATATATACATTTTTATTCTATTCAATATTCAGGTCGACTCCTGGTTGGAATGAGTATTCAGAATGATGATTGCTTAGAAACATACCATTCCAAATACGAATGAGAATATTTTTTTCAATACTCAGTTCAGCAAGGATGAGAAGGCATGAGATTAGGTTCTGCAAATAATCACATCTTTTACATCTTGGATTCTTATACATACACTTATTACATGCCTTTCTTCATAACCTTGAATATGCAAATTCTTGAACCCCTGGAGGCCTGAGTATACTTCCTAAGTTAAATCAATTCTCACATAAAAGTATAAAAGGAGGGCAAAAGATGTGACCTCTCATCTTGGATGGAGGCCCTGCTACAACAGTCAATCTCTGCTGTGGGATGGTCTGTATGTCAAATGTGTTGCTGATTGGTCAATGAATAAATCACTGATTGGCAGTGGCCAGGCAGGAAGTATAGGCGGGACTAACAGAGAGGAAAATTGAGAAAACAGGAAGCTGAGAGGAGGAGACACTGCCAGCCGCCATCAGGACAAGGAAGATGTAAAGTACCGGTAAGCCACAAGCCATGTGGCAAGGTATAGATTAATAGAAATGGATTGATTTAAGCTGTAAGAACAGTTAGCAAGAAGCCTGCCACGGCCATACAGTTTGAAACCAATATAAGTGTCTGTGTTTACTTGATCGGGTTTGAGCGGCTTGGGACTGGCGGGTGAGAGAGATTTGTCCTGACTGTGGGCCAGGCAGGAAAACTCCAGCTACAAATGGCGTTCAACGTGGTGGCAAGAGTTTCCACCTAAAAACTGAGAAAAAAGATTCTAAAACGGAGCTAAAAACAGCTTCCTAATTGTCTCTCTCAAATGAGCGGCAGCTGCCGGTTTGAGCTACTGGCGGGTTGCTGGCGTGCGCGCTCGACCTGCAGTATGGCAGGAATGAGGCCTCTGCAAGTGGCACATTAAGCTGCTTGATGGATTTAGCCTTTGCTAGTACAAAACAAAAAAAAAAGAGGTTTCTGGGCTACATGCTGCTTGGATAAAAGCATAGACCCACGATGGCTCCCAGAACTGGCGGTAAGCATACCGCCGTCGCCATGTTGGGAAGCTGAAGTGGGCGGAGCCAGCAGCCACAGCACCAGCGCCGTTTCAGGCTTAGAAGGCTGCAGTTCAAAGCAATAGATTCACAATAAGACAGATTCAGATGTAATAGTTTAAAATGTGTGTAAAATATACGTAGGCTTGAAAGAGAAAAAAAAGGTGATATATACAGTATAGAAACAAATACATGGTTTTAAAAAATAAAGCCTTTAAAGAGACAGTAAAATTAATATAAAAAATAAGCCACGTAGAGATGACTATTACACAGAGAGTCTGGATTGTGTTGTCTTTGGGATTCTTAACTACAGAGAGATATTTGATTGTAAAGGAAGCTGAGTTAAACCAGTATGTATATTTTAAAGATACTTTGACTTCAAAATTTGGATGTAAGGATATGTTGCTTTGGAAAAGAGTCTCTTTTGTTTCCACAGAAAGCAAGAGGCTATGGATTTGTTCCAGATTAAGACACATCAGGTTTGACCAGCCAAGACCACCTGAAGGTCTCCGATGACACCATGGCTCAGATGATCCAACATCCAGAACCGTTTCAAGGCAACTGGCTCAGATGATACAGCCTCACGGACAACTCCATGATCCTAAAATTTTCTTTGTTTCCCCAGAAGAAACAGCGCCCCCCTCCAGCAGGAAGTAGTAAGAAAAGCTACGCCCAAATTCCCAAATATACCAAGCTGACTTTGGAGATGTGTAAAGGTTAAAACCTTCCTTTTTAAGAAAAGAAAAGGGGAGGTGCTGTGGGATGGTCTGTATGTCAAATGTGTTGCTGATTGGTCAATGAATAAATCACTGATTGGCAGTGGCCAGGCAGGAAGTATAGGCGGGACTAACAGAGAGGAAAATTGAGAAAACAGGAAGCTGAGAGGAGGAGACACTGCCAGCCGCCATCAGGACAAGGAAGATGTAAAGTACCGGTAAGCCACAAGCCATGTGGCAATGTATAGATTAATAGAAATGGATTGATTTAAGCTGTAAGAACAGTTAGCAAGAAGCCTGCCACGGCCATACAGTTTGAAAGCAATATAAGTGTCTGTGTTTACTTGATCAGGTTTGAGCGGCTTGGGACTGGCGGGTGAGAGAGATTTGTCCTGACTGTGGGCCAGGCAGGAAAACTCCAGCTACAAATCTCTCCACAGGGGAGTGGTTTGGTTACCTCACTCTCCAGCAGAGACACAGAACTCAATACTTTCCAAAGCAGCTGATCCCAATGGTATAGGGAACTTTAACTGAGGGGTGTGTGTGTGTGTGTGTGTGTGTGTGTGTGTGTGTGTGTGTGTGTGTGTCTGTGTCTGTGTGTGTCTGTGTGTGTCGGAGGGTATTGAGCTCGGCACTGCAATAGCCCTATTTCTGGTGTTCCTGCACCAATCCTGGTTCTGAATTCTGTTTCTTTTACTTGCAGAAGTCAGGTGTGGTAGCACATTAGGTAATCCCAGAACCAAGGAGGTTGAGACAACAGGATCACAAATTCAAGACCAGTCTAGGTTCTATACTGTGGTGGTCTGAAAGAAAATGGTCCCCAAAGGGGGTGGCACTATTAGGAGATATGGTCTTGTTGGAGTAGGTGTGGCCTTGTTGGAAGAAGTGTGTCACTGTGGGGGTGGGCTTTGAGGTCTCCTATGCTCAAGCTACACCCAGTGTCATACTTTACTTCCTTTGCCTGTGGATGAAGATGTAGAGCTCTCAGTTCCTTCTCCAGCACCATGTCTGCCTGCATGCTGCCATGCTTCCCACCATAATGATAATGGACTAAACCTCTGAAACTGTAAGCCACCCCAACTAGTTGTTTTCCTTTATAAGAGTTGCTGTAGCCATAGTGTCTACAGCAATAGAAACCCTAACTAAGACACATATCAAGACCTTGTCTTTGAAAAAACAATACTTTGGGAATTGAAGGCAAGATCTCTACCCTTTTCAAGCTTGCCTTTCTCCTGAGCAGAACTCTAAGCCCTTCAACCATTTCATTTTTTTCCATTTTGAATTATTTTTGGTCCCAGCACAGGACTTTGCCTGGAGGACATCAAGAAAAACAGTAATCTTAAGATTCAGTCATCTGTCATGCTTTTCTCTGGTCGCTGTTGTCATTTGGTAGGAGGAAAGAAGGTTCTAGAGTACCAGAGGCAGAGTAACTGTCTCTGAGGAAGTGTGCTTTGGGGCTGACCCGTCCCAGGCGCAGTCTGCTCTTCTCCCCTGCGTGGCCCCCTGGAACAGCTATTCCTATAGAGCTGACACTCATAGTTTCCTTATTTCCAGCCAAGCCACCACTTTTAGATGTTCCCCGTGCAGATGTGCAGGATTCGTGCACACATCTGCATATCAGAGGGACAAGGGAAGTTGCTTGGCAAGAGAATCTGGCTCTGCAGGAGTGCTCCACTGGCAGACCACGAATTGTGAACAGATCTTTCCCTACACTGTTATTTGCCAAAGATCTCGGCCAGAAGTTAGACTGGACAGGGATGCTGTGGACAGAGAAAACTGCAACATTCTAGCTTCCTCTAGGGACTGGGACACTCTCAGGACAGAGAATTGATTGAAAAGGAAGAAAACGAACATGAATTCATTTACCCATTCATGTAAGAATAGCCTCAGACTGCATTTATAAAGGGTTTTCTTTGTGCCAAGATGTGAATATTAAAGATGAGGACCTGTTTCATATCCGAGGTTTGTCATTTTTAATACCTGAGACCTTCTTTAGGCAAACCCTTTAACCTCTTTTGCATCAGTTTTTGCATCTGTGAAATGGAATGACAATGGTGCCCACCCCACAGGGATGGGAGCACTGAGATAAGGAGTCCCTTAAGGCACTCAGCAGAATTGTGGTGAGTGTGCAGTGAGCACCAGTTCCTCTTCAGCACTCTGCTCGCTCTGCTTTACTGGAGTTCAGGGAGTGTGAAAACTTTAATATTTTCTCCCATTATTACTTCTGCTTTGCAGTCAATTAAACTGAAGTACTTAGCTCAGATTTAGGATATTCCCTAAGGCCATGGGTCTATACAAGAGCTGTCAGATCTTTCAAAGTCAGGATAAGTCAGGAAAAAATGCTGTTCATAGGATAGGCCAGATTTGGAGAGTCTCAAAGAAAAGGAGACCCAAGCCTATACTTGTAATATTTAGGAGAGAGATAGAGAGAGAAAGAGAGAGAGAGAGAGAGAGAGAGAGAGAGAGAGAGAGAGAGAGAGAGAGAGAGAGAAAGCGAGCAGATTTTGTTAAGAGAATCTGAGATAACAGCAGGGAGAATGTGCTAGGGTTTCAGATTTAGTGGATGAAGAGAAATCGGAGTGCGTTATAAGGCAGGAGATCAGAAAGGGTAGAAAACAAATGGTACCACAGCCAGGAAGTTACCATGAACATGGACCAGAGTTAGTATGCCAGAGCTGGCTGCCATGACTAGGTACTTTCCATCACTAGAGCTATAGAAAGAGGTAACAATACCTGGTGCACAGGGGTGATGTGGGGGCTGTATGAAAGCCTGCACAGAAAGCTCTCTTTTTAGAACAGTGGTTATCAACATGTGGGTTGTGACCCCTTTGGAAGTCTAAGGACCCTTTCACAGGGGCCACCTAACGCCATCAGAAAACACAGATATTTACATCACAATTCATAACAGTAGTAAAATTAGAGTTATGGAGTGGCAGTGAAAATAATTTTATGGTTGGGGGTCACTACAACAGGAGGAAGTTGTATTAAAGGGTCCCAGTATTGGGAAGGTTGAGAACCACTGTTTTAGAAGGTCTGGAACATAGATGATAATAAATTCACATAGAAAAACATCCACACTCATGATTTGGAAATGGTTCTAGAAAGAGAAACTCAGATCATCACATTTATCCTTTCAAAGTTGGGTTTAAGTTTTAGCCTAGTCTATGGGAGACTATTGGGGTGAACTCTTTTCAGTTCAGTCATTTGTAAGATCCTTAGAAACCAAAATTAACACAAAGGAAGACACAGTAATCTTACTTTAGGGGAAGAGGAAGGTGACAGTGTGTATCTGGCTCTGAGATATTTTCTAGAGCAACCTATGACCCATGTTTGAGCTCCAAGGAAAGAGGCTGTTGGTGAAAGCTACTTCCAAAAGGACTACAGTACTGTGGATATAGGCTGAGGAAGATGAGCATTTGTCCCATTTTAGACTGAAAGAGCTATGATTTTGTGGCTATAGTTTTTATTATGGTAGCTGGAAATAAATAGGAGGACCCCTTGGTTGTATTTTTTCCAATGATACTTGGGAACCCAAAGTAGGGTAAGGGCACTCTCAGATGCAGGAAGCAGGGCTCCTCACAGGATGGGTTAAGCAAGAAAGATGTAATGTGCTAGACACAATATAGAAGTGGATCATATCCTTTGTGAGACTATGTGTACATCCTTTGTGAGATTGTGTGCCGTGCTACTTGGAAACATCCAGAAATACCTGAGTGAGACTATGAGGAAGATTAGAGTCCTACCATCAGATAGGGAGGAACTTGAGACAGTCAGTCACAAGTGATTACTGTAAATGAGACCTTACAAGTGCCCACAGGCTGGGGTAGTCTAGAAAAATATTGCATACACTTTGCTTACATGCCTTGTCACTCCCAGAGGCCTGGGATGATTCCTGAAGACAGACATGCTTAGTATTCTCTCATGTACTCCTTCCCACACTGCTGACACTTAGCTGGTCAGTAAGCCCTCCTGTTTCATCTTTTCCAATTCACTTCTTCTCTACTTCTTGGGACTTTATTCTGGGCTCAGGAGTAATAGGGTCCACTTCTTCAGTAACTAAAGGAAGTAGGAAAATCTGGTGTATGCCTGATAATATGTTAAATATAAGAAATAAAAGAACCTATGAAATGTAGACTTTTAGTGGTCTTATGCTCCAACATCACATATCTGAAGATTGCTTAATATTCTGTTAAAGAATGAATGAACAAACCCACAGCATTCTCTGAGAACTCTGCCATGATGGATACTGGCCTCTGGTGATTGTGAGCGTATGCTCAAGGTACTTATGTTATATGGGAACAAATACACAATACATAGCAATGCACTGTTGTCTCCACCACCAATGGTGGATAGGCTAAAAGAACGAGACAAGTCATTCTGTGGGAAGACATGACTCAGGCCATTTTTCAAATGATTTCTTTACCTTCCTCTGCTGGAAGATGGACCTAGTTAATAGAGGAAGAAGGGAGGGAATGAACACTCCTCAACATCTCCTTTCCAAGACAAGTAGTGTGAAGTAAGAGAAGACCATAGAACATCGTGTGCGATAGCTTTGGGTTATAATCCCAGTTATACCATTTGCTAATTGTAAAGTCAAATCACTTTGTCACTAAATCTCAAGTCCTTCACATGTACAAAGGGGAGGGGGAAGGGACTATGCAGTGTATGGAATATTCTTGGGCATAAAACAGGTACTCTGTAAACAAAGACTATTTTATTCAAAATTTCAGATTTGTAAATGTTTGTAAGTGTTCAACAAATATGTGAACTCTCTGTGATAAGCTATGAAAATTTTGAGTTTATCTATCACAGTAGCCTAGCCCAACCTGTGTCAACTAACACAAAGGTCAGGGAAGTTGTCTTCCCCTGGTCGCTCATCTGAGGTAACCAGTTCAGATCTGTTCTCTCTGTTCCTTTCATTTGTTTCTCTTTTAAATTCCATGTCTCTAATTTGACCTTTGGAGATTCTAGCTGGTAAAAGGCCCAGGCTTTCCCACATGCTGACTGTCTGCTGTGCTTGTGTCTACATATGGAGCCAGACAACAATACTTGTAACTGATCCTGCATGGAGGCCTCTCCCTCCCTTCCTCTTCTCTCAACTCTGGTTCTCTGGAAAGCATCAAGAATAAACAAGAACACATGTGGCGGGAGCATTCCTTTCTCTGCCTGTGTTGCCAACAAATGCGGCACAATAGGTGAAGGTCCTATGATCTGATTCTCAGCAGACTGGGGCAGAGAAACGGGAGGTGGATACTAGATGAAGAGAGACTCAAGTTCTGAAGAGTCTGAACCAATGTGTGCCATTAGTTCAAGGACTGAGAGTTGTTTCTAAGACCATGTTGGCACACAACTTCCTCCTTGTCCTCCTCCTCTTCTCCTCCTTCTCTTTCTCCTCTTCCTCCTTCACTGTGCTAGGGATTGAACCCAGGGTCTCACACATGCTAGGCAAATTTTCCGTCACTGAGTTATGCCCTCTCCTACAGCAAATAATTTTTCTTGGAACTATTTGCAAAGAGAGTTGTCCACAGTCACATGGCCCTCTAAACTAAAAACCAGGACCTCAGGTCCAGGTCTCTGAATCCAATCCCTGTGCTCTCAGAAGCTTTATTTGGTCTCCTACAGTGGTTTCCTATTTTCAACTGTATGCTTTGGCCTTCAAGATCTAAGAGATAGGAGCCTCATCTGTGCAGGCTTTCTAGGCTTCTTGAGTTGTTTCTCCTGCCCTTGAAATTTTTACCTAATTTACCTGTTAGGTTTTGGGATTTGTTTTTTTTTACCCTCTTCTCCGATGTTTGTTTCGGTATCTCTCACTCCTACTTAAGCCATCTTCTTGATTCTCCCCCTATTTCAACTCCTCTGGCTTCTGAACGAGACTCAGCTTCTCCATTAGAGTGCCTTTGGGGGCTTATATAGAAAAGGTACACTTGTGCTACATCACATAGAGCATCTGGGATGGAAAGGGCCTGATTTTATGGATTTGGGATTCTAGAGTGGTTAACACAGCACTGTCCAAGGCATAGTTATCTCTGATCATAGCCAAGCACATATCAAAAAGGCCTCTGATTAAAAAAAAAAAAAAGAAGTCTCACATAGGACTGGGTAACTGTGGGGGAAAGGAATGATCTCACAGAAAGGCAAACCCACACAGATCTTTTGGAAGCCAAGAATGTTCTAAGACACACATAAAAATTTACAGTTCTCTTGTATGTATAAAGCTTACATATGATACAGTGCCTTTGGGGGCATCATGATGGAAGTCCTCAGATGAGTCAGGCCAGAAAGCAAATTTCCTAAGGCCAAGAGTTACCCAGTGAAAGATACAGAGCTGGAGTTGGGAAAATATCTGAGGTCTTAGCAACAGGTATGTGTTTTGTTATTAGGGAGGGGATAAGGATTTTTTTTTTGGAATAGACATTTTGGTGGCTGTGGGTCATAAAGAATAGGAGAAGTAGATAAGGAGCCTCATCCTTAATTATAGTAAGAACTCTAAATCAGAATTACCCACCCCCACCAATTATACTGCACTGCCTGGACAAATTCAGTAATTTCTTAATTTACTCATCCATCAAACTCTCTCTGAGCTTGCTCTGTGCTAGATCCTGGGATAAACACAAGAGAAACAGAAACGAATTAGATAATATTTCTGGCCTTGAAGGTTTTGTTTCCTTGGGGAGAAACATCTACGTAAATCCACAAAGTGCTGTGACAGAGGGACACTAAGGGGGCTGTAGAAACACTGAAGAGTCACCTAACCTGGACTCCTGGACTGGGGGGTGGGGGTGGGGAGACAACGGTGTGTACTGGAGAAAGTTTTAAGTGAAGCAGTTTCTGCTGAGGGGAAAAACAAGCAAGTAAAGAAGACACTGTTAGTATGAGAGAGAGAGAGAGACATACACTTAGGAGATGAACGGGCAGTAAAAGGAAAATATCTTCTGTCCATGAGAAGAACTCAGCAATGAGAAAAGCCAAGCCAGTTGTTCCTAGATGTCCAGGCAAGGAAAAATAATGGCACCAGAGAGGTCTGGACTGTCAGCTGAAGTTCAAGAGGGGAGATCCGGGCTGTAAGGAGAAGGCTGACCCTGTCTAAGGGGAGGCTCAGCATGGTGAGAGATGCTTCACAGATTTAACCATGTCTACAACCTGGCAACCTGGCTTCTAAGGCTCTGCACTATGTTTGGGCTCCAAGTTCTAGCTAAGAGAATGTTTTTTCTCTGCTTCTCATAGGTCAAGCATTGCACATTTCTCGATGGGAGCCTGGTGGGAAAATGTAAGTGGATCCTCAGACAGAAGCAGCTGAGATAGATCCCAGGACTAATTACTGCCCTGACTTGTGAGGCTCCTTTGTCTCTTGTGAGGGCATTCAGGACAGCATTCTCTTGGAGTCAAGCTCAGGGAACAGCCTTGGGGATGTGAGAGCACTCAGAAGCAGCACTGTTTCTAGACCATCTGAGCCTCACTAGCTTAGGATGTGAGAAACCTCATTTTACAGCAGTTCAGCTCATTCCTATAGCATTCTGCACTGGGCCTTAGAGATAAAGACCTGAATACTAATATTTACTAACATCTCTCTTGTGAATGTGTTTGCCTCAGAAGCTGCCAGGGAGAGCACTGAGATGAGGGTAGAGTTCGATATTTTTGAGTATGGGTATCATCCCTGTCATTTACTTGCTGATATGGACATTCAGGAACTGTCCTGTCTTTGTTTCTGAGATCTACACATCAGGTTTTTCTGTTGTGACTCCAGGTGCTATTTTAATGGAGATCTTTTTTTTTTCCCCATATAGTCTTTTAGAGTACTTGCCCTCCTGTCAATCAAACCCTGCCCCCATACACACACTTTCTTCTTTTGAACAGACTAAGAATCTTGAATCCCAGAGAGTCAACCAAAGAGGGCAGATCATCAAGATGATGGCAATAATGGTCATTAATAGAGCACTGTGGCATTCTGGGAAGAATTTTGACAGGAATCAGGTGGAACTAATATTGAATGTGTGCAAAGCTTGCTAGCTGAGTGAGTTTTAATAAATCACCCTCAGTTTCCTCATCTATAAAAACAGAGATAATAATTATTTCCAGAAAAGACTTTTGGTAGATATAAATTTTATTTACTACTTTAAAGCCCCAAGATATTTTCATCTCTGTACCCCCAGTTACCTATAGAGCATCTGGTGTACAGTCAGTAGACAGCAAATGATAACAGTTGGTAATATTTATTGGAGAAAGGTCATTCTCCAGATTTAGCCAGATCAAGAAGAAAAAAGAAAAAGATCATCTTATTCTTTGCGTCTAGAGACCAGAGAGGAAGATGGGTTAAGAGTTCAAGGCACTTCTAATTACGCTAATGTTATTAGCTCTTAATCATCTGCCTGTTACTATCCTCTCAGCTCAGAGGCAGATATACTCTCTCTCTCTGAAAGCAAGTTCTGGTTTTTTTAAACATCTTTAATATAATTAATATATTTCATTACCTTTGTTCTGGTATTAGCGCCTCTAAAAAAAACATTGGCAGACTTGAGCAACTTACTGAGGAAATTGCAGTGTGTGTGTGTGTGTGTGTGTGTGTGTGTGTGTGTGTGTGTGTGTGCGCGCGCGCGCACATTTGAGTGTTTTTGCCCATGTTCACAAATGGATAGAGAGGGGACAAGTATTCTGGAGAAAAAGAGACACAAAGAGTGAGGTGAGAGAAAAAAGGGACACACAGAGGGAGATGAGAGAGACAGACACAGATCATAAACATAGTGAAAGATGTGACCAGTTCTATTGACTCAGAATTTTCTAGACAGAGCTACAGTTAAATGCCTGTGACAATTGAATCAGAGGAAGTCTGTGTTTAGTTGGAGCAAGAAATTAACCTCTGCATGGCTGTCCTTTGAATGGGCAATTATGATTTAAATATCTTGATCAAATCTAGGTCCATCCCTTTATGATAAAATAACCAGATTTCACTTTGCCAAGACAACCTAAAAACTATGAAGGGCATTTGTGGGAATGAGTTAAAGATTAAGTATCCCTTGCATGGGGTGCTGGAGGTTGGAATATCTTTTAACCAGATGGCCACTCAGGCAAGAAAACTGGTCATGCATCTGAAGAAGGAAGGAAATGTGTCCCCACGACCTCAGAGTTCACAGGTTGGCATTCATTCTCTTAGATTATAAGAGCTCCTCTTTCTCATAGTCCATAATCAATATGCTTGAAAGCTCTGGAACCTGTGAACTCTTGTAGGAATCTAGGGAGGTGCTTCTTCATGCGTGTGAACATTTATTCAACAAACATGGAAGCATCAGCTGTGTGCCCAGCATAAGGATCAGTATGATCCAGCTTTAGTTGCAAATTTTCTACAAGACAATGAGGGGAAAAGACACTAGAACAGCATATATGTGCTCTGATAAGTTATTGTGCTTGTGTCTGTCCAAGGGAGGAATTCAGAGGGTGACCTCACAGGTAGAGAGAATGCATGAGAATTAGCAAGACCAATGAATGTGAGGGAAATTGAGATTGAGGGACCAACACGAGCAAAAGCCAGGAAATGAGAGAACTTAGTCTGTTCTAGGAACTGCAGAGTACGTGAGAATAGTGTGAGCACAGAGAAGTCATAGACATGAGGGAGAAAAAGAGGTTGGGTACATGGTTGCCCTGGTGCTGTTATGAGTACCACAGGCTAGTGTACATCTCTCATATTTGACAGTCTGGAATGCTACTAATTTCTGCTTCTAGGGATCTCTAATTACCAAAGTACTGTTATATTAAGTTTAGGCTTCTAGTAAATTGTTTTGACTAGCCTCTAGATTAAATGAAGTGATGGATATAAAGAACTTCAAATACTCTAGTCACCCCATAGAGTCAGAAGACCTGGTTCATCCCCTAGATTTGGCACTTAAGTTTCCAGTGTGAACTTAGACATATCCAATTACCCTGAGATTTAGTTTCTTCATGGATCTAGCGGGTATGATCATGGAAAAGATTCAGTGAGAGAATCTTCAGTCATTCTGCTTATAAAATGAAGCATGCTGCCTAAGTGAATGGGTAGACCTGGACTTCTATACTTGGCAGGTATCTGGAATAAGCTGTTCCCATCTCCACATTGATGGGCTCAGGTTATCCCAATAGCATTGATCAACTGACAATACAGGGTCTGACTTTGATCTTCTGTCTAGCTCCTTAACAACCAGACACCCAATATGGTGCTGCATGGACTTCCCTCCTATACCTCCTGTGATAGCAAGAATGTAGAGTGTAGAACCCAGGAACAATTCAACCTGTGTCCTTTCTCAGTCTGTGTTTACGTGCAGAGAAACCTTGATGAAGCATGTCCATTTGGGGTGAGTAGTAGAAGCAATCTATCAGTAGGCAGAAGACTAAAACCTTCTGCTCTACTTAGAGCCTCAGTGACTCTTTTATGCATTATTAAAATTATGCAGTATAATTAGTTTCATGTTGACATTTTCTTATGCATATGTCATTATGCTTTGTTCTTAATCATCCCCACCCTCTTTATCCTCTCCCTCCCTCAGTTAATTTCCATTTCTGCTTTTGTGGTACATGTATTCCAATACCTTTCCTTATTCCCTCTCCCTTTATTTCTCTTAGTCTCTTCTTATAGTTGCTTTCTACTGGTTTTTGTTGTTGTTGTTCTACAGGTACATGTGTGCATGTGCATATATACCTATAAACTGAAATCTAGACACCACATGTGAGAGAACATGTGATATTTGTTTTTCTGAGTCTGGCTTATTTCACTTAACATGTGATCTCAGCCACTAAGGAAGAATGAAATCATGACATTTGCAGGAAAATGGATGGAGCTGGAGATCATTATGCTAAGTGAAATGAGCCTTGATGACTTATTAAGCACCTGAGATCCTGTAGCCACACTAGGAACATTCTGGGGTCTGGGCCAAATTCATATCTCAGAAAAATTTGGAAAGGCCACCATCCTTCAGAAGTAAATGATTTCACCAGCTCTATCTTCCAGCTGTGCAAATTGGTTAATTACAAAGGCTATAATTTGCAATCAATATTATCTCCTTGGCATCTACTTTGCCAAAGGCAAATATTTATGCCCACATTTGAAAAGGGGCACATTGTCCTAATTAGGAGCCACACATGGAACACTGAGCTAAGTGATTCTGAGGGCACTGATGCCAGGTTTTGCTCTTTTGGTCTGGAATATTTAGGAGAGAAAACAAGCAGATGCTAGATCGAGGCAGGGTCCTGATTTTTACAAGGGAAAGGCAACTACAGACACTGATCTCAAGAAACAAAATAGAAACACAGAAATGCTTTATGGACAATGGTGACTGCCATAGACATTTTTATAATGGTAAAATGTATTCAGTTAAATATTCAGTAGAAAGAAAGGTAAATAAGTTATTATTTACTTGATATAATGTTACATATTAATATGGAAAATTTATAAGTTATACTGTTAACTGGAAAATGAATAATAAACAAAAATAAAGTAGGTATTCAACATTTTCCTTAAAATATGCCTACAAAGAAGCCTGGGAGAAAAAATCATTATAGCAATGATGGTAGTCTTTGAGCATTTTATCCACTGTCCCCAAACTTGGGGATTTATGTGGATAGGTAAACACTTTACCCCAGAGCTACATTTCCAACTCTTCCTACTTTTTTTGTAAATGAATATGCTTAATTTTACAAATAAAAACTATCAGAAAGTCCAGTAGGCAAAATGACTGGCTGCACCAGCAACTTTACAGAATCACTACTCTATGCCTTAATGGAATGAAGTCGACTTTGCATGATTGTTCATTTTCACTTGGTGAGGAGGTAGGTTTTAGGAATCCATGTGATAACAATCCCCACTATGGCATGCTTGTCTTTGCCTTTGATTAAGGTTTCTTGGCCACTGTGTGAAGGAACTGGTAGAGTGCTGGAGGACCATATAACAGGCTTCTAAATTGTTTGGAGTGCTCACTGAGTGCTTTCTGGAGGAGAGAACATTCAAAATGAAATTTGGTGAGGAGGCAGATAATGAGAGAAAGCATCCTGGAAAAAAGGAAACAGTACAGAAAGATATGGAGGATGAAGGACCAGTCACTTTCAGGGAATAATCAGTGCATCATTAGGAATGAAAAATAGGTGCATAAAAATGAGTGACAAGATATTAATTTAGCTTCTGAAGAGCTTTGAATGACACACAAAAGCAGCCCTTCTCTAAGCAGGGCTGGAGAAGTTGGGATTTATCCTGGTGGCAACAAGAAACCCTTGACAGTATTCAAAGAGAAGCAAAGAGTGGTTAGAGTCATATGCTGAAATGATAATCTCTCTCGATGCATCAGAAAACTAGAGCTTGATTTGGGGATTATTTGAGGACAATAATGACAGAGATGCCAGATGATGAGAGCACACTGGGGACTATAGCAGGAACTCTAGGAAAAATGAAAGTTATAAACCATGGAACGTTGGACTTGTAAGAACACCTAGAGATCATTTAGCCCAGTTCCCGGATGAAGGACAAGATCCAGAAGAGAAAGGATTGTAGTTCACACAGTCCCAAGGTTCTGATCTCTGTGTGTGCTGGCTAATTTTATGTCAACTTGACATAGGCTAGAATTATCAGAAAGGAAGGGCCTCAATTGAGAAAATGCCTCCATTAGATCTGGCTGTAAGGCATTTTCTTAATTAGTGAGTTTAGGGAAGGGCCCAGCCCACTGTGGTGGGTGGTGCCATCCTTGTGCTGGTGGTCCTAAGTTTTATAAGAAAGCAGGCTGAGCAGACCATGAGGAGCAAGCCAATAAGCAGCATCCTTCCATGGCCTCTGTATCAGCTCCTTCCTCCAGGTTCCTGTCCTGTTTGAGTTCCTGTCCTGACTTCCTTCAGTGATGAACAGTGAATCAGAAGCATAGGCTAAATAAACCTTTTCTTCCCCAAGTTGCTTTCGTTACGGTGTTTCATCACGGCAATAGTAACCCTGACTAGGACATTCATATACTGTACTTTTAAGCCTGCCACCCATTGTATTTTCATTCTCCTAGGTATTCTTGCCAACACATTGTCCTACTTGTGATCATACACATCAAGTGTCAGAGATATCACCAGCTATAAAAGCTGATTTCTGATAGAAGGCTCTTCTACCTAGCTTCAGTCTGTCTTTCTATAGGTCTCTCTCACATTGGAACTCTACCATGGTCTTTTCTAATTCCAAGGCCTTTAGGACTCAGAATGGGACAATATCCTTGGATTTCCTGTACTTCACCTTACCAACTATAAGGGATACTCTCTCTCTCTCTCTCTCTCTCTCTCTCTCTCTCTCTCTCTCTCTCTCTCTCTCTCTCTTTCTCTCTCTCTCTCGGTTCCTTTCTCTAGAGAACTGTGACCTAACCTTCCTTGTTCTTAAAGTATGGATCAAAGTATACCAAGACCATTTGAAAGAAAAAAAATATTACTGGCTATTGCAGCTTTTGTGGCTTCCTAGAGAGGCAAAAGCTTGGTTTCTGCACACCCATCATATAGTTATCCATTCATATAGCAAAGACTGTTGTCCACTTGTTAGTATGTTTTTCAGGAGGTACAGTGAGGAAACAGACCCTAAGAGGCAGTTTTGCTCTCCCATTACCATCTATCACTGCTGGTTTCCTCTCTCGTTTCTAACACTGCTCAGTAGGCCAGAACATAGTGCCAAATAATTAACCGGCATCGCCTGCTAAGTAAGCCAGCCCTACCTGGAGACCAATGTGCATTTCAAAGTCGGCTGGTTTCCAGCACCAGGGCAAGAGTGAGTTGTGGCAATTGGAGGACTCTGATGATTTGAAGGTACAGGTCCTCACTTACCAGCTTCCTTCATCTTCTCCTCCTCTCTCTGAGGCTTCTGCTTTCCTGTCTAGCTGCCCTGTCTAGGACATTGCACTTCCTCCCTCTTTTCTGTCTTTTCTGTTCCCATTTCCCACTCAAAGCCCAGGTCCAGTGACTGCTACCTGAGGCAGAGCTTGCTGCTCCTGTCTTGGCCCTTGAACAGCTCAGGGCACACTTTCCACCCAGCCATGACTATGCCATGTAGTTCTCCACTTCTTGACTCCCTTTGGACTCTCTCTAGGTCAACTATCAAATCTGATTCTTATGTTTTTCAGTGCTTAACACAAGATTTGTAACAGGCCCTGAAGAGCAGATAAAGCATGAAGAAGTAATTGAATTAGTGGATAAGTTATTCCTAATTTGAATTTCATGTCTGAATCACGACGCCATTGCTAGTATCTTTAGAAAGGAATATCACAATCATTGCTAGTTAATATATGAAAGTAAGAGAACAGTGGAATAGAATGGCTGTGTGTGTGTGTGTGTGTGTGTGTGAGAGAGAGAGAGAGAGAGAGAGAGAGAGACAGAGAGAGACAGAGAGAGACAGAGACAGAGACAGAGACAGAGACAGACAGACAGACAGACAGTAGAGGCCCTCTAAGAATCATGTCTCATTGAACCCTGATCTCTTGCTCCTTTCCCTACCTTTTTTTCTGTCTCCCCCATTCTTCTTCTCTCCTTTTGTCCTTCCTTTCTGTGCCTTGTTCTCACAAGTCAAAGGCATTGTATATTTACCTTTCTATTAAAGGTTAGGTGATGTTTTAATACCTGAGGATACAATGAAAGTCAAACCTGTTTGCATTAAAGAGCTCACCCTGGTGAAGTCAGATATACGATGACAGACACAACTCAGTGTTCTGAGAGCTGGGACCTGAACACCAGAGAACCAGAGCTAGATAAGCATGGAAGAAGTACATTTGCCATGGCCCATATGGTCAGAGCAGACTACCTCGAGGAGGTAATCTCCCACATTGCAGGAGTCAGTTAACTGCAGACTGTTCTAGGCACGGAAATAAATAGGAGGAGCAGAAATAAGAGAATAGAGGGGTGAGTCCAGAGTATAGAAAGCACTGAAGTGAGGAGTGGTAGAGGATATAATGGTTGGGCGAATGTTAGTGTATACAGATGGGTAGCCGGGGACCAGTTATACAGGGCTTAAGGAGATGCATGGAGTTACTGGCATTTATATACAGACAGCCAGTGGGGAGCTAGCCTGGGGGCAGACACATGCCCAGCTTTGATTCACAGAGGAATAAAGTGGGAAACTAGTGAGAAGAGAATGGCTGAGGGAAAAGGGCTCTGGGCTTGCCATCTTGGGTTGAAAGATAATGCCCAGAAGGCATCATGGAAAAGAAGGACAGGTTGTTGCTTTCACAGCTAAGGGGATTTTAGGAGGAAGGATAGCAATGTTCTCTATGCTGCAGAAAAGGCCTAGAGGTCAGTACCAACATGATGTTCCTTGTGTTGAGAGAGGCTTAAAGATAAGTGTGTTGGTGGCCTGGTTTACCTCAGTAAACCTGGCAAACCTGGTAACATTCTTAACTTCACAGAGCCTCAGTTTCTCTACTGATAAAGTTATAGCTGTCATTCTGACTCCAACATGTTGCTGTAAGGATTTATGTGACGATGTACATCAAAGGCCCTGCACACGTTTGGCACCCGGGTGATGCACGCTAGGCCCCTCATGACTTTGAACATGAACACTGAAATGGGGTGAGAAGCATGTTGGCAGAAAGAACATGGAAGGAGGAGGGAAACAGAATAATTTCATCTTCGAACACAAACAATTCCATTCGCTTCCTATTTTGGGAATTACTGCGGAGGCCAGGAGGAAAAGAAGGATTCCCATTTTAGCGCAACCCGCCTTCTCACTGGGCCTGCGACTCTCAATACTCTAAGCAGCCTTGAATCAGCCTTATAGAAGATTCAGGTCCTGCCTGAGCTGGCTTGAAGGATATTTGAATTCTCCTTCTGGGGTCCATTTAAACACGCTGATCAGAGAAGCTTCCCCAAGTACCCCAGATTATCTAGGAGCTTGAGATGTAATAATTCATCACACTGTTTCTGCTTTGCCCTGATTTTATTTGCCCCCCCCCCCGCCCACCCCCCCACTTGTTTACTGCCTGTCTCCTTCCTTGTGAATGGAGTACTTCATTATGGTCTATATTCTCAAAAGCAGCACTTGGCACAGAGTAGGCTCTTTATTCACTGGTTGACTTAATGAAGAGATGAATAATCAGAAACCAAGGGGAGGAGGGTTTTCACTACAGGAAATGGCATGGATGCAATGAAGCACAGCATTTATACAAGACTAGGTACAAAGCTGAATGTATCTGAGGTAGAAAATCTGTCCAAGTTCCCAAATGCCCTGAGGACACTGGGCAGTCTCCTGTGGGCAGTGGAGTGTCACTGGAGGGCATTAAAAGTGGAGGTGTCTGTGCTGGAAGATGTAGAGAGAAGTGGAGAGGGTGGAGTCTGCTAATACAGGGCCTTCATTTTGGTCTCCAAGTCTTTCTCCTCTGCCCATATTCAACATGACAGATATTTCTTTCATGACAGATTCCTTACTGCATTTAATCCCCAAAGAACAGCCTCTTCCCTAAAATGCCCTGTAATGAGAACCTCAGCTATTGTTCCTTTGATGCCTCTTCTCTGCAGAATCACATACTTAGTCTCCTGCAGAAGAACAGCATTCCAGGCCAGCCTTTGCTAACATCACACGCCTCAGTCTAGTAGTCTGTAAACTCAGGCTGATGGCAATTCTTCTCAGAGCTGATAGAAAAATTAAACAAGATAAAAGATGTGAAGGAATTGTTGATAATACAGCCATAATAGCCACATGCTGTGAAGTAGTTAAGCTGGTATTGTGGGCTGAAACATTGGCTCATATTAACAAAACATCATGCATCTAGACTCCAACCCCAGGCTACCATCTCAATCCCTTGTATTCCAAGCCCAAACATGATTAGATTTATGGTAGGACACATCAGCTCCAGAGTCTGGAATCAGATGAACTGGACAAGAAATCTCTAGAAATAGCCTCATGACCCAATAGATACGAATAAAAGCTTTAAGCTTTAAATCTCCCCCAGGGAGTGGGCTTAATAAAGGCCTAGACAGGAGAAGAATAATTTACAACTCAAACTTGTTGTGTTTCTATGGCTTGCTGTCAGCAAATTGGCTGTTTGAGCTCAACCTTCTGAACCCTGAGAGGCTCTGTAGATGCGGCGGCTTTGTGTTACTGGGAGGTCCTCAAGGAGCTGGCTTCATCACCCTTCCCAGGGTCATCTATTGCACACTGCACACTCCTCTTACCCTTCTTCCCAGAGTTTAAACATGTGCTGCTCACCAAATCTCAAATGCACTTTTACCTCCATGCTGCCCTCACTGTCTGTATGCTCTTCTCCCATTTCTATCAGGTTCTGGCTTGTTCTTCAAGACCTGGTCATTGCTTTATTTTCTCTGAAACTTGCCATGATTTCTTAAGGCAAAATTAGTCACTCTTCTTTTATTATCTGTATAGGCTATTACTCTCCTATAATCTTATTTGGTAGAAAGTCACTTGTGCTTGAATTTTAGTTGGTTATTTCTATAGTTGCTTTATTGTTTGTTGGGGTTTTTTTTGGGGGGGGGAGGTCTTGCTGAATCCCAGGGTTCTCTGGACTCTGCCTCTGCTGCCTCAACACCCAAGGTCTGAGATTACAGGCGGTGCTACTGTATTCGGTATCTTTCCCCATCATGCTGCCTTTGAATTCTTTGTTCGCAACAAGGGTCCAGATAGAACTAAAGTTCTTAGCAAACATACTTTGAAGCAAGTGAATGATGGATAAGAAAACTAATTTTTAGTGTTCATGAAAGGCATGAAATACACCTTGTGCATATTGACTCTGCCAAGCCCCAACTTTCCAGAAGAGGGTCCTTGAAACATAGCCAGCATCTTCTGCTGGTGTGCAGCAAAGGTCTAGAACTCACCCTCACCGGGGCCTTCATTTTGGATTTCTGAATTATTCTTACTCCACAACCTACACTCAACATACAAAGGCTTTCTCTTGTGACAGATTCCTTCACTGCACAAGCTCCATTCTTGTGCTTTGTATTGTCTGCTCCCATCTTCCTGTCTATTGATGACCATACTCTGTCCCAGCTCTTACTGACTTCCCTATACACTCATCAACTTCCACTTGAGGCAAAAATACTTTCTTGAGTAGTCATTACACATGGACAGTTAACTCTTGTTTTCCTGATTGAAAAGTCCTTTTAGGATGCCTCTAGGGCAGTGGTTCTCAATCTGTGGGTCATGACCCCTTTGACAAACCTCTATCTTCAAAAATATTTACATTATCTCATACCACATCAGACATTAGAAGATAAAAGCCAATGTGTTCCTCTAGTTGTCATGGTGTTATCTTTGGCAGTAGCTGAGTTTCCTCCAGACCTCCAGCTCTTGTCAGACAGGTTGTCAAGGTTCAACCTTTTATCAAGTGACCCTAGCCCCTGGGTCCCAGTACCACATACTTTCTCATTGACCCTCCAGTCTGTGATGGGAGTGTTGTCTTCCTGCTGTTGCTGACCTCTGAATCTGTTCAATATTTCCTATTTGGATTTTCAAGTGTTATCAATTCCCTGCACCAAACCCTCTCTGTTTAAAGAATCTGTAGTTTTTTTTATAATTGTACACTGACTGATATATTCATATTTAAATATTTAGATGAAACACAAAATCATGGAAATGATGCATAATAATAATTCATAATTAACTAAAAGCATTTACTATGTGATAGTGATGGTTGTTCACCACAGTTTAGAGCTTAAGTATTTCTAGGCTGCCAGTTATAATCCACTCTCTACAATTCTAATTATAATTCTCCTTCCTTCTTTTCTCCTCATTTGAATTACAAGAAAATAAGAATGACAATGCCTTTGAGGTAACCTTGGGTCTTCTCTAACACAAATGAATGAAACACAAATAAAATAAAAGACAACCCTTATGTTGCTAGGAGTGCCTCTGCATGTGTGTGACATTTCACAACATTGTTCTTTGTTGTGAAACAATTACAAAAATGGGAGAGGTGTAGGGGATGTTGTAAGAGGGAAGGGTTCCTTAGTGTTGCAATTGTGAGTCTAGAACCAGAGTTCATGGTGTGAGATGGGCTCAACGACAGCTTCTTTGTACCTTTTTGCTTCGTCCTGCTACTCATCCTCCTCATCGTCATTGTTGTTATCTTGTCAGAAACATTCCTGAGCACTTGCTATATGCCAGGGAGTTGTCTGGCATCAAGTCCCGTTGTTTACATACGAGGGCAATGAGGCATCATAACTACTTAAGAGGAAATTAAATCACAAATTGTAAAAATTCACCCAAGACCACATGGATAGTAACTCAAGGAGCAAGGAAGAGCTATCAGCATGGCTGTAGAATTTGAGTCTATGCCCAACAGACCCAATGCTTCAATGCTCTTCTTTAATTTATTTTTTAACATTTAGTGTGTATGTGCATGTGTGCTTGTATGTGTGTGTGCCTGTGAGAAGCTGCATGCCCATTGGCCACGGTGTACATGTGTGAAAGTCAGAGACATATTGTAATGGTCAGTTCTCTCCTACCACGTGGCTTCCTTGGATTGAACATACATCATTAGATTTGCCAACAAGGGTGCTTAGCTATCTCACTGACTGGCTTTCATACCTTCTGTGGAACAGGCCTGTTTGTCTAGTGGCCAGGTCAGACCCTCAACCAGTGTGCCATGCCCTCTGTTTCTCCCTCCCAGACTCTTTTTCTGAGAGCATCACATGTTTTTCCATATTCTTGGGATCAGGATGTGAAATCATAAGTTATGCTCCAGGGTAAGGAAGGGGATCAAAACGACTCTGTTCCATCTAATTTAGCCTCATCCTTGAATATAACCAGTTGGAGAGAGGTTGCAACACCCCTCAGGGAGAGAGTCTGAGGAACAGAAATAAGATATTTGGAAGGACATGTCTTTCCAGGAGTTAAATCACTTTAGAATGGAAAGCAGAAGAAAAAAAATAAACACCCACAAAAATGATTTCTGCTTTTTTTAAACTTAAAATTATGGAAATTGTTTCTGACAGCAAATTGCTCCTAATTAATTTCTTGGCTCTGCTGGGAAAATGTACTGTTCCGTTGATTTCTAAATTCCACCAGCTTAATTATCAAAAGACTTTTCCCCCCTAAAACTATTAACATGTGGGTTTGCAGTTGGGGGGTTGTCAGCAAAGGAAAAATGAGTAGGGAAGACAGGATTTGATGGCACCCAGAGCGTGGAGACCAACTCTAGCTTGACATCCACATTCTGAAGTGAAGGGTGAGGTATTGTCCGCAGAGGAAGAATTCAGAGTGACGCGACAAAATCTCAGTGCAGTGCTTAGGTGTGTGACTGGGAGACTTTACTTCAGGTGTCATTGTTGCTAAGCATTTTCTGAGCCACAGCCATTTTTTATAAACCGGAGCTCAAATAGGGATAGTTGACACTTCTGTACCTCTTGCTACGTGCCATATAGTACCCTAAGTGCTTCTGTGTACATTAACATGCTCTTCTCAGTAGTCCTATCACATCAGGATTGTGGTTCCTTCATTTTATAGCTAAGGAAACACAAGTTCTGGGGGCCCAGGCAAACTACTTGAGGTTACACAGGAAATAAATGACAGGGGTAAGGGAAGAACCAGGGGGCCAAGCTAAATGTGAGATAAAGGGACCTTCTATCTCAGCCCCCAGCTCTTAGTGAATCCATCTGTTTCCATCATTGGAGAAAGAGAGCTCTTTGAAGTTAGGAGACCACTTCCTCTGAATTTTTATTCAAAACGCAGTTCATGTTTGATGAGTGAATGAAAGAACTGAAAGACAGATTACTCGATCAATTAAATACAAGCAGAATTTAAATCTCCATTAGTTAGTTGGTGAAATTCAAAGTAAAATACTTAATTTCAGTAGTTCAGCAGATGTCAATAAAATATCTGCTCTGTGCCAGCTGTTGATCTAATCAATGAATAACCTTGGGCACCTCGAAATTTTGTTTTGGAAATTTATCCTAAGAAAATGACTAGGCATTTATTTATTCATTCATGTATGTATGTTTGTTTTCATTCATTAATTCACCTGCAAATAATTCTGAGAGACTACTATATGCTAAATGTTGTCTGAGGTGCTACCATTCAACAACAGAACAAGCAGGGGCTGCATGTAAGTGGCAATCTTATGAGGAAGACATACAAAACACAAACAGGCATACCACGTCAGCTAGCGATACTACTGTTTGAATAAACTGAATCATGACTGGGTGAGGGAAGGGACAGTAAAAGCAGTCAGTCTTTTGATTTGGGGCTCAGCACCAGCAACTCTGGAAAGAAGTGACTGGTGTAGAGTTCTTTCTAACATGAAGAAATAAGCCATCTAAGCATCTAGGAAGATCAGGTGGAGAGCACAGATGTAGTTTATGGGCTAGTTTTCTTTGTTATCTTAGGCTGGTACAGTGACAGATCCTTCTACCCCTACCATTCCAGCTTCAGGAGTTCTTTCCTCTCACTAGGATCCAGAACAGGGTTGAACTGTATTTGAGTGAGCTTTCTTATAACCAAAATATTATGCAAAAATTCCAAGTGCTGCACAGATGTAAGTTAATCCTACTCATCTGCCAAATCCAAGTTCAACCATTACTCCCTCTCTGAAGACTCCCCTTACTTTATTTGTATTGGGGGGCATCTTTTAGCATTTTATTCTCTGCAGAACCTGATTTTTAAACTTCTTGAAGCAAGGACACTGCAACTTCCTCACTTCTGAATCATAACCCCTAACTCATTGTCTCACACATGATGGTACTTGATAGAGGATAAATAAGTTTACTTCAAAAGGTATTTGGGGATTGAAAAGACTTTGATAGGAGTTTAGGGAGGATTTTAGTTGTTTTCATACCCATCCTTAGATTTTCTTATTCATAATAGGCACACAGCAAAGACTCATTGAATGACTAAACCCATGTTGTGAAAGGCAATTTATTTTTGCTGATGGAGGAATACTCAGTCCCTGCAAGGAAATCCTTGTTTTGAGAATAATCAGACCTGACAATTCAAGGATGCAGAATGAGGACAAGTAGAGGGATGTGAGAAAGATTCATCTTTGCTAAAGATCAACTTGAGCAGGCACTGTGTTAGGTGAATACCAAATCATTATCTCAGCTGATCCCCAGAAAGACCCTGAAGGCAGTTATTATCCACCTCTTAGAAATGAAGAAAAAGGTGTCAGAGAGATGAGGGCATTAACTTCATGTGCAAAGTAGAGAGAGAGTTACAGGATCAGAAATTCTGGAGTGTCTGGTGCCAATACCCTTGCTCCTCAGAACTCTTGGCATGGCAGGTGATGAGGGAAAGGCTAGAAAAGACTTCTATTCTGTCTCCTAGAGAGACACCGACCCATGGCACATACATGAGGGAATGATACTGTTTTAAAATGTACTCACAGACCCACTGGTGCTCTAGCAAGCTGAAAGGTCTGCACAGTGGATTCTATGCAGTGTGTCTGTTTTGAAGGGAAGAATACAGCTCGGGCAGCTCGCCATGTTTGTTCTGCTCTCACAGCACCACTCCCTTCTCCCTGATATTGCTGCTATCAGGCTTCTTCTTCTCCTTGTCTGTGAGACCCTGAGTTTCAGGGCTTGAGTTTTCTGTTTCCCCTGTGTCTAGCTTGGCCCTCAACAGACTTCAAATTGTTGCAACTATAAAGAAAGAGTCGAAGAAGGCTAACCTTCTATGTCATCTTATAGAGGGATGGGGTGCCATGATATATATTAAACACTGTTTGAGGACTTGCTAATCAGGGTGTTCAGAAGGAGGCAGGAAAGGGGACAGGATTACAACAACAGAAACATTACCTGTTAGGACTGAGACTGGAAAGGTAAGACACAAAGACAACTGTGGGACTTTGATTCTATAAGACACAAACAGAGCTATTCACTTATTAACACATATTGTTCCTTAAGAAGAGAGAGTGGCACTAACGAGATCATTGGAGATCATTAGAATTGCTACTCCTATCGCACACCAGAAATAGAGCTGGTTCCTCCTCAGTTCAAGGGATGAGCTCAGTTTTCTGGTCTGGGGAGGTAACGATGCATCTTTCTACTACCTTAGGGGTACTGGTTCTGCAGAAGGCTGTGGAGAAGGGGCCCTGTGGAGCCAAAGGAGTGAATCATGCCACTGAGCTGTGATGGTGATGCTGACACTGCACCGGGTCTGGAGGACAGAACACGGACCAAAGAGAGTGATTCTCAAGCCTTAATATCTACAGGAGCTTGCCTGCCTGGGTTTGAATCTTGCTTGGGGCCTACCATCTTTTCCTTCTTGGTGACTCCTCTCTGTTGGAGCTGGAGTGCTTATCCTGTGCCTGCCCTAGCACTGTATTTGGGAAACTAGACCTATTTGGTTTTACACAGCAAGAGAGGAATTTGCCTCAGGATGAGGTGTGTTTTGAGCCTCACCCATATCTTATTTAGATATGTAGTCGAAACTGGATTTTAGATGCTGGATTGAGTTAAGACATTTAGGGCTATTAAACTGAAATCAATGCATTTTTACACAAGAGAAGGATAGAATTTGGGGGACCAGGATAAAAAATTTCATACTCCTAAAACATTCCATATGTTGGAGCCCTAATCTTCAATATAACCAAAGAGTAGAGTAGAGTGTTGGGAGATGATGGAATTTATGTCTTTGTCAAAGGGGATGAGAGGCCAGAACCCTTTTCTCTTCCTGGGAGGACGTAGCAAGAAATTTGCCATGTGCAAGCCAGAAAGACAAGAAAAGGACCTTTGCCAAGAAACGAATCTGGTGACACGTTGTCCTCGGATTGCCTGGTCTTTAGAATATGATAAACAATTTTTTTTTTTATTTTTAAGCCACTTAGTCCCATTTTGTCACAGTAGCCTGGACAGATAAAGACATCATTAGGGATTTCTTGCTTCCAATGCCGAGCTTGAATTACAAACGAAATTCTGCTAAGTGTTGTCATCCTTGAACAATACATTTGCGAAGCCCATAACTCCTTGTTCTGCTGGAGTTGATGCATATTCACCATTAGAACTGACTAGCATTTCTCCAGACTTGGGATGTTACTGGTGGCTGGCCTGATCCACCAGCTTTATGGACTGTTTTCAGAAGGCTTTGCAGTTTTAGAACCAGTTAAACAATAGTTATTTATCATGGGTCCCAGGATTCCTATGTGAATGGCGAATCATTACTATGTTAAAATACTTCAATGATTTCAACTGAAAAAGAGTTTCTCAGAAATCTAGGCCTATAAGCACTATTATAGGTTATTTAAGAGAATTTACAGGCTTGACCCTACTTTGTTTGGGACAAGAGTCATTTTGCTCTGCCCACATGCCTCTTAGAATCCCTGTCAAAGCTAAAACGCTTAGACTTACATATTAAGTCAATATACTTAGCACCTTTTAAGTGCCCAAGATGATGCCAGATATGGAGATCTAGTGGTGAAAAAAAGCAGAAATGAGGTTTGCCCTCCCAGAATGTACCAGCTGGTGGGGGAGGCAGGTGCTCATCAAATAATCACACAAATATGAGCATAATTACACTCTGGGATAAGGACCAGGACGAAAGAACAGTGTTTCACTATGGCATTTAATAAGGAAAGTGGCTGCCTTGGCATGCAGGTTCAGGGAACATGTCTCTGAGGAAGTAATGCTTAGCAGAGGTATTATTGATGTGCAGGTGGTACGAGAACAAGGCAGGAAGACTCTCACAGAAAGTGGAAACACAAAGTGGTAGCTTAGGGGTCTATAACTTTAACAAGCCTGCATAAATTCTAAACAAAGAAAATAAAATGCAATCTAAGTAAAAGCAACTGGCTTGTCATGGCATTAAGGATACAACTCTAAGATCCTAGAACTTTCCATCTGTGATGGTACTTTTAAGTTCTTCCAATAAAGAAATGTGGGAGCCAAGACTAATCTAGGCAGTGGGAATAATAGGTCCAAAAATCTGTGATTAGATGAACTGTATTCATTACAGGAACTGGAAGGTGCTAGTAAAGAAGGAATACTGAGTCAAAAGTGGGAAGGAACAAGCTGAGACAATTATTCCAACATTTTGGAAAGCCAGTGAAGAAGGTTTTAAGGTGGTGATGATGGGTTATGTGTGGTGTGGAAATAGTTTGTGCTGTATGACAAGTGGGTCTAGGAAAACCGGGAGGGAATTATTCCAGCAGGTAAGAAGAAAGGTAATGAATGGTGTTCATAGCAGGATGGTGGAAGTAGAGAGAGAGAAGAGTCTGCACGTACAAATCTATAAGAGAAGTACCAGAAGGAACAAGGGCCAGAGATAGGCATGCCACATATACACTATACTCTTATTATAAGATTTTCTATAACTTTATACTAATACCATCCTGGGCCTCAGAATACCCCTTATCTATCATGGAAGCCTCCAAGACATCCCATAAAGGAAAAAAAAAAAGCAGGACTCTGTAAATGTGAAGATTAGGTAACTGTTCACAGATCTTCCAATTCTTATATCTTGTGGTTTAAAAATTTTGTCATCTTAATCTTTTGCTCCTTTCTCTTTCAAATGCATAAGATTGTCTTTACTAAAATTATACTTGCTGGAAGGAATCATGAATGATACTTATGCCAGCAGCTTGATGACAAATAGTTGTGACATCTTAAATCAGGGGTATGAACCAGAACCACCAGGTGTCTGTAGCACAAAAGGAAAGAAAAAGAATTTCTCACTGGAAGTTCCCCCCAGAGACCCAAAGACCAATAATGAAATCAGTGTCAGAGAGGAAAGTGCCTTGGATGATGGTAATGATGATGATACTCATAATAATTCCTTAAATTCATTTAGTGTCTTAACATGCCGTGTCTCATTTGACACAACAACCTTGTGAGGTATGCCAGTTCACAGAAATGAGCAGAGTGAGCCCAGGAGAGAAGAAAAGACACAGCAGAGCTTAAATAGACGTATGTGTTCATTTACCTGACAAATACTTTTAGAAGCCCTATAATGTGCCATGTGGTAGCATCAGTATAAGAAACAAAGTCTCTATTCTCATTGGGGTAAAAAGATAACAAAATATATAATAAGATGATGTGCTAATATACAGCATCAATAATATCATATCACATAATAATATAACCTATGATGGACTATAATCTAATAATTATTTGTAATAAATTCTACAAAGAAATTAATCGGACTGTTTACAAGTAAACAGAGAAGGTAATTTTAAATGGAATAGTCAGAGAAATTTTCTTGATGAAGTGACATCACAGATAAAGAAACAACAATGACCCAGTAACTGTAGATGCCAGTTCTGCGAAAGGGCTGGACTTCTCTGAGAAGAAAATGGAGACCAGTACATTTGGAGCATAAGTGAGATGCAAAGTGCTATGAGAGGAGGTGGGAAAAACAAAAGAGCCAAGACCAAAAGAGCTCTGTGAATCATGGTTAGGAAACTGGCTTTTATTTTAAGTGATGGGAAGCCTTTGAAAGGTTTTAATCAGGAAGGTGATAGCACTTGGCTTTAGTTAGAAAAGAGTACTTTGCTGGTGGCTGCATCATATACCACAGGGTGGCAGACCAAGTAGGAAGCCACTGCATGCAAGAAGGGTTTCATAGCTTAGAAGAGAAACACAAGAAAAGAGATGTAAAGACAAGAAAGGATAGCCATCCCACTCCAGTCCAGGAGCTGTGGGCAATTGTCAGCTGCAGGAAGAAGGAAAGTCAGTTTTTCTTTAAGACTGGCCCTTGCTAAGCTGACCATGCTCCCTCCAGTGGAAGATTGTATATCCAAGAATATCTGACCAATATCTATCCAATAAATTGGGCCTGATATAAAAAAGAAAAAAAAGATGATATAAAGTTGGGTGGGTATGGAAGCAGGGGTATATCTTGGGGAGGAATTAAGAGGGAATATGCTCAAAACATATGTGTTAAATTCTCTCTCTCTCTCTCTCTCTCTCTCTCTCTCTCTCTCTCTCTCTCTGTCTCTGTCTCTGTCTCTCTCTGTCTCTCTCTCTGTCTCTCTCTGTCTCTCTGTCTCTCTGTCTCTCTCTCTCTCTCTCTCTCTCTCTCTCTCTCTCTCTCTCTCTCTCTCTCTCAGACAGAAAGCAAGCAAGCAAGCTAAAGAATAGACAAGAATTAGTGATGAAGTTGGATGTTGGCTGAAGGATCAAATCTCTTTAATTTTGCATATGGATAGATTGAATCTTAGGGAAACAGAGACAGGAAATGACTAAAACAAACTTAAATCTAAAGCTTCTGAATCTGGGAAGAAGGTTAATGCAGGAGAAGGTGGGAGGAGGCTAATGGGGAATAGCAGGACGCAACTGGTCTGATGGGGGAGAAAAGAAAAGGGGGCTCCTTAGAGAAGGGTAAGGGAAATAAATACAGGAAAAGGAGGTAGGTTGGTAAAATAACAATATAGATGGCTGAAAAATCCAAAAGGAATCATATTATTAACTATTTGCTAAAAAAACACCTGTAACACATATAACTTGGTATATAAATATACAAATGGAGTTTTAATGACTTTTTCTCATCTGGCCTGACAATGCTCCCTCTAAAAGCTGAAGATCACCTTAAAAACCCCAGTACCAGACATAATTACTCCTCTTTTGAGTTGTTGGGCAGGGCCAACAGACTCCCAAATCATATAGGCTATTGGTGTTGTCCTTCGTTACTCCCAGAGGTAGAAGGTAAGTCCCTACTGCTGAAGATGCCATGCACTTCAGAAACACGACCCAGAGGGATGTTCTTCCTTTCCTTGTCATCTCTGGTGTTATATTTCTCGTCTAAGCTACCAAACCCCCTCTTGTATGGTCTCTTATTTGCTCTGTCATCCTACCAGACATACCGACATAGCCAACATAGTAATCTGTTTTGGGTTTGTGTGTGTGTGTGTGTGTGTGTGTGTGTGTGTGTGTGTGTGTGGTTTCTTTCTTTTTTTTCTTTCTTTCTTTCTTTCTTTTTTTTTTTTTTGAGACAGGGTTTCTCTGTGTAGCCCTGGCTTCCATGGAACATACTCTATAGACCAGGCTGGACTTGAACTCACAGAGTTCCACCTCCTTTACCTCTCTAGTGCTGAGATTAAAGGCGTGCTTCACCACCATCTGGCAATAGCTAAAATCAAATGGTATCACCTTCCTGATTAAAACCCTTAAGTGATGGTATCCCATAACTTAAAATAAATAAAATAAAAATTGACCCGAATGCTTCCTCCCTGAGGACTAGCTTTCATGGTACCAGAAGATGCCATGCAAGCTTCCAAAAGATTGAGACAACCAACAGTCCTACCCAGCTATGATGCCTATGAACCACATCAATGGCCAGGATGGCATGATAACCTTACAGGTGCAATAGAAGTACTCATATCTTTATGATAACCAACAGTTCTCTAACTAGACTAAAGACCCACTCAACAGGAGGGATACCATGCTTGGCATTGGAAACCTATTTAAGTAATCAGTACTACTAAAATCACAATTGTTGAAGGAGAATCTACAATCATTAATTTACTAAACCAGCACAATCCCTAGCATAATCTATAAACATTTGTCCTTATACCCACAGACAAATGTAGTCTCCACCCCCTCGTCAAGGAAGGTTCTCTTTGTAACAGATGGAGACAACTAGAGAAAACCACAATCAACCAAGGTACAGAATTGTGGAGCCTGGTCCTAATGGATACATCTACAAAACAGTCCCACTCTCAGGGATCAGGGAACATTGCAGACAAAGGGGCAGGAATGATTGTAAGAGCCATAGATAGGATGAGGGACTATCTATGCTGTGAGGTTGTATCTCCTAATAATATCAAAAGATATGTCCGTAAAGTCTCACCAATATGATCACCCAAATATTTGCATATGGACAAATGCATATGCAAATGAGGAGAACATTGACAAACATGCCAAAATGCATGGAAAAAGCACACAAGGCCTCAACCCAACACAAAGAGCTATAGGCAACTGAGTAAAAGTGGGAATGGGAGAGATGGACCTTCCCAGGGAAGAGCACGCCAACTGGTTTTTCAGTGCCAAATAGTCAGCCCTAAACACATATACACCATATACACAAGTAACATTATGCGGACTCCACAGGTTATATTTGAGGATATATGTATATACAAATACATATATGCATGCAATAACAACTGCTGAAAAAAGAGGTCATGAATTTGAAGGAGAGTGGGAGAGGGTTTGGAGGGAGGAAAGGGAAGGGAGAAATGTAATTTAAATACAGTCTTAAAAAATGAAAACCCAGCCGGGCGGTGGTGGCGCACGCCTTTAATCCCAGCACTCGGGAGGCAGAGCCAGGCGGATCTCTGTGAGTTCGAGGCCAGCCTGGGCTACCAAGTGAGTTCCAGGAAAGGCGCAAAGCTACACAGAGAAACCCTGTCTCGAAAAACCAAAAAAAAAAAAAAAAAAAAAAAAATGAAAACCAACTAATTAAACAAAAGCTTCTAACTTCACATACACTGTTTTCCCAGTGCACTGTGCATCTCTTCTTAAAGTGGGTGCCCAGTGAGTGGTGATAGAGTGCTCAGTTGAGATGGATACATTACTATCAACTGGGGGGATTCATTCATACATGGAAGGGGGCAGCTCTGAACATTGTGTCAGGAGTCTGGAGAGATGGCTTAGTAGCTGAGAGCACTGACTGCTCTTCCAGAGGATCTGTATTCTAGTCTCAGCACCCAAGTGGCTGCTCACAACTCTCTGTAACTCCAGTTGTAGGGGACTTGACATGCTTTTTTTTATCTCAATGGGCACCATGTGTAGGCAAAACACCCACACAATCAATCAATCAAACAAACAAACAAATAAATAAATAGAGAGAAAAATAAATAAGTAGACAAATAAACAAACAAACATTAAATAAATAATTGTATCAGATTAAGAATCCTGAAACTGGCTTCACTTTGTGCTCCCCTCCCAGCTCTGGATGGGTCAAGAGGAAGAGATGGGCTTTGTTCATGCTGAAGCACATGATGGCTACTTTCTGTTGACCCAGGAGAGAGAGAGAAAGAGAGAGAGAGAAAGAGAGAGAGAGAGAGAGAGAGAGAGAGAGAGAGAGAGAGAGAGAGAGAAACATTTTGTAGCTTCTCAGAGTCAAAGAGGAAGAAATGAATCTGATGTCTAGTTTGCTCCAGACTCTTCTCCAGATTAATGTTGACTTGTGATTTCTATGGGATATTTGGGGGCTGTGGCCAGTTAAAGTCCACTCCCCTGGTTTGCTCCTCACTTTACCCCTATGCCCTATTGATCATGAATAATTCTTTGTTAATGTATGAACATCTTCATTTCTCAGCTACATGGCTGCCAAGAGCAGAGAAGCCTGTGTGCTCAGTCCTTAACAGAGAACCAGCACAGCATACACATTCTGACACAGTGTAGTGAGAAAAATGAAGCTGCTACCTGAATTCTCACGCTGACTCCTCAACTTTTCAAATGGTTAATCAATGGCAATTTCACAAGATTATGAAGTTTAAATGAGTTAACATGCATGTAAGATGCCAAGCAAAGCATAGGAGCTTAAAAAATGAATGAAGGCCGGGCGGTGGTGGCGCACGCTTTTAATCCCAGCACTAGGGAGGCAG
The DNA here is from genome assembly GCF_007827085.1 of Peromyscus californicus insignis. Lineage (NCBI taxonomy): Eukaryota > Metazoa > Chordata > Mammalia > Rodentia > Cricetidae > Peromyscus > Peromyscus californicus. The sequence continues at coordinate 40,225,655 of NW_026294573.1, forward strand.
AGCCAGGCGCATCTCTGTGAGTTCGAGGCCAGCCTGGTCTACAGAGCGAGATCCAGGAAAGGCGCAAAGCTACACAGAGAAACCCTGTCTCGAAAAAACAAACAAACAAAAAAAAGAATGAAGATCTACATGTCAAAAGGTTTCCTTTGTTCGACATTATTAGATATGAGGAAAATGTGAACTGAAATCACAGTAAGGTATCATCACTATAGACACATCACACTGGCTAAAATAACAAAAAAAATAGTGACAATGTTAAGTGTTAGCAAGAATACAGGGCAACCAGAATCCCTATTTATTGCTGGGTGGAGTGCAAATTGGTACAATTCCTTAAAAGCATAACAAAGTTATTATACGACCCCCAAATCCTACATCTTACTACTTCCCTTAGAGAAATGAAACTATGTTCTCACAGAAACAAGGACAAGGAAGCTCAATAGCTTTTATTCATAATTGCCTAACCTAGCTATAACTCAAAGACCTTCAGTGGTGAATGGATAAAAACCTGTACGACTGAACAGAACTCAGCAATGAAAAGGAAGAACTATTGATACATACAACTTAGATGGAATGTTAAAAGCATTAAACAAAAAAAAGCATTAAACTAGTGCAAGAAGCCATCCTCATAAGGTTATAAAGCACATGATTCTGATTTTAATACATTCTTGAAAAGATAAAATGATAGTAATAGTGTCTAGATCAGCATTTGCTAGAATAAAGTAGAAAGGTGTACTTGTAAGGGGGGCTGGAAGTGTTATGTATCATGACTATGACTATGGTTACATAAATACACTTGTGTTAAAATTTAGAGAACTATATATTAATCTAAAAAAACATAAATTAACATGTCAACCATCCTAAGGTGCACCTTTAACAGAAGGTAATGTGCTGGCTACTCAAACTACCTCTTACCAAAAAGCACAAAATGAGAAGGAAGGAGTCAGATATAGACAGTGTCGAAGTATATGGATGCCCAGCTTTGTCTAGAAGTTTCTGAAGCTTGAGAAGCTATTTCATTTCAATTCAGTCCTGAACTTTCAGAGGCAATAGCTTCCCCCTCCCCTCTTTTAAAGCTGTGCTAGTAAAACTGTCCCTGCACTGAGCCAGCAATAAATCTACAGAACGCTATGGTAATACCCATGGAGAAGGCGAAAGGGGCCCCCATAAACCATGCAATTTGAACTACTACAGATGTTGCAGTGGGGATTTATGGTTTTCTATGGATCCTTATCTCTTCTTGCCAGTTTCTGCACACTGAATCATATGCTAGCAAAGTCTATTTTAAGACTCATCATTTTTTTCTTTAAATATTAAAAAAAACTGTGGCAATTAATTTTTCCATACTGTTCTATCATGACAAATAAATGTGAAATGCATGTTTACAGAGCACATGTAATTGCATTTGGGCACATGCAAATGACATGCAAATCTTACATTCTAAATGAGTTTGTTTATCATTCCTGAATTCTAATCCAAGGACCTCACTTTTTAAATTCAGTTTACATTCTGACATGTATACAAATGAGTTCGACTCTGGAAAATAACTTAATAAACTCAGGGTTAGCGATGCAATTAGAGGAGGCATCTGGGAGCTATAAAATCTAGGAAGCAGCATTTACATCTTTTTCTGCATTTGAGGTTTCAATTTCCCAGCTCCAATCCTCTCCCTACCAGGCTTCACCCCCTGCACCTAGCCATCCTGCTTTCCATCATGTCAGCTGTCCCATCATTTGAAATCACTTCAGTTTTTAAAGGTTTGTCCTGAGGGAAGGGAATGAATGCATCTCACTGAGGAGGCTTCACTGACTCATTGTCCCCAGTGTAGTATTTTCAAAAACTGACATCAAGTGATAAATGAAATGAAAACTAACAGAATTAACATCGATCAGGGCTTTCGATTCGAGTTTCTTATTAGTATAGTTGGTCCCATTATCCTCGGGGTGCTAAACTCTTCCTATGGATTTTGGCTTTCTAAGGAAAGCTATGAGCATCACAAATCTGATTTGTCAAAGGACATAGAGAGAAGAGACAACGGGAACACATTCTTTTTCAGATGACATGAAACAGAACCACAAAACAAAGTGGAATGGAATTTTTCCAGAAAACCAAAAAGGGCAGCACAGGATGCAGCAATCCCTACTTCAAGGTAGCTAGCCAAGAGAATCAAAAGCGAGGTCTCCAGAAGGTGTTTGCACACCCATGTTCATTGCAGCATTGTTCTCAGTAGTCAAGAGAGAAACAGCTCAAGTGTCTGCTGAGCAAGGACTGTATGGACAAAATGTGGAATACTGAGATAGTGGCCTTACAAAAGAAGAAAACCTTTGTCACATTGTACAGCATCGATGAACTTCAGGGATGTCTAGACAGCCACAAAAAGATGAACACTGGCACTCCACACACACAAGGTATCTGAAGATTTGAGTTCAGAGAAACAAAGCAGAAAAGTAGTTACTGGGTGCAGGAGGTTTGTCTCTAAAGGAGATGGTGCCTCAGTTTTGTTAGGTGAAGTTCCTAGAGATCTGTGCCCAACTGCCTAACTAGATTTAACACTACCTGGCTGGACACTTGAAAATGGCTTAAATAGTAAAAGTAACATCAACAACAAACTGTCCAGGGCAGAAAGTCCTCTATAAAGGTACCTGTATAACAAAATGGCCTTATATTAGTACAACAGTGGCTAATATTTACTTAACCAATAATTAATTAATGTATGTTTTTGGAGACAGAGTCTGCTCAGTATGTAACCTAAGCTAGCATTGAACTCATGGTGATCCTCCTGCCTTAGCCTCTCAAGTTCTGTAATTATAGGAGTGTACCACCATTGTTAGCTTGAGTTACAGTTTTAATAAAAATAGTCATAACTAAATATTTTTATGATTTCAGAAACCATCATAATGAAGTGATATTTTGCTTATAGAATATAGAGGTTTCTAAAGAAGGTATTTTAATAGAAAACACTTGAAGGTAGGCATGTTAAAATTGAGCCTAAAGAACTTTTTTCTCTATTTTAATTAAAATTACCTTTAATTGATGAGAGGCTAGACTTTGAGTTTATATAATTGGGTAAATGTTATAGCAAAATTTAGCCTACCACTCATATTTTTCTGTGGCCCATAAGCTAAAATGGGTTTTCACACTATTAAATAGCTAAAAATAATCTAATCCAAAGCAGAATATAATATTCAAATTTCAGTATTCACAATGAAATTTTATTACAACATACACATTTTAATAGACATAAAAATAAAATAGAGAATACAATGTACACTTTCAGGATTTATTTGTTTTAATTTATGTTTGTGAGATAGAGTCATTGTATGTAGCCCAGACTTACCTGGAACTTCCTGTATAATCCCAGCCTAGATCTTCCTGCCTCAGTTTCCTGAGTGCTAGAACTGTAGGTGTGCACCACCAAACCTGACTCAGAATTTTGTAAAACAGCCTCATTAAGATGCTCTATTCAGAAAGGCCCTCTGAGATGGCTTACTACAAAGTTCCCATTCTATGGATGAGAAAACAGAGGTACAGGAAAAATACTTGCGTTGAGTCCTGGCACCTTCTTTCCCATAAGAATTGTCAGACCCAGAGAAGATTCAAACTGTGACTTAGCTCCATTTCTTTCTGACCCTCACTTTTAGTTCCATTTGAATATTATATTTATCACACACTGTGATCCTTTCCAATGTTTGTTACATGTAAACTTTATAACTGTCTTGTGCGCCAGTCTTTAGGGTACTACCCATAGACTGTACAGCTCATCCTTCCTCTTTTCTCCTTCCTCTCTGCACTAGCCATGCTGGTCTTTGTCAGGTTATCTATACATCTATGGATCTCCTCTCTCTCTCTCTCTCTCTCTCTCTCTCTCTCTCTCTCTCTCTCTCTCTCTCTCTCAATTTGACACAAGCTAGAGTTATCTGAGCAGGGGAAACCACAATTGCTTCCATAAATTTGGCCTGCAGGCAAGCCTGTAGGGCATTTTCTTAATTAGTGATTGATATGAGAGGGCTTAGCCTATTGGGGGTGGGATCATTCCTGGGCAGATGCTTCTGGGGTGCTGTAAGAAAGCAGGCTAAGAAAGCCAGTATATAGCACTCTTCCATGGTTTCTGCTTCAGTTCATGCCTCCAGGTTCCTACCTTTCTTGGGTTCCTCCCCAACTTCCTTCACTAATGGACCATTACTGGACATATAAGATGAAACAAACCTTTTCTTTCCCAAGTTGATTTTAGTCATGGTATTTTATCAGAGCAATAGAAACCCTAACTTAGACAGGGTTCAGAGTCCTATGGTCTGCCTATTCCTGTTGTAATCTCCTAGGACTCTAACTTTGCCTGTTATGGTTAGACTGTCAATTTAATTAGATGAAGAAACATCTTGGATTAGAGAGAAACATCCCTGAATGTGTTAGCAATAACATTTTCAGAGGATTGGTGGAGCCAGGAGGGCCATCCTGGATGTGGGTGGTACCATTTCATGCGCTAGTGGCTCCCAATGGAATACAAAAGGAAATCAAGGAAACCAACTGTACTCCTATATTTCCTGCTTCGTGGCCTCCCATGTTGTGAACAGTGAGCTTCTACCATACCTTCCTTGCCATAATGGACTGAACCTTCTGGAATAATGAATGACTCAAAATAAATGTTCCCTTAAGGTTTTTTTTTTTTTGTCAAATATTTGGTCCCAAATACTCAAAACAGAAATAGTTACAAAGAGTGGGGTCACTACTGTGACTAAAGCTGACCATGTGTTTACTTTGCCTTTGGGACTGGTTCCCCAGAGGAATTTGGAAGAGTTTGGAGATGGAGGCCCCACAAACACTAGATTGCTATAGGCAGAGTTTAAAGGCAACTCTGGTAGAAACTCAGAAGACTAGAATGTTGTCAAAAATGTGGATAATGAAAGCTAGGTTGATGAGATTTCATATGGGAATAAAAATTCTGAGAATTGGAGTAGAGGCCATTCATGTTACATTCTGGAAAAGAAATCGTCTATAAGTTGGCTGTGTCCTAAAAATTTGAATGAAGCTAACATGGTATGTACCCACTCATAAGTGAATACTAGAAATAAAGCAAAGGATAACCAAACTACAACCCACAACTCCAGAGAAGCTAGCTAACAAGAAAGACTCAAAGAGGGATGCATGGACCACCCTGGGAAGGGGAAATGGATGAGATCTCCATGAGTAAACTGGGGATGAGGGATATGCAATGGAGGGTAGGGGATAGGGGATGAGAACATAAGGGAATGGGATGGTTGAGCTGGAACAGGGAGGGAGGGGGAAAGCAATGAAAGAGATACCATCATAGAGATATCATGGGGATAGAGAGAAACCCAGTGCTAGGGAAGTTGCCAGGAATCCCCAAGGATGACCCCAGCCTGGACTACTAGCAATAATGGAGAGGGTACCTGAACTGAACTGCCTTACCCCAGAGATCAGACTAGCAAATGCCCTGTCATCACAGAGCTTTTCTCCAATGACTGATGGAAGCAGATGCAGAGATCCATGGCCAATCACCAGGCAGAGCTCCAGGACTCCAGTCAAAGAGAGAGAAGAGGGATTCTATGAGCAAGTGCATCAGGATCATGATGGGGAAACATACAGGGATGACCAAACCAAACTATTGGGAACTCATGAAAGTTGGATCAATGGCTGTGGAGCCTACACGAGACTGGAGACAGTTGTGTAGCTTGATCTACTTGGGGAGCCCCCTGGTGGTAGGATCAGAATCCATCTCTGGTGCATGAGTAGGCCTTTTTAAGCCCACTACCTATGATGGGACACCTCCTGCAGCCTTGAAGCAGGGGGAAGGGCTTGGACTTGCCTCTACTGGAGGCATTGCCTTCTTGTGGGTGGGAGTGGGGGATGGGTTTGGAGGGGGAGGCTGGGGGAGGCGGGAGGAGGGAAGAGAGGGATCTTTGATTGGTGTATAAAATGAATGAAAAAGTTTTCTTAATACAAATAAATCAATAATTTAAAAAGATTATAGACTTAAAAGAACAGCAAAAAAGAAAGTATGGACTAATTAATTAATTTGGTGGCAGAAAATTCAAGACATTTAGGTTGTAGCATGGTTATTGATGGTTGTCTTTAGCAAGGCTTACATGGAGAAGTAGGAGCAAAAAGAAGAGCAGAATTTTAAAACATGAAAGGTTTGGCAAGTAAGGGGAAGCCAAACACTGTGCAGTAGGACAAGACGAAAGGTACTTTGATAGTGTTTCAGGAATTGATAAGACCCTACTTATCATAGTATAAAGTATAGAACTATAAACACATTTAAGATTATTTTCCTTGATGAGACAAACATGTCCATGGCACCTTGCTTATATAGGGCTACCTACAACAGTTTTTTCTTAGGTCCAGCTACCCAGGCCCTCAGAGGCTGTTGGAGCCATGGTCCACAGGGACCACATTTCTGCTTGAGCTGGGGGAAGAACTTAGCATTGTCTACATAGTGCTTTTTTGCAAGCATACATAATCCAAGAGTTACATAGCCATGGAGATTTCCACCAAGATTCCAAAGAAAAGCCTGTGAGACTGGGAAGATACACAGTTTCCAGGTTGCCTAGTAGGTGCCCTCCATCAGAATGAGCACAACCCACCCAATCCCAGCTTTTCTGTATGTGTGTCTGTCATTTCTTCATTCCTGTGTTTCCCTAGACAGGTTTCTAAGACCAGGCCATGCAGGATGTGGCACTTCATACACAAAGTGAAACCGACTAGTTCAGGTATGGGGAGTTTCATTTTATATGGAGATATGTGTCCAAATGGTGAAAGGCCAGAATACTGTCCAAAGGAGGGTTTGTAAGGAAATTCGACTGAGCAGAAAAGCATGCCATAATGATTTCTGATGTCATGATGCATGGGATAAGCAATTAGCAGACAATATTATCAAGCATTTTTAAACTACAGAACTAGCTTCAATCCTCTTCAACCATCTTCTTTGGATCATTCCTAAATAATTGTCCTGATTAATGTCCACATCAAAGGTGCTGCAATTTTCTTGTAAGATATATTTCTCTCTTTGTACCTGTCACATTGCCCAGTAGAAGGATTACTCTATCAAAAACATCTCCATTCTTGTGTGAGTAGATGAAATAGTTTAAAGATGGCATTTCTATAAACCAAAGAGAGCAGACTTTGGAATAACATGCCTAGTCACTTACACAACCTCACCTGGGTGATTTGGAGTAAATGAAATAACACGTCTACATTTTAGCCTTTTCTTTTCCAAAATAGTGTAGTAATATTTCTAGTTACAGGATGACAACTAGGATTCAGCAGGGGTATATGCTTATTTCACATATAGATGTGATGTTATGCTCTACAGATGTGTTGGGCTGCATTCTTAGCTATGCTGGGATGCATGTGGCCTGCGGGCTGCAGGTTGGACATGCCTGATTTAGACAGTTTTGAGCATATGGAACCTATGAAAGAGCCCCTTAAAGTTCATTCCTTCTTTCAACTTTAAAGTTCTGGATACAAATGTTTAAATGTTTGAGGAACAAATGTTTAAGAAATATTTACTGGCTTGAATTGAATTGAATTCAATTGAAATTAAATTAAACAACCTTTTAAAAGAACCCTCTCAGTACCAACCATAGTTTCTGGCACACAGTCTGCTCATGGATATTATGGACTAGAGTTCTATAGTGGCTTGGTTCCAGGACTGGGAAACACGAGTGGAAAAGAATATAGTTCTCAGAGGAGCCTCAGAGAAGAGTCGCATGCTCACTCTGCCACCATTGTTTCATCAGAACAGCTGCTACTTACAGCTACTTCCTCATCCATGGCTGAGAGAGAGGCCTGATAAGTCGCTTTCACCCCTCTACACTTATATGAAACAAAGGACTTGAATTTGGGCTGTGATACTAGGGACACTCAGAAAATCACATCCTTTCCTGCCTGGGCCTAGACAGAGTTGTCCCTGAGCAGGAATGTGAAAAACAACCATTCCTCTTTTTCATCTTGCTGGCTTCCCTTTGAAGTCCCTTTACTGTGACATTGAATGGGTCACAACAATTGCAAACATCTGAGCCATTATCTCATTGTTCTAAACGACCTATTTTTGCCACTGGCTCTGTAACTATTTCTCTTTAGGTGATTTCTGAAGAATTTCATGGCCTTAATGAGTACATCAATTATTGTTCATGGAAGAGCCCATGTTTCCTTAAAGGTTATATGAAGGTTGATTGCTATCTTTGAGCTTATATCCAGCAAATCTATCTCAGCCTTATGAATGTACTTGACCTTTTTATAGGTACAGGGGAAAAATAAGAGAACAAAAGTTAATTTAGACTTCTATAATACAACTTTTTTTCTAAAAGAAGTGAAAGGGCATTGAAATCGATATCCTCACAATAACATGCTCATGAATGTTGGGACTCGATATTCTCATTTTGCTAACTCGAGATTGGGGATTCTGAATAGTTTTCAATCCCGCATTCTTCTGGCACCGTGAAGTCTGCTGTATTGTATCCACACAATGCCACTGCACACTCATTATGGGAGTACCAGTGGTCCTGAAAAGGTCAGTTAGTTAGAAATGTCAGTATTCAATGGAGATACGCAGACCTATGTGTGCGTGGATCCAATTAGAGCAGCCAGGCAACACTGCTGAAACCCAGAATCCTAATGAGGGAGTAGAGGAAAGGTGGCAGTTCTAGCTCCCCCTCCCCGCCACGCCACATACACCTTTTCTCTGTATTAAAAAGAGTGGAGATTGCTTTTCAGCTACCCTACATGTAGGTGGTTAAGCTTTATCAAATTCCACTTAGGCTCCAGGTGGGCTGGGAGGGGAACCCCAGCTTCTGCAAAGGCCTAGAGCAGGCCCAGTAATGAAGAAGGTGGAAGCCATAATTTAGACTTCAGGTTGGTGAAATGCATTGTGCTTCAAAACTTACCCAATAAGAAGAAAATACCATTCTTATTAAATTCACTTGTAAGCTCCTACTGTGTGCCAGTAAAATCTTGCAGTAAAAGCTTGTCTTTTTTTTTTTTTAAATGAACTCAAGGCAGTGGTGCAAACAGACATTAAGAGTGAATTAAAATAAGGATGTACATGTTTCCTGAATTCATCTGTACTGGTATTGGTATGGTTTTTACTTCTAATTTATCATAGCTATTTGGGAAACTCCAGTGGTCACGACCCAGCAAGTTGCAGTGATGTTGAATCATTATAAAGTTCCTAAACATTCTTTCCACTTCAGTGTTTCTCTTATTGATACAGTGCAACACACTAGCACCTGTGGGTGGTGGCTGTGCATGGGCCACTCTAGCTGCCTCTGCTTTCTTTGTTCTTGCCACTAATCCTTGTCCAAACCTTCACTTGTCCCCAGTCAGTAGTTAATCTGGTGGTCTCTGGGCCACACCTCAACCACAGTGCTCTCTCTCTCTCTCTCTCTCTCTCTCTCTCTCTCTCTCTCTCTCTCTCTCTCTCTCTCTCTCTCTCCCCTCTCTCCCTCTCTCTCCCTCCCTCCCTCCCCCCTCTCCCTCTCTCTCTCTCTCTCTCTCTCTCTCTCTCTCTCTCTCTCTCTCTCTCTCTCTCTCCTGGTTTTCTTATTATAAAATTCAGGTTTATTTAATCTGTACTGCTTGATACCACACATTTGAACATTCACATTCTCTGAGCAGTCTCAGTCAGAGATTTATTGGAAAAATTTGCTCAAATAAACAAACAAAACCCCAGGTTAATTCCCTTATAAGTAATTCAGGGCCATCCTTTAAAAAACTTAGGAATGGTTTTACAACAGACACAACTAGACATCTAAATTAAGAATGTAGTTGGTGGGTGATGCAGTGAACAACATCCTGTTTAACAAGCTCATCTTCTCCTTGTTTTTTTTTTTTTAAAGGAAAAATTTCTAAGGGACATCCATCCACGCATCTATGCATCCCTTGCATCCATCCATCCATCCCATCCATCCATCCATCCATCCTTCCATCCAAGAGTAGATTTTAGTTGGGCTGGGCTGATTCCCCTGGTGGTTTTAGTCTCTAGGGAGAAATACACCAGGCTTGTAAGGCAACAGTTCAGAATCTACCTGGAGAAGAAGAAATTATACTGAAGTGCCGAACACTTGGCACTTGAAGTGCCTCTTGGCACTTCAGAGAATTGACTAATGGGTTGGGTCTTGTGTAGTAGGAAAAAAAAAATAGCAAGTACACATAGTGACCATCCCCAGGGAAGAATAGCCTATAGCCACAATGGACATTTCCAAGGTCTTCATATGGGTCACACACAAACATTATCTCATCTAATACTCATATCAATCCCATGAGGTTTGAATTATTAGCTCTATTTTAGTGAGGAAATAACTAAAGTGCTGAGAAATTGCTTTTTTTCCAAAATCATATCAAGAGAAAATTATAATGATGTGAAGGGGGATTTTGATTCCCATTTCCACTGAAATTTTTCTTCTTCACTTTTTTGGGTTATAAAAAACTTTATTTTTCTGTTCCCAATAGTACTGAATGAGCAATGGTGATGGCAGATCGGTAAGTTTTTTCCAAAAAGCAAAACTCCCATATTGCTCTAGCCCATCCTTATCAATTTCTTGATGAGATATTTTAGACCTGAGCATGAAGGATGTACACTACTATCCATGATATGCCATTGGTTACTTGGACCCTAGGAATTTCTCATCTATGTACATGGATCACACCTTTGCCTCAACTCAGCATCAGTTCCACACTGATTTACCAAGCATGTAGAGGGCATTGGTATAAGTAGGAAACTAGGCAGTGAGCAACAAGCTTCTTTTCCTATATGAGAGAATCTTATTTTTTAATAGGTCATTAAACAAATATAAGTCTTGTGCTTATGACCAATGCAAAGGCCCTTGTAGTTTTAGGTCTATGTTAAGACAGAAGGATGCTGATATACAAATAAGGCTCTTTTAAGATGCTTTGCCTTCATGTATGACTGGTGTACCACATATGTACCTGGTGTCCATGGAGGTCAGAAAAGTGTGTCAGATATCCTGGGACTAGAGTTCAGACAGCTGCAACTGTCATGTGGGTATTGGGAATTGAACCCTGGTCCTCTAGAAGAGTAGTCAGTGTCTTAACCACTAAGACCATCTCCCTGGCCCCAAATATAACTATTTTAAATGAAATAACTAAACTTCTTTCTATAAAACTTTTGCTAATCTTAATAAGCTGGACTATCCCCAATATATCTTGAGATTAAGGGGAACTTCCTTGGAGGTTGTGAGAAAAGGTAAGTGGATCTGAAATAACAAAAGAGAAAAAATTTCATCATCACCATCATCATCATCATCATCATCATCATCATCATCATCATCATCATCCTGATAGCCAAGCTAGTCCCTAGTGTCCACTGAAAGATTCTCATTTCCTGTCTTCTACATCCTATACATTTATCTGTTCAGAGAATAAGGTTGGTTTACACAACTGACAGTTGTATTATAGATACTTTATGACTTTTCTAGATTTGGGTATCTACTCTGCTCTTTCTTGGATTGGCAATGTTGAAGGAAGTCAGTTCTCATGTTGTAATACAAGAAGCCCAATAAAGAAGTCTATGAGGCAAGGAACCGAGGTGTACTGCCCAAACCCAGTACCAATTCGCCATCCACGTGGGACAAAATCATCTTGAGAGACAATTCTCTACTCAACCTTCCAAATAAGTACAGCCTTGGCTGACATTGTCATTGCAACCTCATGGTAGATCCTGAACTAGAGTCTATGCAGCTAAGCCACCACTGGAATCCTGACCTACAAGAACTATGAGATTATCAATCTTAACTCCTCTTTGAAAGGTCTCAGGTCTGGGGTGATCAGTGATGTGGCAAGGCAATCACAGTAACAACTAAAAATATTTGTTTCTAATTTATGTGGAATGTTCAGATTACTATGCTCATAATTTTATATAGATCCTATTTGATTTTCACAAAGTATTGTGGCCATATTGCTATTTTACTAATGGCAAAATAGAGGAAAGGCACAAATGAGCTTTCTCAAAAAGCTAATGGAACAGGTAGATTCACACACACACACACACACACACACACACACACACACACACACACACACCATCATCATCATCATCATCGTCATCATCACCACCACCACCACCACCACCAATAACAACAACTACAACAACAACAACTACTACTACTACTATTACTCCCACTCAAATAAAAAATCATAAAATTGAGGGTTTCCATCACCCTTCAAATCATGTTTTTTTATTTTTTACCTCATGGCTGGGCTGGAGTGACTGCAGCTGCTCTGCTTCAAAACATGTAGCTTTACATACCTACACAAACATAGCTTGATGTTTCATAGGAACAGAGAAAGACTTATATTGCTGCACACTTTTAGTCTGTGTTTTTTTTTAACCTTTAGCCCCTTATTCCACAAGAACCAATATTCTATTAAAGCCAGATAAACTCTTGTTTTCCACAGAAATCCCATCATGAAGATATGTTATCAATAGAACTTCTGTTTTAGACTTTAATGTTCATTACCCATTTGTTCTCAAATGTATAACATGCTAAGGGCTCTATTATCATGACTATCTCTCTTAATCTACATTTCATCCTTATGAAATAGGTATTACCATCTGTGGTAGTTTGAATCAGAAATGTCTCCTATAGTAGTAGGAATTTGAACACTTGGTCCCCAGTAGACGATACTCGTTTGGGAAGGTTTGGAGGTATGATCTCGCTAGAAGAAGTATGTTACTGAAGTCAGGCTTTGAGAGTTTAAAGATTCACACCAATTTCTAGTTCTCTCCATTTCTAGTTCTCTCTCTCTCTCTCTGGTTCGTGCTTATGGTTCAGTATGTGAGCTCTCAGCTTGCTGCTCTAGCCTGTCTGCTGCCATGTTTACCTGTGATGGTGATAGACTTGTATCCATGTGGAACCCATAAGCCCAAATAAATCTTTCCTTTTATAAGTTACCTTGGTCATGGTGTTATAATATAGCAAAAGAAAAGTAACCAAATACCATCTATTTTTGATAGAAAACTAAGCTCCAAGGCAGTGAAATGACCTTTATAGAAACATGGATTTCATAAGTAGTAGAATCTAGACTAGAGTCCATACATATTGGGATCCCTGACCCCTTCTTTACATTCTTGACTTGTAGCTGAAAATGCATCCTAATCTATATCTGCTAAGCACAGGACATAATCTTTATGGCTTGTTATTTCCAAGGCCTTGCACCCACTCATAATGTTCTTAGCCCTTGATAAAGGCTCTTCCTTGAGTTCAAGATACTATATTATCTATGCCTAGTAATGAATCTTGTTACTGCCCAGAAATTCTGGCTATGGAGGTCCTAGAACTTTTTCATGAAAAAGGTGAAAAGATTGTCTTACTCAGCATTTACTGTTAATTTGATACTGTCTGAAATCACCTGAAAAAACATCTTGAGTAACTGTCTTTATTAGGTTGGCTTGTGGACATGCCTATGAGTGACTGTCTTGATGATTAGCTGATGCAGGAGTGGCCAGCTCAATGTAGGGTGGCAATATCCCTAGTCAGGTGGTTCTGGGCATATAAGAAAGCTAGCTAAGAGTGAGCCTAAGTGTGAGTGAGGCAGAGTAGCTTGTAAGCAGTGCTCCTCCACAATTCCTGTCTTGAGTTCCTACTCTGATAGACTGTGACATGGAAAAGTGAGTCAGTTAACTTTTTTATCCCCAGGTTGCTTTTTGTCAGAGTGTTTTATTACAGCAATAGAAAGTAAACTAGAACAGACTTTGGTACCACAATAGGGTATGTTGCTGCACTGGATCTTAACATATGAATTTTTATGACTTTAGGGTATTTTGTTGGAAGACTGTGGAGGATTTTGGACCTTTTTACTGGAAAAACTGTTGAGTGTTCAGAGCTTAATGAACTGTTGTAGGAAACTGGAAGATAATGCAAACAAAAATGTGGACTATGGAAGTCTGGCTCACGAATTTTCGGGAGCAAGGACTTAAGTACTGAATTAGGTACAATTCATTTGATAGTTTGACTGAGAATTTTTTATGTGCTGGTCATGTTGGATCTGAAGAATCAACCATCAATAACTGTGAGGTGAAACTTGTACTTCACTGGGTCCATGGCTACTGGTGAGCTGGGGTTGAAAAATCAGTTATGATTAATAAGAGATCAGCACCATTAAGGTTAAATCTTCCAGAAAGTATTTCCTCAGGGTCAACACACAAAAGTTGTGGTTCAGAGAGGTCAAGGATTCATCTCAAGCTGGCAGCTGAACTTGGCAATATGTAAGAATCACTTACATTGTACTGGTTTTGAAGCCCTGAACACTACATGATTGAAGGTGCCATGGAGAGAAACTGAGGCTTGCCACCATGTGGCACGATTGGGGTCCCTACAGAATGGCTCTGAGAAGACACTGGTGAAAAATGAAGCCTCAGTTACAGTGGAGACACGAAGATATTAGAGATGCTAGCACTATAGGACATTTATCAAGGCCAGTGACTGTGTGGGTGGAACCAGCCTTGGCCTAAAGGATAATCTACTTGTGCTGTGTGTGGCAGAACTGAAGAGGTGGGGTTGTCCAAGCCTTTTTCAGCCCAGAAGATTATGAATGAGTTTCAGATGCTGGACACTGGGCTACAAGATCTCTCCTTATACTACTAAAGTTTGGTTTTTGCTTAAGTGCAATTGTTTTATGCTCTGGTTCTTCCCTTTTAGGATAAGAAAGTATATAATTCAGTTTTGATTTTACAGGAGTCCACAGATAAAAGACTTTGGATTTTTAAAAGATACCTTGGGCTTTTAAGTTCTGACTTTAAAGTTTTTAAAAGTTGGACTGCATTTTATATTAGAATATAAACATGAGATCTTTGGGACAAAGAATGAAAGGGTATGACTTAAAGAAATGTAATGTGTTTGTGCTTTAAGTTGACAAGGAGTGGGGTGTCCTATTAACATTAACTGTCAACTTAATGCAAGCATCCTAGAATCACCTGCAAAATTGAGTAACTGTCTTTATTAGGCTGGTCTATTGGCATGTCTGTGAAAGAGTGTCTTAATTACTAATTGATTTAGGAGGACCTTGCCCACTATAGGCAACACTATCCATGAACAGGTAGTCTTGGGCTGAGGGTCCACTCAATATGGGGGAACTGATGCCTAATACTGTGAACTTAGCCAACTACCCATGGTTAGAGAGGTCATAGACCCTAGAGGAGAACCTACCACTGCCATTTTCTAAACCAATATAGTTTTTAATTGTATTCTAAATACTTATCCTTATTCTCATATATAAGTATAACTCTCACAGACGTCTCCTTTCTTTCTCTTCTTCCTTCCTTTCTTTCTCTCTTCCTTTCTTTCTTTCTTTCTTTCTTTCTTTCTCCTCTCTCTTTCTTTCTTTCTCTCTCTCTCTTTCTTTCTTTCTTTCTCTCTTTCTTTCTGCAGCAGATGGAAACTATTATAGAGATCCTCAACTGGTCAAATGCACAGAATAAGTGGCAATGGGGTGCCAAACCCCAACTGATATATTTACAATGTAATCCCTACATCTAAGGCTCAGGGAAGATCACAGAAGAGTGGGGAAGAAAGTTGTAAGAGTCAGAGGACTAGAACGCTTGTTGTCAGATAGTGTCTTCTGGACATGACAGGGAATCTGAAACCCATGAAATATCAAGAATATGGTTGCCTAAACAAGACCTGCACAATGACAACATCAATATGTACCAATGTAGATATGGACAATTTTGCAAGGCTTACCAATAGATGAAGATCTATAGGCAATAGTCTCTGAGAGAGGCTATTTTCTCTAGGACATGTACCCTATTTTCACATAGGTTATCCAATCCCAAGTGTCCTAGACACATGCACATATGAACACTAAATGTATCCATTAGGTTGTATATTCAAAATGTAAGTAGTTATGGATTTGAGGGGTGGGGCACAGGGAAAGTTAGAGGGATGAGAGTGATGGGTGGAAATGATGTAAATAAAGTACTCATGTTTGAAATTCTCAAAACACTTTTAAAAACAAAAAAGAAGTTTAGTTAAGCATGATTCTCTGAACAGGTGAGACAGATAGTGAGACAGACTGACAGCCAGCAGCATTCTCCAAGACTCCTGTTTTGAGTTCCTGTCCTGACTTCCTCCAATGATGGATGTGACCTAAAGTGCAAGCCAAATAAGTCCTTTCCTCCCCAGTTGCTTTTGGTTAGGGTGTTTTATCACAAGAAAAACCAGAAGGCAAATAGAACAAAGAGTATGGTAGGACAAATCCCTATATGCTCTGTTCTCAGACATTCTAATCTGATGTATTTATTGCCTTAGCTAGGCCACAGAGATAGTCATTGTATGATGTCCTGTGATCATTGGCCATTTCTAACCAATGTCAGGCCTCAACTTACCCCTCAATTTCAGGAGTAGGGTTTATCATCCAACTCTCAGCCAATTAGCAAAATAGATGTAAATTTTTCTTTTGGTTTTCTTTTAATTTAATTTAATTTTATTTTACAATACAATTCAGTTCTACATATCAGCCATGAATTCCCTTGTTCTCCCCCATCCTGCCCCCCTCACCTTCCCCCCAGCCCACCCCCCCTTCCCACCTCCTCCAGGGCAAAGCCTTCCCCGAGGACTGAGATCAACCTGGTAGACTCAGTCCAGGCACGTCCAGTCCCCTCCTCCCAGGCTGACCCTGAATAAACTCCAGGTTTCAAACAGCCAACTCATGCAATGAGCACAGGACCCGGTCCCACTGCCTGGATACCTCCCAAACAGATCAAGTCAATCAACTGTCTTACCCATTCAGAGGGCCTGATCCAGTTGGGGGCCCCTCAGCCATTGGTTCATAGTTCATGTGTTTCCATTCATTTGGCTATTTGTCCCTGTGCTTTATCCAACCTTGGTCTCAACAATTCTCGCTCATATAAACCCTCCTCATTCTTGCTAATTGGACTCCCGGAGCTCCACCCAGGGCCTAGCCATGGATCTCTGCATCCAGATCCCTCAGTCATTGGATGGGGTTTCTAGCACGACAATTAGGGTATTTGGCCATCCCATCACCAGAGTAGGTCAGCTTGGGCTGTCTCTCGACCTTGCCAGCAGTCTATTGTGGGGGTATCTTTGTGGATTTCTATGGGCCTCTCTAGCACTTTGCTTCTTCCTATTCTCATGTGGTCTTCATTTACCATGTCTCCTATTCCTTGTTCTCCCTCTCTGTTCTTGATCCAGCTGGGATCTCCAGCTCCCCTAAGCTCTCTTTCCCTCGACCTTTGCCCTTCATTACCCCCACTCATGTCCAGGCTGTTCATGTAGATCTCATCCATTTCTCCATCATTGGGCAATACTTGTGTCTTTCTTGGGGTCCTGTTTTCCAGGTAGCCTCCCTGGTGATGTGAGTAGCAGTCCAGTCATCCTTGTTCCACATCTAGTATTCTCCTATGAGTGAGTACATACCATGTTTGTCTTTCTGAGTCTGGGTTACCTCACTCAGGATGATTTTTTCTAGATCCATCCATTTGCCTGCAAACCTCATGATATCATTGTTTTTCTCTGCTGAGTAGTATTCCAGAATATATAAGGAACTCAAGAAATTAGATATCAAAATGCCCAACAGTCCAATTAAGAAATGGGCTATAGAACTAAACAGAGAATTCTCAACAGAGGAAACTCAAATGGCTGAAAGACATTTAAGGAATTGCTCAACATCCCTAATTATCAGGGAAATGCAAATCAAAACAACTCTGAGATACCACCTTATGCCTGTCAGAATGGCTAAGATCAAAAACACTGAAGACACCTTATGCTGGAGAGGATGTGGAGCTAGGGGAACTCTCCTCCACTGCTGGTGGGAATGCAAGCTTGTACAACCACTTTGGAAATCAATATGGTGCTTTCTTAGAAAATTGGGAATCAATCTCCCCCAAGATCCAGCTATACCACTCTTGGGCATATACCCAAGGAATGCTCAATCATACCACAAGAGCACTTGCTTAGCTATGTTCATATCAGCATTGTTTGTAATAGCCAGAACTTGGAAACAACCTAGATGCTCTTCAACTGAAGAATGGATAAATAAAATGTGGTACATATACACAATGGAGTAGATGTAAATATTTTAAAATGAGTTTATAGTGACTCAATTGCAAAATAAGAAGCCATAGATTCTGCTAGAACTTCTGAGAACCATTTTCTTGCTTTTCCCTATTGAACTAGAATTGGAATGATGTAGTTTGCAACAGCTACAGTCACTGTGAGACCACATGTGGCCTGGGAATGGATTCAACACTGAACACGTTGAGTTAGGAGAAGAAGAAAAACAGACCCTGTCCGTTAAGCCCTATATCAAGATGCATAAAATGTCAGCTTTATTTCTGGATTATTCATTTACATGAACCAATGAATTGTCTATTTTTGCTAAAGCTAATTTAGATTGGAATTGAAGAATTCAACTTACACAGTTTCAGTGCCTTAGTTTTAGTTTTTGTGCCTTGAATTGTAGTTTCTTTAGCCTAAGGACCTGCATTCACCTAATGCATACAGTCTTCCTAGCTCCTTTACACCTTTCTTCTTCATTCTGATGGTGATTTTCATTTTACATCCTTCCTATAGGTCAGCCTATCAAATGTAAATATTCTAAAATGTGACTACTGAGCATTTATCTTCAACCTCTCAGTTGAGTCCTGGGATCTGGCATCTGATATTGACTTTCTCAAATAAATATCTACATGTGTATTATTCAGTTTGTGCCCCCAAGGATTAGAAGAACAAACATGCTTCCCCCAGCCTTCTTGTATTTCTCAGATTCTTTAGTTTGCTATTACATTAATTTTTAAAGATAAATAAGGTCTTAAGTAACTCAGACTGGCCTCAAACTTACTTTTTTGGTGCTTTTTATTACTGTGATAAACACCATGACCAAAAGAAACTCAGAGAGGAAAGGGTTTGTTTCTCTTTTACTTCCTCTATCAAAGGAAGTCTGGCAGGAACTCAAATCAGGGAAGGAGGTAGGAGCTGATGCAGAAGCCATGGAGGAGTTCTGCTTACTAGCTTGCTCCCCATGGCTTGCTCGTCCTACTTTTTTATAGCACTCAGGACACCATCCCAGGAGTGGCAGAGCCCACAGAGAGCTGGGCCATCACACATTGATCACCAATAAAGAAAATGACCTGCAGACTTCCATGCAGGGCAATTCTATGGGGGCATCTTCTTGGTTAACATTCCTTCTTCCCCAATGACCCTGACTTGTGTCAAGTTGACATAAAAACTAGCCTGAACACTTACTATGTAATCAAGGATGGTTTTGAACTCCAGATTCTCTTGCTTCTACCTCCCAAATACTGGGATTGCAGGCATGCTCCACCACAGACAGCTGTCACTGGAATTTAATAAACTGAATAACACTTGAAGCTGATGTTTTCTCTTGTTGATATAGGAGATGGAGATGGACAAAAGTGATTAGAGGTGGAAGTATAAATTTACAACCTTTTTTAGAAAATGAGTTGGTAATAAACCTCAATAATTCCTTAAACATTAATGTTATTGGGCCCAATAATTCCACTTCTAAAGTAATTTGTATAAAAAGTTATGCAAAAGAAGTAAGATTTTATTTAACCTATTATTAGAATATACTAATTACACATAATAATTGGCTTCATTATGACAATATCCATGCATGTACACAAGGTATTTTGATCATATTTACCCCCTATTACTTTCTCTTATTTCCTTCCCACTCTCCTTGATCCCTTTTCTCTAACCAGCCTGGCCCCCTTCTATTTTCATGTCTTGTTTTTGTTTTGGTGACCCAATGAGTTTAGTTAGAGTTGTTTATTTGAGCATGGGTGAGGAAGGGTTATATACCACTGAAGAAAATATCTCCCCATTTCTTAGCAATCATTAACTGCCTATCAATCCTCAGAGAGTGGGACCTCATAAGCACATATTATGGTAGAATTGTTTATAGGAATAAAATGTCAACAAGTAACACAATGCTTGAAAATAGCACTTGTTTGGTAAATCAGGATACATATAAAGTATTAGATCCTTAAAAATGTGTTTTTCTTTGACATGCTCATTGAATTCTCATGGATCTAGTAATTCCATCCCTAGTAATCTATGTTCAGACCACAGTCTAAAATATAGACAGGTATATACATGAGTTGAGAAATTATTCATAAGTTCGAGGAATTAGAATGAAGTTAAATATCCAACGTTACTGGCATAGGAAAGATTTCTGTTGTTATACTAAGTCAAAAGTCCAGATAAAATTTCATGTTCTATATGATCTCATCTATGTAAAGTAAAATTATACATGCACAGAAAAAGAAAAGAAGTAAATACATTAAAATATTTAGTAGTTATTGCCTCAGGGAAATAGCTGCTATTTTCATCTTTGTAGCAGTTCTGTGTTTCTCAGATTTTGTAGCATGGACATGTACAATCTTTTTTTAAACAAAAAAAATGGTTGTAAAAAGATGGTAAGAATGTAAAATACATAGCAACATGAAGATTGTTTATGAAAAATAATGCTAAGTGAAAAAAGATGTATATGAAAACTTACTGTGATTGCAATTATGTAAATATGTTTCTGCACAGAGACAAGAACTGAAAAGGAAAATGTAGAAATAGAATTAGGCCTTGTATTGTGCTAGCGCTGTGGATTAGGAGTAATTTATTTTTCTGCTTTAAAGATGTTCTTGAAGCCGTTTTTAATGATGTGGATATATTTTTAAAAACATCTCCTCTGTGTTCCACTCTGCTGTCTGCTCAGCTTTATAGGTCTGTGGGTCCAAAACTGACTCTACAGTGAGAACAGCTAGAAATGTTACAAGTCTTTGTTCTTCAAAAGGGCTGAGTTTATATGTAAGCTACTTGAGTTGGAGATATTCCCCAAAGCTGTCATGTAATGGCCTTCAGGTTGGACCCATCAATATTTAACATAATATTATTTTTAACAAACTTATGAAAGGAAAAAGAACTTTGTGGACATTTTTCTCCTGGATATTTCTATGATATATAGGAAATCAAATGTCTCTCCAGGATGCAGCCTAGCTAGTAAGGAAGCCTCTATGACTATGATGTCCTTGGCAGTACAGACATTCCTTGTCCCTATCAACATGGGTATGGTGGCCTTCTATCTGAGAAAGAAGACTAAGGACTAATTACATCCTGAGCTTACAGATGTATCTACAGTGGGAAAGAATCTAGCATCACATAGTTTGGACTTACCCTGACATAATCATTTACTGTGGACATTTCTTCTATTTCATAGCAGCTTGGTTTGTTCACCCGTAGAACAGGAAAAATACTCTATGCCTCACAGGGTAGTGGGGAGAACTGTGTACAAATATACACAAATGGCTTAATATAAACTTTCCCCTGTGCAGACAGTTCTTCAATGCCAGTTTTTAGTATATATCATTGAAAGCTATGGCATATGACAAGAGTTATAAGAAAATTCAACAGACAAATTATAACCTTCCACAAAGAGTGCTGAAGAAAGCAGATGCCTACATTCAGAAGAGTGAATGTTACAGACTCCTCCTTTATATCTTATCAGAACATTAACTCAAAGTGGGTCAGATACCTAAACATAATAACTAAAGATACAAAAACCTCTTAGAAGAAAATGTAAGAGTACATCCCTGTGATCCTGTGTTAGATATGACACAAAAAGTATAAGCAATAAAAGGGAAACTAGAGCTGGGGCAATGGCTCAGTGGGTTAGCACCTGCCATGTAAGTATGAGGACTTGAGTTTGGACCCCAGCACCCAATCAAAGCAAGTATGGTGGCTTGCATCTGTAATCCCAGTGCTGGGGGCAGCAGAGGATAGGCGGAGGAGCTGGCAGATTTCTAGAGCTCATTGGCTAGTCAGCCAGCATGGCTAACCAATGAGCGGCAAGCTCAGCAACAGACCCTCTCAGAAACTAAAGCACAGAGAGATCAAGGAAGAAACCTGACACTGACTTCTGGCCTTCATATGCACATGCATACACGCATGCACATACTCACAGGAATATATCTACACACACACACACACACACACACACACACACACACATATGAGATAGATATATACGATAACCCCACACACACACTCATGAGAAGTGATAATTTGGACTTCATCGAAAAACAATATTTCAAAGAATAGTATTGAGAAAGTTAAAAAAACCACAAAATTAAAAAAATAGCTGCAAATCCTCAATCTGATAAATTTGAATCCATAATCCACACATGTAGAATACACTAAAATCCAACAATTCAGTAATAAAGTAGGAAATATAATCCAATTAGAGTGTGGAAGAGCAAATAGCACAGCTATTTCTCCAAAGAAGCTATATACATGCTTTATAAGCTCATGAAAATATAGTCAGCATTATTAGACACTAATGAAAACACATTTAAATCACAGTGAGATATTATTATTTTATACTCACTAGTATGACAATAATAAAAAGACACTAACAAGTGTTGGGGACAATGTGGAAAGAATAGGATTGTCCTGTGCTACAGCTGGGAATATAAAATGGTGCAACTGTTTTGTAAAACTTTTGTCAGTTTCTCAAAATCTTTATTCTCAAATTTAATATGTGGGCAGTGATTCCATCCATAGGTACATGCTCAAAAGAACTGAAAACCTATGTCCAAATAAAACTTTGACATAAATTTTTATAGAAGATTATTTAAAACAGCCTTAAATGGAAATGATTCAACATTCCCATCAACAAATGAATGGGTAAACTGTGGATAAACTTAAAATGAAACATTATGCAGCAACAAAAAACAATGAAGTTCTGATACACATTACAACATGGGGAAACTTGGAGATAGTACACCAGGTAAACAGAAGAAAAAGCCAGTCACAAAGACCATATACGGTAAGAAACCATTGATTTGAAGTATGTACAATGGGCAAGTCCTAGAGACAGGAAGTACATGATTGGTTACTAAAGGATAGGGTAAAGGAGAAATAGGCAGTGATCATGAGTTTGATATGTAGTTTTTGATGATAATCTGGAAGGAAATGATGATGAGTGCATGACTGTGAACATACCCAACACCATGCAAAGAGGTGAAATTTTACGACATATGACCTATATACTTCAATAAAGTCTTCCTTTACAAATCCATGGCCTGCACTCTTAATGTGATTATGGAAATATTAAAATCTTTGGAGAAGTGTGAAAAAGTATATTAGTCATGTCCAAATATTCTAGTTGTCCTAATGGGCATGCCCTGCCCAGTGGGAAGATTATATACCTACACCCTGTTGAGTTTAGGAATGGCTAGGTGACTTGCTTTTTTAAAGGAAATTTGGATAGAAGTGGCTATTTCTAAGAGCTGATCAGGGTAGATTCACAGCTCAGCATTACTCCCTTTCTTTCTGCCTAAAGGCCAGCAAGGCAAGTGCTTGCCGCATCATCTAGCAACCCCACATACACCCGGCACCTATTATTTTTGCATGAGGTGAATAGCTTCCAATTGCTAATAGCTGAAAATCTACCCCAAGGGCTTCCTCTGACCACTGAAAAATTCCATATCCATATATTGGAACTGGAGATGTCAAAGAAATAACATTCCCACCTACTCTTTGTCTTTCAAAAGAAGCTGTCTGAGACTTGTTTTCCATACTGACTTCTGGTGTTCTCCACCGGGCTAAGAACTAGTCCCTCTGTGACAGCCTGCTTGATGCTAAAGTTTTCCTCAATAATTCTAGGAATTTTCCTAAAGAAATAACCAGAGAGGCTTGCAACAGTCTTTATAAATATGAATGTTCAGGCAGGGTCTAATTGACTAGTTGCTCTGGAGGCTGAGGCAGAAGGATTGCAAATTCAAAGGCTGCCGGGTTATAGGGTGAGTTTATGATAAGCCTGAGTAAGATCCTGTTTCAAAATATAAAACAAAACATGAAAAAGAACTTGCGCTACAGGTCAGTGATAGAGTGCATACCTAACATGCTTGGGGCTCCAGGCTCAATTCCTAGTATTCTGCAAGTAAATAGATAGATAGATAGATAGATAGATAGATAGATAGATAGATAGATAGATAGATAGATAAATTCCATTGTGGATTTACGAGTAAATAATTAACTGAGTAAAAGTCAATAGAAGATTAAAATATTATGGCATGACTTTCAGCTTTGTGACATTCTCAGAAAATATTTGATAACATTATGGGATGTTCACGCTACTCAAATAAAGAGGGTTTACATAGTGTATTCTGATTTCATTTTAAAATACCTTTGTATTTGTATATTCAAGTACAAAAATAATGTTTTTGAAACCTGTTAAATGTTTTATTTAGCAAAACAATACTTCCTTATCTTTTCACAGAAGATGCTATAAAGAATGAACTTCCTAGCCAGGCGGTGGTGGCGCATGCCTTTAATCCCAGCACTTGGGAGGCAGAGGCAGGTGGATCTTTGTGAGTTCGAGGCCAGTCTGGTCTACAAAGCAAGTTCCAGGGCAGCCAGGACTGTTAACACAGAGAAACTCTGTCTCAAAAAACCAAAAAAAAAAAAAAAAAAAAAAAAGGAAGAAAGAAAAAAAGAAAAAGAATGAACTTCCTAAACAGTAAAAAAGAAATTACAGCTGGACTCCTGTGTGAAATGACAAATAAGTTCATGCTTCAATAAAATCCTTTAATTTTTATCATATTGGATATATTTGATAACATATGAAGGAGTAGTAAATGCACAGTTACATTCCATTGTGAGAAACATATCCCCATAATGCTGAGATAAGCAAAAAAAAAAAAAAAATGCAGCAAGATGAAGGGTTCTGGGGTTACTGGCTTGCTGAGATCTAGATTTAGAAGCAGGGACAGCAGGTAGGACTTTGCCTTCTGTGGGATGAGAAAGACAACATGACCTGTAGCAGATGGAAACCAGAGACAACTTTTTACTTGGAGCAGGGATTGTGAGTGGGACTCTCCTGTGATGGAAAGAGCCAAGTAAAGAAGATTGTTGTGGAGCTCTCCGGAGAGGGTGTCTATGTATCTCAAGCCTAGAAAAGGTGAGGGATATTGACTCTGGAACTGGAAGCACCCCAACTTTTTGTCTTTGGATCTGCTATATCCCCCAGGTCCTACAATGAAGATGTGGAGGAGAAAACTGCAGAAAACGTCACAGAGGTTGATGTGAGAGCAGGGGGAGCTTTAGCGAGGATGAGAGAGAAAACTAGAAAACTTCCTTTCCCAAGTGAGCATCCAAATTAAAATTTCAAAATCAAATGCTAAAAAAGACACTAAGCAAAATCAACAATTAGAATTTGAATTTCCTCCATATGCAACTGATTT
This sequence comes from Peromyscus californicus insignis, assembly GCF_007827085.1. NCBI lineage: Eukaryota > Metazoa > Chordata > Mammalia > Rodentia > Cricetidae > Peromyscus > Peromyscus californicus. The sequence continues at coordinate 40,250,907 of NW_026294573.1, forward strand.
TGTAGAACAAAGATTTTAAAATAAACATGTTGAGTATGTTCTGAGAAATTAATGGAGACTTTAAAACAGCATAGAAGTCATGGAACAGAATAGGCAGAAATAAAACCAGAACAGGTGGATATGAACAAAGTTAGAATCATTGAAAATGGAAAATACTTATTAAAATATTTCAAGATAGGAAAAAATATAGGCTAGACATGGTTAAAAAGTGAACTTACATTTTAAAGTTGCTTGCAAGAAACTCAATGAAGTTGGAATATAATGATGAAAACTGAATTAATGTCTTTGTCACCTGTCTGTTGCTGTGATAAAACACCATGACCAAAAGCAACTAATGGAAAGAGGAAATTATTTTGGTTCAAGGTTCCAGAGGGATAGATAGCAGTTAAATGGGGGGTGGGGGCATAGTTGCAAGTGGCTTACATCCTCAACCATAGGCTTGAAGCAGAGAGAGCAAACTGGAAATAAAAGGAGGCTTTGAATCTTCAAAGCCTGCCACCTAAGCCTTCCTCCAGCAAGATTCTACCTCCTAAGCCTCCCCAAAGAGTGCTTGCTACCATGTGCAGACCAAGGATTCAAACACCAAAACCTCAGGGGACATTTCACATTCTAAGGATCACAGTTAAGAACAATGAAAGTCACTTGATAGGACCCAACATTTGTTTAATAGGAATTCTCAAAGCAGAGAATCAAAGGAATGGTGGAGGAGGAAAATATTAAAAGGTATAATTTGCTAAAAATTTCCCAAAGCTAAAGAAAGGCATATTTTTTTTTGGTGGTAACTACAGGATAAATAAAAATAAATTGAGTCCCAGACACATGAATAAAAAAAATCAGACCATTAAGATTAAAAATGAATCTTGAAACCTACCCAAGAAAAATAGGTTCCTTAAATTATATTACAGCAGTCTGCTCATCAGCAACTTTATAACATGTAGAGACAGTGAATAAAATTGTCAAAGTGCTGGGGAAACTTCTCAAATTAGAACTCATATCTAGACAAATTACCAAGGAGAAGCCAAAATAAGGATAGTACTGATCAATAGGATTACCCAATGACTCTCATTAGAACAGCGATCACAGCAGTGCTTTAGTGCAGCCACACAGGGAAGGCTTGCGGTACAATATACAAGAGAACACAGAAATTCATAAACCGTGCGGGAAAAGCCACTGGCTAACACTAACAGCACATTTTTTCTCTTTTTATAAAAGGTTAAAAGTTAAAAGTCTAAACAAAAATGATGAGGCGGTGATGGGGCCCTGTGTAACAGATGGCGAGGACCTACCAAGGAACTTGTCTGGTTGAGGATGAAAGGGATTCTGAAGGACTGGAGGTTGTAAGAAAAGGAACAGTATATAACCACAGGGTAATCAGCTAAGGCCAGAAAGAAAATCTATAGCAGCCAGCTCTGCAGAGGAGATGGAAAGAACAAGTAACATATCAAAGTTTAAGACAAAAGCAAAAGCAAAAGGCCAGAAAGCTTCTCGGGGGGTCAAAGCTTAAGGTTAAAAATTCAAGGTTTGCCTGGGCCACAGAATGAGTTCAAGGCCAGCCTGAACAACTCAGGGAGACCCTACCTCAAAGTAAAAAGTTAAAAGAGAAAAAGAGGGCAGGGGGGTGTAACTGAATGGGGGCTATTTGCCTAGCAATGCTGCAGCCTCTGAGTTCAATTCCCAGTAAGATTTCAAAACACAAATTTAAAAGGGAAGGTCAAAGAAATTACATGATATAAGAAGCAAAAGTATGGAAGAAGAAATACATTCAAGTGTATTATTATATTTAAATTCTTATACATGCAAATATATTACTTTTATCTATCATTAATGAGTATGTGAGTATATGTGTCACAGTGCATGTGTGGAGATCAGAGGACAACTTTGTTGTGTGGGTTTTGCCCTTCTGTCTTACATAGTGTATTAGTCAGGGTTACCATTGCTGTGATGCAATACCATGACCAAAAGCAACTTCAGGAGGAAAGAGTTTATTTGGCTTACACATCCTGAATCACAGTTCACTGAGGGAAGACAAAGCAGGAACTCAAACCAGGCAGGAATCTGGATGCAGAAGCTGATGCCGAGGCCATGGAGGGGTCCTGCCTATTGGCTGGCTTGCTCATGGCTTGCTCAATGAGCTTTCTTATAGCACCCAGGACCACCATACCATGTACCCGCCTACCCTTATCACTAATTAAGCAAATGCTCTAGAGGCTCATCCAAGGCCCAGACTTATGGAGGCATTTTCTCAATTGAACTTCCTGTCAGATGATTCTAACTTGTGTCAGGTTGACATAAAAACCAGGCCAGGACATGTGGGTTTCAGGGATCAAACTCAGGTTGTCAGATTTATGTGGCAAGTGCCTTTACCAGATGAAATGTTTCATTGGCTCACCAATGGATTAAATTATGTTATCACAATACAGATCATTAGATTTTGTTTAAGAAGTACAGTTTAAAATCTATAATTACAAACTTCAAAAGGTAAGGATAAAGGGGAAAAGGGGAAAGATGTCTTTCAATCAATTACAAAAATAATATTAAAATTGAAATTTATTTGAATAAAACATTGGAGAGTTATTGGTGAAGAGTAAGACACATAGACCAAAGTTCAGAAACAGATTCTGCATGTAGGAAAACTAATGTAATGGAAGTATATTTGTCACAGGACTGGGAAAGGATGGACTGGATGTCATATGGCTCTGAGACAATGAGTTATTCACATGTTAATTAAAAAATAATGAAATCCCTGGCTGATATTGTATACAAAGATTAGTCATTATTGAGACAAAGTAAAGGCTCAGACAGAACACAAGAAATTATCCAACATTAGACACACACACACACTTTTTGTTTGTTTGTTTGTTTATAACACGGTATCACTATGTAGCTCTGACTGGCCTGGAACTGGCCTCAAACTCAGTGATTTAACTGCCTCTGCCTTTTAAGGTCTGGGATTAAAGGCTAGGCACATGTGTATGTTTTTGTTATGTTTGTTTTGGACATGGTCTCATTCTGTAGCCCAGACTGGCTTTGAATCTGCTGCAATCCTCCCACCCCAGCCTCAAGAACACTGGGGTTACAGGTATAAACCATCACACCAGGCTTAGGAAAATGTTATAGCCAGTTGGGAAGAATTTAAGTCACAAAGCATAGCTCTTAAAACAAGAGATTGATAAACTTAACATTAAATTTACAAAAACTTTCCACATATGAAAACATATCACGGACATCAGCAGCAATGAAAAAGTACAAGGCACATTTGGGATATTTGCAGTGAATATAAGGGATATATTCAGAATAATGAATTCTGAATCAGTAAGATAGAGATGACCCATAGTCTGGACACAAAGGATATGAAGAGTCAAGCCATAGAAGAAATCAAAGCAGCAATGAGCATACAAAAAAGATAATCTACCCTATCACCAATAGGCGACACACATAATAGTAATGCCGGCACCATTTTATGTTCATCATGCTGATTGACAAAATTTGTGTCTGACACATCTGAGTGTTGATGAGTTGAAGAAAGGAAAGCTCTTACACTCGGCTGTTGGAAGAGTAGATTTGCTGAATTAGATAACAGTTGCTTGTTATGTGGCAAATTTGATGCATATAATTAGTAAGTCCTCTTGGGTTATATGCCTAGAGAAATTCTCATATTTATATACAAGGAGACATGCACAACTGTCTTTAGTAGCATTCTTTGTTATTGAAAAAAGCTATATAAATACTTTAAATTAAGATCAACGAAATGGGAAAGTTACAATCCTATGGTATGTGGACTACTACACAGTAATTAAAATGAGTTATGTGTCAACATGAATGGATCTGTACAATATAATAATGAGTATGGAAAAGGTAATGTTATATGGCTTTTTTCCAGTGTGAGATTTAGAGGAATTGGTAACACAACAGTTATTTTTCAAAGCACAGATATTGAAATATTGAATACATGGTTACTTATAGGATGAGGGAGAGAGAATTAAGGAAAAATACTGAGAAGTTTCAATTGCATCTCTTTTTAAAAATAGGAACTCTGGCATAAATGGCTCAGTGCTGATATGGTTATATCTGTTTGTTTCTTTATATTGGGAGTTATTCACGACATAGAAATACAGCTTTGAAAAACATACAGTACAGGTTGTTAACATTTCCAAATTCCAAATCTGTTTCAGAAGGCCCATGGTCTGCTCAGAATGACAGCCCCAGACTGCAGATCTGAGCTCTGGGTCGTTTGGTGATGAGTGAGAGAAGTGCATGCCCACTGGCAGCCCCAGAGAGGCAGCAAGCCCAATGCTAGTGGCTGAAGCTTCTTGGGAATGCAGGGAATTGGACTGAATTTGATAAACAGAGACAGATAACATAAGTGTTTTTGACGTGGAATAGGGTCCTTCTTATAAGCCATGATCAAATGGTGCTTACCAACTCTTCTAAGACAAAGCACACATGAGTAATATCTGTCTGGCCCATTGGAGTTCAGGCTGCACCCTGGGGATCTGTGGTTCCTGCAGTGCTCTCCATGCCACTGAGAGATCAGCAGATCAGAATCTCACAATAGCATGGAAGCAGAGCCCACTTCAGAACACTAGCGCTCCACACATATCTCTTGGGAAGTGCTGACCTAGAAGATATTCTGTTTTCATCTAGGAGGAGCGATAATTATAAACCACTCAAACTCTGGCAGTGTGGAGACACTTGCAATCCCACAGCTGTCTAAAAGGAGCATACTGGGGATGCATAAGTACTCTGTTTAAATCCATGTAGTAGCAATTAGGAGCAGTCAAAGCTAGCACAAAAGAAATACAGTGTACTAGTCTAAAAATGTCATTCACAAACAACCTAAGACAGATCTAGAACCCTCTCCAATACATATGTAGTCATCATACCAGGATGTGACAAGATGTGATGGGATATAGAGGCAGTCAATCTGGGTAGTGTACACTTACTTGAAAAGAACACTCTTACAAACAGGAGTGTCACTAAATAGGATGAGACAAAGACAATCCTTCAGACCTACCTTATTGAGGAAGATGTGACAAGTAACTCAAGTAAGCAACTCTAGTTCTATCATTCCAGCTATGGAATTTCTAAAAATGTTAATCTTATAAGTTTAGGATGTAGCTTATTCTATAGTTAGTTTTCAATGATTTCGAGCCAGGCATGGTAACCGCACTTGTAATACCAGCATTAGGGAGGTGGAATCATGAGGACCAACCAGGAGTTCAAGGTCATTCCTAGCAAAATAGAAAGTTCTTAGCAAAATAAAAAGTTCAAGGCCAGTAGACTACATGAGACCCAGTCTCAACAGCATTAACAACAACAACAATGATTTCTACATTCATTCTTCTGATGGCTCAATTTCAAAAAACTGTATCACATGAAAAAATGTTACCTGAAGTGGATAAATGTACCTTACAACCGTACTCATTGTCCTATACATATACCAGGTAAGTAGCCCCTCTGCTAGGAGTCTGCCTGCAAAGAACAATTTTTCAGGCTTTTTGCTTCCTGGTTCCAAGTATAGCAGGCCTGATGAAAGGTAGGGCCAACACAGTTTGTTTATATTGGCTACTAAAATATTGAATGTCTCCACATTTATTGAGCTGCCCTCTTACATATGACCACTCTGCCATACTAGCTCCTTCCTTAGGGGCCCATTCCTTCACAGTCCAGTAACCAAAGTGTTAATGTTTGGCACAGGAGCTGGTCACTGGGGCTCTTAAATATTTTGAATAACACCCATGGGTGAAGATGAACCACCAACCCACTCACAAATGCTCATGAAATCTCTTGGCACCAATAAAAAGAAAATTGTTCCTCTAGCTCAGTTTGGCATCGATTTTCCAAACCAAAGTAACATCACTAAACTGCTTAACCTCTCCCTGGGCTACAGGTCAAGTCTCAGGGAAAGAAAAGACCTTCTGGTCCCATGGCCACAGGTTTGTTTTGAGACTTGAGTCTCTTTAATGGAGAGAAACAAATGCTACTTTGACCAAACCCTCACAGATTGGTCCTTGCTCATGAACCATCCTCCCTCCCGTCTACAGCACCATGCAGGCAGCTTCTCCATTTCCCATAAGCTTAAAACGTATTCCCAGGAGACCAGAACAATTTCTTGATATGTGATTCCAATGAGTGATTTGGGCAAGAACTTCATTCTCAGAGAATGCAGTTGTCACCAAGAGCAGCAGCCCTGTCACCTTCCATCAACAGGAGGCAGCATAGAGCTGGGAGAGAGAAAGGAAAGTGCCCCTGGTGGAGAAAGGTCATTAATGTGCAAGAATTACAGTTTTCATTCAGGAAGTGGGAGGAGGGCAGGGCTTGCATTTGGAGAGGCTGCAAGGCATGATTCTGTGTAAACTCCAGGCAGAAAGGCGCTCTGTACTTACTCACCAGGGCTGGTTATTGTTAGGAGGTCAAGCTGCCGCTGTTGCTGCAAAAGAAAACACACAGTGAGGGCAGGGATTCACACCACAGCCTAACCTGTGCCTAGCAGGGCAGGGGAGAACTGCAAGACGAAGTCTGGACACACAGAGCAGTGTACATTTTATGGAACATAGTTGTGCTGAGGGTTCTTCCACCCTACAGACAAGGCAGAACAGTAGCCTTTTTGGACATCTAGATAAGCCTATATATACTGTAGTTACCAAGGGGGTGGGGAAGGCAAGGGGAGAATGTGACTTACCCAAGGACAAAGAAAAAAAGCCCAATTCCAATCTCCCAGCCAGGCACATTCCTCTAGACCCCATGCACTTAGGTTTCTCTTTGCCTGAAGTGTTTGCATCAGTTGCTTAACTCTTATACTGGTACCCCTCTTTGCCTTGGGTAACTTGCCTCCTGGGTACTTCATGCTGGTTCAATTCTTGGGAACACTTACAACACCCCAATAAAGTAAGTTGCCGATTATCTGAGCATTCCTTCTTCATTGTAATCCTTACCCTTTGTTCATGTACATCCAATCAGAAATCTAGTTGTCAAGTACACTACATTAAATGAATGAGGGCCCTCGTGTTTGGAGGCAACAGGCTGTGTTTACACTACCTGAGATGATCAACATCTTAGAAGGCCTGTCATCTGGTACAGCTCCCCAACCCCCAGGAAGCTGTGTATTGGGCTGGATGCCATGAGAGCAGAGAAATGGATCTAGAAAGCTCACACTGGAACCACAGTAAACAGTTTCCCTTGAAGACTGAAACCAGGATTCTGTAAGCGCCAGTCCTCCTGTTGAGCTTTTTCTCTTTTCTAAGAGAAGTACTGAAGATCGATTATTCCATCTTCTTTAAAGGGTCACACAAACTTTGTTTTTAGGCTTTGTGTTACAGGAGCTTCTCATCCCTGGCATCTTCTCCAATGACCCCTTGTCTGATTTCACCCCACTCTCTTTATCTTGCCACTTTCCAAGAATGGCTTTCTGAAGTTCAGCTTCAACAGAAGGGAAGTCAGCAATTTTCTTTTGACAAGTGCAGAGTAAAGGCCTGGCACAGTAAGTGCTAGGACCTTTTGAGTCTGAAATGATATCCTACCCAGTGAGTACTGCCCAGAGGAAGGATGATTACATTCAAAGAGGGGACACCATTTGCTCAAAACCATACCTTCACTCACTGGCAGGACCATGCTGGTTCCAGTCCTATCTCTAGAGTCTAAATTATGGCAATCATAACTCATAATAATAATAAGTTATCAGTAAGATGATCTATTTAGTTTGATGGGGGAACTTTTATTACAGGACATCCAACCTTTGGTCACATAGGCTGCCTCTTCCATTAACATAGAATCAATAAGACTAAGAGCTTAGAAGTCAGTGTGTTTGTCCTGTCACCTGCACAATCCCCTCGTTAGTGTCCCCTTTCCACATCCAGCTGTATGAACTATTTCTGTTCTACCTCTTTCCTTGACAAAGAACTCCCTACTTCTTGTTCATTCAGCTCCTGTTACCTCAGCCCATGGTGACAGCTATGTCTCCTTCTCCAGGCTAAATGTACTCAAGTCCTCTGTCCTCTTTTTCATGGGGACCTGTTCTCAAATTTCCTTGTCCTCAAGGTGTTCTCCCCAGCCATTCAACTTTGATCTGCTACAACAAAAATTGCTTGAAGATTTCTCTACTGGTTGATTCTGACTTCTCATGGATCTACAAGCCAGCCTGTATCCCTTTGAGGCCTTCTCAGTAACACATCCCCATTTTCCTGCCAGCTCATAACTCATTCCAGTTGACTTCAAGCAAACAATGCAACTCCAAGATGTCACTGATCTATGTAGTGAGCATGAGTTCTCACGCTGAAATGAAATACAGACTCACACATGCCAGTGAGGGGGAATGCCGGAGCCAGATGGCCTCCTTCCCCTAATGTGGAACCTAGCAGAGAGAAGACTGGCTCAAACTGCCTTTGCCCAAGCCAATCTGCACAGCCTGCCACTCTGCTCGTGCAGGAGAAAAGGATCTAGCAGCCCCCTTTCTTCTGTTTATTTTCATGATGGTCACAAGTAGAAAAAAAAGAGCCTATTTATCCAAAAAGTTTCTAATTCCTTCTTAAGAACTGCTACTAAATGGTGACTCTGTGCTTAGGCTCCAGTAGAGAAGAATGAGAAGAAAAATCTGGCAAGAGTCAAACACACCTGGGTATGCGTCCTGGCTCTTGTGTGTGGGTTTCTATAACTGACTGTTTCTGGCTACAAACTTCAGAATTTAAAAAGACCAAGAGAGGCTTAAAGTCAAATGCAACCAGGTGCTGTACTTATGGGCTCTCCTTTTCTCATGTAGAATTCTCTCCTAATCCCTAGACTCCAGAACAGCGAGGCTCAAGGACACAGCCAGAATTCAAAAGACCCAAATGTTAATGCTGTGCTGTCACACTGCAATTTTTCACACCTGTGTGACTCTTCCTCAATAGACGAGAAACATTGTCCAGGCTTAGAACTACTATTCATCATAGTTACTTCATTCCACTCCGCAGAGGAGCACCCAGTAAGCACTTGCTGAGCTCTGTGCACTAATCTCTAAAGCCACAGCATCCCTTCAAAACCCCATGCCTGTGTTTGTACTTTCCTTTCCACCAGTGCTGTTAGAACTTCTCAGGTCCTCTATGAAATCTCTCTGTTCACAAACTCCCAAGCCACGCCCCCTCCTCCCCTTTCTTCAGCAGAATAAGTACTTTCTGCTTTGTTCCTCCAATGCACCTGGTAAAATCGATCTCATGAATCATGGCTTAATTGCTATTTCGGTGTCTATCTATCGAGTTAGGTCCTTACTTGATGACAGGGCCATGCCATTTCGTTTCTGTGTCTCCAGTGCCCAGGAAGACTATTTGATGTCATCTAGTTCAAATGACTTAACTATTCTGTCATTCCCTCTGCAATGACCTGCTAAGTAGGAATCCATCATCACAGAGAGTAAGCCTGTTCTTCCCTCCCTAAGGCTTTTCCTCTGCCACATCTTCGAGGTTTCTCACTTTTACAGTTTTGCTTCATCATTCTTCAGATAGCAACAAAGTCTGTCTCTTCTAAGAGTACTTCCCCCTTCACCTCTCCCCCAGCCCTGTAGCTTCTACTGTCTATATCCCCTCTGTGGTGACGAATGAATTCTCATTTGCAGATAAACCCTATTATTCCGCAATTGACTAATATATGTGTGCACCACCTAGTGGCACATGCAGGTAAGTGTAGCCTGTTTATGTTCTAACAAGTTCTTCAGATAGAACTGCAAAATCTGTGGTCTAAATGCAAATGAAAACAAAACCATATGTTTGAGAATGACTGCATAACAGCTTTTAGCAAAGAAATGGAATAGTCAAGTAATTACTTTAGAAATTTAAAAAAGTTAAAAATAATAAATGAAAGCAAGAAATGTCATTACTAGAGTAACTAGAATGTCATTACTAGAGTAACTAGAATAATAATCACTGGAGACTGCTGATGGGAAACTATAGCATTTGTAAACACAGGCTACCTGACCTCTTCTCTACTTGTTATGTGGCTCTCATCTAACATAACTCCTCTTCTGTCAGATCTTTCTCAGTCTGCCGAGGCTGGACTGGATCTTACCTGTGACCCACAGGAGCATCATTATAGTGCTCACATGGCCTCTTTCTCAAGGGGCTCACCCAGCACCTGACTAACACAAGATCTGCTGACTACCTGTTACCCTCTTAGACAGGACCCCACTGGTCACCAGTTGAGGTCTTGATCTTTGGACCCCTCTCTTCCAAATGACATATTAGGTACAAACAATAATCGGGGACTGCCTCTATACTTTCCTTCAAAGCCTTTTCTTTTTGAGTCTTGGGCACCCAGGAATTGGGCCACAGAGCATTTGGCCTTCTTCATCTGGAAGGGGTGATCATGAGGCTATGGTTAAAAATGGACTTTTCGTTTTGGTCACGACTGCACTGCAATTATCTCTCAGAACGAAAAGGGACTTAGTGTTCTAGGAGCTCAGGGGCTGGTTTTGTGGAGTTCTGCATGGTGGAAGAGAATAGTCACTGATTATCTGTTCTGTTTTGCTTTCTGTTTTCATGTAAGATAGCTATTTAGGGAACAGCCAGTCTGTCACTGCACAGACGAGATGACTTAAACAAGAGCACCAGTAATCCCTGAGCACTCTCCTGTCACTCCAGAAGCCAGCCATCCTGCAGAGGACCTCAGGATTTACATCTCCAGAAGGGGCAGAGGCACACATTTAGCTTCAAGCCTCAGGTTCTTCTCTTTCCAACAACCCAGCTTCCCTCTCAGTTCCTTTTCTTCCCTAGCCCTACTGTCCTTCTAGGACCCGGACTTTTAACCATTCTCCTAGTTCACATAGCACTGACCTTTCTAAACGCAGTTTCTAATGTCTCTTTCCCTAGTCTAGCCTCCTCACTGGGCAAAGGACTGATCATTTGAAAATTAAATCTGCTCTACTGTTTGAATAATTTAGTAATTCTAATTACATTTTTGATAAAGACTAAATTGTTTAGCTTGGCTTTCAAGGAAGATGTTTTAAAAAAAAACTCAGATTAAGCCAATAGCAGAAAAACAAATATTGCATGACTTCTCTTATTTGTGGTTCCTAGATTTCATATAGATAAATAAAATTATCTATCAATGTATCTATGCACTTATGTATCTATCACTTGAAAGTAGAAATAAATCTGTCTAAGGAGACAAAGCAGACCAATGGGAGGGGGGTAGAAGGGAAGGGGAGGACGGTATGAGAATACATTTAACATACACTATATACAAGTGTGAATGCTTTTCTAAAAAGAATTTGAACAAAAGTACCTTGCATGGGCAGATAACACGACTCCCAGAAGCCATAGTCTATTAAATGAAAATCCCAGTGCCAAGGCTGAGCTGCTTCCCCATGAGTTGTTAGCCAGACAGGTCCCTAAAGTCCTCCAAACAATACAAGGTATTTATTGCCACTGCTCTTGGTTGCCCACCAGAATTACATGGTAAGACCCTGTTGCTGAAGACACCCTATAGTTTGGTTGGTTATGAACAAAGAGAAATCAAGCCATCATGCTGTTGGCTAACTTTCATAGTGTCAGAAGATGGTATGCAGGGTACCGGAAGAGAATTGTTATTAACTGACTTATTCAGCCATGGACCCTTCATGTCACACTATTGACCTGCCAGGGGCTAGATGTGCCCCCTGGCACAACAGTGGCATGACTGTTATGGGAGTAACCAGCTGCTTTCTGATTGGATTTGAAGCCTGTGCCAAAGGAGGGAGTTTACATCTATACCATAAACCTGGTCAAAAGTCTGTGACTGGAAAGACCATAGGCCCTAGTGGGAAGCATATAATGGCCTGTCAAACTACCTTCTAAATATTTATCTGCTGTGCTCAGCAGAATTTCTTTATGCAGTAGGATATAGTTATTGCAGCGAATCATAACTCATCCAAGTTCTGAGAACTGACTTGTTGAGTGTTCAGCCTAAGTGGAACATTTTATCACTCTCTCCAGGACTCAGGGATCACTCTAGAAAAGGGGCTAGAAAGAATATAAGTGCTGGAAGAAGAGTAGAGTGTTGTGCCCCCACCTTTCCTTAAGTATCTATAGGTAGTTAATGGTAGCTAGGTGGAAGGCCCCCAAAGAGCTCCTCTAAGGATCTTTAGATAGTTAGTGGTTGAAGCGAGGAGGTGAGGAGGTGAGTCACTGGTAAGTCACTGATACTCCTGTAAATAACCCCTCATCCACATTCCTATAAGTAACCCTAATTAAACTAATTGGTTCAGCATAATAAATAAATAAATAAATAAGTAAAAAAAGAGAAAGCCATGGAAGGAGGTGGGGAACTAGCTGAGAAGAGGAAGGGTAACGGTAAGAGTGGGAGGGGACAAGAGAGGAGAATGGGGATAAATATAATTAAAGTGTATGATGCATGTATATGAACTCTCATAATGAAGTCTAGTCTTGTGTATAATTAGTATATGCTGATAGACTAGAAAAAATAGCCATGAGTTTTATGAGTTATTTGAAAACTTTTTTTCATTATAATATTTGGAAAACAAAAGTACCTACTAAGTTAAGAATCAAATTTCAAAAATTAAGGTAAGTCCAAGCATGTTGGTTAATGTGTTCTGTAGAAAGGCACAGGTGCCAGAAATAGAAAAAAAAAGTTAAGGAAAATGAAGTAGTGGGAAATTAGAAGGGGAAGGGTTCACTTAGCAATTTCTTCTGATTTCCAATGTTACATGATTATTGTTTTTTATGATTTATATATGTGTACTTGCATGAATATACGTGCAGTATGGGCATGCAGGTACTGTCGAGGCCAGATGGTAGTAAGCCTGCCTCTGTGTGGGTGCTGAGAACTAAACCTGGGTTCCCTCAAAAGGCAGCAAATGCTCTTCAGGTCGTCTCTCTAGTCTCTAAATTGCTGTTTTTGATTCAGGTGGTTTTAACTGAGGAATTACCAAGAGGACTTCCTTTAAAGAGAGGCTAGTTAAAGCAGGTCCTAATGGATGGGGATATTTTACTTTTCCCTGAAGGAGGACCAATTTTAAGAAAGAATAGGAGAAGGGCCCAGAAGGGCTCAGCAGCTAAGAGCTTGTGCTGCACTTGGAGAAGACCAGAGTTTGCTTCTTACCATGGGTTGCTCACAACTACCTGTGGCTTTAGCTCCAGGGGATCCAACACCATCTCTGGAGTCTGAAGCCATCTGCACTCATGTGCACATGCTTTGCCCTCCTCCACACTTATACTCCACATATATAACATAAAATATTTATATTATAATATAAATAAATTTTATTTTTGAGACAAAATCACATATGTAACTGTGGCTTACCTGGAACTAGCTATGTAAACCATAGTGGCTTCAAACTTACAGAGATATGTCTGCCTCTGTCTCTCACGTGCACTATGATCAGCCCAATAATAATAAATCTTTAAAGAAAGAGTAGGAGAAAGAACCAAGACTGGCCATAAAGCCCAGCTAACTTCTGTCTTTGGAAGTTAATATGTCTGCTTATGTTGACATTCAGTTCTTAAGACCACCCAAGCATCTCCCTCACATACTGTTTTCTTATCTTTATATATTTGATTATCTAACAGTCATGTACTAAATTAATGTTATTTGAAGGAACTTATAACAAAATAAAACCAAAAAAATAAAAACAACCAAAGAAGTAGAGAACAAACCATAAAGACCAAAGAAATTAATGCGAGTCTATAACTCACTGTTTCTTTATGCGGAGGCACACAGAGTGAGGGGATTTGGCCACAGCTCATGCACTGATGCATCACAGAGCTGCTGCATTGGAACTAGGAGACCTATCTCTTACGGAGGCTGGATGTTGAAGAGGAAGCATAGAGATGGGGGAAGCAGAAGCAGCATAAGACTTAGGACCAGAGTGAGAAGCCACAGGTCTGATGATGGTAGGTACTAAGATCAATGAGAAGGAATCCTAGCTTATAGACCTGTAAGTGGTTTAGCCCTTGGACAAGTGGCTTCACCTCTAATAGTGTAGAATAGAATATAAAACCTAATGAAAATAAAAGAGCTTTTGATTGGAGAATACTGAGGTCATTATTTTGGGGGGCGGTGTTTTTTAACCCTACATATAATGTGTTAGATACCATATGACATATCCTAACCAAGTGTCTTTTTGTGGCTCTCCTCCTCCCTCCACCCCAACCCTGATATCTCTGTTTCCCCTTGTAGCCTTCCCACCATATTTACTCTTTCTATGTCCCATGTATATTTTAATGAACCCATGCTTCATCACCTCTTATCATTACCCTCTCTTGGTCTCCATTCTAGATTTTTTGATTTTGCCCACACTTACACACACACACACACACACACACACACACACACACACTTAAGAGTACAGAAGTCCTAACATACTCAAGTGTTTAATAAAATCCTTTTTGTTTCTGTTCTTCAGATTCAGAAAGTGCAGAAAGCAGTTGCCAGCAGCTTTGCAAAGAACTGTGAAGGACTGAAAGAAACGAGGAATTATAACCACTCTAGGTGAAGCAACCCAGATCCAGAAAGACATATGCTCCATGTTCTCTTTCATATGTGGATACTAGCTTTGACTCCTTAGATATGTGTTTAAATTGCAGTGCTCATAGAAAGCAGAAGACTAGGAAGGGGCCATGGATGGGATTTCCAGGAAAGGGCCATATAACATAGGTGGAATGAAAGGAGAAAGATTAATAATGGAAAGGGGGACAGGATGGGAGGGTATGGTTGAAGAGGTTGTATGGGGAGATATAACTACCACTAAATATCTTTGAAAATGCAATATGGAGACCTACTAAAGAAACATTTTATATATGTCTCTCTAAGCTATTGGTTTTTTTTATTTTTTTTAAGCTATTGTTTTTAAACCCATAGATTAGTGCATCTTTCTTCCCTCATCAAAGAGGTTTATTTTTAAAATAGGTGACAATTAATGAAGAGACTCATCCAGTCATATGCAGAGAGTAAGAGGCTGTGGAATGCTCAGCTCTAAATGGGACATTTACCTCATGCCCCCTTCCCCAATGCTCAGAGATTGTGTTGAAAGAGAGGATGGAAAAATTCTAAGAACAGAGATGTCTGTAGCAAAACAGTATTTTCCATGCATGACAGGTGTGTTGCACACATTGAACTCTTGCTTGGACCGCATGCACAACACCTGCACAAGATCAAGCCAGACAAAATCCAAGCAAGGCTGGGGAAAGGGCTCATGGGTCCCCACTCCCATCTGAGGAGCTATTGATAATTAATGGCTGTTGGGGGAGGGAGAGTCAGCTTTCTTCAGGGATGTGAGCCTGAAGAGGCTACCTATGATCCAGTAGATGTTCCCACACCCATGTACATACAGGCAACCCTTAATGTATTATTCAGTAGGTATTGGGGGGAGGGGTTGGAGAGGAAGAAATGAGTGATAAATTTGATCCAAACACATTATATGCATGTATGAATATTAAATAAAATATTAAATTAAGCTAAATTAAAATAAATAGTAAGACAAAAAAAGAAAGAAAGAAAAAAAAAGAAATTGCCAGTTAGATTGTGAGGAAAGAATCCAGATCTAATTGTTCTTTGTAAACCTGGGACAGAAGGTATTGTTTGAAAAATGGAACTGTCTAAATTAATTTTCCTGAAACAAACATCTTTGCCAAATAAAAGCAATGCATAATAGCAATCCATAATTAAAAGCAAAATGATATCTTTTGCTATGGGGGAAAAGTATATGTGTTCACCACAATAAAAAGCAAAATGTTATTTTTTTGAACTCTAAGGATGTATGCACACACACGTGTAGCTCTGTCTTTGTCTCTGTGTGGAGACGCCTCTATCTCTATTTTTCATATTTTGCTACTGAAAAAGAAGTTTTCAGAAACAAGTGTCATTCATCTTGACTTCTTACAATGCTGCCAGAATATTCTTAAATTATGTTGCATTTTTCATAGACAGAAACTGGGAAAACAGGGAGAATTAACATTTATTGGATTATCCTTATTTTTCCCTGACTACTTTTCTTAAGCTGTCTTTAAATTATCTCTCTTTCTCTTTGTATGTGTGTGTATATTTATAAACTGGCAAAATCTTTTACAGAAAATAGTCAATTAAGAACATGTTATTAAACATTTACTATGCAGCGGGTGCTTTATTTATGTTTATTCATTTTCTAGGAATTAAATAGTCATTTATTTATTTATTTACTTAATTAGGTTACGAATTAAGACTGCCTTATGACACTTTCACACACATTTTGTTTCAGATGATTTCGAGCCCCCACTCATTCTTCTCTTCATCTCTCTGCCCCAACCTCCTCTTTCTCCCACTGCACCTGTGTCCTCAGCATCTCCACTTCCACTTTCATATTGCCTATGCTTTTGTTTTTTCCCCACCTCTTCTCTCCACATGTCTTCTTTCTATCTCATGGGTCCATTTCTTCTTTCCTGACCTTTACCCACATTTACTCCTACCTAGATAGACGTATTTAGTAATTAGAAATTAGGATTTCCATATGAAAGAGAACATACTACATTTGTCTTTCTGAGCCTGAATTACCTTGCTTACTATATCATTCTTATCATGCAGGTAATTAACTTCCCTTTAAAGATGAAGAAACCCAAAGTTTAGAAAAATTAAAATTTCCCCATTTAGGTAGTGAATAATGGAGTAAAGCTTTAAACAAACCTTCTGACCATGACCCCGTGCTCTTCAAAAATACTATCTAAACAGCCAGAGAGATGGCACAGTGGTTGAGAGAATTTTCTGCTATTGTAGAGAATCCAGATTCAGTTCCAGTACCCATATGGTCACTCACAACCATCTGTAGTCCAGTTCTAGGGGATCCAGCCACATCTTCTGACCTCCACAGGCACCAGGCACAGAAATGGTGCACACACATACACTCAGGCAAAACACTTATACACAAAAAATAAACTAAATAAAAATACTATTAAAATTGTATATAGTATTATTAAATAATGACAATGATATAAAAAAGAAAACAAAAATCTCAGTGTCCAAGTATCTAGTCTCATTTTAGATGCTGTTTTCTAGTTCTTAAGTGTCCATGCTTGCACTACATAGCCAATAATTATGTATTAAAAATAAAGATGTAATCATGGCACAAATATGATGTCGTTATTTTCTGTATTCTGTTATTTTTAGGTCACATTATGTCATAAAAAGTTTCCCAAAACTATTACATAGTCTTTGTAAACGTTATTATAATGAGTTTACAATGTTCCATTTAGTGAAAATGCATACTTTACTTAAATATAGGACATTTAGGCTATTATTATTCTGTTATTATAAATAACATTACAATAAACATCTTCCTGGATGCAATTCCTTTCCTCATTTGGATTAGATTATTTCCCTGAAATGAATACCCAGGAGTGGAATTACTTGGTGAGAACTTATGTAGCCTGTCACTGCTAGACACACATTGCCACATTGCTTTCCAATAGGATCATTCTAATTTATAAGCCCTCAAACAGTGTATGAGATAAAGACTTCTCTATAAACTTGCCAGTATGGGGGATTACAACTTTGAAAATATTTTTATGTGATATAATGAGTACAATACAGTACATGACTCTTGTTTTAGTTCTTTTCTTTTTTTTAAAGATACTTTAATAGTTCTGAACCTTTTCATTATCTTGCTCATCCATTCTGTTTCCTGCTGGGAGAGCCTACTTTCACACTTATCTGCTGGGCATTAAGACTTCAGCTCTGTTGGGATTCTAAACTCAGAGGTTAACAATTGCTCTTGTTTTCAGCTCATCATCTTTGATGACAGATGCTCTCCTTAAACAATAATCTCTCTCTCTCTCTCTCTCTCTCTCTCTCTCTCTCTCTCTCTCTCTCTCTCTCTCTCGTTTCCAAAGATGGATTTCAATGATACTTGAAGACACATTTAGACAGTGTTGAAATAGTCCACTGTGGATTATAGATACTCTGATAGTTCCTGTCCTTTAATTCCCCTATGGAGATTGATGTTTTCATGTCCCACAATGCAAGTAGAGCTCTGTACTTCGAGGGTACAGATTTGCCATTGTGTAAGATATACATAGTACCTCCTATGATTCCCCTAGATTCTCGATTTGCAAGATGTTGCAGAACAGAGTGGTTTCAAATCCTCATCAGCATGGGGAATTTTCCAGTGTAATTATACATATTTATAATGTACACTGTGATGCTCTGCAGCAGGTATACATTGGGATATAATATTGTTCTAGTTTTATTTCTGTTGCTGTGATAAACACTATACCTAACAGCAACTTGGAGGCTTTATTTGGCTTATCCTTGCAGGTCACAATCCTTCACTGAGGGAATTCAGGGCAAGAACTGAAGCAGAAACCAAGCTGCTTACTGGCTTGCCTTCTGGTTTATGCTCAGTTAGCTTTCTTACATAGACCAGACCCATCTGCCCAGGGATGGTACTGCCCATAGTGGGCTGGGCTCTTCCCTATCAACTATCAGTCAAGATAATTTATTTAGTCATGGTCATAGGCCAAGCTGATCTGGGCGATTCTTCAACTGATGTTCCCCCATCCCTTTTTTTTCCCAGGTGACTTAGGTTGTGTCATGTTGACAATAAAAACTACCCAGGACATATATCCATTATACAGTTTAGGTTTTGTGGTAAGAACATTGAATATCTACTGTATTAGCAAATTTCAAGCACAAGAATAACACCGTGTTGTACATTAAGTCTCCAGAATGTTTTCCTCTTGTCTTACAGAGACTGCCACATTGATCACTATGCCCATTACCTTGCTTCTTTGTTTCCAGCCCCCAGTAATTACCATTCCACCCTCTGCTTCTGTGATTTCAGGTTTTATATTCCACATGCAAATGAAATCATGACAGTATGCTTGTTTTTCTTATCTTAACTCAGCATAATGTCCTTCAGATCATTTTTAAAGGCTGAATAGCATTCTATTTTGTATATATGATAATTTTTCTTTATCCATTTATATGTTAATGGAAACCTGCTGATTCCTTATCCTTTTTTAAACTTCTCATATCTTGACTATGGTGTAGAATGCTACATTTAACATAGAGGAGTAGACATCTTTTTGACATACTAATTTAATTTCCTTTGGATGTAAACCTAGATAGAGGATTATGGATTTCAAGTGACTCAGAGTCTTCTGTTATTGTTTTAGTTAGTCTAGCCAGGAGTTTGTCTGTTTTGTTTTCCTAAAAAAAAACAATTCTTTGTTTTATTGTTCTCTTAATGTTTTAGTATTTATATAATTTATTTCTGTTTTAATCTTTTTTTATTTATCAATTTTGATTTGGAAGCTGGAGATGTATCTCAGTGGAAGATCATTTACCTAGTGTGTGCAAGACTCTGATTTGATCTCTACCATTGCCAAAAAGCCAGGGGAACTGGTTTCCTCCTAATTTATTTTATTTTTTATTGTTTTATAGTTCCTTAGGTTGCAATGATAGGTAGATTGCAGTGATAGGCTGTTTATTTAGGTCTTTCTTTTTTCATCAAATGAAGGTTCTGATTGGTTGAAACCCCACTGACTTTTGTTTTAGTGCTTTTGTTTTAGTATACTGTGTTTCTATTTTCAATTATTTCAAGAAATGTTTTCATTTTCTTCTAAATTTCTTCCTTGACAAAATAACTGCTTAGGAGTATATTATTTGATGTGTATGCATTTGTATAAATATCAAGGTTCTTCTAATGTTTTTCTAGTTTTACTGAACTGTGATCATAAAAGATACTCAATATGATTTCAACTTTTAAGAAAATGGCAAGACTTGATTTGTGTACTGACATGCGTTCTATCCTGAAGAATGTTCTGTGTACTTTAGAGGTCTTTTACTGGTTCTGTCTTCATGGCTGGGGCCAAGACAAAAGGAAGAGGGATGGAACCAGCTGGTGCAGGGCTGTCACTCCTGCAACATTCAATCCACATGGAGAACTAAACAGAAAAGCAGTCACCGCTGCAGCTAGAAGTTGGCAGTACAGGATGGGGAAGGGGCAGATGGGGAGCAGGGTGTCATTATAAACAATACCTCCCCACACCGTGTCTACATCATTGCAGAAGGAGTCAGAATACCCAAAGCAGTTTGGAAATGTTAGAATTGTTCGTTGGGGGAGGCATAGGAAAAATGGGGGGAATTGCTTGGCAACTGGATTGAATGGGTTGTCCTCCTTCTTCTAAAGTCCTTCAGTCTCTGGTTGGGAGGTAGAAGCCTTGCCATCTTTAGAGGGTGCAGGAAGGGAGCTCCTGTTGGTTCTCAAAGGCTTGTCCTTCAAGTTACCCAGCTTCTCTGGCAGGCTGCAGCAGCCCTTAACCTCCTTGTATCCAGTCTAAGAGGTTTCTGTCCAGAGTCTTTGGTAAGTGAATGAGCATACTTCATGTTACATGCTTCATTTTCCTTGTAGCTTTGAGCTCCTCCCTCAAAAGATTTACATTTAGGGTCCTTTCAGAGTATTCATGGCTAATTTGAAACAGCTGCTGACCCTTGACTTTACAGCACCTGGATATTTATATCCTTTTCTGGATGTATGAATGGTTCTTGTCCTGTCCTTTTGGAGAAGTTCTCTACTCCTTTGGCAGTCTCAAGTCTTTCTTCAATATCAACAACCTAGTATTTTCTCTTGTAATACTCTCCAACGATCCCTTGAGTTTTCTTCATTCTTCTTCACTCTTTTTTCTCATTTCTTCTATGTGTATTTTTTCTTTTTTGTTTTTTTTCTTTTAAAATATAAAATATTGTATTAATTCAGTGAGAATTTCATACATGTATACAATATATTTTGATCATATTTATTCCACACTCCTCCACCTAACTACTCCAGATCCATCCACTACTTCCATACCTGCTCCCTTTCAACTTCATGTCATCTTTCTATTCAGTTGGCACTGCTAAGATTCTCACGGATGTGGAGCCATCCAATGGAAAGTATCCACCAACGAGGGTCCACACCCTCAAAGAAAACTGACTCTCCATCCCTCAGAAGCCATCAACTACGAGTGAGGGCTCATTTCCTCCATGCCAAATGTTTGTTGGCTTGCTCTTATGTAGCCAACCACAGCTGCTGCGAGTTCATGAGTGCAGCTCCTGTGAAATCCAAAAGACACTGTTTTGTTCCTGTCCTCCTGACCCTTGGCTTTTCACACACACCCCACTCCCATTTTCACAATGATCCTTGAGCCTTGTGGAAAGGTGATGTGTTGGAGTTGGAGATTTAGCTCAGTGGTAGAGCGCTTGCCTAGCAAATGCAAGGCCCTGGGTTCAGTCCTCAGCTCTGGAAGAAAAAAAGAAAGGTGGTGTGATACAGGTGTCCCATTTGTGTTTAAGCACTCCATTGACACTTACTCCTATGTGTATTTTCAAACATCCTGTCTCCAAGCTCACTGAGTCTTTTTTTTTTTTCTTCCGAGATAGGGTTTCCCTGTGTAAGTCTTAGCTGTTCTGGAACTCACTTTGTAGACCAGGCTGGCCTCGAACTCACAGAGATCTGCCTGCCTCTGCCTCCCGAGTGCTGGGATTAAAGGCGTGTGCACTCGGGATTAAAGCTCACTGAGTCTTCTTATTCTATTTTGTTAGTTGATCCTTCTATTACAGTTTTTATTTTGTTCAGTGTGCTTTTCATTGCAAAGATCCGTTTGATTACAAAATTACTTCACTTTTTCTGATAATGTACTGAGTTTCTTCTCTGTGTCTTTAAGGTGTTCATTGAGTCTCCTGAGAGCAGACATTTTAAATTCTTGGTCTGAGAGTTGCACATATCAGTTGCTACATGGCATTTTCTGGCATTTTATTTTCTTCCTAGGTGCACTCATAACTCCCCCAAGATTTTTTTAATTTCTAATTTTTTAAATAAAAATTGCAATAAATAACAGCATCACATAACCAAATTAACTAGGCCCAAATTCTGTATAACTCAGTGAACTTCTATTCAGTTAGAATAAACATTTGGAACAGAAGTTGTCCAATGTATTATTAAATTTTCCACTTTCAATACTGAATACATTTTATGCATTTATCTACCACCAAATAAAAAATATTGATGACAGAAAAAAGAACTATAAAAAATTAGCTTTATATCCCTGAAAAGTTGTTGGAGGTTGTTGGCATATGACATTGAATATTCAGATTCTTTCAAATCTGGCTTTTCATTTTTCCTTCCAGAAATGAGAAATGATAAGCCAGGTTCCTGCCACTATTTTGGCAGTAGGTGGCGGGCTAAGTCCAGGTTTACTCTTGAGTTTTGACTCATGCGTTGTCACTGTTTTAGCACTAGAGGGCTCCACAATTCCAAGTTTGTGCTTTAGCCACAGCTGGTGTGTTGTTATGGAATAGAGTTGCCAAAAAAGGCTATTCTGTTCCAACAAGTCTCCATTTGGGTCCCAGGTAGGCCCACACTTCATCCACAAATAGCAGCCTCCACTCAGGCACTGTGAGGTTCTGCATGGCATAGAGCTTCATAGGTAATGAAGTACTAGCTCTAGGTTCCTATGCAATGATTTGGTGTCATCCTCCCTCTTCTTCAATTGAAAACAAACAAACAAACAAAACTCTCCATGTTTAATTGCCTGTGGTCAGAGGGAAGATAAGTAGGCAGTCCTGTGGCCAACATCACAATGCTGGATTATGCCAGAGCTTAGAACCTACCCTGACTAGCACAGCATAGAGACGGGACCAAGGACCACACTTCTGTGGTCTTACTACTGCTGTGGTAGACTTGTGGCCTAAGATCACTGCAACTGCAGATGATGCTAGCCAGAATAAAAGTCTGAGTAGGTTGCAGGCTCTACCTGGTGGTAAAATTTGGCACAGCTGTGAGTGTAACAGCCATCGGTAACTTCTCAGTGCTGGATTTCCACCAGCTAGCACTGCACTCTAAGACAGCATGTTATGCTCACTTCTGTATACCACTTCTTCAAGACTGCAGCTCTTCATCTTGCTGCGTTGCTCAAGGAGGGGAAAGGACTAGAGGAGGCAGTCCCTTGGCTGGAGGCATAAGTCTAGGGATGGGGTGGTGGGGATCTGCTCAGCACTGGATTGCAAGTACAAAGCTTAGATTTACTTGTCCCTCCCTTCCCCAAATACAAGACTTATCTCTCTATATTGCCCTGCTTGGGGTTTGGGGAAGGATGGTTCTGGTCACTTTTTCCTTTCTTCATTGTGTTTTTTCTTATTATTATGCTAAAAGCAGGGACTAAGATCTCTGTTGTCTCCCTTGGTACTTGTGAAGGTCGTTCCTTACATGTTGTTTCTGTGGACAGATGATCATGAGGATAGTTTCATTCTGCTTCCATCTTGTGCTAATTTTAATTTTTTTTTTTTCGAGCTTGGGTTTCTCTATGTAGCTTTGTGCCTTTCCTGGAACTCGTAGTCCAGGCTGGCCTCGAACTCACAGAGATCCGCCTGGCTCTGCCTCGGGAGTGCTGGGATTAAAGGCATGCGCCGCCGCCGCCTGGCTAATTTTAACTTTTTTTTTTTTTGGTTTTTTCGAGACAGGGTTTCTCTGTGTAGCTTTGCGCCTTTCCTGGAACTCACTTGGTAGCCCAGGCTGGCCTCGAACTTTTAAAGGAACATTCAATATACTGTGTTCCACAATGGCTGTACTGACTTACATTCTCACTAATAGTGTCTAAGATTTTAATTTTTTCCCACTTTCACAGCCATTCTAACAGGGGTGAGATAGGAGTGTATCCCTGTGGTTTTCCATGTCTTCTTATGTGCTGGTCCCTTAGTGTGCACATCCAGCCACACTCCTTCTTTAGCTGACCTCTTTCTACCCATTTTCTAAATCTCAGCTGTTCATGGTTACTTCCATCTATAGACTGAAGTAATTATGAAGTGCCGATTTTATGGGGTAGTATAGGGATGTCTCCATCTGTCAGCCCATCCTGAGCCCCGGATTGCTTTCACTGCTACCCCTCATAGCACTTTTGATACCATTCTGTAATTGTCTGTTGTTGTTTTTCCCCTCAGTTGCCTGAGCTCCTTGAAAGTGACAACTGTGTCCTACCCACACTGTGGTCTCGGCATCTAAGTATACAGACTAGCACAGAGTAAATGCCCAAGAAATACTTTTTTTTTTTTTTTAAATTATTAAGTGAACAGAATCGGAAGCTACTGCTGATCTGTACACAGTTGGAGATCTGAGGATAAGGGGATTTAATCTTTTCTTTGTTCTAGTCAAGTAAGAGTTGCTATATGCCTTTCTGTTCAGCACTTGTTAGATAACTAGTGTAATAAACAAGGGTCTGACTACCAATAAGTGAAATAGAAGGCATTAATTGTAGTTGGTCAGGCCTTTGTTTTCTCAGCTACAGTCCCCCAGGGGGCTCTCCTGTTCCAGGCTGCCTACTCTACTAGCACTCTGCTGAGGATGAAGCATGGACTTAGTAGTCAAGCTTTTATCTAGTAGCAGCTTTTCGGAAGCTGCCACTGGATGAATTGCCCGTTGTCAGCCAGGCATTGAACTTTGTGCTTATATCTATCTCTTGACTTAAATCTTGATTGTTGCCCTTCTAAAGTGCATGTTTTTATTTTTTTTTGCAATATATTCCTTTCCCTTTTGTATTAGTGTGTATTAATTGTACAAACTAATGAGTTTCATTGGGATAGTACATATTGTGCAGATTATGTACCTTGATCATATTTGAATCTGTTCTTACTAACAAATTTCAAAGACAGACATGATTCTTCCCATACAGATGAGGAAGGAGGAAAAAAAATCTAAGTGTCAATTATTTTTTCTAAGAAACAGGCTAAAATGTTTCATCCCAGGGTTCAAAGACCATTCTGACTGGCTCCAGGACCAAATCCCCCCACTCCCCATATCACGTTTCCCTGATTTTTAGGGCGTTCTTTGCTATGAATGCACAGTACATATTAAAGAAAAACAGAATGAATTATTTGCATCTTCTTTCAAAACATTGTAATTTCTTTGAATCAAACCTTTCTTCCCTCAGCCAGCTCCTGTGTGTGGGCAGATGGCAGATGGTGACAATTGTCCACTGCTTCTCTGAATATCACATTTGTATCCTATTCAAAACCACACTTGCAAAGCCATGTCTACGGTTATAGATGGAGCAGAGAATAGAGGATGAATGAGAGTTTCTTTATCTGGCTATTATGTTCCTAAATGTGAAAATGTTATTTTCTCTGCAACTGGAGCATTGTATTGGAACCTCCTAATCTCTGCTCTGTGGTCTCTTTCATCACTGCAAGATTTCTGCAGCTGCCCTTAGGGAGAGAGTGTTGAGGATCTAGTGCTCACTGCAGTCAGAAAGAGAAACCACCATAGTGAGGTGGATGTACCAATGCCTTTTTTCTGCTGCAGGATCTCACTATGTAGTTTTGCCTGGTGCTCTCTTTGTAGACCAGGCTGGCCACATACCCACAGATATCTGCCTGCCTCTGCGTCCTGAGTGTTGGGTTAAAGGTGTGTGTCACCACGCTAGTGTTGATGGGTTTTAAAACAAAATATGTGGGTGTATGTATTTGGTACCTATGTGGGAGTACAGGGAGACAGACAGAGAGTTGAGAGAGAGAGAGAGAGAGAGAGAGAGAGAGAGAGAGAGAGAGAGAGAGAAGTTAGTAAGCTAAACCTGACCTGCTACCTGGCTTTTTCTGTATAGCTCATAGTTAAATATAGATTATATATATTTAGGTGACTAGAAATGAACAAAAAATTATATAAAATAGAAGCTTCAGTGCCCATAAATTTTTGTTGGAGCACAGACACATTCATTTGTTTATGTACTTTTGGCTTTAAAGTGAGAGCCGATTAGTCATGGCAGAGATTATTTAGGTCGCAAAGCTTGAAATATTGACTTCATTGTCATTTATAGAAAAAGTTTCCTGATCTCTTGACTTAAACTGCAGACTCAACAGCTATCTTGAAGGCAGAGATTTTACTCATGTTATTCAATTACGGCACCCAGCAGAGGACACAAGACTGTGTTTAGATATACAATTTGTGGGGTCTTGTGAAAAATAAAAAATTCAGAGCCCTCTGTGTAGAAAGCAGAGGAAACATGTCTTTAAAGGCACAAGAATATAAATACCCTCCTCCTCCTCCTCCTTATGTTTCTCTTTAACTATTATGATATTTTGAATTTTGAATTTAATATTGTCCTCCCACACATGTGGGGATAGCTGTCAGGGAAGTACAGACCATCAGGTGCCCAGGGCTACTACCTTGAAACTGTGCGTAAGTACATGTGACACAGGTTGCTGGGTATTTCCCCCAACCTTTCCTTGCCAGCTGCCAGCCATGGAACCAGAAAACCTGAATCAGACACTTCTCATTCCCATGAGTCACTTGCTCAGTTGCAGATGGAAACTTGCAAGAGTGTGACACATCTCACACATGGATGAGTTAGGTACCTGGATGGGCTGGTCAGGGGCTTGATCCTGCCAGGTTATCTGCTCAACACTGCAATTGTATGTGTGTGGCAATGGGGATGGGGACACAAGGAAGTAAAGGAGCAGGTGGCCAACAACCCTGTCTGAGGAGGTCTGGAGGCAGTAGGAACTGGACCTATACTTGGGTTGAGAGTCCAGGAGTTTTGTTTTATTGTCCCATCAGGATTTTCTTTAAAAATGTAAACACAAACATAAGTTATTAAGAGTTTTATACAGAGAACATAGTGCATGAATCCCAAGGGCATGTTCCTTCTGAGTGTGGGTCCTGTGTTCCTTCATTGTGTTATTTTTCTATTTGTTTATAGGCAATAGAAAAAGAAACAAACCATATTCAACCATGGGATATACAGAAATAGGTAACAGACAGATTTGGCCAGCAGGCTGAGGTTTGCTGATCTTGATCTGGTTGGCCTGGAAAGCACCCCTACCCCAACAATGGTGTTGAATGAGTCACAGTTCATGATGGAAGAGTACCTGGATGCCTATACCTAATACTTCCTGACTCAGGGCCACCGTTCCTTCATTGTCAGTGTATATCTTCTTTAAGGTTCATGTGTAATAACAGAATGACAATGTTCTAAAGCTTGCTGCCAGCCTCACACTTCTCTGGGAGTATCTTCCAGGAACTCAGTCAGCCAAAGATTCTTTCAGGCATCAACATATCAGCTTCCAGTTTTACTCCTTGGTTTCAGGATGTTTAGAGCTATTTTAAGATGGTAAAGTCAGTAGACAAGTGTGGCATACAAGAAGAAGTGATATCTTAAGGATGAAAGTAATAAATTCAACTGAGGGCATCGTGGGGAGTTTCCTAGGAAGGATGCCTTAATACTATTTCTTACATGATAAATAGGATTACCATAGATGGAAAAAAAGAAAGAGACCTTAGAAGTTCTTATTGAGGCTTTAGTATGAGCAATACCTCAGAGATAGGGAAGCAAATGTGTACCTGTGGAGAGACAATATTCTAGTCTGAGTGGAGCATAGAAGACAAGGTGATATGTGGGAGACAGCCCTGTATAATGTCATAAGGGTCTTTTATTCCCTATTTAGGAGTCTGCCTTGTATTCTTGAGACAACTAGAAGCCTCCAAGAGTTTAGTTTAGGGATGGAGAGATCTTGCTAATAGGTGTCCTAGTCCATGAAAAATTGCTTATAGAGAGTAACAATGGCTCAGTGCAGTCTGTCTCCACTGAAGAGGCAAGCACAGAGAAGAGTATATGGAGCAGGCCTTTGTAGGATAGACTGTTTGGTGTTTCATATACCTATGGTTAGCATTCCATGGGGACAATATTATAAGTCTTTTGTAAGTGGTTCAGAGGGGACAGTAATCTTTCTGAAAAGCATCCAACAGCCAGGAGGAAGAAGCAGCATCTTGCCCTACATCTAATCCTTTGGCTCAAATCTTTATTGGTGTGTGACACTGATTTTCAAAACTTTTAAGCAAGGACATAGGAGCCACTCAGTCCATAGGGAGAATAGGACTTGTCAAATAACTCCTTCTGAGCCTCCAGGTAGAAGTGACCATTACTTTCACTGTGGCTCCAACTAGCACTGCCTACTTTTGTTGAGGTTACCAGTACATGTAACTGTGGACTGCTGGAAGGCATCTGTTTTCCCTGTGTTCCAAGTGGCTGGCACAAGGTAAGGTGTCAGTCCTCTGAAGAATGAGTGAACAAACTAACGAATGGGTTGAGATCTTTCTAATGACTCCCGGAGTCCATGATCTTCTAAACTAGAAGCCAGAGCCAAAAGCAACGCTTGCAGTTTTCAGAAGAAGGCACACCCAGGATGAAGGATGCAAGGATGACATACAGTTCCAGCATCAGAACCAAATTTACAGCAAATAGTGCCCATAAACAGCACAAGCTACTCGGTTAGGCTAATTTATGTTCACACCAGGGCCGTCCTGGCCTCCAAAGCCCAGAGCTCTTTACAATTCCAAAATGATTAAAAGCATCACACAAACACATATTTTCCATTTTTATTAAAAGCACTAAAACGACAGTGCTTTCTGCATGGCAATGGGGAGCTACTTTCCAACCCAGGGAGAAAAGTGTCCTCAGATGGCCAAGGCAGACTGCTGAGCATCTTGCGCTGTGCCTCCTTCATCTGTAAAACCCATTGTCCTGCCCACTACAGAAACTTTGCCCCTGCAATCCTTCCCTCTGCATGCTCTTCCTGGCAAGGACTAACTCGTCAGCTCAACTTTGTACAAACCTCTGTTCAGTTAGACATATGTCTCTATCGATGAGTTTTAAAGACATCACTGTCCAAATGCCTTAGCCTGGTGTCCAAATTTAAAATCTGTGATGTCCAAATACTTGGCTCAGTATCTACAGGCCATCCTTGAATGCACAAGCTGCTTTCCAAACATGAGTCCTGTTTGTCAGAAAAGGTTGTCAAGTTCTGAGGAAAATTTTTGCATTCTTCTGAGCCCTTCTTTCTAGTGCGTTTCCCGAGTTCTGTATGTCTTTCCTTTTATCCATGGGTTAAGTACCCATTCTTACTATTTAAGATCTAGCTTAATATTTTCCTCTTCTCTAAAGTATTTCTGGATGTTCTCAGACTGAGGTCATTATTCCTATTTTCTGTACATAAACCTTAAGCACATGTCATGTTGGGTTCTGTAGGGCTATGTCCAGCATTTTCAGTGTTAGTACTAAGCAAAGAGCCTGATTGAGCAGGTACTTGGTGAATTGTGACAAACAGATGTATCAGGATCTTAATTTCCCCAAAATTGCTTCAATAGAGACACCTCTGGAATATGGGCAGGATCCTCCTCTAAGATGTTAAGCTTGAGCACAGTCTGGAGAATGTCTACTCCCATCAACATGCACTCAGTGTTTGTACCTATATTCACACAGTCTACTATTTTTCATGTTTTCTCAAGGCCACATTCCTTGGTCCTATTCAAGGCCACCTTCTAGGGTATTGGTTAGATCTCCACCTCTCTCACCCACTCAAAGATGTCACTCTATCAATACTGGTCTAGCTTGTGCATCATCTAATTATCACTTTGATAAGACCATGCTTGCCAGTTTAAAAAAAATGTGTTAATTCTTCCATTAAGGAAAAAAGAAAAATGTATTTCCTTCCCCTTCATCTTGTTACATCATTTTTCTTCTTTCCATAAAACAGCCATCTATATAACTATCATTGATTCTTCCTCACCCTTTTCATCCTCAGCATGCTCCCACTGGCCTTTATCTTTGCTCTGACTGCTTTTCCCAAGGTGTCCATTGCCTGTGTGTTTAATGCAATGGTCATTTCTCAGTTCTTGCCATACTTGACAGGTGGTCAGCATTTGATCTGCTTTTATAATAATGTGAATCAAGGATACTACACTCTTCTAGATTCGTTCTCCTGTTTATTGAGCTTTCCCTCTCTGCTCGTTCTTTCTCCGCACTTTTAAAGCCTGGATTGAGCCAGGGCACAGTCCTTAGAACTCTTTTCTTTGCAATCTAGACTTACTCCTTAAATGGCATCCTTTAATTTCATGATTTCAAATAGTTTCTAAATGGTAACAGACTTCAAAACTTCTATCTCTAGCATTGGCTTTTTCTCTAAAATTTAAACTTATATGCATTGTATTTTCAAGCAAATTTTAACAGGACATACTTTCTGAGGTAGGATATTGATATACATGGCTGGCCGTGAGCTTGTGATCTTCCCGTCTCAGTCTTCAAAAGTTATGTGATTATAGGCATCTGCTATCATGCCTGGCTTGTACCTGATGCCTAGCATTCTAAAACCAAACTCTTAATCATCTCCAAATCAGTTTTAAATACTCTCTTTCTTGTCAGGTAAATAAAATATAATTCCATCATCTACACAGCTCAGGCCAAAATGCTGGAAGGCATTTATTTTTATTTTTCTTCATGTGTTTGTGTGGTACCATGCATATGTATGATTACTTGTGTATATGTGGGTATACATGCACAAGTGTGCATGAGCATGTGGAGGCCAGAAGCTGATGTCCAGAATCTTCCCCATCACTCTCCATCTTATTCACCGAGGCAGCTCTCTCTGGTGGAGCTGAGGGCTCATGGATATGGCTAGTCTAGCTAGCCAGCTTTCTCCTGGGGTCCCTTCTTCCTGTCTTCCAAGTATTGGAATTGCAGACAGGTTGCCACACCTACCTGACAATTACGTGATTGAAGAGTAATCAGAAATCTAGTCCTTATGCTTACATAACAAGATTTTACCCATTAGGCCATCTCCCCAAACCCTGGTATCTTTGACAGTATTCTTTTTTCCGGAGGTCATAGTGAATGGTCTATCAAGTCAGATTGGTTTACCTTCAGAATTTATCCAAACTCATCTCACTTACAACCTTCCCCACTCTAGTCCCCATCTCCATAACTTCTTACCTGGTTCATCACAACAGCCTTTAAATGTCTCTGTTTCAGCCCTTGCCATGCACTGCTACCTTAAGATTATTTTCAACTACATAGTTAGAGAAATGATAGTCAAAAGACCCAAGAGAACGCCAAAGCCTCTAATCATTCCCACTGTGCTTTGAACACTTGGGTTCTCCCAAAACACACACTGAAATTCTAAACTCAAACATGAAAGCATTAGGAACTGGGGCTTTGGGGAAGTGATTATCTCATTAGGGCAGAGCTGTCATATTTGGAACAGTACTCTTATAAAAGGGACAGAGAGAGAGAGAGAGAGAGAGAGAGAGAGAGAGAGAGAGAGAGAGAGAGAGAGAAAGTCTCTTCTGCCATGAGAGGACAGGAAGACAGGATGCTAATCTATGAAGCATGCAGGCCATCACCACATACAAAATCTACTGGCACCTTCATCTTGGACTTCCACAGCCTTCAGAACTATGAGATTGATATTTTTTTTTTTTTTATTGTTGATAGGCTTCTCAGTCCACTGTATTCTGTTAAGCTTGCCTGAATACATGAAGGAGGCTCTAATCTGACCATGGGAGCCAAAACTCATATAGTGTTTGAGACCCTCGTGATCTGAGGTACCCTTACCCCACTGTCCTCATCTCCTACTGTTCTCCCTTGCCATCATCTTATAGCAGCCACCCACTTCTGCTCCTGTAAAACATCAGCATGATTTATTCCGATATCCTCTGCATTTATGGTTCCCATTGCTTAAAATGTTCTTCCTTGATAGCCACATCTCCCTTACTTCCTCCACAGTGATGCTTTCTGAGGATTCCATTTAAAATCTTAGTTCACTCCTTGCCTTGCACCGCTGCTTATTCCCTACCCACACCCCTTCCTCTTCCTAATTGCTTTATCCTCCGTGTATCACTTCAGTGTCGCCATTGTTCCAGATGGTACTCTTTTACCTCATATTTATTAACAGGTTTTTCTTTCACCCTCAAATGTGTCCTGGTTTGGATGTTAAATGCAGCAACCATCTTATACCTTATCACATAGCAGAATAAATGTTTCATTTGTGTTTCTTCTGAATGCATCCCTCCTGTAGACTCTGAGCTCTTTGAGGGAATGTGTTTTATGTCTTTTACTTTATTCCTCAGCATAAGGAACAGTGTTCCACACAGTGAGTACTCACTAAGCACTTGCAGGAGGAGTGAATTAAATGCTTTCATAGGAACAGAAGCAGGACTGTTCTTGTTGACCTTCTTCATAGAGGACTAGAATTTGGTCTCTGACAATGTTTGTAACTCAAGCTAGGAGCCTAGTTTATTTTGAGATTTTGTTAATCCTTCACATTCCAACAAAGAGGACCCAGGGAATCAAAGAGCCAAAGAAAAAAGTACATTTGTAAAGTTCATGCCATCAGACATCTCAGAAATGTGATAGACTCCTTGCTCAGAGCAAGGAGGTTAAGGCACTTAAGACACCACCACAGCACAAAGGAAGACATTTTAAAAATGTAAATATGTCTAACATCATTTCTCAGTCCTGCCCCCTCCAAGGCATAATGACTGTGTTCAGTGTCATGGAGAGGAAAATACACATTAGCCAGACGGCAGGTTTCGGACGCATGCCTGTGACATTATCTCTAATCATATACAGTCTATTTAATATCCTCTTTTTTGTGGGCTTCACAACTTACAATTATTGCCAGCAGGAATAAAGAAAAAAGGTGGGAAGGGAGGGGTACAGATAGGAGGGGAAATTCTTTCTGATAGCAATAAACTGTGTGAGAAAGATAGTCCAGAGCTTATTGGAAAATATTAGAAAACCATATTTGGATTAAAGCTAAGAAAAATAAATTGTCCCTAAGCTGTGAGACTATATAAGCCCAGGAAGATCTTATAAGGCTTTCAGCCTGTCTGTCTCATTATAATGTGTTCCTAACAGCAGACGGAAGTTAATAGGAAATTATGAAGTATGTCATATTTAGAGCCCAGACCAGCTATTTAATAAATCCATATAGGACTTAGAAAGGTCTTGTGGGTTAATGAGTTGAACTCCTTTACTTTATAAAGGAGGGGAAAGCCAGCAGAGCAAGGGCTCAAATCCAGGCCTCCCAACTCACATACCATTATTAGTTTATCCTTAGTGAAAGCCAATGTAACAGGGGCCCTTTCTCGTGTCTTGGAGTATGAGAAAATTCCTCTAACCTTGTAGTAGAACCAAGAGAAACTCTGAGAAAATTATAAAAGAAAATCTTTTGGTGACCTTGATATTATGATCCTGCCTAAAGATCATGGTCTAGTTATATGTGAGTATGCGGGTGTTGGTGAATATGTGAATAGGAGTGCATAACAGCTGGAACACAGGACTACAGGTAGAATCAAGTTCATTCCTGCTTTCCTGCCCAGGATGTGTCTCATTTCTACCTCATCAGCTCATTAGTTCATCTTTCAAGGTGATCAGGCAGCTCCATCTCCTCATACCCAGAACATAGGTGAAGTGGTTAAGCCTCCAGTTTCAGTTACACTAATTTTTCTCATCTTCCAGAACCCCTTTTATGTAAATGTTTTATTTCAGTTTTCACACATGCAATTTTTTTTTAGTTTTGGAGGACTACATTGATTAAATAATATATTGTTTTAAAGGTGACAAGTATAGACAATTTATTGAAGACAGTATGCATATAATCTTGCACTTTTCCCTTCATCTCCTGCTGCACATAATAGCTAAACTACTAGTTGTTATTTTCCTAAGGCTTATTGCAGGCAAGAAATCAGAAACTGTTGGAAAGCAATTTTGTCTCATGTTTTATGATGGCCAAGCTCCACTGAGGAGATTGTGAACATCCTTAAGGAGAAAAAGAAGGGAAAAGAAGATGACCCTTAGGTCCAGATGTACGGTGCTGGCCATTTAAGGAGAGAGTTGGTGAGCCTCTCATCTGTACACTACTCTGCAGCAGCATTCCAGGGTGAGTTTAGGTTGGTGGGACATAGGATTATGGTCTGGCAGATTTACCAAAGATTATGACCTGTGCAGTGCATGGAAATAGGAGTGCATGGTCAAACCAATAAGGGTTGGATTCTATCTTTTCAGTTTTACTGAAATCCTTGGAGTTTCATAGTTTATGGGAGTATTACCCCATACATGTCCCTTTTCCATATGAGATTCTTAGTAGGTATCTATGTGTCCTGTGTCTTTGCATGGCCTTCTTATAGGGACACCAATTGTTGAGTGTCCGTCTACCCTAACTCAGTGTGTTAGGGGAGCTTGATTTAGCTTAGCTTGATTTACACATACCTTGCAAACATGGTGTTTGTTAATAAGGTTCACTCAAAAGTTCCAGGGCTAGGACTTCTACATGTCACCTGGAAAAGTAGACTTCAACATACAATCTACACTTTCAAAATACACCCTCCACCCAACCCCACCCCCACACCAAAAGAGGAAGCTTTCTGGGTCTTACTTGTCATCTAGAATTGCTGCTAAACATTTTCATAAACGGTCTCATGACCACCACCAAGAAAAATGAAGCCTAAACTTAATGAGCATCTATTTTCCCCATAGCCAGAGCTGCTCAGCTGGCTGAAGACATGCCTATTCCAATGGATAGCTTGGATCAGGAAAGAGTCGCAGGAATTAAAGGGGAAGAATCCGCTAACCCAACTGCGTGTAGAGAAACACTATTTTGGAAAGACTATTTGTGCCCCATCCACCATTCAGATGCTGAAATCCTACCCCACAACATGAAGGCATTAGCAACAGGAACCTCAGAGAAGTAATTGGGTAGGTTTCAATGGGGCCTTCACAGGTAGGATCAGTGTCCTTAAGAAAAGGGCCCCATAGAAACAACCACCTTTCTTCCCATTCTATGAATACACAATGGGAAACCAACCATCTGTGACCCAGAGAAGGGTGATCACCAGAACTCAGCTATGCTGGCACTGTGATCTGATATCCTAGAATAAGTAAATTTCTGGCATTTATTAGCTACCAAGTCTATGGTATTTTGTTATAGTTATAGTAACCCCAAATGCCTGACACATCCACCACAACTTACGAAAATTTAGGATCAAGAGGGGAAAGAACATATCTAAAGTTTCACAGTGTGCCACCCAGGAGAGAGCCCTAAATGTAAACCAAGATTCAGAGCTGTTCTGAGAAAGAAATGCTTGAGGGGCTTTAAAACATTCTAGTTGACTTGAAAATGTGAAAATCCTCTGACCCAGTAATTCCACTGTTAGGAAATCAGCCTGATGAAGTGGTTAAGATTTAGGTACAAGAAAATTTATAAAAGCATTATTATCAATGCCACTATTATTGGTAACAGCAAACTGAACAGTTTGCTTTGTATCAGACACTGTACTAGGTGCTTTCATAGTTTCTCAATCAATCTTCAAAACAAGCTTTCTTTTAAGATAAAAACCAGGATACTTGGAGGGATTAATGAATCTCACCAAGAGCACACAGCTAAGGTTAAAGCACTTGAATTAGAATCCACATCTATTTGGTACCAGGGCTAGGCTCTTGTGCTGTCTTTCTGTGTCACTATAAATGACTCTTCAGGAGCCTACATTGAAACCTAATGATTAAGAATCATCTGAATGTATCAGGTACATTAATAGAACAAAATACAAAAAGCCATTACATTGTGTTATAGATGAACACTGAATGATAATAGTGTTCATTAAAAAGATGGTTATGAAGCACCTCTTATTTTGGGATTATGAGGGTAAGTGGCTGGTTGGAGTGGACTGATAAATAAATATGAAAATATTAACATTCTTTATCTCTGGGGAGGAGGATTACAAGCAAGTTTTAGTTTTGATTTTCTGTATTTATAGATTTTCTGAAACAAATAATGAATAAGGAAAGGATTTGTTTTAGTAACAAAGAGATTTCTAGTAGGAAAGGAAAGATTTTCTGAAAAGAAAAAATTCAAGACAGCATCTTTAACAGGATTTGTGCTTTAGCACACTAGTCTTTCTTCTCTAGACAAAACACATCCACCTACATGGTACCTGGTAGCTGGCAGCATCCCATTGGTAGTCTGCTTAGCAAGATTACCTGGGCAGCTGAGGTAGCTCTGGCACCTAAGTACCTAAGTATCGAAGGATTTCAGGGCACTCTGTCTCTACCCTGTGGCTAGAGGAATCTAATAATATCCTACCATTACTTTTTCTTCTTCCTTCCCTGAAGATGCAGCAGGTAAAGCTTCTGATTGAATTCCGTCTTGATTTCATTAAATATTCATAAAGGCCAATTAGAGGAGGAGAGAAAGAGGCCACAAGGCAACCCCTTCCATCATCCTGTCAGAGGCCGGCTAGCTGACCGTCAGACATGGACCAGCCAGTGGTCAATATGGCTATGACCTTTCTGCACTCTTCTCAAGGGTCACTTCTCACTATCCCAGCAAGGGACACAAGAGCAGCAGGGAATGAGCAGTAGGGGCCAGGTGAAGAGAGGCAGGCTCATAATTCTGACAGAAAGGTGCTTAGTGTGTAGAATGCAAAATGCAAATGCTGGGAAGCCAATCACTGCTGGAATGGAAATCTTTCCCTAATGAGTGATGACGATGGGAAAGAGCTGATTGCACTGAAGAAAAACTGCTTAAAATTCATAATCAATCAAGCAAGTTGATTTTAACCTTTTGTAACTAAGCCATGTGGTTCAGTTCACCAAGAGGAGCTCATGTTTTCCTCCCTCATTTTCCCCCACAGCACAGGGGCAGTAGATGCCCATGGAGACTACATGCAACTTGAGTAAGTTAGGAAGGGGGAGTGGAGAGACACGAGAGATTTAAGATAGGTGAAAGCAGCCTACCCATCTTAATCTGGTGGTCTGAAGAGAGTCAGGAGATGGCAAGGAACTTGTTATCATCACATGGTCAGCAGCAATGCAATCCAATTGTCCATTAGCAAACCACTAAAGGAAACTGAAAGAGTGGACACTAAAACCCAGAACCCTAGGTCTGGACCGAGCGTGATGATCTCAAGCTGTGAGAGAACAGCAAAGAATACTTGCTACTTTGGATGGAGATAACATATTAAAACCTGGCAATAATCATACTGTTAATAATGTCTCCTTCTTCTCTCCTCCTCCTCCTCCTCCTCCTCCTCCTCCTCCTCCTCCTCCCTCTTCTTCTTCTTTCTTCTTCTTCTTCTTCTTCTTCTTCTTCTTCTTCTTCTTCTTCTTCTTTCTTCTTCTTCTTCTTCTTCTTCTTCTTCTTCTTCTTCTTCTTCTTCCTTACCTGGCATAGT
Organism: Peromyscus californicus insignis; assembly: GCF_007827085.1. Classification (NCBI taxonomy): domain Eukaryota; kingdom Metazoa; phylum Chordata; class Mammalia; order Rodentia; family Cricetidae; genus Peromyscus; species Peromyscus californicus. Next base: position 40,287,868 of record NW_026294573.1, read on the forward strand.
TGTTATGAGAGTCAAATAATAAAAGGATATAAAAGTGCTTCCAAAATGTTGAAGCTCTCTTCACTACTATTCAGCTCTTTCCATTTTCTGGGCCCACAGGTTCTCCCGTGCAGATCATATCACACAGGGTACCAGCAATATCTTCTCAAAACCTTGGTGTGACCTTGTCACTTCCCTGTAGTCTTTAACACACTATCCTTAGGATGGTGGCTAGTTCCAAGCCTTGTATTCAAGAGACCTCACACTTTTGACAAGTTTGAGAATTTTGCTTCTCTGAGGTTGTTTCCTAATTTATAAAATGAGAAAACAAATACAAGAGAAGGCTGTTGTGATTATTATGCAATCAATGTGATTTCTGGCACATCATACTTGGTCTATGTAGGTTATATTATTATGTTATTCAGTTTTACAACACTTTTGGAAGATAGGTAGAAAATGAATGTGTGTGTGTGTGTGTGTGTGTGTGTGTGTGTGTGTGTGTGTGTGTGTGTATTATGATACATGTACTTGTTACTGTGTGAGTGTGTGTGTGGAGATCAGAGGTTAACTTGAGGTATCTTTCTTAACCACTCTCCACCTTTTTATATTTTGAAACAGGAATGGTCACTGAACCAGAAGCTCATTGACTGGCTAGGCTGGCTGGCCAATGAACTTCAGGAATCTGCCTGTCTCTGCTGCACCACCCACCTTCTGCCCAGTGTTAGATTACAGACTACACCCACCACTACTGTCTTTTGGGTATCCAAATTCAGGTCCTTATGCTCCACAGCAAACAACTCATGAGACTGAATCACCTTCTCCAGCCTCCAAAAAGGAATAAATGAGGCACGAGGAGCTAAGCAAGGTAAAGACATTTGCTTATACAAATGTCCCAGATAGAATACAGAGCTGAGATTTCGCTTGCATTTTGGTTCCTGGAGGCAGTGGAAATGAAGAGGGAGAAGGAGGGGAAGAGAGAGGGGGATTAGAGAAGGAGGAACATACACGCTACCTCAGGCTGCTGGCAGCAATGGTTCTTTTCTGCTTAGTTCAAAACTTACCGAATGTAGTTTCATTTTGCAAAATGATTATAAGGCCTTATGTCATCATTGGCCCATCTAACTTCTTTTGCCTCATTTCAAGCTAGTGGGAAATGAAATGAAGCAAAAGGAGCTTCAGTTATGCAAAGAGAACTGCTTGAATAAAAGTAGAAAGACAAAATTTCTAAACAATAACTTAATGTTTTTTCCCCTTTCTGCTCAGCTTCTCCCCTGGGTCTATTTCAAGGTGATGAACAGAAACCAAATGGAAATGCATGAACTGTTGCAAACAAATGTGTTATTTAAAGATGATTTCCTCAAGACAACATCCCACAGAGGTGACTGCTGAGACAGGGGCAGAGGCAGGAAACCTGCTACAGTTTCCCTTGTCTTACCTGTGTCTTTCCTAGTCTCCTTTTCCTCAAATTAAGAACTGGTTGAAGTCCCTGACTTACCTTGTTATGAACCAAAAGCATAAGCATTCAAAAACTCCTACTTCATTTGTTTGATCATTTGACAATATTTATCAAGCACCTTTGGCATAGAGAAATTTTGCTAAAGTATAAAAATATAAAACAGACTGTATCCTCACATAGTCTTTATAGTTCCCCGTGAGAAAATACACTTAAAATAATCAAATATTACACATATGACTCGATCCTATAGTATCATGAAGATAAACTTTGAAAGCTAGAACATAATCATCAGGAGGAACTGATGTAGTTGGAAGGCAGGGTGTCTCTGGAAAAGCATCCATGAGAAGTCACTGGCACTGAGAAGCATGTGGAGTTAAGAAGGCAGAAGACCAGTGTGTAGAGGAGGGCTGGTGTGCATGGAGCAGCTGTGGAGTCAGAGGACTCATGGCAGCCAAGGAGACCAGAGGTGGGGCCAAGAAAGGAGATCCTGGGAAGGCAGAAGGGGACAGAATGCCACAGGTAACACAATCTTGGAAGCAAGTTATGCTGGCATGAAGGAAGTTTTAAGGTGGGATGGGCATGCTGAGATTGGTATTGTAAAACAGAATCACTTAAGATTTAGCAGGTTTTATTATAAAAAATGTCATACTAATTCTGAAATTCATATGAAAATGCAAAAAATTTAGAATACCAAAAATAACTTTGGAGAACAAAGTTGAAGTACTAATACTATGTGAAAGATGAATTACTAAATGGTCTTCTTAATAAAAACCCGGAGTCAGATATTGGGGTTAAAACTGAGAGATCAGAGGAATAGGACAAGCCACAGCCAACCTCACCTCACCATACCTCAGTCTCCAAAGAGAGCTAATTCCTGTATACCCATGCCTATTTGCCTTTCTATCCCTGCAATCTCACTTCCTCTTCCTGCCCAGCTGTCACTTCCTGTCTGTCTGTACAGACCTCCAAACCTTTATGGTTAACTAGTGTTGAAATTCAAGGCATGTGCCACCACACCTGGCTCTGTTCCCAGTGTGGCCTTGAACTCACAGAGATCTGGATGGATCTCTGCCTCCTGAGTGATAGGATTAAAGGCATGTGCTACCATGCCTGACCTCTATGTTTACTATAGTGGCTGGCTTTTTCATCTGATCCTCAGATAAGCTTTATTAGGGTGCACAATACATTGGGGGGACACAATATATCACCACAACTATGTGATTTCAAGAATTATTATTAACCCACAGTAATCAAGAGAGTGTGGTTGTGTCATAATGAGATCCATGGGACAGAATAGAGTCTAGAAATAGACCAACACATGTATAGACAGATAATTTTCAACGAAGATATGAAGCAGCTCATTGTTAAAACAAACCTTTTAAACAAATGCAGCGGGGACGGTGGTTATCTATATGGTTGTGGCTAGCCACAAGCATATGTTATAAGGTGCTCGCTTCGGCAGCACATATACTAAAATTGGAACGATACAGAGAAGATTAGCATGGCCCCTGCGCAAGGATGACACGCAAATTCGTGAAGCGTTCCATATTTTTAAAAGATCTTCACCAACCCCACATCTGACAGAGGACTGATATCCAGAATATATAAGGAACTCAAGAAATTAGACATCAAAATGCCCAACAGTCCAATTAAGAAATGGGCTATAGAACTAAACAGAGAATTCTCAACAGAGGAAACTCAAATGGCCGAAAGACATTTAAGGAATTGCTCATCATCCCTAATCATCAGGGAAATGCAAATCAAAACAACTCTGAGATACCACCTTACGCCTGTCAGAATGGCTAAGATCAAAAACACTGAAGACACCTTATGCTGGAGAGGATGTGGAGCTAGGGGAACTCTCCTCCACTGCTGGTGGGAATGCAAGCTTGTACAACCACTTTGGAAATCAATATGGCGCTTTCTTAGAAAATTGGGAATCAATCTCCCCCAAGATCCAGCTATACCACTCTTGGGCATATACCCAAGAAATGCTCAACCACACCATAAGAGCACTTGTTCAGCTATGTTCATATCAGCATTGTTTGTAATAGCCAGAACATGGAAACAACCCAGATGCCCTTCAACTGAAGAATGGATAAACAAAATGTGGTACATATACACAATGGAATACTACTCAGCAGAAAAAAACAATGGCATCATGAGGTTTGCAGACAAATGGATGGATCTAGAAAAAATCATCCTGAGTGAGGTAACCCAGACTCAGAAAGACAAACATGGTATGTACTCACTCATAGCAGGATACTAGACATGAAACAAGGATGAATTGTCTGCTACTCACATCACCAGGGAGGCTACCCAGAAAACAGGACCCCAAGAAAGACACAGGGATCGCCCAATGACAGAGAAATGGAATGAGATCTACATGAACAGCCTGGACATGAGTGGGGGTAATGAAAGGCGAGGGTCGAGGGAAAGAGAGCTTGGGGGAGCGGGAGATCCCAGCTGGATCAACAACAGAGAGGGAGAACAAGGAATAGGAGACCATGGTAAATGAAGACCACATGAGAACAGGAAGAAGCAAAGTGCTAGAGAGGCCCACAGAAATCCACAAAGATACCCACACAACAGACTGCCGGCAATGGTCGAGAGACAGCCCGAACTGACCTACTCTGGTGATGGGATGGCCAAACTCCCTAATTGTTGTGCTAGAAACCTCATCCAACTACTGAGGGATCTGGATGCAGAGATCCATGACTAGGCCCTGGGTGGATCTCTGGGAGTCCAATTAACGAGAATGAGGAGGGTTTATATGAGCGAGAATTGTTGAGACCAAGGTTGGATAAAGCACAGGGACAAATAGCCAAATGAATGGAAACACATGAACTATGAACCAATGGCTGAGGGGTCCACACTGGATCAGGCCCTCCGAATGGGTGAGACAGTTGATTGGCTTGATCTGTTTGGGAGGCATCCAGGCAGTGGGACCAGATCTTGTGCTCATTGCATGAGTCGGCTGTTTGAAACCTGGGGCCTATGCAGGATTGTTTGGCTTGGCCTGGGAGGAGGGTACTAGACCTACCTGGACTGAGTCTACCAGGTTGACCTCAGTCTGTGGGGAAGGCTTTGCCCTGGAGGAGATGGGAATGGGGGGGGGGGCGTTGGGGGGAAGGTGAGGGGGACAGGAGGGGGGAGAACAAGGGAATCCGTGAATGATATGTAGAACTGAATTGTATTGCAAAATAAAATAAATTAAAAAAAAAAAATTCACTGTAAAAAAAAAAAAGAATATGTTATAAGGAGTCCAGCTGTGTATTTTGACTGGCCAAGGGTCTGTCAAAAGGCAAGCCATTTATTATGAATATTTGGTATTATCCAGCTTTTAATATTTCAGCTATCTTCTGCTATGAAATTCTTGCATGTCTAAATATTCCCAGACCATCTGGCAAATAGTTCAGCTCCTCAGACCTGTTGTAGTAGGTAACTAACCGCCCCTCCCCCCCTAAGCTGGCTGGAGACAAATAGCTTTGCATCTTGTGCTAATGAAGCTCAGACCATCCCCTGGTCTTGAGGCCTAGTGGCTCTCTAGAGCAATTGACTGAGAACAAAAGAGGTTTTTTTACATATCAAGGTGGAAGGTAGGGTGGAACAACATTCCTGAGGAGGCAGAGGACCACATGGACTGGGGAAGTAGGAACAGGTGGTTTTCTGTAGAGGAAGACAGAATGGGCATGACCAGGGAGAAGGGAAGAACACAGAGGTTTTGTAGATGGTAAGGCAGAACCCTTATAGAGTTCATCAGAGCCAAGAGTAGAGAGCAAGTAGAGATGGAGGGCAAAGAAACAGAGGATGAAGATGAGGTGGGAAGCATAAGAGTTTAGTCGTTAGCAGGACTATGAGAGAGCAGTAAATGAGGGGACAAAGAAGAACTGAGTGTCAGGATGGAACTGAAGCTATGTAGACAGGATTTCATCCCAGAGAAATAAAGTAGATAGACAAAGAGCTTGGTGTATCTAAATTTATTCCTGCCCTAAATGGCTGATGGAGCTGTAGCTGTAAAAATAGAATTTTGTCTTAGAGAAATAAAGTTAATAGACATAAGAGCATAGTGTACATAGATTTTTTTTCCCCCTCAGATATCCCACACGGGATGTAGCATCTTCCCCGGACTCTGGGCAATCCATATATGGGAAAAAAAAGAGTTTTGAACTACACCTCACGCCATATAATAAAATTAACTCAAAAGTCTATAGAAACATATAGAATAAGTTCTCTAAAATCTTGAACAAAACAAATCTTTGTAAATTTGATTAGGCAAAAAAAAATTCCTAGATACAATAGCAAAATTATTCATAAAAAAGCAAACTAACAAACTAGACTGGACTAACATTTAATTTTATGTGCATGGGTGTTTTATCTGCATGCATGTTTGTGTACCACATGCATGCCAGGTGTCATAAGAGTTACAGATAGTTGTAAACCACTTCTGTGGGTGCTGGGAATTGAAACTGGAAAAGAGCAGCAAGTGCTCTTAAAGGTTGAGCCATCTCTTCAGCCCCTCAATTGACATTAAAAACAAATAAACAAGCCTTTCATCAAAGGAATTCTTATGAAATTAAAATACTAAACAATAGACTGGGAAAATATTTGTAAATAGTATATTTGATAAAGAGCTTGAGTCTCAACTATTAAAATAAAGAGCATTAAAAACTTATTGTAGGGAACCATTCCTTTCCCACAATGCTTGTGAGGAAGTATTAGGTGTTTTAAAAGTTGGAGATTTTGTGAGAGACTTTGGAACACTCAGACTTTATCAAACCACTCCCTCAAGGCTCAGGGATCTAAGTGGAATAAGAGGTGGAAGGATTGTAAGAGCCACAGATGATGTATGACTCCAAGGAAATAGTGTCCTCCAGACACAACAGGTGCACATATCAACTTACAGAGACTGTCATAGCACATAAAACCTGAACAAGTTCAAACCAGACAATGTCCTAGCATGGATGAAGGGAAGGGGACACAAGTCCCACCCCTAATCAAGAGACTAATTGCAATTGGTACCTTCTGGGAAAGGGAAAATAAGCCTTTTACAATGGAGTGACACTAAATATATCAACCATGTTCCAGGGCAGGCCTCATGCCCAGGAGTAGTTGACCAACACAAAATGGACTCTAGGTTCTTGTGTGCTTTTTGCTTTCTTTTGATACTTTTTTCTTGTTTGTTTTGTGTTTGTTTTGATTTTTGCTTGAGAGAGAAAAAAAGGGAGAGAGAGAGAGAGAAAAAAAAGGGAGAGAGAGAGAGAGAGAGAGATCAAACATGAAGTTGAGTAGATAGCAATGGAGAGATGAAGACAGATGAGATACAGTTGCTGGTCTCAAGGGTCTCAAGACATGACACTAAGCAAGTTGCTACCATTCCCTGATTCCTAGTTTCCTCATCTGTAAAGTTAGTCTAAAGTGCTTTTTCCTTTATGATTTCAAGCTTCCAAGATTAGAATGAAGTGAGTGACAGGAAAGTGAAGGGGGTAATTATGGATGATAAGTAGCTAAACATTTGAAAGAAAACATGCAACATTGATAAAATTGTCTCAATTATTTCTTGGTTGATTAACTTCTCTAAAAAAAGAAGTGACTGTGGTGTGTGAAATGTGCATGACTATGGTTTCTATCACTGCTGAAAGCCGAATTTTAACTTGAAACTCTGCAAGCAGCATGGATCATGAATAGCATGACAAATGTTCTCTTGAATGTTTCAGGAGAGGAAGTTTCTGAAACACATGGCCCAAACCTTAGGGAAGCTGTTGGAGGAAAGGAGGAAAGTTTGAGGTTTTCTTCTAGTGTCCCGTTATAAGTCAATAAGTTCCTTATGTAAACATAGACAAATAAATTTGCCCTCTTGTTTGTTCATTTGTTTGTTTGTTTCTGTTACTTTGTCAGTAAAACAGGAATATAATTAAAAACAAAACAAACCTACCTACCTCATAGGGTTGAGAATTGAGTAAGTCAATACATGTCATCATGAGGTAAGGATCAACAATTTTAACAACAGTTATTATCCACAAAGACCCAAGACTAGGTCTAATTTCTCAAAGAAGAAATGTGGAAACACAAAGATAGAAAAGCTTTAATACAGGGACTATTACCAACACAACACCCAGATCCTGTTGCCTCCCTGGGCCCATGCTTCTCCCTGCTGTCATAGGGGAAGAACTGTATCCTGCCTACACTTGCCAGGCACATGACTCTTTCCAGTAATAAATGTGATCACATTCTCAAGAGGATTTTCTGTTTCAAAATTATAATTACAATCCAATGGCTTAATTTAATTAGACCCTTCAATCTACCCAGAGGGCTTGATACAGAAGCGAACAGGCAATCACGAGTCTAGGTCACTAAAGAGGAATCTTTAGGGGGGAGAATTATAAATTGTGGGTTACTCATTTACTGGAAAACTGTCTTTTTCAAGGGCCCTCAACCTTTAGAATATTTTATCCCATCAGTTACTCACAGCAAAAGAAGAGGGAAAGCAGAGTGTTTGTAAGAAGCTCACCCCATGCTTTCAGACCTCTGTTTCACAGTTCCCACTTATGGCACAAATTGAGGGACAGAAATATGGTCACAATATTTGGCAACAAATTTACTATGCTGCAATGTCTTTCAAAATAGCCAACCAAAATAATGTACAAGTTATTGACAATAAATACTAATTCAGAGTTAATAACACACCTACGATAAATAGCAAAAAATCAAGATGTGGAATCGATGTATCTTACATGGATAGTTTCTAGATCCAAGAGAGATAACAGCTATCACTTATATGAGAACTTCACACAAATTTTTCATCTCAATAACTTTTAACAATTATTATTTTTGGAGAATTTCATACAATGCATTTTGATGTTATTTATTCTGAATTCTTCTCTTCACCTTCTCCAATATATGCCCCCATTTCCCTATCTCTCAACCTCACGTTCTCATTTTTTTATTTATTTTTATTTTTTCTTTATAACCCATTGACTTCAATTCATATTGTTCATATACTTCTGAATATGTGGCCACCTGTGAGGAGTGTGATCGACCTACTAGAAGCTACATTCTTAAAGAAAACTGACCCCCTCCCGTTTCTGCAGAAGCTATCAATTGTCCATAGCTTCTCAGTTAGGGGTAGGGACTCTTGAACCCTTCCCACTCTATTCTATAATATTGACTGGCTTGATCTTATCCAGGTCTTACATATAAAAACCACAGTGACTGTGAGTTCATGAATGTACCAATCTACCTGATGCGTAAGCTAGACATGTGTGGGAGCCCACAACTGACTCAGTTTCCCAGTTTGAATCTGAAGTCTATTCTGAGTCAAGAGTACAAACTTGTTTGCTCCAAGGCTGTGAGAAAGTTGATTAGCCCACAGAGTCTCCTTGAAGGGCTGTGAGAATGTCCTGATTAGCCCACAGAGCCTCCTTGAAGGGCTATGAGAAAGTCCTGATTAGCCCACAAGAAGGAACACACTATCTAGCTAGATGTGGGCTGCTGATGTCAGCCACAGGTACATTGAGATAGAAAATGAAACTGCCTGCTCCTTGATGCAAGGCAGGATAGATAGTGGTTGAATGCCTGTACTGTGCATTGTTCTACCTCTGTCCTTCAAGACTGTATATAAGCTGGCTGTGAAATAAACTCGGGGCTGTCCAACATTGACCGGCAGACCTCTCGACTCTTTTCTGTCTTCTTCATTGTCTCTTCAATCCGCACGCCTCTACCCAGCTACCCAGCTGACTGTTGGCAGGCCCAACAGACATGGAAAGATAGTTTGTACAATTACTAACTCCAGTGCCTGTGTAAACTTAAGGTTCACCTAATCTCCTTGTTTTATGAGTGGTAAATGCATGCTTGGGCCAGATATGTCATTCTAAATACTAGCCCCAATCAGGGATGGCAATTTAACAACAGCAACAATTACCTAGTGTGGTGGTCTAAATGAGAATGGCCCCATAGGCTCATATGTTTTATTACTTGGTCCCCAGTTGGAGGGAATGTTTGAAAAGGATTAGAAGGTATGGCCTTGTTGGAAGAGGTGTCACTGGGGGTGGGCATTGAGGTTTCAAAAGCCCATACAATTATCAGTTAGTCCTCTCTCTCTGTCTCTGTCTGTTTCTCTCTCTGTCTCTGTCTGTCTGTCTGTCTCTCTCTCTCTCTCTTTCTCTCCCTCCTTGTGCCTCATGCTAGTGGTGTCTGGGGATTGAGATGTAAGTCCTCAGCTACTGCTCCGGCACTATGCCTGCCTGTCTGCTGCTATGATCTCTGCCATGATGATCAACAGAACCTAAGCCTCTGAAACTGTAAACTCCAAAATTAACTCTTTCTTTTGTAAGTTGCCTTGGTCATGATGCTTTGTCACAGCAATTAAAAAGTAACTAAGATACCCAGGCCCTTGAATTTTCACTACCTGACAATGCCTAGTAGTATTGCCTCACTTAAAAAGTACTGATTGACCAGCTATTTTGTGTCAGACATTCTTGAAGGTATCAGTGACAGAATGATAAGCAAAAATTACCAAATCCCTCTGCCCTCATAGAGTTTACTTTTAATGGAATCTATCTAGAATACATAAAAAAGTAAGATAGTACTTTAAAGTAGTGATAAGAGCCCTGGGTAGGCAATAGATATTTTGAGGCAATAACAGTTTATACTGGGAAACCAGGGAGACCTTACTGGGGATGTAGTAAAAGATTAAAAACTTAAATGAAGGGAGGAATCATGGAGATGCTAAATATGTTAATACTGAATAATAATTGTAATTTTGTTTCACCATAAAATAAAAAAAATAAAACACATTACCTAGAAAATTAAAGCCTTTGGGCTTGAAGAGAGATAAACTGGATACTGATCTTGAGTGTGTATCTCTCATTGTAAGACAAATTACTGAATGGTCTTATTAATAAAAACAAAACCCGGAGCCAGATATTGGGGTGAAATCTGAAAGATCAGAGAAACAGAACAAGCCACAGCCAACTTCTTCTCACCAACTCCTCAGCTGATCTTGTTTCCTCAGACTGAAAGCCTCTGAGTTCTCACCCAAATGGATCTCAGCTGAACTGCTGCTAAAAAGCTTCTAGTTCCTGGTCCTCACACCTTATATACCTTTCTACTTCCTGCCATCACTTCCTGGGATTAAAGGTGTTTATCTTTCCCAAGCAAAGACATGAGATCTCAAGTGCTGGGATTAAAGGTGTGTGCCACCACACCTGGCTCTGTTCCCAGAGTGATCTTGAACTCACAGAGATCCAGACAGATCTCTGCCTCCCAAGTGATAGGATTAAAGGCATGTGTGCCACCATTTTCTGGCCTCTATGTCTAATCTAGTGGTTGTTTTGTTCTCTGACCCCCAGATAAGTTTTATTAGGGTACAGAATATATCAAGCCCATCTCATCATGCCAAGCACTGTAAAAGATGTGGAGGTAAAAGATAAAGTTCCTATCTTCAGTAAATGTGGGTTACTGAGCAGAAAAATTTGAGAGATAGCTGAATTATAAGAATGGGAGCAGTAAGATTTAAAGGAGGAACAAACAGTTCTACTGAAGAAATGATTATGCAACAGTGGGTAAGGGTTGGGAATGAGGAAGGCAGACCTTGGCGCCAAGATGGGCCCACAGGTTGGAAAAACAAATGGAACAGCATATTCAGAAGCACAGATGTGAGAAACAGAGGGAGGTGATGACATTACGAGCAGATGGGGTGTGAGGAGCTAGAGCAGACTGGTAAGGAAGGTAAGAAGAGGTAAAAATATATCCAGTTTGCTTATTTCTTGTCACAAAACAAAGAAGTCAAATGACTTGGATTAATTTGCTTGTATTATTAGGCAGCTTACTACAATATGATATCTTTTAAAATTCATAAAGGCATCATGCAAGCTATAAATAAATAAGTGCACTCTGCACCAGACAATGGAAGAAGACATGTCTCTGTGGTCACAGAAAAAGACTCCTCTGTGCTGAGCTGAGACTAACAAACTCTAAGAGCTGCTCTGCCTTAGAGCTGTGGAATATGAACATTGGCTCAGATCAGAGCTGTGGAAGAAAGTAGACTTTCAAACATTTTTGTGACTCCTCCAAGCTCTTCCTCTTATCTCCAAGGTTCATATACCCTTCCCCCTACAACCACTCTTCTTTCCTGGGGAGGTAGCAACTCAGCCTTGACCTTGTAATTGAGCAGCTCTCAGCCAATTTGTGATTCCCTCTACCAGGCTGTAGATGACGCCATGTGACTATGTCAAATTCCAGTCACTTCACAGCAGGTCAGTTCTCACAAGGTCACCCAAATTCATGGTCTGGCAAACCTCTTCAAGACTAAGTTTCCAAGGTAGTTAGGAAAGTTGCCTTTTACAGAGGTCTAGAAAAAGCAGCATATTCAACCAATACAGTTGAATTTCCTTCTTCTCTTCTTCATGCTGTCTAATGCCAAGTTTCTAATTTTACAGGCAAGTTGTGATCTCTCTGAAAATAAAATAAATTCCCTATAAGGGAGCTTATGGCTTTCTTGCAATGGCATTTTTAGGTACATGAATGTCTTTATTCCAAAGTGTCTAGGGGTTTATGGGAGTGAGAATATTTTGGTACACTGAGCAGCAGCCACGTGCCAAGCCCTGAGCTAGAGCCTCTGTGTTTCCTCATTTAATTCTCACATTGCCCTGTGAATATGAAGTGTTTTTCCTCCATTTGTATAGTGCACTGAGAAAGCCCAAACTCGGAAAAGTAAAGTAAATTTCCCAGTCTACAACCAGGAAAGGGAAGCCTAGGGATTAAACCCAGGCCCACTACTCCAGGGTAGTAGCTCAGAGCCTCAGTCTTTGCAGGCATATACAGGTTCCAGACAAGTTAGTGGATTCCATGGGTTTTTTTATTAGTTTGGTGTAATTTGAACATGGTATTCCTAAGTTGTATCCTATCTTCCCATATGTAATATATAGTCAATACTGATAATAAATTAACCTTGCTTTAATGTTTTAGCAGGATTCTGTATGTATTCTAGCAACACTCTCATCATTATATCTGTTCTTTGATTACCTTTTAAATGATCACCATCTTTTCCAGAGATATAGTACTAATAGTGTTTGACTATAGAAGGCCTTCCCAACTTCTTTACATTTACCTCTTTCTACTTGTTCTAGACAGATAAACAGAAGTACACTGCTTATTTAAGCATGCACAAAACAAGGTGAATTATGTTGGATGATATCTGGGATGTCCCGACCATGTGAAAATTGTGAGTTTAGTGTGTACGCCATAATGGTAGTTCCAGCACAGTTAGCAGAATATGGGACATGTCATGATAGTGATAGTTCTGTCCGTTTTTGTTTTGGGATCCAATGAACAATTTGCTCTCCACTTTGAAAGGATCTAAAGTAAACATTTCCTGTTTCCATCCACATGGCTGTGGTAGGATCTTGAAGCCACTGGGTATAGCATGCTCATGTCAGAGATGCAAGAACACTGGCCTCAGGAATATACAGAGGGAAAACCATTTCTACTGAAGTGATTCTCTCACAGGGACAACTGGAAAAGCAGACTAGTGGAAGGCAAAGCTTTCCCAGAGCACCACTGCGGAAACCTCGTCATCAAAGACAGACTGGAGCAAGCTAAGAAGCAAAGACTAAAAGTTGTTTTTCTCTTTCTCAAATAATAAGAACCTTATTACTAGTGCATGCCAGCTCTGTAATCAACTTGCCTGAGACCGAGGCAGTTAGCAACTGGCAGAGAGGGAAATTTAAGACTCATAGAGAAAAGAAGAAAGAGAAATCTAGACTCTGAAGAGTATTTACCATTCAGCTACACATAGCCACTGCTTTCCACCAAGTGTTACTAAGAAGAAACAGAACAAATGCTAGAGCTCCCCTGGATGCCTCACTTGCAGAGTCTCCTGAATATAGCTGTCATTCCATGTGGTATATGCATCCTCATTAAGACCTCGTTTCTTCAAATCCTGACTTTTAGATTCATCCAATACTGTGATAGAGATTTAGACTTTATGGAATGTGTCTAGTTATTGCTGTAAGACTTCAGTTCCCAGAATGGGGAAAAGGAAGCAAGCCCAACTGAAAGGAATTTCCATAATGACATTTCTTAATTTGATCTTACTATGCAGCATGATAAATAAGAACTTTGTGACATCTTTGAAGAGGCCTTCAGGTTTCTAGATTTCATACAGGTAAAGTTGCTTGAAGGGCAATACTGACTATAGAAAGCAGACTATGGGTGCTCAATAAACACCACTGTTTTTATTTGAAGTGAATACAACTGAATCATAATGTGTAAGAACACTAAGCTTGACTGGGCTTTATCATTGACCAGGATTATCTCTTTGGGTGAGGCTCAGAGGAAAGGAAGCTATTTTTCAGCTATCGAATCCTAGTGTTTTCACTGAAAACTTGTAGAGTGAGGGATGCTCTAAAAGACATTTTGACACACTCCCTAAGTCCTTAAACGAAGAAAGTTTCTACATCACCCAGATGCTGAAAAATGTGCAGACCTCCCAGAGCTTAAGAAGGCATTCATTAAGACAGACTGTCAAAACAGTCAGCTCACAACCAAATTTAGGAATTTCACAAACAAGTCATGAGGTAGCAGGTGAGAGAAAAGGACAGTTCTGACAGGCTTTTTTTCTGTTAGCCCACAGCCACTGGGCACCTTGGCCACTTAGTCTCAATGTAAGGCATCCCTGAGGTAAAGTCACTCAGAAGAGAAATGGTGGCAGTCATACTTGGTGTTCTTCATGGAAGTACTTTTACAAAATGGACGTTGTTTATGTGGCAGTTCTCTTCTGCTGTAGGTTCATAGTCCTTCCAGTCTTCGCCACTTTGCAAAGTTAGTCTAAACCACATACGTGAAGACATTCCCAGCCTTAGAATTACTTTTGTTCATTTCCAGCAGACAGAGCCGCTGCACAGAACAGAAGCCCGAATCAGCAGAGTTAGTTTGTGGCTCTATTGGTTAATATCAAACAGGATCCTCAGAAGGCTTCTGGACAGAACTATTTTTTTTTTTAAATCAGCTTTATGAAACCCCTTAAAAAAGAACAGAGCCCGAAGCTAACCCTCATCAATCTTACTCATTTTGCTTTTAAACATCTTTAAAAATTTGCCCTTGTGCTTCTTGTTTTATTTGATAACTGCTGATGATTTTCTAATCAGTGATAAACACTGTGCTATGGACAGGATTAAAAGGAGGATAAGGGGCCAGCATGATGGCTTGGTAGTTAAGGTGCCTGTACTCCTGATGACCTGAGTTTGATTCCCAGGACTTACATGGTAGAAGGAAAGAACTGTTTGCCATACATTGTCCTCTGGCTGCCAACCACATGGCAGGTAGACTACCCACCCTGCCCAGAATAAATAATTGCAAAATTGTTTTTAAAAAGAAGAGCATAGCATAGCTTCTATCTATAAGGATTTCTAGTTCCTTCAACAGCTAGCTAGGCAGACTAGCCAAAGATCATTACCCTTCTGTTTCCTTGTCTGTAAATTAGAGATGATAAAGACCACCTCTAAAAGTATATGTATTTAGTCATATTTGATGTGTGTAAGTGTTCGTGTGTCTGTGTGAGTGCATGTGCACATGTGTGGTTATGTATGTGGGAAGAGGTCAATGTCAGATTTTTCAGTTATTTTCCTCTTATTTATTTGTTTGTTTGTTTTCTAAGAGGAGGTTTCTCACTAAACATGGAACTCGCTGATTCAGCTATATTGGCTGGCTAGCAAGTCCATGGACCCTCTTGCCTCCTTACTGCCCAGAATTAGGATTAGAGGTTCATAAATCCACTTTTTTTGTGGGTGTTTAGGAGATCAAATGCAGGTAAAGTACTTTCACAACAAGTGCTTTACCAACTGAGCCATCTCATCAGCTTTAACTTTCAGATTATTGAAAGAAAAGGGATATGATAGATAAGGAACTTAGCATATTATAAGCATATGAATTAGTTGCTATCTTAATATTATTATTAAGGGCTGGATTGAATGATGTATTATTTGAAATGACTTGGCTAATTTTGTTAGATGAAAGCAATTTCTCCCCTTCTTTTCATTCAATGAACATTTATGAATACCTGCACTATTTCAGATACTAGGTTTGAAACCATGCTGAACTATTTGCTAGGTATATGATCTTTCCAATGCCTTTGAAACACCCCTTGAGAATTTGTACATGCATATGAATGTGTCTTGATCAAACTCATCCCTCATTCTCTCTTCTACAATTCCTTCCCTATCCCCATCACTATTTTTGTTTCCCAACCTCATGTACTATTTTTAAAAGCCCCACTGAGACCATTTAGTACCACCCACATGTGCATGGGTATGGTATCATCTATTGGACCATGGGTAACCCCTTAAAGACCACTTCCTTGAAGAAAATTGAACCTCCTTTCCCCAGCAGCCATCAGTTGCCAATACCTCTTAAGTTCATTGGGACTTTATGAACTCCTTCCCTCATCATAACGATAAGAATATGTGGGGCAGTTTAATGACTATATCCATTTAGTAGACTAGTATTGGGTTCTTCTGTAGGGCCTATGACCTAGCCATCCATGAGTCACAGCCCAGTTAAGGGTACCAGGCATGAGTCCATCTAGAGAAGTAGGCCTTTAATTCAATCAGAAAGTGGTTGGTTACTACTATAGTATTTGTGCCACTATTACATCAGTAAAAACAGAAAGGCATACTTTGGTTCTTGTTGTCATGTTTGGTATTGGAAATGGATAAACTATTAGCATTCAGACCCACCCCTTGGGACCTGGCCAAAACATAGGCAATATCTTGGCCCACTCAGGGTCCTGATAACTTCATGCACTCATTGCTACGTGGTCTCTCTGTGCATGGGCAAAATCCCCTTATAAAAGGTGGGGCCCCGCCTGCCTTCTCTCGTCTTCTCAGCCCCCTCCCTTTTCTCTCTCCCTCCCTCCTTCTCTCTCTGTCTCTCTCTCTTCCCATAAGGCAGCTCTGTGCTCCATTTCCCTCTCCCCTCTCCCTTCCCCCTTCACCATTAATAAAACTCTCCACATGAACATAGTCTGCGTGACATGTCTCTGTCTCTTACCTGCTATGGGCCACCTTGGCTTCAACCCACCAAGGTCTGTCTCGCGCTGGTTTACTAAATTGGTGGCATGAAAATCAGTAGGCTCTCCTGGCAGTTCTGAGACAATGCTGGGACCCTGGAACCTTCCAACACTGTCACTTGTCTATACCAGCATAATTGGTAAGCACGCCCCCCCACCTCTGTCCATTCCCACGAGTGAGGCTTCCTTTCTTGAACACAATCCTTGCCTTTCTATCTTTTCTCAAAGTCCTGGTACCAGGTGACTGTGTCTCACTCAGGATCTTAGCCCTTTGGCCCCTGCCTTTTGCATGATGATTCACTGGGCAGCTTGTGCCTTCTCTTTTCTTGGATCTAAACATCTTTCAGGCTTCTGCTCTGTGTTTGATGAATCACTTAGCAGCTTGTGCCTTCCCAGTCGGTCCTCGCTGAATTTCTGAGCTAGAGTTCAGCCCTTGGATCTCATTTCTCTACCTCACTCATGGAAAATGTGCTTAAATTTACCCACCTTTGCCCCAGTACCCCTTAGATATCAATCCAAATGGCTGCTTGCTGGCATCCCATATCCCGATATTTCACAGGACTTTGCAGCTCGTGCCAGTGATCAGTGTCCTGCTTACTCTCCTCTCCCAGCAGCCTGGGAGATCCATGGTTTGTGTTCTAGCCCACTGGATGCCACTCTCATCTGCTCCCTGCTTCTGTACCTGCTGGCATCTCATGCTTTTACTCAAAATGTCTCATTCTATTTGTTCTGTTTCTGTCTGCTCCCTCCCCTCCTGCTGCCACCACCACCATGCTGCAGACTGGGGGTTCCCTCTTTCCTGCCCAGATGCACTGCTAAACTTCTCGATAGCACCTTCTCTGTGCTCAGGTGCATGAAGCATGAAAGTGTCCCAGGAAAAGTTTTGTCTGTCTTTCTGTTAAAAAGTCTATTTTGAAGCCGGGCGGTGGTGGCGCACGCCTTTAATCCCAGCACTCGGGAGGCAGAGCCAGGCGGATCTCTGTGAGTTCGAGGCCAGCCTGGGCTACCAAGTGAGTTCCAGGACAGGCGCAAAGCTACACAGAGAAACCCTGTCTCGAAAAAAAAAACCAAAAAAAAAAAAAAAGTCTATTTTGTATGTGTGGATGGAAATGTGTGACTGATGTGGCCACATGATTGTGTTTCTGACTGATTTTTGAATGCTTGTGATTATGAGTTCTGTGTGTCTTGGAAAAAAAAAATGTGACCACGTGGGCAGGCGTCATCTTGACTAAGGTCAAAGACAGAGAGATCATATGAATTCACTGCCATCTTTGATCAAGGTGACCATGTGGGCAGTTTCCATCTTGACTAAGGGTTAAAAAAGGAGTCATACGACTTCACTGCCATATTTAGTAAGGGTAACCACATGGACTGGATAGAATCCTGTGTGACAATTACTGTCCTGTCCTAAAAACAAGGTTTATAAGAGAGGATTTAAACAGTGCTGGCTTTGATTTAGAAGAACTAAATTATTTATAATGTTAAAACTTGGTTTTGCCTTATTATATCTTAGAACCACAGCTAAACACCAGAGACTAAGCTATTCCTATTTGATGATACCTAGATAGTCTGATAAAGTGTCTATCCTTATCTAAGGTCTATTCAGGCTAACAAAGACCAATTTAAGAATATATGCCTAACCTTCTCACTTTTATGAATATTGGTAAACTATAACTACTGGGAAAACTGTATGTCCATATTTAACTTATATATGCTCTCAAAGTTAAGCCTAAATAACACTTGATTTTGTTCCCCGGACCTCATTGTGATATAGACTGCCACATGGCTGGCAGCCATCTTTCACTAAGATTTACTAATGTTAAAGACCTCTCTGTTCATTTTATCTCCTTCTATATTTGATTCAACTCTGGTTTACAATATACTCTATATGATAGTAGAAATTTAAAGTTATAAAGATCTATTCAGATTAACAAAAGCTAACTTAGAGATTTACATCTATGTCTTTGCCAAGTGTTCAACACCAAGCTTCTACAGAATTCAAATAAATGGTAACATACGTTTGATAAATAAGGTATTTGATAAACAAGATATATATTTTATAATGGAGTTTCTGGTCTCCTGAGAGGGTCCTTTTCTCAGAGTTGGGCCACACCCCAACTCACAAGCCCCCTTTTCTCCTGTTCCCATTTGGCCCTCATGATCTTTCCCATGTCACTTTTCCTTGCCTTCTCAGGAGACAGCTTTTCCAGTTTGGTACAAACTTGTTCTGTTTTACCCATAAAATGGCTGCTTTGGTTTCTTTATTCAAAATCATATTTTTAAGGCTAACCCTGACAGAAATGGAATGTAAGTCCCAGTCTTATGACAGCTGCTAACATATTGTAGACGGTTAGGGAACACAAGCTGATAGTCATTCATATCTAATAGACAGACAGTCCTCAGATGCTCAGAGATCTGCAGAATATGGCATCTAAAATGTTTAATTAAAAAGCTTTTTGTTATTGAGAGACACACCAGTACCATTACTTACTCCAAAGAAGAAGGATGGGCACAGAAGAACTTCCACCTAGAACTTGCTACAGAATGGCGATGCCGGCCACTGAGCAAAACTGCCTTTTGTCTTGACTGCTGCCAGGGCCTTCTTCAGATCATAGACAACAGGACTCTGGGGAATCCATTGCCTCACTTTTGCCTAGACAAGGTAGGCTGGTCTGCCCCACAAGTTCCTATCCCACAACTGTCAGATCTTCTGAGGCTTTTACAGACACTTGCAGGTTGCTGCACCCTTCCTGCCAGACTCATACTAAGACCAAACCTACAGGGGCCCTCCAGATATACCAGCCCTTGTACCAGCTCTGAGGACACCAACTGGGCAAGCACTGACAGATTGACTTCACTCACATGCTCACTCATAAAAAGGCTCCTTATCTCTTAATCCTTATTGATACCTTTACAGGATGAATGCACTCCTAACCTTCAGGGTAAAGGCAAATGTGATGACTCAGGTACTCCTGAAGAACACATCATCCATCAATTTGGCATGCTATCTCCCCAAGCTCCTGGGACTTCACTCCTGGTACCACCTCTCCAGGCTCAAGCAGGCACCTACCCAGCAACTGGAACCTGGTTTTCCAAGATGTCCCAATGAAGGGCATATCTGCTCTCATGTCTCACTCATTCACCCTTGCCTCTTCTGAACAACCAGGGCACTTCTCCATTCCGGTCTTTCTGGCAGTTATCACTCTCCCCATGGCTAGCCCCTCTCATGGGCTGATGATAACAATCTATTTTTTCTCCTAGCAACCTGCCTTCTCAGCTCCCTCAAGGAACAGATGCTTGAGGTCTCCAGGATGACAGCTAACTAAAAGCTTCTTCATCTTCTTCATTCACACCTCCCACTGTGTGTGACCCCAACTCCCAACTTTCCACTCCCTACTTTGTCCCAAATCAACAGGAAGCCTTCTTGAGATTTGGGGACTCTCATTCTTGCCCCACTTGCCATCCATAACTCACCCTTTTTACAAGATCAAAAGAGAGGAATGTTAGCATTCAGACCCACCCCTTGGGACCCGGCCAATATGCAGGCACTACCTTGGCCTGCTCAGGGTCCTGACAACATCATGCACTCATTGGTCTCCCTGTGCATGCATGAAGTCCCCTCATTCAAGGTGGGGCCCCACCCACCTTCTCTCCTCTCTCTCTTCTCTCTTCTCTCCTCAGCCTGCTTTCTTTCTCTCATTCTTTCTCACCCATCCCCGCTCTCACTCTCCCCCCTCTGTCCCTCCCCCCTCTCTATTCCCCCTCCCTGTCTCTCTTCCTAGGAGGCAGCTCTGTACTCCCTTTCCCTCTCCCCTTCACCACTAATAGAACTCTCCATGTGAGCATGGTCTGCATGGTGTGTCTCTGTCTCCTATCTACTGTGGGGCACTTTGGCTCCAACCCACCAAGGTCTTTCCCCCGCTGTTTTACAAAATAAACAGACTAGCTAGCCTATGAAAAGAATAGGCAAAGTGATCTATTAGGTAATTATGTGTGGCAGCAAAGCGAGATGAAAAGAAATAGTCAAAGTGTTGTTCATGTAGTTCTCATCCATTTCTCTGTCATTGGGCGATCCCTGTTTTCTAGGTAGCCTCCCTAGAGTTGTGAGTAGCAGTCTAGTCATCTTTGTTTTACATCTAGTATTCTCCTATGAGTGAGAACATACCATGTTTGTCTTTCTGAGTCTGGGTTACCTCATTCAGGATGATTTTTTCTAGATCCATCCATTTGCCTGCAACCCTCATGATGTCATTGTTTTTCTCTGCTGAGTAGTATTCCATTGTGTATATGTACCACATTTTATTTATCCATTCTTCAGTTGAAGGGCATCTAGGTTGTTTCCAGGTTCTGGCTACTACAAACAATGCTGATATGAACATGGACGTGAGTGGGGGTAATGAAGGGCAAGGGTTGAGGAAAAGAGAGCTTAGGGGAGCGGGAGATCCCAGTTGGATCAAGAACAGAGAGGGAGAACAAGGAATAGGAGACCATGGTAAATGAAGACCACATGAGAATAGGAAGAAGCAAAGTGCTAGAGAGGCCCATAGAAATCCACAAAGATACCCCCACAATAGACTACTGGCAATGGTCGAGAGACAGCCTGAACTGACCTACTCTGGTGATAGGATGGCCAAACACCCTAATTGTCGTGCTAGAAACCCCATCGAATGACTGAGGGAACCGGATGCAGAGATCCACGGCCAAGCCCCAGGTGGAGCTCCAGGAGTCCAATTGGCTAGAAAGAGGAGGGTTTGTATGAGTGAGAATTGTTGAGACCAAGGTTGGATAAAGCACAGGGACAAATAGCCAAACAAATGGAAACACATGAACTGTGAACCAATAGCTGGTGAGCCCCCAACTGGATCAGGCCCTCTGGATAAGTGAGACAGTTGATTAGCTTGATCTGTTTTGGAGGTATCCAGGCAATGGGACCGGGTCCTGTACTCAGCGCATGAGTTGGCTGTTTGAAACCTGGGGCTTATACAGGGACACTTGGCTCAGCCTGGGAGGAGGGGACTGGACCTGCCTGGACTGAATCTACCAGGTTGAACTCAATCCTCAGGGAAGTCTTTGCCCTGGAGGAGATGGGAATGGGGGGGGGGCTGGAGGGGGGGAAGGCGAGGGGGGGTGTGGACAGGAGGGGGGAGAACAAGGGAAACCGTGGCTGATATGTAAAATTAAATTAAATTATATAAAAAAAGAAATAGTCAAAGTGCCCAACAGAAAATTTCAATAAATTTCCTTCAAAGTGAATTTAAGACACATTAAGACAAAACTATACCATGACCAGGGTGCTTTCATCTCAGGGATACAAGGATGATAAAAATTAGTAAACAAACTTAAAGACTGAAAACACATGATCAGCTCAATAGATGCATAAGAAAACCTTTGACAAAGTGCAGTATGACTTTAAGATAAAGACCCTAAGAAACCAGAAATAGAAGTTACTAATTACCTCTCTGTTGCTATGATAAAATACCATGACCAAAAGTAACTCACAGAAGGAAGAATTTATTTGGGCTTACGGTTCCTGAGAGATAAGCTTTCATCATGACAGGAAAACATGGCAGCAAGTGTCAGGTGTGGTGGCCAGGGCAGGAAGCTGAGAGATCACACCTTCAAATGCAAACACGAGTCAGAGAGAAAGACCTGGGAGAACTGAACTGGTTACAATCCCAAAGCTTACCCCTAGTGATGTAATTGTTCTAGCAAGGCCGAGCCTTCTAAACCTCCCCCAACAGCACTATCACTTGGGGCCCAAATGTTCAAATGCCTGAGATTATGGAGGGTTCACATTCAAACAATCAAAATAAGGAACCTACTTCACATAAAAGCTATATATTATAAAAATATAGCCAATAGTTTACTAAATGGGGGAACTGAAAGCATTTCCTGTGACACAAGGATGCCTACTCTCACTGCACTTATTCAACATAGTGTGCAAAGCCTTAGCTGAATCAATAGGACAAAAGAAAGAAATAAAATATGCATAAGAAAAATGAAGTCAAGTTATCCCTATTTTCAGAAGATATGATCTTATACTGAAAAGAGAGCAAAGGTTGTCTCAGAAACTCTTAGGGTTGATAAACACTGTCAGCAAAGTAGCAGAATACAAAATAAACAAAAAAAAAATCAACTGCCTTTCTATATACAAATAATGTACTTGCCAAGTAAGAAATAAAAAAAAAATAGTTTTAAAAAATCCCTACCCATTACTCATTGGTCATGTGATGGAATGAATAGGGGAGATATCCTCTCCCCTGCTCCTCCCATTAACCATCAATGCCCGAGGCAGGTGGGAGAGTTTCCCTGATGTCATAAGAGCAGGAAAGCTAACCCTGCCTCTCATTTTCTTCAGCACTTGAGAGAGTGGCCCCTATGCCATGCCTGGGCAACACAGCAGAGCTGGCCCTGAAGGCGTAAATGTGGAAGATCTGATCCTACCCAACATGAAAACAGCAGAACTGGCCCCACCCCTTGTTCATTGCTGCCACAAAGTGAATTCCCTAAGGGAATGCAGAAGAGCTCATCCTGGTGGTGAGGACAAAGGAGAGCTGGTGGGCTGACCAACCCTGCAACCTCCTAGGCCCAGAATCAGGGTTATGGGTTGGCCTACCCCAATATCCACCCTATTTATGATCTGCTAGAGTACATGAAGGGACTGGTCCTGCAGACCCAAAGCTCCAGGATTTCCACACCACAGGGCAACAGCAGGGTAACCAAGAGGAGTTACAGTGAGGGCCCAGAATCGATAGTGTAGCAGAAACCATAGGCCTTGAGCCAGACCAATGACTCTCTGCAATGGACACTTGCAAGACAAGATATATGGACATAAGGGTTTATTACTATATGACTCACTATGTCACACTACAGCTTCCATGATAAGATTTTCCCCCTTTCTTCTTTTCCTTTTTTCTTTTTCCTCTTAAATTTTATCTGGGGCTGGGGAGGCAGGCTACAAGGGCAGAGAGTGGATATGCAGGGACAGGAAATGAATGGGATCAAGATGCATGATGTGAAAGACACAAAGAATAAACAAAAAGAAAGTTAAAAAAAAATCCCTAGTTATAAACCTAACCAAGGATGTGAAAGACCTCTCCACAATGAAAATTTTAATATACTAAGGTAAGATTTTAAAGAAAACAGTAGATGATAGAAAGTGCTGGCAGGGTTGGCAGAATTAATACTATGGAACAGGTTTGAGAGACCTAAAACTCTCAAATTTCTAGAGGAAAACACTCCAAAATACAGATATAGGTGAGGGCTTTCTGAGGAGAACTTTAACAGCAAGAGAAATAACCCTAAGAACTCACAAATGGGATTACAAGAAATTAAAGAGATCCTGCATAGCAAAGGTAATAACCAGAATGAAGAGGAAGCCTACAAAATGGACAAAAATCTTTATTAGACACAAATTAGGTAGATTAATATACAGGGTATATAAAAAATGGTAAAACCCACAAAAACTAGATAACTAAGTCATTCAATCAGTAAAGGGGTTAATTAACTGTATAGACAGTTCCCTATAGAAGAAATATAAATGACCAATAAATGTTTGGAAAAGCATTCAGTACCTTCATCCATCAGATAAATGTAAATTAAAACTATATTGAGACCCCCTTTGACCATGTTAGAATGGTTATCATAAAGAAAACAAATCACAACAAATACTGGTGAGGATGTAAGGAAAGAGGAAGCCTATGCACTGCTTGCTTGTGAGGATCTAAAATGATTATGCCACCATGGGTATAAATGCAGACGTTCTTAAAAAAACCTAAAAATAGAGCTACCATGTGATGCAGCTCTACTACTTCTGGGGTATGTTCCCAAGTAATTCCAAGTTAGCTTGTTACAAAGATACTTTCACAGTTATGTTTAATTGCTACAACATTCATAATAACTAAGGTATGGAACCAGTCTAGCTGTCTATCAGCAGATGCATAAAGAAAATGTAGTATATACAGTCAATGAAATATTATTCAATTATAATGGAAAATGAAACCATGATATCTGTAGGAGAATGGACGTGACTGTAGAATATTATAATAAACGAAATGTCGCTAAGAAAGACAAATATCACATTTTTCTCTTATATGTGGAATCTAACCTTAAATTTACACATGTACCTATGTGTAATATATTGTATATATATATATTACATAGTATATATATTGTATATATAATATATATTGTATATATATATATATATATATATATATATATATTACATAGTAAACTCCCACTTACTCTTCAAATGAAGTTTGCATCATTTGATGCACCACCTCCCTAAACAGGGCCACCCACCAACTAGAGACTAAGGGTTCAAATTCTTGAGCTTAAAGGGAGACATTTATTACTCAGACATTGTACAATTTCTTTGTGTGCTAACTGAAAACAAAGTATTAATAGTAATTAATAGTATTAATTTTAAAGAACACCATAGAAGAAATAGGATGCAAACTTCGTTTGAAGAGTAAGTGGAAGTTTACTATGGTGGGGTGAAAAGAAGGAAAAGTATTACTGAGAAGCAGAAATTCCGGATACAGCAGAAAGCAGGATCATTCAAGAACATAAAGTTCTGCATAACATGTAAGTTAACTGTGAGAAGAAGAGGCGGCAGACCACTAACAGGTCCTGTAGGGCAATGCAGGTCAAGTCAAAAGTCTCTTCTTTAAGAGTTACAGAAAGGTGGGACTGGCAAGATGGTTCAGTTGTTAAAAATACTTGACATAAAACTGACACCTGAGTTTGATCTCAGGATCCCAAAAGGTGCAAGAAGAGAACTGACTTCATAAGTTGTCCTCTGACCTTTACATGTGATGTGGAATGCACTTACCCCACTCCAGAAAAAAAGTAACAAACTTTACAAGAAAATAAGAACCACAGGAAGTTACTAGAGAGTTTAGAGTTGAATGATATGATGGTGAGCTAAGCTAGAATATCAGAGACCTCATGGAAGAGAAATGACCCTTTTTGAATATCATAGTCAGTAGGAACCAATGTTTATATCCTGTTGCTGTTAAAAGTAGGGTTACTAGAGAAGATGACTTAAGAGCTTTTGGCTCTGAAATCTGGGGAGAGATGGCTGGAGCAAATAGAAACTAGACTGCTTGAGAATTGGGGGGATGTTAGGCTTGTTTTTAAGCACATTTTAGGCAACTATGGAATATCACATTGGAAGTTGTATAGAAAGATTAGGAGCTTCAGAGAAGGCAATGGAATAAGTACAGACTTGGTTGTCTGCTACAAAGTGATAATAAATTGGAGCTGTAAGAGAGAATAAGATCACACAGGGATGCTGTAGAGAATAAAAAAGACAAAATAGCCTGAAGTTGACACATAATTTCAAGATCTTAACAAAAGACAAGAGTTGCTAGCAAAGCAGATAAAAAGTGCAAGCAAGGAGATAGATGGGTAACCCATAGACTGCTACATCATGTAAGTCTATGGAAATAGTGTTTCTAGTATAAAGAAATGGCCGACAGTGTCATCACTAAAGCAGAGCAACATTTATGACATTGGCTATTATAGATAGCTTCATTCGACTGAGGGCGAGGGGGATGCTAACTGATGGGTAGAAGAATGAATGAAAACTGAAGTAATGGAGGCAGGAAGTATAGTAAATACTCTACAGAATGTTGGCTGTGTAGGGATAGAGAGAATCTAGAAGGAACATGGGATTAAGAAATCTAATTTTCTTTATTTGTTTAAGATGGAAGAGACTTTTCCTTGCTTAAATGCTGGTGTGAAGGCAGTGAATCTTCCTCATCAAACATGAATGTTACTAATATGTGTTACTGGACTGGACATTGTTAATATATATAATGGAATTTTTTATCTGAATCTGTCAAATGTTAATGGACTAGACATCGTTAATGTAATCTTGACTGTGTATATTGTATATACTTACTGGATATAATTTTTCTTGTATTAGTTATAAGCTTTTTTAAATTTTAGACATAAAGGGAGGAAATGTGGTATTGTATTCCCCCAAATACTTTGCATGCTAATAAACTTATCTGGGGTCAGAGACAGAGCAGCCACAATATTAAACATAAAAGATAGGCAGTGGTAGCACACGCCTTTAATCCTAGCATTCCAGAGGCAGAAATCCATGTGTTCAAGGATACAGACAGGCATGGTGACTTATCACGCCTTTAATTCCAGAAAGCAAGCCTTTAATTACAGGTAGTGGTGGTAGAAGGCAGAAAGGTATATAAGGCGTAAGGACCAGAAACTAGAAGCATTTGGCCTGGTTAAGCATTTGGCCTGGTTAAGCATTCAGGCTTTTGAGCAGCAATTCAGCTGAGACCCATTCTGGATGAGGACTCAGAGGCTTCCAGTCTGAGGAAACAAGACCAGCTGAGAAGTTGGCCAGGTGAGGTTAGCTGTGGCTTGCTCTGTCTCTCTGACCATCCAGCATTTCACCCCAATAACTGGCCCTGGGTTTGATTTTATTAATAAGACTCTCTAAGATTCCTGCTACAAATATGTTTATAAAATATTCTTTTATTTACTTTGTGCTGTACTAGGAGACTTAGAGATTGAATAGGACATAGGCTATGAACCACTTTTTATTGCTATTAAAGCTGTTTAATAGATAGAGAAAATCAAGCACTAAAGATAGAATGAGTCTTTGTCTACAGCCAAGTGTTAAGTTTGTATAAAGCCAAGACTGGAATCCAGGTTACATGACTTGGTAGGTGTGTTGACCTGTGGCACAACATATCCTAGAGTCTCTGAGAAAACTAGCATGTTTGACTTCTTTACCAAATCAATTTTATTGCACCTTCATATTGTAATGATTCCTGTCCTTATCTATATTTCCCTATGGGCCTGGGAGCATCTATTCCTCCAGACCCTGGCACACAACAAGCGATAAGAGGACAGGGTCTCTCAAAAACATGTGAAGCTCTGAGCCAGTAACTTTCACACACCTCAGTGTTTTTCAAGCCAGGCTGAACATTATGATAACTTAAGAAGCTTTTAAAAATACTTAAACTCTAACCCCATGCCAAAATCAATTAAATGAGACCAAGAGATGGGGTGTTCATACCTTTCCAGATAACTGAAACATAGTTTGAGGACCACTGTTTTCCATTGCTTGAGTTTCTGCATATTTATCAGTGTCTATGTGTGTCCTAGTTTTTGAATAAGAAAAAGAAGTCGTCATACTACATATATTCTACCATAAACACACATCTAGGAATTCTGGGGATCAATCAGGTAAAATTTAGCATCTTATACTCCCACTTAATAGAAATTTGGTATCCAAAATATACCATCTTGCCAGATAACTAAAGCAATAATTTATTCTGAGCTTCTAAGTTAGCATATTCAGACCCATTATTTATGATCACAAAGTCCTAGAAATTTCAATGTTTTTCAAGTAGTAAGTAAATGCATTAAGCCAGTGAGTGCTGCCATAAAATACATGAAGTCAGAAAACATGAATTTAAGTTGGAGCTACTGGTGCAAATATGGACATATTATGCATCTGTTGATGACCATGTGCATTAAAGAAAGTATAAGCATTACACTAGGTTTTCCAAATATTATTTCATCCCAAACAGTCTTCTGAGGTACAATTTATATTACACAAATATTTGCTTTGCAAATTAAGGATCCAAGTCTTCACTAGATGAAGCAACTTCTCAAGGGCACAAGGCCCCCCAAATGCCTCACCTCAAATACCATTCTTACTGTATCTTACTGATGTATATTCCCTATGAAGAAAAGAATGTCTTTGTACTCCTGAAGCCCACACATCATGCAGACACAGAAGACCACATGGTAGTGGCACCAATGATGTCATTATGTACTTTTTTAACTGATTTTTTCATATAGAATATAATATTTCATGCATCAAGAAAATGTCTGATTTTTCTTCTTCTTTCCGCCTTTTACCCATTGCGTCAGCTCTAGGAACAAGTGACATCCTGAGGTCATTTCTTCTGATGATCTGTTTTGGGAAATGGAGAGCATTGTTGATGGCCACCAAAGTTCTCAGACCTCCCTTAATGATCAAAATACATCGCTCAAAGGTTTTCCCCCTAATTTTATGATACAAGGGAGAGAAAACTTTTTAAATTTTAATGATTGCATTTGTTCAAAGCCAAGTGAATCCCTGTGGTGGAGTTAATACCATGAACCTGTGTCTGTAGGCGCCCCTTTCTTGGCAGCTCTCCTGTTCTCTTACTGTCTTGTCATGGATTCTCTCCACTATACTTCAAGATTCCCCTTACAGAAACTCATCTCCTCTATCCCAGTGTTTTTATAATTGCCATAGGGGCAGGCTACAATTCTCTGTTCAGTAAATGAGTGTAGAATGAATAGATAGATGCAATCTTACTCTTCTTCATTAATGGGAATTTGTTAAATGTATAAGTAGTGTTAATATAATTTTTAAATTTCTATGGTGCTTTTCATGTAAATTGACAGATGAACCAGAACTTCTCTTGGTATTGCATCCTGGTTGGTTGCTGGTTTTTGAAATATAATACTCAAATATGGCATGCTCTGACCTTTGGAGGAGAAGCTTTCATAAATTCCAAATTGGTACTAACTGCTTTCTTTTCCCAGGACAAACCCTGGTCACATTTGGCTCACTGTCTGATTCTAGGGCATGTTATGGCTGTCTAACAGACAGCACACACACAGACACACACACACAAATACACACACACACACACACACACACACACACACACACTCACACACACTCACATTTTTAGAACTCATGACTACATTGTGGGAAAAAAGTGGACTCAGAGTAAAAGAAAAACTTTTATTCCTTGACTGTGCAAATACTAGGCTGAGGGCATGACCATCACAGGACCCTCAGCATCCACATGTCTTCACCTGGGCTTATGATGTTTTCACCATAACCTGCTTGCTATAGACTCCAGCTTGGAGTACAGCATCACCATCTCCTCAGGTATTCAGTTCAGAATGCTGGGTGTTGCTGTTGGTTCCTCCTGCAAGTCAACCCTTACATTGATATCTGAGTAGTTCTAGGACATTGAAATGTCCACTTGTGAGGGTAAGGAGATGGCTTAGCACATAAGGAAGGTGCTGGTTACACTGCATGAGGATCTGGATTTGAATTCCTTGAACCCAAGTAAAACTGGTGTTGGTTGTGTGTCTGTAATTGAGTGTTCCTATGGCACGATGGGAGGTGGAGACAGGAGAACCTCTAGACGTTTTTGAGCCAGCTAGCCTGGCATACATATCTATGAACAACAGGGACCCTGTCTCACAAAAGGTAGAAAGTGAGGGACAATACCCAAGGCTGTCCTCTAAGTTCCGCAAGCACTCTGTGACATGTGTGTCCACAATTATACTCATGTGAGCACACACAGATACATACACAGAAATTACCTCTCTCTCTCTCTCTTTCTCTCTCAAATAAAAGGTTTCCACCTGTCCATCTTCTCAACTGTTACTACAGTTACAGATTCCATGATGTCTTATGTTGAAAGCTGATTACTACAACTTCCTTTGTGGCTGCCTAACTCCAGAAGTCTCCGTACTGATATTAGTAGTGTCTTTTAAAGATGTATAACTCATCTTGTCTGTTGCCTGCCAAAACTCCTCTAGTGAGTGTTGGTTTTCAGGAGCCGGCCTTTGGGAGTATGCCCAGCAGCAGCTTCTCCTATACCGCTGTTGTCATTTCCCCAAGTGCTCCCATCACTGTCCCCCTGAACAGTCTGCTTTCTCCATTATACCTCATGCCTTCTTACTTTTATGCCTTGAGTCTGCCTGCAGCATTCTTCCTCAGATCTTTGCCTATTGAACTCTCATTTATCCTTAAGTACTGGCTCGTCATATTTCTGGTCTTCTTTAGGTCCTTTTTAATCAAGATAATTGATCCAGTTGAGTGCTAAGCTCTAAGAGTGTATGGCAATATCATTCTTGATGCTTATTAGGTATAATTTGCATATTAAATTTGTTTAATGAATGAAAAAAGAAGGAAGAAAATTAATACTTGTAAGTATTATGTACCAAGAGCTATGTAGGTGCTATCCCAATAAAGTCATTTACCCCTTATAATACTGTGTAAGGACATGAACATTTAATTTAATAGATAGCTAAATAAAGAATTTGAGATATCACACTACTCATTTAAGGTTACATAGACGGTAACAAGGAATCAAACTCCAGAATTTTCATCTATGCATTGTCTTATATGTGTCACATGAAGTCTGTAGCATATAAGATAACACAAATAAACTTTGTTAAGTGAATGAATACATAAAATATGAGGATCACAGCCATAAATAATATAATCCATCACCAAACAAACTATGTATACCATGGGAAAGAGGTGGAGGGCCCCTTAGCTAGTTTTCTTTTCTTTAAATAGTAAGTGCTACATTCTAATATTATACTTAATATATTTGTATCTGTATCCTCCAGTAAAATACAAGCTTCACTAGAATGTGCACACTGATTACTGACATAACACAAAGTTAAGAGTAATGCTTTTCAAAGTCTTTATAACCTTCAGTGAGTGATCAAACAGTGACATGGTTTTCAAACTCTAAATAATGCCTCCATTGCTAATGACTTTTGGATTGCTTTTGAAAACATCCTATTGTTCAACTTGAATTTTCTTATGTTAAATTAAAGAATAATGTTGAAAGTGAAGAATAAGTTTCATCAAAACAAGAATTATTCATCAGGCCAGGCGGTGGTGGCACACGCCTTTAATCCCAGCACTCGGGAGGCAGAGGCAGGTGGATCTTTGTGAGTTCGAGGCCAGCCTGGTCTACAGAGAGAGATCCAGGAAAAGTACAAAGCTACACAGAGAAACCCTGTCTCCAAAAGCCAAAAAAAAAAAAAAAAAAAAAAAAAAAAAAAAGAATTATTCATCAGTAGAAATGACTCTCAAGGGAAGCTGAAGCTCCTTGGCAATAGTAATGCATCCAGCTTCTTGGGCTGTATGCCTGTTGAGTGAATGCAATAAAAGCTTCTTCAGTTAGTTATGGAATTTGATCCACAAAACAGCAATGGTCAAACTTCTCTGGAATCATTATTTATTGCCACTCAATAGATGTGAAAAGGAGACAGCAAGTAGTCAGTTTAATCAGTGTGACACAGCAGAGACTTGAACACAGATATGACCAAGAAACAGCCCCTGGTAGAGGTGGTACTGTACTCACTGGGACGCAATCAGGTTTGAGGTAGTGAGAAGTGTTCTGGACCCAGGTACAGAAAATGGGAAGAAAACAAAGATGGGGGCTCGGAATAGGAGCAGGAGGCATGGCAATGCTGTGCTTGGTTCCAAAGACCTTTGCAGTTCCCTGCAGCGAGACAGAACTGAGCACAAGGCCATCCAGCCCCCAAATCTGTGCCTTCTCGGTCTCATTTTCTGCCTAGACAATTGTTGACTCCACGCTGGCCTCATCCTTCTAGTCTTGGTAATAACAGCTCAAACTCCACAGTGTCATTAGACTGATTTTTCTCTACAGAACTGTCTAACTTTGTTATGTTTCTGCTTTGCCTCTTTACTATGTTAGTATTATTCACAGTATGCAATAGAACATTCTTATCATGATA
The DNA here is from genome assembly GCF_007827085.1 of Peromyscus californicus insignis. NCBI lineage: Eukaryota > Metazoa > Chordata > Mammalia > Rodentia > Cricetidae > Peromyscus > Peromyscus californicus. The sequence goes on from NW_026294573.1 coordinate 40,319,931, forward strand.
TTTATGACCTCTGTACTGAACTCTCCAATTTCATTTCCCATCATCTGCATATTTTCCAGGATATGTCCCTTGCTTCCATGGCTCATCCCTTACAAATCGGTTGTCACAGTAGAGATACTATTGCACTTCATACTACTTTGTTATGGCATGTGCTGTTGAGCCTTTTTATTCCAGGTGGCATCCTAATCACCTTTTAGGGTCAGCTAAAATGCCTCTGCTTTGGTAAGTTTTGGCTTTCCTGACTTTGGTAGGAATGATAAATACCTCCAATCAGCTCATGTATTTGAAGACCTGTCCCCCAGGTTATGGTACTGTTTGGGAAGGTTATGGAACCTTTAGGAGGTAGAACATTGCTGGGGAAATACATCACTGCAGTGGGCTTTGAAGGTTTAAAGCCTTGCCCTACTTCCTGTTACCTTTGCTTCCTATGCCTGGCTGAAAATGTGATCAGTCAGCTTCCTGGCTCCTGCTGCTCCCCATTGCCTTTCCTACCAAAATGGATTCTATCCATCTGGAACTGCAAACTAATATATAATCTGTTTCTTTATGTTTGCTTCTGCCAAGGTATTTTACAACAGCCACAGCAAATGAATGAATAGAATACACTGACTCATTAGAAATAGTAGCATGTTTATTTCTTCCCCAGGAATACTCTTATACTATTCTGGAACATCAAAGAAGTTTTGTTCTGTGTATCTCTCCTATCTTTAGCATGTGGAAGTAATGAGTGCAGGGACTGTCTTGGTCACTGTGATATTATGAAGCATGATGCTTGGATCAATCACCATTAAAACAAGTTCACATAGTGTGTTTCTTAAACCAACTGAGTCAGCATTACCCAGAAACTTCTTAAAAATGCTAATTATTAGGTTGCATCCTGGATCTCTGGGGTATGAAATACCAAGAGAGGCATCCGACCTACCAAGCAGTTCCAGTGCATGCTACAGTTTGAGAACTCCTGCACAAAGGGTTAAAGAAATCAAAGAGGATTTCAAAGTGTGAAAGGCCTCCCAGAGGATGAAGTGATTGGATTGGGCCTGACAGACATAAGACTTCAATGCCAAGAAAGAAAAGGAAACCGTTTTCTGGAGAGAGGGAGAGGTAAGAACAAAGGTAAGGAGAGAGCAAATTCTTGTGGGCTTCAGACAGTCAGCTGGGCCCTGTTGCCTGGAGTCTAGAAAGAGTGAAGCAAAGCAAAGGGAAATGAATTTATCCCTCACCAGCCCCAAAGCTCCTTCGTGGTAGGGACTGTGTTTGATTCAGCTAAGTGTCTGGCCCAGGGCAAGGGCTCTGTGAATGTTTGATGAATGATTGATTGAAGGCAGCTCAATTGAAGAACGTCGGAGAAATAGATTTTCTACAGGATCAGCTATATCACGCAATTGTTGCTGGAAAAGTGCAGAAAATGGTTCCACTGCAGTTAGAGCATAAACTTTCCCATTTGGCTCCATCTAGTGTCCTGATGGGCAGGTTTCTGGTCTAGGACATGTCTAGCCACAGAAGAAACATCCTCTAACTCTGACTGTTTTGCTGCAGGGATAGGGATGCATGGGAGGAGGCACTGCTGGAAGACTCTGGCCCCAACTTACTTCTGACTGTGCTTTGAATGAAACTCATGGTTAAGTCTGAATTTTCTCAGTGAATTTTCATTTGGCTCTTCCATTTGAATTTCCTGTAGCTGTGTGTGTGTGTGTGTGCGTGTGTGTGTGTGTGTGTGTGTGTGTGTGTGTGTGTGTATGTTCATGTACATGTGCACATGCATGCACAGAGGCACATTTCATGTCTTAGATGTTTCCCCGTCCAAAGAAAACCTGAAGTGATGACAGACAAGCCTTGTAAAAGCCACTTTCAGAAGGCTGTGTGTGTAGACTGAGTTCTCATGTCTGGGTATTTGTAACAGTTTGGGGCCATATTCTGTTGCCTCCACCAGGGGGTATCCCAGTCTCTAAAACAGCATGAAACCCAGGACTTAGGGGGTGGGGGCTCTTTAAAGATAAATAATAAATTATCAATTCTTTTGAAAGGGATTGAATGAGTGCTAACTTAAGGGAGTAATCAGAGATTCAAACACATTTAAGTGTGTTCCATAATAATAAAAAATAGAAAATTATGTAAATGTGGAATAAGATGGAATGATGACATAAATATTCACATCCAGATTATAGAATATTGTGAAACTCTTAAATACACACTTTTGGAGACTATCTAGTAACACAGGGAAATGATCAAGCTAAAATAATATAGTAATGATACCCATTTTATTGAAAATGTATAGGGATACAAAGGAGAGTTTAATAAACACAGTGAGTGATGTTCATTTGTTGAATTAGCTGCAGTGAAAATTTAAATTATTCTACCTTTATAGAATTTTTATAATGACTGTATAAAATATAATATTGAAGTAAAATGTCAGCAATAGTAGAGAAGAAAGTGTCAGAATATAGAAATAGTCAATTTTGAGACATGTAATTGAACAGGAAGGTTGTAATTCTAGCAGTTCTAAAAGGTGAATTTTGTTAAAATTATCTGGTAGAACCCAGGCTAGGTGGGCATTGCTGACCAAAAGGATACATGTTTGGTATTTTAATAATATTTGATATTTTTAAAATAATTCAAATTAACTTGTACTCTGTTAGGCAATCTAGTTTCCAATCCTAAGGCACACTTATGGGATCAAAGATAGGCTGCTTACAGAGGTAACTGGTTAAATTCAGAAACATGTTCTTTACATAATGCCTACCTTATCCAGGGTGCCTGCATACAAACCTTACAAATACCCCATGTCCCAATCCAAGTGGATATGTGGATCCTTTAGCCTGAAAGAACAGCTTATCTTAGTGATGGCAAAGAGAGGAAGGCTGACCTGGAAGATGCACCTGCCCTTTCTCAGGCACATTTCATTAAACCCTCACAATGACTTTAAGATACAGGTGTTCTTAAGGAATTTGCAAAGGAGAAAAATCAGAGCTCAGAGAAGGGAAGTGACTTTCCCAAGGCCATATACCTAGCAGGCAAAAAAGGACACCTGGTTCATATGGGTATTTGTTCACTTGTAAATTTTGGCATTTTCAATGACAGTTCTTTTCATTTCGATGGGGGTCTTTTTCAGGGGACAGTTAAAAGGGAGAAGGAGAGGATGTAGTGAGTGAAGCTCCCAGAAGGCACTGCGGCCCTTCTCCTGCTTTGCACGGAAATGACCTTGAAGTTGAAAGGGACAAAGGAGCTGACTCCCCTGACATTTTCTGATGAGTCAAGGGGAGAGGCAGCTCTCAGGAACAGCTGGCCTTTCTCCAGCAGCAGGGCCTGGGAGATAAACAGATCAATGTGGACACTCGCCTCTACCTAATGAGCTAATGGCGCAGCCGGAACACTGCCTTATTGGATTGCTGGTCATGCTGACAGTGCCTGGAGTTAAGCAGGCCTACTGCAGGCGTAGGAAACTCATTTCCTCCTCTGCAGACGTCCAGCTCCTTGGAATAAAATCTACAGCTAGCTTGTCCCTTTGTTTGCTATTCATTTGTTCGTGTGTGTTTTTCTTCATTCTCCCATGACATTGTTGAAATTTGATTAAACGATGTCAATAACCTTGTTCCACCGAGAACAGAATGCCACAGATAAAAGATACACTGCAAGAAGCCACCTGGCGTGCTCGCTATAATGGAATGAATGCCTGCCTGAATTCCCCCAAATTCATATATTAAAATTCTAAACTCCAATGAGATGGAATTAGGAAGTGGAGTTTTTGAGAGTTAATTGGTTCACAAAGGTAAAGTCGTCCCGAAAGAGAGTGCTAACTTTAGTAAAAAGGCCCCAAGGAGCTAGTTAGGAGAACCAGGAAATAAGACTATGGATCAATAGTCTGTGGTCTAGACCAGGGTCTGACCATGCTAGCACCTGATCTTAAAGGCCCAGTGTCTATGCTTGTAATTAAGATATTTCTGTTATTCATTTGTCACTGAGTCTGTGGTATTTTTCCAATAGACCAAATTAAGACAGCAACCCAGAGTTGCTGGGCATCAGCAATGGTGCCTTTGCCCTTCATAGTCACTGGCTATCATTGCTTGTTTCTCTCTGAATCTGTTTCTTATGTGAGCCACACAAACAGGGGAGTGACTGAGGTAAAGAGTGTTTTTGATGACATACAGCCTACCAAACAAGTAGCCAAAATGACATAAAAAGTTCTATAAGCTACTGATTTCTTGGTCCTACTTCTACAAATTCGCTAATGATAGTAATTACAATTTCAATAAGAATAAATACGAATTGAGCAGCTACTTGCTAAGAGACAAACACAGGTCAAGCAGTCTTTCTGTAACCAAGCAGAGAAAGTATTATCAACCTCATTTCACACAAGTGTAAACTAAGTGCTGTGGGATGGTCTGTATGTCAAATGTGTTGCTGATTGGTCAATGAATAAATCACTGATTGGCAGTGGCCAGGCAGGAAGTATAGGCGGGACTAACAGAGAGGAAAATTGAGAGAACAGGAAGCTGAGAGGGGAGACACTGCCAGCCGCCATCAGGACAAGGAAGATGTAAAGTACCGGTAAGCCACAAGCCACGTGGCAAGGTATAGATTAATAGAAATGGATTAATTTAAGCTGTAAGAACAGTTAGCAAGAAGCCTGCCACGGCCATACAGTTTGTAACCAATATAAGTCTCTGTGTTTACTTGGTCGGGTTTGAGCGGCTTGGGACTGGCGGGTGAGAGAGATTTGTCCTGACTGTGGGCCAGGCAGGAAAACTCTAGCAACAACTAAGACTTAGAGTAAGTGTGGTCTGAAGTCACCAGAAAGATAGAAAGATATGAGCAAACCCAAGAACCTGGGCTCTTCCCCGTCATTCTCCTAAAAAATGTAACTCATTTCTGTTGGTAAGGGTTACCAACTAGTGTTTCTGCTTTCCTCAGCAACTTTCCTTCCTCCTGTCTGTGAATCCAAGGCCCAGTTCTCTTCATCAGTAACCTTCAACCTCTCCTCTCTTCACCTTCTGTCTCTTCTGCAATTGGGGTCCCTCTGTTCCACTTCCATTAGTGTGTAGCACACAACCCTCTCAGAAGCTGCCAGATGGTCTCATTGAGTCAGGTCATAGCTACTTTCTGCTCTTGCATTGAGTTATTCAGAGAATGTGCAGGCTGCTACTAGGCTCAGATGTGGCAAAAAAAACAAAAACAAAAACAAAACAAAACAACAACACACAACCCCCCCCCAAAAAAAAACAAAAAACAAAAAAAACCAAGGCATCTTCCTGCTGGCACTTTACTTGGACTCTTCTGAGTGACCAGAGAAGGCTATCTGGGATTGGAGGGGAAAGAATCTCGCCCAGCCTCTTTCTCTGAATATTCAGACCCACTGTTTGCTGCATCAACACAAGAAGGTCAAAGAGCTCAGCAATTTCCACATTAGAAGGAAGCCCTGCAGAGCAGAGTCTTCACCTCAAGGCTGGAGAAAACATCTCAGCCTCTCTCTGCCTCTCTCTCTCTCTCTCTCTCTCTCTCTCTCTCTCTCTCTCTCTCTCTCTCTCTCTCTCCTTCCCTCTCTCTCTCTCTGCATCTCTCCTCTCCAATTCCTTTTCTGAGAAATCTTCAGAAGGGATTTTGATCTAAAACTACCTTTAGTGATGAGCTATCTCAGTAGTCTACAAATTCTTTAAACCATGCACCCATCTGTTGCAAAGAAAAATGGCATTCAGAATGCATGCTAAGGCTCTGTGGGTTGCAAATCTAACTCAGCTCTTGAAGCTTTGACTGAACTTCAGTCTTCTGAATTATGCCCAGTGATCTTTCCCCTAATGTACATTGTCTGACGTATGCAATCCATCTCTTCCTCAACTTAGAAATATTTACCGAGATCCTATTATGTGGAATAATTGTCTGAAGGAACTGGCAGTAAGGCATCACTGGAGTTCACAGAGCTCATAGACCTTTGACGTGTAGGTCAAAGAAAGGAAATCAGACCTCTACAAATGAATTCAGTTAGTGTTTCCCAGCAATGGCAATACTGACATTTTCGACTAGATAATTACTCATTGTAGGTAGCTGTCTGTGTTTAATAGTGTCTATGGCATCTACCCACTAGATGCCAAGTAATATCCTCTCTTTAATCTTAACAATCAAAGACATCATCAGACATTGCCAAATGTTCCCTGAGGTAGTAAGAGAAGCACAAATATTATCTCCAGTTGAGAGCTACTGGGCTAGTTAGCATAAGGGAATGATAAAAGTGACCCTACCAGGCTGTGCAAAGTTAAAGTCCAGTAGGTGACAAAGAGAAGTGTTCTGAGAACACTCAAAAGAGTCCCTTTGCACTCCATGTAAGCACTGAAGCTGGGGAAATCTTCACTTCCCAAAAAAGATGAGAGGATGGCTATGGGAAGGGAATGTTTACTGTGATGATGGAGCCAAGCACAGTGGGAGTGCAGAAGGGGCAGACTCCTGCCTGAAGACTGCCTGGCCCAGACAGGCACATACCACTGCTTTCCATCCTGTGCTGTCCTAAAGAGTTGCTGGCCAGAAGCTGCAGGAAGACTCTCTTACACCTAGATAGACCCACAAACACCAGTCCTCACAGGTGCTAATCTAGAATGAGGACAAAGTCCTCTTCTCTACTAGTCTTTGCCTTTTAAATTTGTAGCAATACTAGAGAGTGGCAATTGTGGATTTTAGCAGTTATACTTAAATTCCTTCTAGTTCTCGGGATTCTGCTTACATTTTTTTTTTCATGACAATCCTAGAAAAAGTAAAGCCAAGCCGGGCCAATAATCTTCAGCCTTCTGTTCCATGTGTGAAATCCTACTTCCTCAGATAAGATTCCAAGGGGAGACATGAAGGAAGTCCACACATCTATCCTCATAATAATGATAATGATGGAGATTGGCATTGATATGATGCTTTGTCATTTGTAAAATACCTGCATGTATTCACATACACATGATCACTGTTCAGAAAGACTAAGGAAGTGCCTTCCCCAAGGTCACTTCACTCCTGCCTGATTTCAGACTGCTTGTAGTTTGGGCCATACCCAGATGCTTGGGCTTCACTAAACACACTGGAAACTGTCTCTAAGACTCCTAGATAGAACGTAAAGGCCAAGCGGCAGAGATACCTGAGTTAGGGAGAGAAGAGTCAGCCTTTTGAGGACATTGATTGTGGTGGTGTCAACTGAACAAGCTGAATGGGTCCCAAGTCACATGATTTGAAAAAGGTTGAAAAAAAAGGAAAAAAGAAAATCTTCCCACTGTTTGCCTGCCAAGGCTCTGTGCTGGGACATGGGTATGGACACTGCTCAAGGCTTAATTCCATTGATTACACATTCCATTTTGCAAAGTGCCGTTTGCCTGAAGGAGCAGGTGGTGTTTTCGGCATCCATTTAGCTGATGTATTAGCCATGTGGCTCAGTGCATCAGCAGGCTCCAGTCATCAATTTACGGTGAGATGACAGAGGGAATCACTCACTGCAGAACTGTAATGGGGAGAGGGGGAGGGGAAGTGGGATGCAGAGCAAGGGCTGAAAACACTGAGATAGTGGCTCTGACTGGGTGTGCAGAAGCAGGAGACACATGGGCCAATGTACTGTTTCTGTACATTAAAAGTAGCAAACACCCTGGATGGCCGTGAATTAGGAGCAATTTGAGGAACTGAAGATACAAAGGGGAGTTTTAAGAACTCTAATCTTGAGAAATTCAGTTTAGTGGAGAAGACAGACATAACAATTAATGACAATGACATCATACACAGACTATAAGACAGGGACACAGTAAGTAACAGAGGATGTTTTTAAACTCTCTAACCATAGTTCAAAGCCCAGTTACATTATTTACTAGATATAGGGTTGTAGACGAAATCAAAATGGAAGCTCCCAAAGAATAGTTACTTTGTCTTACATGCTTTTGAATGCTCACTATTCCATTCACTGTTCTACTCTAGAGGATGGCATTATCATCATAGTCACCAAAGATTATTAATGGTACAATCATAATAATAACAAAAAGCCAGTAACAACACAGTCACATTTACTATGGTCCCTTATCAATGGTAGTAGTTTCAGTTACTGTTGGTTAATTATAATCTGAAAACATTAAATGGAAAATATCAGAAATAAATATCAAAGTTTGAATTGTGTATTGCTTTGGGGCATTGGGAGGAAGTCTGTCATTGCCTTGTCCATCTAACAGGAAGTGTGAATTATCTCATTGTTCAGTGTATATACCCATGTATGTTACTTCTAAGTGGTAGTTGTCAACTTGACATAATCAAGAATCACCTGGGGAAAAAGTCTCAATGAGAGACTGTCTAGTCAGGTTGGACTGTGGGCATGTTTGTAAGTATCCTGATTATTTAATTCAGGAGGCAAGACCTGCCCACTCCACAGTACCATTCCCTAGGTAGAGGGTCCTGAACTATGTAAAGTGAAGAAAGTGATCTGAGTGCAAGCATGCACATATTAATTCATTCTTCTCTGATGTGGTATGAGCAACATCTTCAAGCACCTTCAGAATTGTCTTCCCTGCATTGAGGAATTGTAATCTGGAAATGTTAGTCAAACAAACCCTTTCTCTCTTGAGGTGCTTTTGTTGGGTATTTTGTTTTAGTAACAGAAATCAAAGATACTACCTATTTGTCATTTTGTCACTTAGTTCCCATCTCAGTTATCAGATCAACTGTTGTGATAACACATTGCTGGTGTTCAATTTATCCTATGTTACTTAATAGTGACTCTAAAGTACAAGCATAGTGAATTTGTACTGTTATTATTATAACTTTTATTTTGCTATTAGTTATTGTTAATCTTTTACTGTGACTAATTTACACATTAAATTTTTACCTTAAGTTATATATGCATAAAAGAAAGTGTTCTATACATGAAGTCCCATACTAGTGAAAGTTCCAGGGGTCCAACAGAGTCTGCAACTTATTCCTCAGGACCAGTAGGGGATCATAGTATATATAGAGTATAGTATAGTATAAAGAAAACAATGACTTTTCAACTTTTGAATTTTACAAATGGGTAAGTTTATAAAATTGAGTCTCTGAAAGATTAAATAAACTTTTCTGAGACAGCTCAGCCCTCAGATAGCTAAAGCACTACTGAAACCCATGCCACTTGATTCTAAATGTAGAGCTTCTTCTGATCAACTGAAACTTTCAAAGAGTTAGCAGAATGCCTATATATGGAGCTAGTTTGCCTAGAAGGTCTCAAAGGATCTGGCAGAATTGCTGTTATCAGCATTCTAAAAGAATCCAGAAGTCAAAACTGTGCCCAAGAATGATAAGGAGATGGGTCTTTGGAATCCAGGTTAGTCCTGAACTTGGAGGAAATGCATAGTACTGTAAAAATAACCTTGACTATTTGCATTTCCACACTCCAGACTTACAGTATTTGAATTAGAAGAATGAAAGACTGGGTATGTATTTAACGTTTTCATATAGATTTAGAACATATAAACACAGAATTGAGCTGATTTTAATATTTGTATTTTAAAAATATTTGAATATTTTAATATCACTATATTACGTTATGTTTGAGTCTAATTTACTTTGCACTTCATTATGGTCTGTCACAACTGCCATTTAATATTTTTTTTCATTTGGCAACAGAGCACAACACCAATGATTTTGCAACTGTACATGTATGTATATACCTGCAGAAGTATGAAAGACTCTCCTAAGAACAAATCTCTTGTTATGATTTGAAATGAAATTCTACGTACAGGCTTACAGGCTAAAAGCCTAGTCTCCAGGTGGTAGCACTATTTTTGGAGGTTCTGGAAACTGTACAAAATGAAGCCTAGCTGGAGAACGTAAGTAACTGAGAGTGTGTCTCTTGTCCTGCCCAGTCCCACCTCATTTCCTGCCTTCCATGAAGTAAACATTCTCTGTTACAATACCATCTACCATGACATTCTGCCTCTTCATGCACACAGAACAAGGGAGCCAAGTATATGTGCTGAAACTTCTGAACTAGTGAGCCCAAATAAATGTTTCCTTTACTTTGTTCTGCTGGTTATTTTGTCATAGTGATGAAGAGTACAAATACTTCCTGTCTTCTATAGAACCTACTGTCTTAGTTTTCAGCAAACATTGGAGTTTGGGGGAAACTAATCAATTCTTGTACTCTTATTCTCAGACCTGGCCCAGAAAGAACTTAGCCTGAGCCCCAAGCTTTCCTGACATGAACCTCATCAGGACATCTTCTTGCTAATACATTGTGTACGTGTGTGTGTGTGTGTGTGTGTGTGTGTGTGTGTGTGTGTGTGTGTGTGTGTGTTTGTGTGTGTGTGATTATATATAAATACAAAATTTAATTATGTATGACCTTTCTAACATCTTGCCAACTTCTAATCATATAAAATCTTTAACTTTATGAGCATTTTTCTATTTAATCGTTATAGGTGGAACATTTAAAACCACACAATAGAGTAGCTATAATTTAATACTTGGCTGGCCATATTTATATTTTCTGAATATTTAGCCTTGCCTTTCTTTATGGACCTACATTTGTCCTATCACTTGAGACTTAAAAATGTTCAAGATGGCTTTGCAACTTCTCCAGACTCCCAATAAACCATGAAAGTCTTGTGAGGAAAAGTCTTACCCAGAGAACCATGTCTTGTTTATTCCTGTATTTCTAGTGCATGTAATAATAGTTTAAACAAAGGACATTTGGAGAATGATGAATTCAAGTAAATTAATGTGGAGGGCTTTTTTTCTTTCTCATTTTAGACTGGAGATTTTATAAAATTAATACAAAGGATAAAGTCAAAAGACATAAGGTCAGTAAAGTTAACTAAAATTACCTTGGACACAGGTAACTACCAAACAATTTATAGCTAATATAAATATGAAGTTACAGTATGTGGGAATAAAGTATGATGATGAATAAATGTGAGGAAGTCATATGTCCCTTTCCTGTCTCTGAGGGTGATTGTCCCCTAAACTAAAGTTTAGAAGAGGTCTGCCAAGTAAGACTTGGGTGTTATTATCAGAAGTTGGATGCTGTAGAACAAAATATAATAACTTACTGTATTTTGAAATTTTCATATACAGAATAAAATTTCCATATAATAGATCAAAGAGATAAAAAGTATAATCTACTGAGAATTGGAAACTGCAGAATGGTTTTCTGAGTTCTCTAGGATCTGTGGCCTCCATCCACCACTTCCAACCCCTATCTCTTCCCTTCTCCACCCAAGGAGGCATTCTCATTATGAGATAATGATAATGGAATAGAACTCTGTCATTGGATAATGATCTCCTGCAGTTAGATGAATGAGGACAGCAGACTTGAGCACCTTCAAAAATGGAACAGCAAGGGGCTGCCAAAATGTTGATTTTCAAAGAAGGAAGCTGTAATTGTGTCACAGTATTTCATCAAACTTGAAACACTACATGCAGAGGAAGGTAACAAAAGTAGGAAGTGTAAGGCCCTGCAATAACGAAAACATTGAGAGAGAAGTTTTGGGAGCACTTCATATGAGAAGGATGTTTGGGTTTTTTGTTTTGTTTTGCTTTGTTTTGTTTTTTAAAACTGGATCAGTCTCTGCTTTTGGTAGCTGAATTATTTTGTTACACAGAGAGAAGAAACTGGTGGTATAAATGTCCTACTTAAGTCAGTTTGAGTTCTGGTAGAAAACTTTGCTGATAGATGGTGTGAATAGAGTCCTCAAGCAGCATTCAGTATAGACATGCTCTCGTTCCTGTTCTTCTTGTAGCTGGCAAGGTTCAGTTCTCTTATCTATCAAATAGTGCAGATGATTGGCAGGCTCTTAAGGCCCAGATACCTGTGACCTGACACAGTGTACTAAACTTCCTTTCATTTCATAAGTAGTTCAAAGATAAAACATTTAGTATGTAGAGGCACTTAGTATCTACCTGTACCTGTCAAAGAATTATAGTATCTTAAATGTAGAAGAACATTGTAGTTTAATGTCCTCAGGGACTCTGGAGAATCTTGGAAAATGTGTGGTAGTAGGGAGTTCACTACCTTTTCAAGTATCCCTATCAATTATGAGAAAGCTTTGATTGCCTAAAAGTTGGTTGTTTATTCCTTCAAAATTCATTCACTCAGCACCTAGCAAATCAAGACTGTGTAAGGAACTGGAGCCCAGATGTGAACCAGACATCGTGTTCAGAGTCTTATCACTGAACCGAGGAGCATGCTAGGAGGGACAAGAGCGAGTAGGAAGGGAAGTAACTGAAGACCATAATGACATTCAGTGTTTTAGCAAAATCAGTCTGTTAAGATGTATTCACTGACAAAGAGTCGGGCGTCAGCTTGTAGAAGAAGGCAGAACAGGGTGGACAGAGTCTCCAGCTGAGGGAAGTGACTTGTGAGGTGACTTGTTATCAGAGACTGCATAATACAGCGGTTACAGACTATGGGGCCAAACTGAGTTTAAATTCTGATTCTGACACTCCTCATTGTATGATCTTCAGCAAGTTTCTTTTTTTTTTAGTTTGAGAATTTCATAAATATATACAATTTAAAAAAATTAAATCAACTCTCTAATTCCTCTTCTTTAATTCCTTTCAGGTTCTCCTCACTAGACCTCTCCCATAACCTCATGTATTCTTTCTAAGTCCAATTGGTACTGCTGTTATGTGCATGGTGTATGTCTCCCACTAAAGCATGGGTAGCCTACTTAGTCCTGCATCTCTGAGGGAAACAGAGTTCTTTCATGTATGAAATGAGATGAGGGCTGGTGAGATAGGTCAGCAGGTAAAGGTGATTGCTGCCAAGCCTGACAACCTGAATTCCAACTTTAGGACCCACATGATGGAAGGAGAGACGTTTCTATGGGAAGTCCTCCTTTGATCTCTACATGCATGCCATGGCACACAGTGTCACAGCGTTAAATAGAAAAAGGAAAGGTAAGAGCACTTAAATCACAGGATTAATATGAGGGTTACTAAGCACAGAGATTGTAGCCAGCTAGCCTTATTACTGATTAAGACACATGGCTAATGCTAGCAAGTAGTAATATTAATTAGTGGAGTAGTAATAAGAGCAGTAGAAGAGTGAATATACTGTTCAGTAGAATTGGATGGGATGGTGATAGCTGCAGTAGCATTTGTGAAGGTAGCACAGGCATGAGTAGCATTGACCATAGCAGTTGTCATAGCATAGATGTCACAACATAGATGGAGACATGGGTCCCAAAGAAGGAGTCACAGCTAAGAGAGCTCTGGGGACTTCTGGATCCTTTGTTTTACCCTCTAGCTCATTTCTTGCTTTTTGTCTTCCTCATCATCTACTGGTCCATCATAGGTTAATGTGCAGGCACCCTTAAGTAGAGATAGGCTAATCGTTTACATGAAGAAGCCACAAGTAACAGAGAAAACTGAAGACAAGTGTCCCCGCTTTGCCAGCCAGGTCTTGCAATATGAAATGGTGAAGTATCAAGAAAAATAGATGACACAATTAGTGAAGAGATTAAAGGTCAAAGAAGGAGGACATTCTCATTGAGCATGTTGAAAGAAGAAGCTAATGAGCTCTTGGCAAATGTGTCCAGAATTCTGTTGGGGCATTCTCCTTGAAAATGACACAGGAGTGGGAAATGAAACATGGTTGAGTAGCTTTACTGCCACAGAGCTACAAGGTTCAACATTAAGATTCAAGTCCAAAATGCCTGCCTGTTCTAGTTAACATTAACCATCAACTAAACATAGCCTAGAATCACCTGAGTAAGGAGTCTTGGGTAAATGTCTTCATTAGGCTTATCTGTGGGCCTGTATATAAGTGATTGTCTTGATTATTAATTGATGTATGAGAATCCAGCCCAGAGTAGGTGACCCCATCCCTATGCAGATGGTCCTGGGATACATACAAAATTTAGGGAAGTATTTGTCTGTGAGCAAGCCAGAGAGTGAGCCAGCAAATAACATGCCTCCATGGGTTGTGTTTCAAGTGCTTTCTTATGTTCTTGCCCCGACTTCTCTCAATGATAAATTTTTGAACTAGAAATATAATCCAAATAAACCCTTTCCTCAGTTTTATCACAGCAACAGAGAAGTAGCTAATATACGGCCCGAAGTCTGTGGTCTCTTCATAAAGCCCATGTTCTCGCTCCAGATACCGCCGAGTCTACTGCTTAACCAGTGCAATGGCTGCTGTGGGTTTCTTACGTGGTTCTACAGTTTAGAGCCAGAATGCTGCCCTAAATGGTTAGTTCTCATACTAATATCTAGATGTATTCATTCTATGTATTCAAAAGTTTTAAAAGTGCATTGTAGACCTGATAATACCTTGAAAACCAATGGTTAATCTCAGCTAATAGCTTTAGGAATGCCATTAAGAATGCTGTCTCTTCTATTTCCCCCCTTTTCACCTGCTATGAAGGAACAGTCACTGGTTGAAGGAGGAAGCTAGTCCAATGCTGGAAGGGAGAGTCAGTCCTCTCACTGGAGCTCAAGATATGCATCTCAAATGAAAACTTAATCAACATTCAGATTAGTGCATCCTTGTTTACAGGGCTTTGAACTCAATTAAAAATTTCAACTAGAATTCTGGCACAGGTGCCTTAAGACAGGATCTGATGGCTCTGGGCTCTCACTCCAATTTTAATATGCATTCCTGGAAGGAGACAGTTGGATCAGATGGACTTAGAGATCAATTTAGACCCTTGGAACAGAAATGTAATAAAGTTCTGCTTGGAATACCATAGTAATTCAGTTAAATTTTGGATTCAGTTGTCTCCACAGGTCTCTTCTCCCCTTGGCTTACTGTTTTCCTTGAATCTGATGCTATTTTATAAAGGGAATGGTAAAGTGCAGAAGCACTGGACATGAAGTCTAATTCATGTCACACAAATCTTGGCTTCATCTACTAGCTCTCTGAGCCTTGGTTTACTCATTTGTACAATGGAGATGAAGATAAATATATCTGCCTCAAATGATGGCTCAGAGAATTTAAATGCCATAACTGGCATTTTCTTCTGTTTTATGAGACTGGTAAAGTCAAATATCTCCTTTGCTGTGAGAGTCTCTATTACAGGTTCTAAAGAGTTGCTCTATGTAACATGTTAGTTTGTAACTTTGGACCAGGCTTTAGCCCTCAATAGTGGCTTGAATGAGAAAAGCCAGTTCTGAATCCTGGGGTTTCAGATTGATTTTGCTACCTGTCTTACTCTCATCAGCAACCTCCTTTATCCCTGGATCCTTCCCTTGCTCTCTTGGTTGGTGCATCCCTAAGATTGCATAGCTCAACATACCTCCAGTCCATTCTGGATACAACAGACATATCCTTTGACAATACAAATCTAGCCCTCATTTCTCACACAATGGCTTCTCAAGGCTGTGAGGTAAAAGACTCAAATGTGTCCCATGGCCTAGAAGACCCAGCATCATTTGGGTTAACCTACTTTTCAAGCCTCATCCTCTTATTCTGGATTTGGCCACACTCTGCCTTTTTAGTTTAAAAACATGCCACAAAACCTTCTGTTGTCTAGCCTTTGCTCCCATTGTTCTCAACTTCTACAACAATTTTTCTACTCCCTTATTCACTGCTCACTTCTTTTCTTTTGAGACAAGGTGGCCCTGTATAACCCTGGCTGATCTGGTACTCATTATGTAGACCAATCTGGCCTGTTCACAGAGATCTACCTGCATCTGCTTCCAGAGTATTGGTATTAACAGTGTGTGCCACCATCTCAGGTTCCCTTTCTCCCCTATAAATCAACTTACCCTTCATAACTCTGCTTAAAAGTCACATCCTTACAGGTGTCACACTTAAATTTGAAAAGCACATCAAATTTTCTACTGTGTTATATGTAACAACTTCTATTTCTTAAGACTATATACTTATTTAACACTTGTCTCAGCTGTGAACTCCAGGAAGGCAGATACATGTTTCTTCCTCACTGTAGTCTCAATATCTGGTAAACTGTAGAGTTGTCAGTATTGAGAAGTGGCATTCTAGCACTGCTACTCTTTTGTAGGTTGTCTGGGAACCACTTGCCTTGACCTACTTCTGAATCCTAACTTCTGCAGACCCTCCATGCTTCTTACCTTATGATTCACTTCCAATCTCATGGTTCATTTTCCTCTTTATATCAGTTAGACTCAATAACCCTTATCACTTCTTATTCTGCCATCTAAAGCTTCTCTCTGACCTTCAAGGACAGGAGCTTGGCAGATATGTTACTGGTCGTCCTGGTACAGGCACAGGCCTAATGGGAAGTACTGTCAGATATGTGCATAACTTAGTGGCCAGGGCTTTTGTCTGTTCAACTTAAATATATTGCACTACCACTGGAGATTTGAAATTACAAAGCCCTCATAACACTAGACCTGGAAGCCTAGCTGGTCTCTCTTGAGTCCCCTTTCAGCCAGATCAACTTCATTAGCCCCCTTTTATCTTGCTTGCTGCACTGGGGCCCAAATATGATCACACACAGGAAGGAGCTTTGTAAACTTGAAAAGACCAGACACATGTACGGGATTAAGGGCTTAGTTCAGGCTCTCTTTAATTCACAAGCCTGGCTTTTGCTTGGCATACTCTGCCATCTGGAGAAAGTTCCTATTTCTTTCTTTTCTAGTGACATTCCAATCAATGCCTCCCTTCTCCCTCTCCTATACCAGCACAGATAGAACATGTGATTTTCTTAATGTGCATGGCAGATCTGTTTCCATTAAGCCGCAGAGACCCCTAACCTTTCAGCTTGTGTTAACATACAATCTGCTTTACCACTCAGAACTTCCTGACAGTCACCCAGAGAGACAATACCATTGTGTACATTAAATATGGACATAAGCACAAGTATTCATGCTGACAGTTACTTCAGGGTGAAGAATGACAGCACCAGGACTTGCTTTGTACTCATGCTCTAGTTCTTCATCTGTAGGATTAGGAGATAGATGAGCAATTGGCATACTGTTCTTATGCTGATTAAAATGTTTTATTCATGTGAAAAGTCTCACACAATGGTACACAATAAGTATTTTGTCATTACCGTTTTTTAACCATATGCCCCCACTTTACAAAATGGAAACTTTAGGCCATGGGATTTAAGACAATTGTTCAGTCATTCAATTGTTTCTTCTACAATCACTTCCTAAATGTCCACTATAGGCCAGACACTGAACCAGAGTTAAACAATTTGTCCAGGGGCACGTGGAAACTTTATAGCAGACTTTGGATCCCAATAATAACAACAGCTACTATTTGCCAAGAATTCACTTTAAAACTGGAACTTATTAATTTATTTATAGAGAGTATTTACTATGACTCTATGAGATAACAGTATTAGGTGAAATTTGTTTTTATGATGAGCAAATCAAAGGATCTTTCCTAAAGGTTTGTGTGGGGGAACTAGAAGTTGTTACTGAGATACAGAGGCCAATAAATGACGAGCTAAAAATAATCTTGGATATGAGATTTTTAAAGAAAGTTAAGCAAAATCTCTAACACAGAAGTAGTTAAGAGTCATGGTTAACTATTTCAAAAATCACCAGGCAATAGCAAGACAGGTCTGGGAACCAGATTCCTTATTCATAAAATTAAGAATAATCATCTTTCCTTTGCAAGGCTATTGTGTAGATCAGATTATCAGAAATTTAGACATGCTCTTCCTCCATGTATCCTCTCGCTAGCTGGCATCATTCAGATCTCAGTCCCACAGTCACCTTCTTAGAGAACTAACCCTATGTGCTATCTGCAGTAGCCTCATACTACTTTATTTGATGCGTTTGTTCAGACTATCTGACATGCCACTGTGTTTTTATCTATCTATCTATCTATCTATCTATCTATCTATCCATCTATTTATTTTTGAGTCAGGGTTTCTCTGTGTAGTCGGCTGTCCTGGAACTCGCTATGTAGACCAGGCTGGCATTGAACTGCCAGAGATCCATTTGCCTCTGGATCCCAAGTGCTGGGGTTAAAGGCGTGTGCCACCAATGCCTGCCTGCCACTGTGTATTTTATACTTTGTTTATTTGCTGGCTATCTGACTGAGTGATGGTTCATGCCTTTCACTCCTCCAGATTCCCATTCTTGTGTTCATTTCCCTGCATGTAAAGTCAGCCATGCTGCTTGGGAAAGAGTATTAAGTCCAAAGAAAACCAAGGCTTCCTACCTGGCTCCATAGAAGAATTTCACTTCGGAGACTGCTCCTGTATCCACTGAAGGGTCCTTCCCTCCAGCTGAACACCATGCACAGAAAACCTACTCATATTACAGCAGGCTTCCTGCCTCCTTGCTTTCAACAGCTTCCTGGTTGCCCTGAGACCTGAGCAAGAAGTGCACAGACAATAGGATCTGCCATCCTGGGAAGAAGAGGTTTCCCAAGTTCAGTTAAACTGTGGGAATTTCACCGACCACAGGGCAGAAGTGAAGAGGGAATCCTCATTCCTGGTGCTTTTCCTACCCTTTAAAAAGTGCCTTATTACAGTTTTTTTTTGATTTTCCATGTAAACGAGCCATAAAATTATTAAAAGGAGAACAACCAAAAGAGGGAAGCTCCTACGACTCAGTGACTAGGACATGGAGATGCTATTTCTGAACACATCTTTAGATGTCAAAGGATCACTGATGCTCATTTAATGTTATGAGGACAGAAGTTTCTCCTCTTGTGTACTTGCAGCAGATGAGACCCAGGAGAAAGATGTTGTTTCCTGTAATTACAGGGTTGCCAGGGAAACCATGTACAGAAGTTACCTTAAGCACTGGTTATAAAATGGAGCATCTTATAAATTTGTGCAAGATTATTTTAAAGAGTCTAGACCAATCACGGCACCAAGCGATCCTTGTAGCATTATAAGGGTTTCTTAAGTGTGCAGGGAATGACACCCAAGATCACCTTTCAGACATTTTCTGCTGAGAACTGCTTTGAGTGTTTTCTAGATATGGAAGTCGTTAGGTAGTTTTTTTTTTCTTTTTTAAATGCCCCCACAACTCCCTTGCCAAAACAGAAAATAAAAGGAAATGGAGAAAAAAATACAAAGGCAACAAACAAATATGTTTGATTTTAATATAGAAAAACACACACATACATACATACATACACACACACACACATACACATTAGAAAAGAGTAATTTTACAGTTCAGAAAAAAGGAGGAATTTTTCTCCTCAAATATTTCACACAAAGATTATGTGTGGTTTGCTTTAAAGAACTGAACTATTTTCAAGTATATTGCTATCAATGAAAATACCTTTTCTCTTCTATAGAGTTAATCATAGTTTCTCCTTACATAATCATCTTATAGGCATTAATATATTACTACCATATTAATTATATTATTAATTAGTAACATTAACTAATAACATTGATATGGTATACCTAGATATGCCATATAAATGTGTGTGAATACATATGTGTATGTGGGTCATAGATTCATATTTATGATATTCAGCATTTGGCATATATTCAATAATAACAAGAAAAATAGAAAATTTTAGAGATTATTGAGTTCAATCTATTTAGTGCAGAATTATTTCTGAAATATAATTGCTATCTAACTTTTCCTTAAACTCAACCAAGGACAGGGAACTTACTACCTCACATGGTAGTCTGGACCATTAGCAGTCAACTGACTTCTTTTTACTACATTAGATCTGCTCCCCATGCTGTTGTCTCTTAGACCTTGTGTGAACACGGGACAGACCTTCTTCTTTTTCACTGAAGCAGCACTTCATGTGTTCATGAGGCAGCCCCATGTGACGATGGACAATAACTTCACAGCCCTGGTTTTCAGTTTTCAGTACATTAAATGGGGATGTTAAGTCTTTCTATTTCCTTGTCAAGGCCTCTGCTAAAGAACAAAATGAAACGCCAAACAGGAAGTGAGTTTGGAAATCCTAAAGCATCACACATCATGAGTATTCTACTGTTCCCCGAGTCTTTCCCACTTTACCTGGCCAGAAAAGAAGACTCTGGCTCAGCTTGGGGAAAAAGGGAGGGAAGTGGCCTTTTACTGCTCAGCTTTGCACTCTACAGTCCCAAGGCCAGGAACATAATGCTCTATATTTCTTGGTTCCTCTCAATGCTTTCTCAGCCTGAGGCTTTGCCTTTCTCCCCAGGCTCCCTTCTCACAGTTGCTCACCCATTTACTTAAATGTTGTTTTGACGAGGTAGCCTATTTTGGTAAGTGCCCCACGGGAGCTGCAGGAAGGTTTAATTCCCTTTCTTTCCCCTAATGTTTATCTAATGGTAAAGGATTGAGAATAGGTTTGATATCCCTAGAGACCTTAGGCTGAATGACTCAGTAATGTATGTGTTACTAGGGCTTGGCTGCAAGTCAAAGTTTTCTAAAGAGTGCATGTGAAGACACACAGCCATCATGCCAGGTGGGGTGATAACTCATTAGGAGGTATCCTAGGAGCTTAGTATAGGACAGCATGTATGAACTAGAGTATTTGGAGATCAGCACAGCAAGGTGAGATTGGTGCTTCAGAATGTGCATCTGTTGTCCCAGTGTAATTATTGCGCCTTCATGCTTAAAAGAGAAGATGGAAAGATAAATTATATGTTCATCTGAGACATAAGAGGGATACTTCGTGGGAATCTTTTGAGCTTCAAACTGAATATACAACTAAAGTATGTACTGGACACCACCACCCAGGTACATCACAGGTACCTTCTCTCATCCTGCTCTTCCTACAACATTCTCCATCCCAGGGATGGTGACATCTTCTACCTGGTTCCCTAATACATAAACCCAGGAGTCCTCTGAGACACTTTTGTGACCCTCATCCCCACAACTACTCTTAAAAGAAGCCTTAATCCCCTAAAATTTCAATTTCATTGTATTCTATTCAGTCCCTGGTCCCAAGTTGTATGATTTGAACTCTGTCCTCAGTTATGTTATCCATCTCTCCAAATTCCCTTTTCATAATTATGCTTCTGGTGTGTATATCTGAATTACTGAGTCCTGGATCTTGCTTCTAGAAGCCAACCTCAGATTTAATGTTTTTAATCATTCATTAATTCATTTGACAAACATGGTGAATATATGAATTTCTTAGAGTTCAAATGGGTCAATGTTATGGAGTTAATCAAATTTGAGTACAGCCTTCTGAGCAGTTAGCTACAAAGCCACACATGTGAAAATAGTACCCATTGTACTTTCGATTCAAGTAAGTTTTCTACTGATATTCTGAAGTGTTGTTTCTAAAATAAAAATTATACTATTGCCCTGCCTAAAATGCACCACTGTCTCTCCACTGGTTGCTTCAGTGTGAATAAAGGTGTACTGAATAATTGCTCACTCCTCCCAACCTCCCATTGCTGGGTCTCCTTTGGGAGCAGCAGGGACTTCCCTGGGGCATCTTTCTGGGGTGAGCTTGCCTATGGAAAGCACAGCCTTAGTTTTGTCCTGTGCTGTATCTCTACTGTCTGTGACAGGGATGGGGGAATCATTATCTAGATTTCAGTATATGCTGCCACCCACTTCAGGCATATTTTCTAATCCAGCTTTCCTGAGCAGTGATGTATTTGACTCCATCTATCAGCCACATCTGATCTTGCACAAGGAGTCAAGGTTGAAGTTACTGTGTTCCTGGAACTACATCACCCAGAACTTCATTCAAGTTCTCTAGTCTTGTACAAAGTAGAAAAATGTTTAATCCCACCCACCCCCCTTTAAGGCAAGAGCACTTGCTTTTCTAGAGTTGTTTAAACCCTCTCCTTAGTGCCCTCTTTTGGGAAATCACCATCTATGAAAACAGTCTAGGCTCCACAGAGACCTTATCTAGGTAGAAGCAGGTTTGCTTTAGGCTTGCTCTCTGAGAAGCAGGCTCAACAGAATGCACAGTCCCCTCAGTCACACAAAGCTAAGATTAACATTTGATTCTGATATCAAAGTAGCTTTGAGTTTTCCAGCAGGCAGAATTTGAGCATTTGCTGGTATTGAAGAGGCCACCCCCAATCTGGCTATGACACTTGCTTGGCTACATTAGGGAAAGTGAATCACCCTTGTCACATTTATAAATAATAGTGGAAAGTGTTTTATAAATTATTTGCAAAGAGCTTCTTCCTTTCTTAATCTTATATTCTCAGAAAAGCATCGTGAGCACACAAAATGACCCAATTCTATAGATGATCTTGGCCTTTGGCTAGTGACTGCTGAGGATCAGAACAACGCTGGGCAAGAGTCCCTTAGAATTAATCAGGATCATAAGGACATTGGGAGTCTCCCTTAACAGAATATCTTGACAGAGGTTTGCACTTTTGAAAATATGATATATCAGAATTGGAAGGGAATCTAACATACATACTGTCCACCTACCCCCTTCCTTGACAGATGGATAAAAATGTTATTTTTCTGGGGTTTTTAAATTAGTCTAATAGAGAACAGACCAGATTTTAACTAAGTCTCTGATTCCCAGTCTAGGATTTTTTTTTTTCTGTTAGAGCTACTTTCAGAAGACAGGACCCACCCACTGCATAGCTGAGAATATTAACCTCAGAGAAGCAGAGTAGATTATTTGAGGTGTCAGAGCTGAACAATGGGAACATTTAAATTATCTTTGGAGTGTATGATCAATGAAAGTTATCTTTTTAACTATCACAAACCTAGGCCTTTAAGGCTTATGTATTGTTAGTAGTATTTTGTTTTATAGGTGTCCCCCCACATCATTATTACTGATTTCATTATGTGAAATGCCTTTAAGAAATAAAGTACTGGCCTCTTCCTGAGACTTAGAGGCCGGCCCCCAGCTCCCATCTTGCTCCAGACTTCCCTTTTGGAACACTGGTGAGTGCCCTTCCTTGCCCTGGACCCCATCCCTGGGCACCAGCCACTCCAGGGAAGACCTGCCCAACTTGGCCCCAGGTTTTGGCCACTGGGCAGGTTCCCTGCTAGCCCCACCGGGAAGGATCCCCTTCTCCAAGACCCCTGGCAGACCCTGCAGTCTCCACGCCCTGCCCCCATGCCCATCCGCCTGAGCCCCAAGCCTCTTCCTGAGACTTAGAGGCCGGCCCCCAGCTCCCATCTTGCTCCGGACTTCCCTTTTGGAACACTGGTCTGTCTGAACCAAGTGTGCGGATAAGACCAAGAACGAACCACAAGGAGATGGGCAGACGTCAAGGCAGAAACATATACAACAAAATGAATAGCAATACAGCATCACCAGGCCCTAGCCCTCCTCCAACACCTAGACCTGAACATCAGAAATTGGAAGAAGCAGAAGAAAACAGCCTTATGAATGACATCATGAAGAAGCTAGAGGCTTGTGTAGAGGAAAAGACAAAAAAATGTGAAGAACGCTGTAAACAACTAGAGGAAAGGGCAAACAAATTAGAAGAAATCAATAAAGTCCTGGAAGAAAACAATAAAGTACTGAGAGAAAATCAAGAAAAATCAATGAAACAAATGAAGGAAACAGTCCAAGACCTGAAAAGGGAAATAGAAAAAATGAAGAAGACAAAAAAACAGAGGGAATGCTGGAAATAGAAAATCTGAGAAAATGATTGGGAACTTCAGATGCAAGTATAATCAACAGAATGCAAGAGATGGAAGAGAGGATCTCTAACGTTGAAGACACAGTAGAAGAAATACATTCATCAGTCAAAGAAAACACTAAAGCCAACAAAGTCATGAACCAAAATGTCCAAGAAATTTGGGACACCATGAAAAGACCAAACCTAAGAATAATAGGGGTCGAAGAAGGAGAAGAATACCAACTCAAGGGCACAGAAAATATATTCAACAAGATCATAGAAGAAAACTTTCCCAACTTAAAGAAGGAAATGCCTATGAAGATACAAGAAGCTTATAGAACACCAAACAGACTAGACCCCCAAAAAAAGTCCCCTCGCCACATAATAGTTAAACAACTAAACGTACAGAATAAAGAAAGAATATTAAGAGCAGCAAAGGAAAAAGGCCAAGTGACATATAAAGGCAAACCCATCAGAATAACACCCGATTTCTCAATGGAGACTTTGAAAGCCAGAAGAACCTGGACAGATGTAATGCAGACACTAAGAGACCATGGATGTCAGCCTAGACTAATATACCCAGCAAAACTTTCAATCACCATAGATGGAGTGAACAAGGCATTCCATGACAAAGCTAGATTTAAACAATACTTATCTACAAACCCAGCCCTACAGAAAGCACTAGAAGGAAAATTCCAACCTAAGGAAGTCAGATACACCCTCGAAAACACAGGCAACAGATAAAGCCACAGCAGTAAACCCCAACGTATAGAAGTACCCACACATCACCACCAAAAAATAACAGGAATGAACAATCACTGGTCATTAATTTCCCTCAATATCAATGGACTTAATTCACCTATAAAAAGACATAGGCTTACAGAATGGATACGAAAGCAGGACGCATCTTTCTGCTGCATACAAGAAACACATCTCAAATTCAAAGATAGACACTACCTAAAAATAAAAGGCTGGGAAAAGACTTTCCAATCAAACGGTCTTAAGAAACAAGCAGGTGTAGCCATCCTGATATCCAGCAAAATAGACTTCAAACTAAAATCAATCAAAAGAGATCAAGAAGGGCATTACATACTCATCACAGGAAAGACCACCAAGATGAAGTCTCAATTCTGAATATTTATGCCCCAAACACAAGGGCACCCACATATGTAAAAGAAACATTATTAAAGCTTAAATCACATATAAAACCCCACACATTAATAGTGGGAGACCTCAACACCCCACTTTCACCACTGGACAGATCTCCCAAATTGAAACTTAACAGAGAAATAAAGGACTTAACTGATGTCATGACTCAAATGGACTTGATAGATATCTATAGAACATTCCATCCTAACAAAAAAGAATATACCTTCTTCTCAGCACCCCATGGAACCTTCTCTAAAATTGACCACATACTTGGCCACAAAACAAATCTAAACAGATACAAAACAATTGGAATAACCTCCTGTGTTCTATCAGACCACCATGGTCTAAAGTTGGATTTCAACAACAATAAAAACTACAGAAAACCTACAATCTCATGGAAACTGAATAATACCCAACTGAATCACCAATGGGTTAAGGAAGAAATAAAGAAAGAAATTAAAGACTTCCTGGAGATCAATGAAAATGAAGACACCACATATCCAAATTTATGGGACACTATGAAAGCAGTACTAAGAGGGAAATTCATAGCACTAAATGCCCACATAAATAAGTTGGAGAAATCTCACACTAGAGACTTAACAGCATACCTGAAAGCTCTAGAACAAGAAGAAGCACAGTCTCCCAGGAAAAATAGACGCCAGGAAATTATCAAAGTGAGAGCTGAAATCAATAAAATAGAAACAAAGAGAACAATACAAAAAATTAATGAAACAAAGAGTTGGTTCTTTGAGAAAATCAACAAGATAGACAAGCCCTTATCCAAACTAACCAAAAGACAGAGAGAGAGCATCCAAATCAACAAAATCAGAAATGAAAAGGGGGACATAACAACAGACATTGAGGAAATCCAGAGAATCATCAGGTCATACTTCAAAAACCTCTATTCGACAAAACTGGAAAACCTAAAAGAAATGGATAACTTTCTGGATAAGTACCACATACCTAAGTTAAATCAAGACCAGATAAACTATTTAAATAGTCCAATAACCCCTAACGAAATAGAAACAGTCATTAAAAGTCTCCCAACCAAAAAAAGCCCAGGACCAGATGGTTTCAGCGCAGAATTCTACCAGATCTTCAAAGAAGAGTTAATACCAATACTCTCTAAATTGTTCCACACAATAGAAACAGAAGGAACATTACCAAACTCCTTCTACGAGGCTACAATTACCCTAATTCCTAAACCAAACAAGGATACAACAAAGAAAGAGAACTACAGACCGATCTCCCTCATGAACATTGATGCAAAAATACTCAATAAAATACTGGCAAACAGACTCCAAGAACACATCAAAACAATTATCCACCATGATCAAGGAGGATTCATTCCAGGGATGCAAGGGTGGTTCAACATACGAAAGTCCGTCAATGTAATACACCATATAAACAAACTCAAAGAAAAAAACCATATGATCATCTCACTGGATGCAGAAAAGGCATTTGACAAAATCCAACACCCCTTCATGATAAAGGTATTGGAGCGATCAGGAATACAGGGAACATACCTAAACATAATAAAGACAATTTACAGCAAGCCAACAGCCAACATCAAATTAAATGGAGAGAAACTCAAAGCAATTCCACTAAAATCAGGAATGAGGCAAGGCTGTCCTCTATTTGCAGATGACATGATGTCCCTATTTGCAGATGACATGATAGTATACTTGAGCGACCCCAAAGATTCCACCAAGGAACTGATACAGCTTATAAACACCTTCAGCAACATAGCAGGATACAAGATCAACTCAAAAAAACAGTAGCCCTCCTATATACAATGGACAAAGAAGCGGAGAAGGAAATCAGAAATACATCACCCTTTACTATAGCCACAAATGACATCAAATACCTTGGGGTAACACTAACCAAGCAAGTGAAGGACCTATATGACAAGAACTTTAAGTCCCTGAAAAAAGAAATTGAAGAAGATGTCAGAAAATGGAAAGATCTCCCATGCTCATGGATAGGCAGGACTAACATAGTAAAAGTGGCAATCTTACCAAAAGCAATCTACAGATTCAATGCAATCCCCATCAAAATACCAACACAATTCTTCACAGACCTGGAAAGAATAATACTCAACTTCATATGGAAAAACAAAAAACCCAGGATAGCCAAAGGAATCCTGTACAATAACACAACTTCTCGAGGCATCACGATCCCTGACTTCAAGCTCTACTATAGAGCTACAGTAATAAAAACAGCTTGGTACTGGCATAAAAACCGACATGTGGACCAATGGAATCGAATTGAAGACCCTGACATTAATCCGCACACCTATGAACATATAATTTTTGACAAAGAAGCCAAAAGTGCACAATGGAAAAAAGAAAGCATCTTCAACAAACGGTGCTGGCAAAACTGGATATCAACATGTAGAAGGCTGCAAATAGATCCATATCTATCACCGTGCACAAAATTTAAGTCCAAATGGATCAAGGACCTCAACATAAATCCAGCTACTCTGAACCTGCTAGAAGAGAAAGTAGGAAGTAGTCTTGAACGCATTGGCATAGGAGACCACTTCCTAAATAGAACACCAGTAGCACAGACACTAAGAGAAACAATCAATCAATGGGACCTCTTGAAACTGAGAAGCTTTTGTAAAGCAAAGGATATGGTCAACAAGGCAAAGCGACAGCCTACAGAATGGGAAAAGATCTTCACCAACCCCACATCTGACAGAGGACTGATATCCAGAATATATGAGGAACTCAAGAAATTAGACATCAAAATGCCTAACAGCCTACAGAATGGGAAAAGATCTTCACCAACCCCACATCTGACAGAGGACTGATATTCAGAATATATAAGGAACTCAAGAAATTAGACATCAAAATGCCTAACAGTCCAATTAAGAAATAGACTATAGAACTAAACAGAGAATTCTCAACAGAGGAAACTCAAATGGCCGAAAGACATTTAAGGAATTGCTCAACATCCCTAATCATCAGGAAAATGCAAATCAAAACAACTCTGAGATACCACCCTACGCCTGTCAGAATGGCTAAGATCAAAAACACTGAAGACACCTTATGCTGGAGAGGATGTGGAGCTAGGGGAACTCTCCTC
Organism: Peromyscus californicus insignis; assembly: GCF_007827085.1. Taxonomy (NCBI): domain Eukaryota; kingdom Metazoa; phylum Chordata; class Mammalia; order Rodentia; family Cricetidae; genus Peromyscus; species Peromyscus californicus. The sequence goes on from NW_026294573.1 coordinate 40,347,548, forward strand.
CACTGCTGGTGGGAATGCAAACTTGTACAACCACTTTGGAAATCAATATGGTGCTTTCTTAGAAAATTGGGAATCCATCTCCCCCAAGATACAGCTATACCACTCTTGGGCATATACCCAAGGAATGCTCAACCACACCATAAGAGCACTTGTTCAGCTATGTTCATATCAGCATTGTTTGTAATAGCCAGAACATGGAAACAACCTAGATGCCCTTCAACTGAAGAATGGATAAACAAAATGTGGTACATATACACAATGGAATACTACTCAGCAGAGAAAAACAATGACATCATGAGGTTTGCAGACAAATGGATGGATCTAGAAAAAATCATCCTGAGTGAGGTAACCCAGACTCAGAAAGACAAACATGGTATGTACTCACTCATAGCAGGATACTAGACATGAAACAAGGATGACTTGTCTGCTACTCATATCACCAGGGAGGCTACCTGGAAAACAGGACCCCAAGAAAGACACAGGGATCGCCCAATGACAGAGAAATGGAATGAGATCTACATGAACAGCCTGGACATGAGTGGGGGTAATGAAAGGCGAGGGTCGAGGGAAAGAGAGCTTGGGGGAGCGGGAGATCCCAGCTGGATCAACAACAGAGAGGGAGAACAAGGAATAGGAGACCATGGTAAATGAAGACCACATGAGAATAGGAAGAAGCAAAGTGCTAGAGAGATCCACAGAAATCCACAAAGATACCCACACAACAGACTGCCGGCAATGGTTGAGAGACAGCCCGAACTGACCTACTCTGGTGATGGGATGGCCAAACACCCTAATTGTTGTGCTAGAAACCTCATCCAACTACTGAGGGATCTGGATGCAGAGATCCATGACTAGGCCCTGGGTGGATCTCTGGGAGTCCAATTAGCGAGAATGAGGAGGGTTTATATGAGCGAGAATTGTTGAGACCAAGGTTTTTTAAAGTACAGGGACAAATAGCCAAATGAATGGAAACACATGAACTATGAACCAATGGCTGAGGGGTCCCCACTGGATCAGGCCCTCCGAATGGGTGAGACAGTTGATTGGCTTGATCTGTTTGGGAGGCATCCAGGCAGTGGGACCAGATCTTGTGCTCATTGCATGAGTTAGCTGTTTGAAACCTGGGGCCTATGCAGGATTGTTTGGCTCGGCCTGGGAGGAGGGGACTAGACCTACCTGGACTGAGTCTACCAGGTTGACCTCAGTCTGTGGGGAAGGCTTTGCCCTGGAGGAGATGGGAATGGGGGGGGGGGTTGGGGGGAAGGTGAGGGGTACGGGAGGGGGGAGAACAAGGGAATCCGTGGCTGATATGTAGAACTGTATTGTATTGCAAAATAAAAAAAAAAATCACTGGATTTGCTTTTTGTGAAAACCTCATGAGATGGGAACTCTTTTGATCATTCTTATTTTACAGAAAATAAAGCTGAAAGTTTAGTCACATGGCCTGGCTCCCATAAACCTGAGTTTGGATTAGAATCGCATCCATTTGGCCCTCAGAACCCGAATCTTAAGTCTTTCTAGCATGATAAAGCCCTATCACTACCTAAGTACATATAGTGTCTTCCCCCATTAGACCCAGGGATGTTTGCAGGTGCGGTTTGGAGTGATCAGTCAGCATTTTCTTAGCACACAGAAAAATTCTTGACACAGAAGAGTTAACTGTTAAAAAAGAAGGTCTCGGCCATTACAAATTCTGACTGATGAAGGCAAAAATTACAAAATACCTAAATAGGTCTGTCCCTTCAGCCTTCAGGCACAGCCTGTACTGTGGCTTCTGCTGATCTGATTTGTGCTACAATTGACAGCCTGGGTCCCTCGCCTTCAGTTCTGTTAATGGCATTAGCATCTAGTCAATAATGCTCAGCATTTCATTTTACCACTTTAATTAACAAATTCAATTTGTTCAAACCACTGTGAAAACAAATTAAAAGCTCAAGAATGAGGCCTCTGGAAGGGAGGGAATACAGGGGCTCTGCACGGATTAGGCTGGGTGTTGATCTATTCTTTGAAGCTTACTGAGAGCTGGACACATCTGTTCTTCAACCATCTTCATATAGAGAAAAACAAAACAAAACAAACAAAAACCTCATTGATTCAGTCAAGTCCAGACAAATCAGTTTCTTCATCTTCTAGGTCTGTCTTGTCCCTTTCCTTGTTGGCAAGTGGTTGTCCCATCTGCCCTTCACATTGGTTCCCATTTGTCAAAGGGGCTGTTTTACTTTGAATGAAAATTCAACAACAACATGATCTCCTAGTCCAGTGCTTTTCCACCAGGGGATACTTTAATTCAAAGGAGATATAACAGTATCTGAAGATATTTTAGTTGTCATTTTTAGAGGAAGGATGCTACTTGCATCTAGTGAGAGGCCATGATGCTGCAAAATATCTCACACTGCATGAATCAATACTTTTTCATCAAATAATTATCTGGCCACAAAGGGCAGTGGTGTTAGGTCTGCAAAACTCTGCTTCTCATTTCTCTAAAACTTTTAAGCACCCCCGCTTGATAATTACAATGTCTCTACAAGGTAAACAGGATGGAGACTAAGAGTTGAGGAAATTGCTCAAAGTACACCCTTGGTAAGCAGTGGTGAAGTCATCATAATAAGATCCTTTTACCACGTCTGACAGAATTGAAAGATGCTTTAAGCAGCTTTGGAAAGGTTCTCAGGTATGTGACTGTCTCCATCATGCCCCTAGAGGCCAGACACTGATCAGAGTACTCACTCAGTCTACTTACTCATACAATAGGCAGTCTCCGACATGGGAAAAACTGTCTGTGATGAGTGAAGCTGGAAAACTTCTCCTCCTCAACTCTTAGTTCTTATATTCAATGACTGTCAATGAGCCATACTTCTGGGTAAAAGGAAGCAGACACTGAAAATATAACTTGGTTCATATTCATTGGTTATTCAATTCTCAGATTAAATTATCCTTTCTATCTTAGGAACTAAGAAAGGATGACCAAAATCAAAGTGATACAGAAGTCTATGGTATGCAAAAATCAAACTCAAAATTTAAAGCATAAATACTTGGGTCAAATACATAGACATATTTTATAAATTGGGGCAGGAATAGTAGGGGTAGGAAGAAGAAAAGAGAGAGGAGTTAGGGAAACTGATGGAAGCTACTGCAGAAGACCCACAGAAGATTCAGAAAGAACTTGTTCAAAATGAAAGCAATTCCAGCAAGATGAAGCTTCCATAGATGCTGAACATCAGAAGGCAGGGCTGTCTCCCAAAATAGCCTGTGTTAGATGCTCTGGCAGCTTGGATATATGCCCCCAGATTAAGGACTCTATGTATGAATCAAAAGAGATGGGTCACTGAGTTCTGTCATATCGTGGAGTTCAAGGAGTTCACTGTGATGCTCTTGAAGCAAGATAACAAAGATGACACTTCACGGGGTGTCCTGTTGTAAGTGAATTTCCTGTGCTGAGATGGAGACCTGATGCTTCATTTTCATTTGAGTAGGTCAAAGATTTACAGCTCTGAACAAGAATGGCCATGATGCACTCACAGGAATAATGTCCCTGCCTAGAGGTGTTTCCCAGGCATACAGAGGCCTAGATTTATAAAGTTCCAGCTAGCTTGTATGACAGGAGGTAAAAACAAGAAGGACTGTACAAATGTTTGGAATACTTGAGATCACTGGAACTATGGAAGGGAGAGAAGCATTGTAAAGAACTAGATTTCCTGCTAGATAAGTAAGGACACCGACATTCAGAAATGCAACTAACAGCCTTCAGTTCCATTAACCATGTTAAGACCCAGACATTTCTGTTATCTGATCTCATCATTGAAACAACATGCAATGTTGTTTTATTCTGCCACTTTTCAAAATGAACTCAAAGAAGTTAAATCACTTCCTCAAAGCTGTTTACCTAGGAGGCAGCAGAGTTGAATTAAAAATGGGTTCTGTCTGAGTCTGAATAACAAGTATTACCAATCTACAATGTAAAGCCCCACAGAGGAAATGAGAGTAACCAGAAAGGCCTGGATCTCTTGTCCCTGAAAGTATCAGTGGAGACTGACCCTAACAAAAGTCTATTCAAAATGAAGGGATTATAGATATACTCACACAGGGAGGCTTGACAGTTGCCTTTTGAAGCCCAAGGCTGACATATCCCTTATTCTTTGACCATGGAAAAATAGATCTTTCTATCAGGAAAAGAATATCTTCATTCCCTTAGAGACAGATAATAAATTAGCTGTGATGGGGCCACAGTGGAAGAACATGGCTTTAGAGCTGAATTGGCCTAGATTTGAGATCTGAATCCAAATCTTCCTAATTTAGTAACTGGAGGCATGTGACTTAATCTCCCAAATTATTAGGTTCCTCCCCTGGTTATAGGAATAACAAGAAAAACTATTAAAGCATGGCTGTGATGGTTAAAGGAGATACAATTGGGCATATGATTGAGAGTAGTGTCTGCACAGAAGCAGATGCATAAATATGTCATCTTGACTTTCATATTCTTAAGTCTTTCTCTTTTGTTCCAATTCAATACTGTATTCATAGATTTTAAAACAAGCTGAAGGGGCTGGAGAGATGGCTTGGCAGTTAAGTGGCTCACCAGCACTCACAATAGTGGCTGGCTCACAATCATCTGAAACTCCAGTTCCAGAGGATCCAATTCCCTCTTCTCTGGTCTCTTTGGGTACCTGTATGAATGTGGTGCCCATAAACACACACAGGCACACACACACACACACACACACACACACACACACACACACACACACACACACACACATCTACAGTAAATAAATAAATACTTTAAAATTCCAACACAGAGTGAGTACTCAACAAACTAGAGTTTGATAGGGAGGTAGAGGAAGAGTGTCAAGGAGGAAAATGTTTTATAATCAACTCAAAACTGAATCACCTGGCTATCACTTTCTCACTACTGTGTGATTTAAGTAAATGACTTTCCTTCTTTCAGCATTCATTTCCATGTGGGTGAAATGGAGAGAATACTAATTTGCACGGCTTTTGTAAGGATGGAAGGTTATATACATAAAGTACTCACACACTATATACCTAGTAATTAGATGGTGTTAGCTATGAATGTTTCAACTGGAGATTTCACCTATATGCTCTCATTTTAAACAAATGAGCCCAGCATCATCATTCCCCTTTCTCTTGGTTATTTTATTTCCTATGGAGAAAAAAAATGTAGAACTATGGAAACATTCTTATTTTTGCAACTCTAGGTCTTCATGCAGTTCTGAATCTCACCTTTACTTTTGTATCTTCAACACAGCCACATACTACATGTGCCACAAGGTGTCCGAGTTAAGAGTCAATGGCAAACAATGTTCTCATAGAACTTACGTTTTAATGGAGGCAGAGGCAGTAATCAAAAGGAATAGAAAAACAATACTTTTCTTCATGAAGCCGCAGGTGGTTTCAATGCTTTTTGTCCCTCAGAATGAAGTTTATGAGCTCATGCCAAAGAGATACTTTGAGCAACACAGATAAAACTTTTGCAAATGTAACAATGTTAGAGACCTCTGAAGACCCAGGGGATGACTGAAAGATAGTTTCAGTTTCATCAAAAAGCATTTGACTCTCTCGAGCCCTTATACTCCCACAAACAATACCACTGAGGCATGCGCCAAATCACACTTAGCAACATTCTCTGAGCAATGTTCCAGGCATTGTGCCATATGACAAAGCTACAAAGATGACTAAGGCATGGTCTCCACTCTTATGTGACTGTTCCTTCAGCTCACAATCCAGGCAAAGAGACAGAGCTAGGGACAAAGAGGCAGTAACACAAAGTTATAGATACAGGGGAGCCAGGGATGCTCAGGCATCTGTGGGAGCAGTAGTATGTACCTCTTCCTAGGCCTGAATTGTTTTTGTAGGTCTCTCATTTCTTGTCTCCTGAGGATTTTAAAATCTCCAGCCTTCCCCTTTCTGTTTGGCCAAATATGTTCTGGTTAAGAAACTCATTCAAAGTGAGGTAACCACTCTCATTGTTACCATAGGGGAAGCAGGGTAAGGAACAAGGCTCATGCTACAGTAGTTCACATACAATTTATTCTATTTCTTTATACCACATGGTCTAACTCTTTCTGCCAAATGGGTATGAGGAAGAGGGAGCACTCTGAGTTAGGCTGGTTCTAGCTCTAAGAACTAGCTCCAAGCCACATAACCCAGAAAACTTGTCCCTTTCCTAAGTTAGGGAATCAATAAGGGGAAATGTCTGGGGTAATGCCCTATTAAGGTTTGTAAGAGGTAGTGTCATCATTCCTTCCCTGTTGTGGGACATTTTGATCACATTCTGACACTTCCAAGACTGACAATAAAGTTTACTTTGAATCAGAGTGCAGAGCTAGCTACTAGCTGACCAAAATTAGCCTTAGAGGTTTTGGAGTGCCGAGGACATATCCAGAGACCAGAAAGTAGTAGGGAGGGCTTAGAAAGACTCTTGGCCCTTTTGGATCAGGGAGAGAGAGGAGGTCACGGTAGGTTCTCTACTGCTTCTCTGATCATTCAGGTTCTTACCCAGATATCTGACTCATGAGTTTTTATTAATAAAGAATAATTAGAAACACTTCCTCTGACATACAACATGGGGCCTGAGATCACAAAGCAGACACCAGAGTCACCACTGCAGCTGGCTTTCTGTCCCTTCCCTCAGGTCCTCCACGTGAATCTGGGGTTTCCCCATTACAGTCTCTCTGAAGCAGCCTCCAGCTGCTGTCTCTCCTCAGCCCCCAATGCCAAGTCAGCTGGGCCCCAAACAGGCCCTCTCCTAGCTTCCCACCACCCCTGCTTCCTGCCGCATGGGATTCTTCCATACATCCCCGTGTCTGCTTTTCAGTGGGCCCACTCCCTCTACCCACGGATTTCAGGCTTCCCCTGGATGCCCTCCGCAGGCCACTGCCACACCAGGTTGTTTGCCGTGACACACACTGGTGCTTTCGCTGCTGCTGCCACCACCGCACATGCTGAGCCCCCAGCTGCATTCCAGCCGCTGCAGCTGTCCTCACCTATGCCATGCACTGGCTGTCTTCTCTGCGGTGTGGTGCGGTGACAGCCAGCCTCACACTTTGCTGTCATGGTCACGCTGTCATGGTCAGCAGATCTGGTGAGACACCTGGGAATTCTTAGAAGGGGGATTAGTTTTTGTTGGTTTTTTTTTTTTAAGTTTTTACCCACATTAATAATAGGAAACAACATTATGATGCAGAGAGTTAGGTCTCTGTATGGTTCCATAAAGGATGGTTTGAAAATGAAAAAATTCAATGAAGGGATAATCAACTTAGCTGGGATTGACATCATGTCAACTGTAATCACTATCAGTTTTGTAATTCATGTTTTATCCTTTAAAAAGTGGTTTGATATCAGTGCCAAGTACAAAAAAATTGACAGATAAGATAGAATTCTTAGAAAGACCTACTAATGAAACTAAGAAAAATATTCACACACAGACAGAGGAGTTTAGGGCAGAACCTATGTCACCACTGCATTATGAAATTAAGAGGAGCGGCCCAAGGTTATTAGAAAACCAACCTTATTTTATCCAGTTATCATTCAAAATGACCACCAGATAATAGGCACCCCCAAGGCTATTCAGAAATTAACTGGGATCCTGTAGAAATGTTAGAGTTGAAGAGATTTAATGAAGCAGTAGTTTCATATGGTATGCATTTAACCTTTTGTGAAGCAGATGTTAAATTCATGGACAACTCAGAACAGAATTATTCCACCAAGCCTGGAAAGATTTAGCTACAGCAATATTGGAAGCTGGTCCTCAGTTACAGTGGAAAACATGGGGGAGAGAGGAAGCTAGGATCATAGAACAACAAAGTATGATAGAGGTACTGAAATTTCCTAAGAACAGCTCCTCAGTGAAGGCCAATATGCTGATTTGGAAAGACAGATTACATTTGATGATCACACCATGGCTCAATGCCACATAGCAGCCTTAAATGCTTGTGACAGGGTTAAAGAATTAGGAAAGAAGACTGAGTCATTTACTAAAAATATACAAGGCCCAAGTGAAGCCTTCATTGATTTTTTTTTAATAAAGATTGACTTCAGCTGTAAATAGAATGATATCAGATTCAGAATATTAATTGAATCTTTGTTTTTTGAGAATGCTAATTCAGATCCCAAAGGGTGATTAAGGCTTTAAAGGCAAGATTAGTACCAATATATGAAGGTGTTAGAAATACAGCTGATGGTGGATCTAACACTTAAGATGATAGTTAGATAGAAGATGTGATTTCTAAACATTTTTAAGAAAAATCAAAAGGTCAGATGCTTTAATTGTGGTAAACAAGGTCATGTGAAATGGGATTGTAGGCAAGATATTCCTAGAAACAATGTTTTTTTTCTAGAAACAATCCAAATAGAAGGCCCCAGGCTTCTGGAGTATGCAGAAGGTGTCGCAAAGGCCAATATTGAATTAATGAATGTAGATCAACATGGGATAGGCAAGGTAACATTTTGCCATTGTCTTCTTCATCACCATCATCAGCATCATCTTCATCATCATTTTCATCATCTTCTTTTTTTTATTTTATAATTTAATTTAATTTTACATATCAGCCATGGATTCCCTTGTTCTTCCCCACCCCCCGCCTTCTCCCCAGCCCACCCTCCATTCCCATCTCCTCCAGTGCAAAGACTTCCCTGAGGATTGAGTTCAACCTGGTAGATTCAGTCCAGGCAGGTCCAGTCCCCTCCTCCCAGCCTGAGCCAAGTGTCGCTGTATAAGCCCCAGGTTTCAAACAGCCAACTCATGCACTGAGTACAGGACCCGGTCCCACTGCCTAGATGCCTCCCACATTTTCATTGTCTTTATCATCATCATTTGCATCATCTTAAGGTGTTTCCAAACACACCATGTCAAATTTGGATAAATCATTCCTTGTCAGGATTGGGGAAACTCTTCCATAGAGCAATTCAATTAAAAGACAATGCCTGTTGTTAAAAACCATACTGTTTGAGATGACAGAACAGCCTCAGTAGATAAAATTTTCCGGACAGACCATAAAACATGTATTTTGGCAAACTTATTTAAATAATCTAAAGCTAAAAATACTAATAAATGGCATTGTGATTGAAGGTTTACTAGATATAGGCACAGATGTAACAATAATTTCACCAAAATCTTGGCAACCAGATTGGCCTCTTCAGGAGGAAAATGTTCAGATTCTTGGGATCTGAACTCTCTCTCAGTAAAAACAAAGTGCAAGATGGGTTGAGTGTATAGGGCCAGAATGACAAATAGGATAATTAAAGCCAAATGTGGTTAACATAGCAGTGAATTTATGGGGACCTGATTTGATACTGCTTTGGAAAACCCAGATTAACACCCCTCTAATCTCAGAAACAAACCATAAACTAATGTATTCCTATGAGAAAAATATTAAAAGAACTGACTGTTCAGGTTGTACATAATAAGGGATGGTGATTTTTCAAAGGCACCAACAGCCTTACCTTCAAAATAGTAAACTGACAAACCTGTCTGGGTGGATCAATGAATGGTATTTGACATCAGAAACATTACAGGTGTTAGAACAGCTGATACAGGAGCAGCTAAATGCTCAACATATTGAAGAATTGACTAGTCCTTGGAATTCTCATGTATTTGTCATTAAAAAGAAATCTAGAAAATGGAGAATAGTAACAGATCTAAGATCTATTAATAAGGTGATCCAGCCAATGGGCTCTTTACAGCCTGGAATTCCCTTCTCTTCTTTACCCAAAGGATGATCCATTAGAGTGATTTGTTTAAAAGACTGCTTTTTTACTATACTTTTACAAGAACAGAATAGAGAAAAATTTTCCTCCATAGTGCATACTTATAATAATTCTTAGATTATTAAGAGTTATCAGTGGAAAATTCTTCCACAGGGATGTTAAACAGCCCCACCTTATGTCAATATTTTATACAACAGCCATTGGAAATAATTTGTAAACATCTTCCTCAATCTATAATTTACCATTATTTGTATGATATCTTACTAGCTGATTCAGACTCAGATACCTTAGGAAAAATGTTTGAAGGAGCAAAGAAAATTTTGCCTTTTTAGGGATAACAAATTGTTCCTGAAAAAATACACAGAGGAGATTCTATAATTACCTACAATATAAGATAGGTTTACAAAATATTTCAACCACAGAAAGTACAAATCAGGAAAGATCAATTACAAACTCTAATTGATTTACAAAAATTGCTGGGAGATATTAACTAGCTATGACCCACAATTGGATTGGCAAGTCAAGAACTAAGTAATTTATTTCAAACCTTACAAAGTGACAAGGACTTAAATAGTCCAAAAAAATTATCTGTTGAGGCTGAAAATGAATTGACTTTGGTAGAAGAGAAATTACATAATGCACATGTGGAGCACATGGATCCAGAGCTTGACTATGTTCTGGTTATTTTACCTTCTGCACATTATCCTACAGGAATTCTTATGCAGAGAAAGATACTATCTTAGAATGGATATTTTTACCACACAGGGTAAAATTTTAAAGACCTGTATAGAAAAGGTTTCTGGGTTCATTCTCTAAGGAAAATTGAGACTTTGTCAATTATCAGGAATAGATCGAACAGAAATAGTGGTACTTTTTATTAATTTTGAAATTGCCTCATTATGGGCAGAAAATGAACATTGGCAAAGAGCTTGCAGCAGTTTCTTGGGAGAGATTTACACCAAATATTCCCAAAGCAAAAGACTTCAGTTTACAAAAAGAACTAATTGAATTCTTCCTCACATTGTACAAGGAACTCCAATTTTTGGAGCCCCTACATTCTATACTAATGCAAATAAATCAGGAAAGGCAGCTTATAAGCTAGGAAATTTAAGTAAAGTGGCTCAAAGCCCTTATGATTCTGTTCAAAAGTCAGAATTATATGCTATTCTCATCATATTATATTTTCCCAAACATCTTATTATAGTTATTGACTCTCAGTATGCTGAAAGAGTTGTTTTACATATTGAAACCACTGAATTTATTCCAGATGATTTAGAATTAAGCTTTCTCCTTCTTTAAACCCAAGCATGCTTGTTAAAAGAAAATCCAAAATCTGTATCTCATGTCAGAAGAGGCACCTGGTATGGGATAGAAGAAAACCAAAATTAAGGGACTATTCTATTGCCACTAATTTTATAATCCTCTGGTTTTATCTTCATTCTGAAACTTTTCTTAAATTATAAATATTATCTCAAAATTTTTAAGACCAATATATATATTTATATGTATTTAAACTTTTAAAATATATAAATATATTGTTATAAATATTTAAACTTTCTGTCATGATATTAATGATCATATAGAGTACTAACTAATTCTAGAAATAGGCTTAATCTACCTTTCTGTATATGATTTTAGGCTTGAGTCTGAATCAGGCAAGTAGGAATTGAGCTTGTGTGCCCCAGATATATTTAATAGATTATAGTCTTTCAACCTCTCTGAGATCTGCTGCATATGACACTTAAAATGATTAAGTTTTCTGCAATGAACCATGACCACCATTCCTAACAGTGACCTTTGAAGTCTCCAAAAGGATGATGGGGTCCCACAATGAAGATTCCACCTGGACTGTAGTAATACCACTAAGCTTACAAACACCACCTAAAGATCAGCTTTGGACAACAAACTACTCAGGACAATTTAAAGTCAGCTAGATGAGATGGTCCTGTCTCACAGATTACTCCATCTAGGACTTTAGATAAGCCTTGGAGTTGCCCATCACATGGAGACTGGTCAACAGCTAGCTCTCCAAGGACTTGACCATTATCTCAATTTTATCAGCATCCCCTAAAGATGTCATCACTCCAAGACAACTGGAAGTAATTTTAAGAACATGACACACACATTTCCAAGAGGTGGGGTGAAAGATTTTTGGTAGTTCCATTGATTATGGATGTTATCATCATTTAGTGGGGTTGGTTGAAAGTTCTTATTGGTCATAGTCAAGGAGGAAACTAAGCAAAGGAGATTAATTTAGGGATCTCATTCCAAAAAGAAAAAGGGGGATATATGAATGATAGGATAAAAGGGGAGATTATTGAATCTACTTTTCAATGAAAAATCAACTACTAACTACTAGTCTTAAATTTTATCCATTGTTATGAATTTTTGTATATTCATACAGTTTTAAGGTTATTTTTGGTATACTGTATATACGTTTCTACTCTTCTTTAAGATATTGTACCTATGCATCTCATTTTAAAATGTAAAGTTCTAGTCCCTTAAAGGGTATTATTGCAAACTGTTTAAGATAATTAAGAAAAATAGGTTAGTAGTTATTCATCTATAACAATAAAATTTATGGTCATGTTAGGCATGTTTACAAGGTCAACCAGAGATATGTTTTAGATAGACAGATGGTCTTCAAACACTTCAGAGACCTAAAGAATATGGTATTTAAGATAATTCAATAACATAAAGCATTTCATGACAGAGACATGTCTGCTCCTAGCCACATCAATTTACTTCAAAAAAGTATGATGGGCACCATAGAACCTTGGTATGGAGTTTGCTTTCATTGTGGCAAAGTTAGCCACTGGGCAACTTTCCTCAACTGCTGACAACATGCTGTCCAAACTGGACAAACAGGATGCAAAAGAAAGTGACTGCTAAACTTTGCCAAGACAAGGTAGGACAGTCCTTCAGAATTCCTGCTTCACAGAAAAGTCTGTTAGATATTCTAGGCCTGTAGGTTGAAGATGGATGTCCAAACACTGCAGAAGAAACTTGGGTGACTCTTCAGGCAGCCAAGTAGCTCTGTCACTTGTATAGTTTTGGAAGTTGTTTGCTCTACACTTTCTGTTTTCTCAGATAATATTATGTCTTCCTCGGGTCTCTGATGGGTTTAAAGACTAGATAGTTATAGTTACAGTTTCCCTTGTTACCAAATTCAGAAAAGAAACTCACAAAAGTGGTGTAAAGTGTATAAGATTGAGAGACATAAGAGCTTAAATTGTTTATTTAAGAAAATGTTTTGAGGTCTAAAAAGATAGTTTTGCATGGTAATACAAGTTAGGATAGAAAGTGCATTAAATACAAAACCTTGGACTCACTAAGATAGGATAGATAGTAATGGAATATTTTCTCTGAATTTTCCAAATGCAAATAGACAGGACATTGTGAATGTAATTCTTACCTAATAATTGCTCTTATTGTATATAGCTTTACTGTGTGAAGAGTTAAAACCTTCCCTTTTTATTAATACAAAAAGGGGGATTTGTTGTGGGACATTTTGATCAAACTCTGACACTCCCAAAACTGGCAATAAAGTTGTCTTTGAATCAGAGGGTGAAGCTAGCTACTAGCTGACCAAAATTAGCCATAGAAATTTTGGAGGACTGAGAACACATAGCAAGACACTGGAAATAGCAGGGTGGGGATTAGAAAGATTCTCAGCCCTTTTGGATCGAGGAAGGAGAGAGAGAGGAAGTCACCGGTCACTTTGTCACTTCTGTGATCATTCAGGATCTTACCCTGTACCTGACTCCTGAGTTTTTAGTGATAAAGAATAATTAGATAAATGCTCCACTTCCCCCATTGCATAAATATCTACAGATGTGAAAGACTAAGAAAGACAAATCAAGTGACCATATTGGCAATTACAGATATCATAAAAAAATTTTATGTTGCTACAGCAAAATATCTGAGACTAGATTATTTATGAAGCAAAGATATTTATCTAGGTTATAGTACTGAAGGCTGGAAGCACACAATCAGAGCCTTGTACTGTGTCATAGTGATAGAAAAGTAGAAGGTTAGCTGTGTGAAGCAGAAGAGGCAAACAATGAGGAGCAGCTTTTTTCTATAGCAATCTATGCTCATTGTAACTAATCCATTTCTTGAGGAAGGCATTAATCAATTAATTGCTCTTAGTGACCTGATCACCTCTTAGAGGTTCCATCTCTTGCAACAAAGGAATTCAAGTTTCAATATGACTCAAGATTAATAACAGCAGCCCCAAAGTAAGATGTTCAGCATCCCAAGGCATGCTCCAGCTCAAGGGTTTGTGTACAACCTGTTTTGTATACAGATAGGCATGCAAGATTTGTTAGACCTTCAGGGTTCCATGCAATTAGTTTGGGCCTTAAGTCCACATCACAAAATTGAAAACATTATTTATTTCATAAGTTTGTAAGTATTAAATATGAATAAGTGAGATACTGTATGAGAGTGTTTTGCTCTATTCTAGTCCTGGTAAATATACAGTTTATATGAAAAAACAAAATTCCCCCAAACTTTCTTTAGTAAAACCTGACACTCAACTCTGTATTGCTGAGTTTTCCATATGAACCACATGGACTTTCATTCACTATGCAGAAGCAACATGAAGAGTCAACACTATAGTATGTTGTAAAAGAGGGATTTGGAGCTGATCTTCCTCATTCAGCTCTCCTTATCACCAGCTCTGTAACTTAGAAAATTACATTACTTTCGGGCTTTTATTTCCTCATCTGTACAAAGTCAATACTGAATATATATAAAATTCTTAGGATAGTACCTGGCACATAGTATGTGTTGAATAAATGAATATATGAATAAATATTCCTGTGAGCTTCTCTCCATGCTATTCTGCCCATAAGGAAGACTCTCCTTTTCCCTACTGAAATGGAGCCTTCCACATACAACCAAAGATCTACCTTTGTCATATCCAATTCTTCCATGTTTCAGATGTCGTTTCATTCAGCTGGTAAAGCTATCTGACTTAGGCACTGTGCTCTATTGTCCTACAGCACTGGTCACACTGTGAAGTGTATGTTAAGTGCTCCTGGGCATGGAAAAATGCCCTAGACTAGGGCATGGAGCTGGGCCAATGCCCTGTGATCCATGATCCATTCAGTAAATATTTGCTGAATGGATATATAACTTAACAAATGTACTTCTAAAATTATCTGTTCATAAAAATTTTAGATGTTCATGTAGATCTCATTCCATTTCTCTGTCATTGGGCGATCCCTGTGTCTTTCTTGGGGTCCTGTTTTCCGGGTAGCCTCCCTGGTGATGTGAGTAGCAGACAATTCATCCTTGTTTCATGTCTAGTATCCTGCTATGAGTGAGTACATACCATGTTTGTCTTTCTGAGTCTGGGTTACCTCACTCAGGATGATTTTTTCTAGATCCATCCATTTGTCTGCAAACCTCATGATGCCATTGTTTTTTTCTGCTGAGTAGTATTCCATTGTGTATATGTACCACATTTTGTTTATCCATTCTTCAGTTGAAGGGCATCTGGGTTGTTTCCCATGTTCTGGCTATTACAAACAATGCTGATATGAACATAGCTGAACAAGTGCTCTGAACAGCCTGGACATGAGTGGGGGTAATGAAAGGCGAGGGTCGAGGGAAAGAGAGCTTGGGGGAGCGGGAGATCCCAGCTGGATCAACAACAGAGAGGGAGAACAAGGAATAGGAGACCATGGTAAATGAAGACCACATGAGAACAGGAAGAAGCAAAGTGCTAGAGAGGCCCACAGAAATCCACAAAGATACCCACACAACAGACTGCTGGCAATGGTCGAGAGACAGCCCGAACTGACCTACTCTGGTGATGGGATGGCCAAACACCCTAATTGTTGTGCTAGAAACCTCATCCAACTACTGAGGGATCTGGATGCAGAGATCCATGACTAGGCCCTGGGTGGATCTCTGGGAGTCCAATTAACGAGAATGAGGAGGGTTTATATGAGCGAGAATTGTTGAGACCAAGGTTGGATAAAGCACAGGGACAAATAGCCAAATGAATGGAAACACATGAACTATGAACCAATGGCTGAGGGGTCCACACTGGATCAGGCCCTCCGAATGGGTGAGACAGTTGATTGGCTTGATCTGTTTGGGAGGCATCCAGGCAGTGGGACCAGATCTTGTGCTCATTGCATGAGTTGGCTGTTTGAAACCTGGGGCCTATGCAGGATTGTTTGGCTCGGCCTGGGAGGAGGGGACTAGACCTACCTGGACTGAGTCTACCAGGTTGACCTCAGTCTGTGGGGAAGGCTTTGCCCTGGAGGAGATGGGAATGGGGGGGGGGGCGTTGGGGGGAAGGTGAGGGGGACGGGAGGGGGGAGAACAAGGGAATCCGTGACCGATATGTAGAACTGAATTGTATTGCAAAATAAATTAAAAAAAAAAAAATTTAGATGTTCACATTACTCAGCTTGATCAAGAAACAAGATATAGGAGAGCAACTGACTGGAACATGGATTATATACCATACAACTTTGACCTTTGCCTCCTCAGAAACAGGCCCTTGAACAGTTTGTCTGTTCATCTCCACCTTTGGTTTGTCACTGGCAAAATGAGGGAGATGAACAAGATAAAGCAAGGGAACCCTCTAATTCTAGGTTTCATATAAAAAAATGTTTACAATGTATTCAGTTCTATCCATCAGCACTAGCTGTCAGACTCTGCCACTCTTTGGAGACTCAAAACCAAATGATATCCATTCCCTCTGTAAGCACTCACAGATTGGAGATCATAGACTCATAAACTGATAGTCAATGGGAAATAGAGGATAAAGGACCTGATAACTTCAGAGCTGAGAAACTCAATGAGGGCAACCTGCAGGGCACAGAAAGCTTGGTCTACAGAGGACCAGAGAGGAGAGAGAGGCCTACACTAGAGCCCCAGAGCACACATGCAGCATTTGAACACAGAGTCTTCCTCTTTAAGAACATCTCTGCCTCTATCCTTCTCATTTCTTTTCTCACTGATCTCTCCTTTCCCTCATCCTAAAATAAACTTCTCTCCTATCAGTACATTCTTTTGTCAACTTCTTTCTTCTTCCACTCCAGCCAGTTAACACATTCTCTTCTTCCTTCCTTCCTTCCTTCCTTCCTTCCTTCCTTCCTTCCTTCCTTTCCTTTTTCCCTTTTTGACAATAACCTTGACTGAACCATTAGAACTTCAAGTGCTCAAAGCAAGTTAAAAGACTAAATAAACACTCTCCTAAGCATCTCTGTTCATTTACTCACCAAATCACTCCCTACCTCTCAAAGAATTCCAGCTTCCCATAGATACTCACTAGGTAGGCCAGACTCTACTGTTTCCAGAGGAGGCTCATAGGAAAAAAAATCTGTCTGAATAATCATTTCACATTAATGTATATATGAAAAATGTGCCTTAAAAGTTCCCCCTCTCTCTTTCCCTCTCTCCCTCCCTCCTTCTCTCCTTTTTGCTCTCACTCTTTGCTGTTAAATCCAGGTCAGCTAGATACTAGAAACGTATTGAGATAAAAATGGAAAGTATCTTTGTGAACGCCATTCCACAAAAGCTCAACTATCTTTATCTTTTCACGTAGGCTGAACCAGGTCCTTAGAGACTGGACCATCTCTTTTTACTTACAGATGTAGAAAGAGAAGTTTGGACAAGGCAAAAGGCTTGTTTAAGGCCCACATCTAAGCAACATGGCAATGTAAATGGGACTGCATAGGATTCCTCTCTTCTCCACACTGGCCAGTTCTCTAGCTCTTTGGTCGTCAGCATTTTAGGTCCAGATTGGCTGCCCTCCTTTTGCTCTTGGTGAGCCTGGAGTCCCAGTGACAGCCTGCTTGCCCCCAGCTGCCCTCTCTGAGCACAGCCACTGTGTAGATGGTTCTGCTTCCTTTCACTGATTCATGCTTGCACCATCTGCTTTTATATTTCTTTATAAAATATCAGCATTTCTGCTGTTCCCTAAGCTCTGTCATGTCCTCCTCTCCTGCTAACAGGGCCCACAAACATCTGCTTTAATTTAACTTTCATTTCCAGGCCATTATTTCCTGAAATCTGAACCCTCTATTTTTCACTTTTTTACATTAAAAACCATTCTAGAGATTTTATTTATTTTTATTTTATGAGTATGGGTGTTTTACCCATATGTCTGAGCATCGAATGTTATGTGGTACCCACAGAGGCCAGAAGAGGCCAGAAGAGGGGATCAGATTCCCTGGGACTGGAGTTGTATACAAGTGGTTGTAAGTTGTCATGTGGATACCGGGACTTGAACCTAGGTCATCCAGAAGAACAGCCAGTGCTCTTAACTGCTGAGCCATTGCTCCAGTCCCAACTTTCTTAGATTTTTTTGATCTACTATTTTCAGAGAATTGTATGTCTCAAAGAGAAAAGGTGAGGAATCAATGCCCTTTCTGAAGAATCTTGGTGACATTATTCACACCTTTATATAAGTGGTATTTGGTTTACTGATAGCTCTGTGACACTGAGCATGTAAAAACAAAAACAAAAATGTATGGGCAAGGAAGGGCAGGTAAGGAAGTGGAAAGCACTGTTTGCATCCTTGTGATTGACAAAAAGATATAGACATGAAACACAGAAAAAGAAAGGGTGCCTGTTTGGAGTAAGAGTGGTAGCCTGGAGTGATATGAATGAGAGAGAGAGAGAGAGAGAGAGAGAGAGAGAGAGAGAGAGAGAGAGGAGAGAGAGAGAGAGAGTTTTTGCTCTCTGGAGTCCTACATATGCATGCTGTATCTTCCAAAAGATCTCTCTCTCTCTCTCTCTCTCTCTCTCTCTCTCTCTCTCTCTCTCTCTCTCTCTCTCTCTCTCTCTGTGTGTGTGTGTGTGTGTGTGCGCACGCGCACACGCAAGTGTATTGGGATGAGGTCCCTTGCTTCCAATGGGGAGAGGGAGGATTCCATGGGTTGAAATTTTACTCCTTGAGAAAACTAGTAAGATTGTGGGGACTGTGAGGTAGTTAGACCGGTTTGTGGTCCTGGTACTTACCAAGGTAATATGTGCTGAGCACATATGAGAATCACAGTAGGTAGATTATTCTATTTCAATTCCCATGCAGAGTCTATGGAGGGTAGATCACCAGGAAGGAGGACAAAGGAGCAGTGACAGCAAGAGAAATAGGCCACATTGCCAAGTCATTGCTCCTGTTGAGTGCACTCGAAAACCTTTGATGGAATCTGTGCAAAAGTCAGCTGCAAATGTCCTCCAGGCACAGAGACCCCTAGAGCCAGTGAAGGAGAAATTGCTAGGGAATTGTTATCCCATGATCTCACCCATTCTTCACCACTTCATCCTTGTGAGCTAGTGGAAAGATAGGAATAAAAAGCCAAGAAGGACCAATGCTCTACAGCCCTGTAAGCTCCTACCTGGAAACAGCCCTTGCCTAGACAGGTGGGACTATGGAAAATACAGGAAACCAAGTCCTGAGTTTAGTCTGGGATTAACAAAATGTTTGTTTTTGCTAAGTAAGGTGATGTAAGGGCTTTTTATTACTTGAAAAATTTCATCCTGGGCAAGGTACTGATTCTGAATCGGTCTGGATCACTGGTAGGAGACAAAATTAAAGCTGGTTTTATGAACACTCAGCCTCGGAGTCTGAGTGCTATACTGATGTGTTATTGGCTACACACAAAATAACACATTTAACCTTTGAGAAAAGCAATGTTACTGTTCTTATTTTAATAAATGAGGAACCTGAGGCACAAGTAGATTAAGTAACTTGCCCAGGGTCACCAACTAGACAAATATAAGTACTGTGTAAACACTATGAACTTCCTGTGAATGGAACTATATTTTATCCTTAGATATATCTTCAGAGTTCTGCATGAACAAAAACCTGCTTTCAGAATACTATGTCGTAAATGAGTGTATGAGAAAGGCTTCCGCCTTCAAAGCAGCCAGCCTGGGCCAAATGACATCAGTAAGGATTCATTAGGACCCATTTCAGAAATTTCAGCTCCCTCTTCTGGTCTCCTGGCCAGGATATAATTGATATTATCCACTGTGCCTAAATTTTAGTTATTGGACTAAGGCTGTGTTTGCTGATTAAGGTGACCTGAGGACTTTCTACTACCTAAAAGACCATGTGCTTTAGCCACACCTTACAACCCTCCCTATCTTGCTGCTTTTGGAGTGTTTTGTGGGGAGTAAACCTTTTTCACTGACCCCTATCTTACTTCAGCCTATCTCTTTAGTATATCTACTCTCAATATTTACAATCCCTCAAATTGTAACTTTGTACTCAGAGTTACTACACAACATTGTCTAATGTCATTTTCTTAAGGATATGAAAAATTCAGATAGAATGTCTAGGCAATGCCATATTATATAAGGTGTGTATGTGTGTGTGTGTGTGTGTGTGTGTGTGTGTGTGTGTGTGTGTGTGTGTGTGAATGCATGTGTGCATGCCTGTGTCTGTGTCTGTGTGTATTTAATTCAGTCCTGAAGAGAAATAAATAGAAGCAAATAGAACAAAATAACACAGATGCCGGTTTCAGAACTGAGATTAGATTCAACTCTAGCTCTTACTAGTTCACAGCAAGAACAATCCATATGGACTGGCATGGTGGACAAAAGCACAGGGAAGCTGGACTGCTGTGCATCATGACATGCCTTTGTATCTGGCAAGAACAGTTTCTGTGGTGAGACTTTGGGGGTTTATAAAATGTTAACTACACCAACCACATGCAATAAAACTTGGAGGAGAAACTACTTTGCTTTGCCAAATCCATTCATGGAAAAACACACTGTAGGACAACATATTAGATGCTGGTGTTCCCCAAAGTGTATGTTTTGAAATCCTACCCTTGGTACAATGATAGATAGAAAGTGGGGCTTTGGGGGAGTATAGAATACTCCTGGATGGATTATTTCCCCGCAGAAGAGACCTCAAGAGAGCCTTCTCACTCTCTTTTGGTCACATGAATATTAGATGGCAATCCATAACCCAGTAGTGTGCTCTTACCATTGCCCATCCACACTGACACCTGGTTCCAGATTTCCAGCTTCCATAACTGTGTCCAACATTTATGTTATATATAAATTATCCATCCAGTGGTACTTTGTCACAGCAGACTTAGTTGTTAATAAACTAAAACAGCATCTCAATTGTGCTCCACTTTTTTACCAGATTTGTTAAACAAGTAGGATAAGCCTGAGAAGAACTGAGAAGGCACGTTCTATAATGTCCACCCTGATAATGGCCTTATGAGGAAACATTTATTATCTCTAATGTTAAAGGTCAGAAAAGAAAACCTAGATAATTTCCAGGGTCATGTAAGAGTAAATGGACGAATCTAGAATGAAGCTAAGGTTTATCTAATTCCAGAGCTTTGTATCTTGAAAACTGATTCTAAAGGCCATTACTAAGGATAATTTTGTTGAGTGAAAATTAAGAAACCATTAATACTATTACTGAGACAAGGGCACACTAAATGTAGAGAATGATTTGAGTAGACACCAATTACATTCATTTATCCTTTCCATTTGTTTATTCATCCACTCAGTAAACATACTTTGGTGATCTACTAAATGCCAGGAACCAAGCTAGACACCAGAGATACAAGCTTAGGCAAAATAAGGCATGCCTTATGAAATTTCCATTCTAACAGCAAGTAGAGGATAACCAACCACTACAGAAAAAGGGCAATATTATATCAGATAATAGTTTAAATTTAAAGGAAATAAGATAGAGTGATGTAATAGAAAGTGAGCAAAGCTAGGTAAATAGGGTGATCATTGAAATCCCCTTAGAAGCTAGAGTCAAGGTTCAAGAGTAAGGGGATGAATGAAGGAATAAATTCTTACCTTATTGGAGCACACAAGAAAAATGCAGCAGAGATGAGACCACTATCCTGTCATTCCTATGAGCTGTCTTCTAGACAGCTCTAAGGCAAAGGACTATGATACAAATGGAGATTGATGGACTTTGGAGTTGGATGGATACCAGGTTGTGGAAACTTCAGTAAATTCTTTAGGTTTTGAGACATTTGAACGTATGTAAATATGTATAGAATTTCTTCCTGAGTAGGATGTATGAGGACTGCCTGAGAGATAAATGAATGATCATTTCTGAATTGCCAGTGATAGAAGCAGGCTAACTGATTAACCTTGAGGAGAATTTATGAATGTAATCTTAGAAGTTCACACAATGAGTTGAAGGTTCAATAACCAGATTTGGGGCTAAGCTTCATACCTGAAATCATGCTGCAGAGCTTCTGATAAGAAAGGTATAGCTGCCTTACCACTGAGTATTCTGTATAAAAGTTCACACTGGTGTCATCTTTATGCTGCCAATTTTATAGAAACTACTGTGCTGCCTGCACTAATGGCATTTCTAGCCAGGGACTCAAGTCTGATTAAACTGCCTAGGCCTCACATTTGCCTGAGTCAGAATAGACTTCCTGTATGGATGTGTCTGACTGGTAGAGCTTAGATAACACCCCAGTGTGCTGGGAGGCTGGGCAAGTGAGTTTTCCAACTTCTACCTTAAGGCAGAAGGAATCAAGAATAAAAGTGTTGGAAGGAGACTGGGCAGCCAGACATGGTAAACACACATTAAGATGGAAGACACTGTGCACTGACTTCCAGTGCTTGGAACCTAGCAGATGCTCTGTGAAGGTGAGTTTCTTTTCTTCTTTCAGTTGCACAGACTTCCACCCATCTGACTCTAAGCTCTGAGGAGGTATTAATAATGCTGTATGGGTAGACAAAAAGGCCACCATGTACTATTTAAGACTCCCCGAGAGGAATCGTAAATTTAGCCTGCACTGTAGACACCTTCTAGAGAGACAGGCTGCTGCATGGGAGTTGGCTCAGAGCAGGAACAACGTGCTTGGCATTTTCCTAAATCCAGCCTTGCTCAAAGATGGATAGCCTGATTAAATGAGGTAAGATGAGAACTGGGTTCCAATTTAATAGCTGGCTTTTGAAACATCAAAACACAGACAGCTAGTTGGAGGATCTTCAGTGAATCAACCATAGGTACAGCACTTAGTTCCACTGTCCTAAGCAGCATCCTTAAGTGGCTCCAGACATTTATATCCACTGTGCCACATTCTTCGTTCTCTATCTATACTCAGATCCAGAACTGGGCTTATGCCTCAGTTTCTTGATTTGCTCTTCTATTTCCTCTCCTGATACTTCTCCTCTTGTCCTTTGGGAGCAGAGACTAATCTTATACTCTTAAACCCTTGGAAACCTACCCTGTAGGTTAAATACTCCCCTACCCCCTACCACCAGGAATATACCTCAACTTCTACCCAAGTTCATTCAATACTATAAGTTGTTGGCAAAATATGAATGCAGTTCTCTATACAAGATCAAGTTTAACTCCAATAGCATCTCCATGTGCTTATATTCTATTAAATAAGCTTTTGTTGAATGTTATTACTCTTTTATAGTGCCAGGCAGTGTGACAAGCCTCAGAGAGAAAGTGACCTGCCCAAGACACAGGCACATTCTGTGATCCATCGGGAATTAAAGATTGTGAGGACCTCATGAGATATCATGTGGGTAGGTGCTACTGCATTAATTCATGAAGACATTATCAGTGTGGCTGTAGAAGGTGGCTCTTCTAAGCTTCTGTCTGAGTTTGGAGGAATATCTAAGACAAATATTTTTATTAACCCTGCTCATAGTTTTTGCCAAGTGGTCACCCTATATGGAGAGAGTTACAGTTGAGCTTTGAATCTCCAGCTCTAAAATATGTGGGTAATACAATGGAATCATGAATTTCCATAACTATTATGTGAAATGTACTGTGACACTCTCCATCTGATCATCTAGTACTGCCCTGCTCCCTCCTTTTCCCTTCTCAAATACATTACTCCAAGATAGGGTGAACTATGCTGTCCTAAAGATTAGTACATCACATATCTGGAAGGCAAACACATTTTAGAGGGAAAAAATAGCTCCAGCTTTAAGGAATCAGCAGGAAATGCATACTACCAACACAAATAATATATACCTATTATAATGTGTGTTATATGTTAGTATTACCTTCATTTTAACAACAAGGAAAGCAAGATTAAGTGATGCCAATTGGGGTAGCTAGGGGTACAGAACTATTAAGGGCGAAGTGAGGATCCAGAATTGGCCTGTGTTTCTCCTACTGCATCCCTGAGTGCAGAGCTCCACATATTCTTCAATGGTGGCGCACACCCCTCCTCTTCTAAACTTTCCAGAGTGCCCTTGCCTGGTCTTCTTTCTGGCCCTGAGCTGGGAGGGATATCAAAGCTACTTAGATATTTCTAATCACAGTAGTAGTTTTTCAAAGTGGACACTCTGCGTGGATGGCAGTGTCATTGAGCTTTGGACCTAAATCTTTACTTTATTCATCTGTTGCCCTCATTCCCAGAGTAAAGGTGAAGCAGATGGGCAGGTGAATGAAGGCTGAGGTCTGAAATCCAGTGACAAATTTCTCCTCTTTGCTCCTTTCATTGCATTAGCTCTTCCTCAGAGGCTCTTTCTTACTCAACAGTTTTGTATGCCTCTTTGTTTAACTGTAATTTAAGCAAACTAGGTAGGACCAGATTTAAAATTCAGCTATGCCTCTGGCTAAATGACCCTTGGAAGAAGTTTTAACCTCCTTGAGTGTGATTCTTCATCAGTGAAATGGAGTGAATGCTGTGAGGAATATAACAGGTGCAAAGACCCAGCAAATAGCACAGCACAGCCAGAGTTTGTCCTCAGTAAACAGAAGCTGGGAGTCATTAATCACTAACTATTATTACTACCTTGCCAGATTGTGACCTCACTGGTGGATGTCTGACCCGACCCTGGCTCTTTAATTGGAGCTGACCTTCCCTTGTTTTGTGCAAAGGGAGGAAAAAAAGACCAGCCCCCAGACATTATCCCTATCACACTGCTTGTCTCAGCCTTCTCTTCAAAGGGGAATCCCTGTCTTTTTCTTTCTCCTAAGAGCAAGCTTCCCAGAATTCCTGAAAGAGCACAGAGCTCAGCCAGTGGGGAACTCTCCTTGGATTTAGGGTGAGGTGCACACACATACTGATGGCACCTTTCTTTCTTTTCTCTTTTTTTTCAAGACAAGGTTTCTCTGTGTAGCTTTGGAGCCTATCCTGGAACTCGTTCTGTAGACCAGGCTGGCCTCAAAGTCACAGAAATCCTGCCCCTGCCTCCCGAGTGCAGGGTTTAAAGGCGTGTGCCACCATCACCCGGCTTCTGGTGGCACCTTTCTATTACCCAAGCACATCAGCTTTTTATTTCAATCTCAAAATGATCTAACTCCCTTTCTTAGGAAGACAGACCCACAAATCCAATTGTACTCAAACTCAGTGCTAATAGCAATAGAAAAATTGCTTTGTTTCAGGTAACCACCACATTTTAAGTTACATTAAAACTAGTTAATGGCTTTCTGTCACCCAAGTAATATTCTTTTATAAATATTTAAAGGCACCTCTTATTTGTAACAAAATTTTCCCAATTAAAAAAAAATAATTACAACTGGGCATGATGGCCCACACTTGTAATCTGAGCACTCAGGAGGCTGAAACAAGATGACTGCTTAAGACCAGCCTCAAGCACAGAGTAAGACCTTTTCAAACTACAATAAGAAAACCCCACTGAACAACCAGAGCAACATCAACGAAAACCTCTCCAGGGAGTACACAGCCTGGGAAAGACCAGAAGCTATAAGAAGTCAAGGAAAGGAAGAAAATACTTCATAATTTCTACAAAACTTAGACTTATTTATTGGCTCAATCATTTATAAACATCAACATACAACTTCATCTGCTTTAGGATCTGATTTGAGCCTACAGATGTAGAAATGAAGAATATATAGTCCTAGCTCATTGGCTATGTGTAGCAGGAAGGGAGACACAAATCCAACAGTATGATACTACAATGACTCACAAGTAGCTGATAGGGTACAAGATGCTTTGTCTGCTAGGACTGAAGCTTCACAGATCAGGTGAACCTACTTATTTATATTTTTTAATGTTTTTATTTTTGAAGAATTTCATAGAATATATTATGATCATACTCCTTCCCCTCCCCTAACTCCTCCCAAATCCTTTCCCCTTCTACCTACCCAACTTCATATTCTTTCTCCCTCTTAAGGAAAAACCAAAAATTGTGTTGGAGATATGGCTCAGAGGTTAAGAGCACTGGCTGATCTTCCAGAGGACTCAGGCTCACAATTGCCTGTAACTCCAGTCCCATATGATTTAATGCCCAATTCCTGCCTTTATGGACATCAGGAATGCATATGGTACACAGACAAATACGTATACCAAATATCTTTATACATAAATAAATACATATTTTAAAAACCCACCAAAACAAAACACACACACACACACACACACACACACACACACACACACACACACACACCATAGAGTCTAATTTGACTCGGCAAACTACTGAGCATGAGGACTGCCTTGGAATGTGGTTGATATACTCAGTGTTACTTCATTGAAGAAAATTGATTTTCCCTCTCCCAACAGCTATCCTTGCAAATAGCTTATTGGCTAGGGGTGAGAGATTGTGTCCATTTTCCCTTTTCTATGCTGAGATTTTGTCTGGTTTGAACTTGTAGAGATCTTGTGTATGCTTTCTTAATTTCTGTGACTTCATATATGTATAAACCCTGTTGTGTCTGGAAGATCCTGTATTCATGGAGTTATCTACCACTATGGCTTTTAAAATTCTGCCTCTTCTCCTTCATAGATCTCTGAGCCTTGAGAAGAGGGTATGATAAAGATGTCCCACTTAGGGCTAAATGTTCTCTACACAGTGTCCAGTTGTGGGTCTCTGTGTTAATTACCATCTACTGCAAGAAGAAGGTTCTCTGATGTGGGGGTAAGCTATGTACTGATCTATAGGCATAGAAATATGTCGCTAGGAGTCATTTTATTGCTATGTTCACTTAGCAGAATAATAGTAGTAGGTTTCCCCCTAGGGCCTGTGATCTCTCTCATCTCTAGTTCTTGGCCTCATCAACAGTGTCAGGCATGGGTTTTTATCTCATGGAGCAGGCTTTAAATCTGATCAAGAAGTGGCTGGTTCCTCCCACCACATTTGTTTCACTATTTCACAAGTGGGAATCTCTTCCAGGCATGTCGCTACTGTAGAGTTTGTAGCTGGGTGAGATCATTACTTTTCTCTTCCAGTTCCACGGAAGAGGAAATGCAATATATTGCTATAAAGGGATAAAGTAGAAATTATAACAGGAGGTATAAATGGAGAGGGGTGGAAGAGTAGTATAGAGGAGGGAATATGGGGAGGGATAACTATTATGAAAGACCCTTTGAAAAGCCATGTGAAAACCTACTACTTTAGGAGCTTCCTGAAATATTTATATATTTAGGAGTTTTAATGAAGTTACTGTTTAATGGGGGAAACAACATTCCAACTAGACATCATATGCTACCAATTAAAATCCCCAGTACCAGGAATGGGTTACATTTTTTTTTGAGTTGTTGGCTAAAGAAGGAGGGCCTACAGAACCCCCTAAACCTTACAGAATATTACCAAAACTATTGGTTACTTCCACAACATAATGGCAAGATTCTATTGCTAAAGACATCACACACTTATGTCATCATATTTATTTATAATTTTAAATATTTGGAGGGGGCATTTCATGACAGGGTTTCTCTGTGTAACAGCCCTGGCTGTCCTGGAACTCACTTTGTAGACCAGCCTGGCCTCAAACTCTCAGAAATCCTCCTGCCACTGCCTCCCAAGTGCTAGTATTTCAAATGTTAAACACAAGGACACCAGGAAATTTGAAGGCAAATGGATGGAACAAAAAAAATTTATCTTGAGTGAGATAACACAGAGAAAGACAAAAATGGTATGTACTTACTCATAAGTGGACATTAGCTGTAAAATAAAGGATAACTATGCTACAATCCATAGACCCAGAGAGACTAGATAATAAGAAGGGTTCATGGGGGGGACTCCTGGATCTCCCTGGGAAGGAGAAATGGAAGAGTTTTCGGCATGGACTGAGGGCAGGTGGGATGGGAATATGAGTGACCAGGTTGGCGGGGGTGGGGGGGGGGAGAGTACTGAAAGAGACTACTGGGAATAGGGTACATTTTGGGGTCAAGTAAAAACCTGGCACAAGGGAATCTCCCAGGAATCTACAAGGATGACCCTAGCTAAGACTCATAGCAATAGCAAATATGTAGCCTGAACTGGCCATCTCCTGTAACCAGATAGATGCCTAGCCCAATTGTCAGCGGAGAGGCTTCATCCAGCAACTGATGGAAACACAGATAGACTCACAGCCAAACATTAGGTGGAGTCCAGGGAATCCTGCAGAAGATGGAAAGAAAGGATTGTAGGAGACAGAGGGGTCAAGGAAACCATAAGAACATTCATAGAATAAATTAATCTGGGCTCATAGAGGCTCACAGAGACTGAACCAACAACCAGTGAGCCTACATAGAACTGACCTAGGCACTCTGCATATATGTTACTGTTGTGTAGCTTGATCCTCTTGTGGGACTCCTAACTGTGGGAACAGGGGGTGTCTCTGACTCTTTTACTGGATTTTAGGACTCTACTCCTCATACTGGGTCACTGGTCCAGATTTAATACATGGGAAGATGCTTAATCTTATTGCAACTTGATATGCCATGTTTTGTTGAAATTCATCGGACACCTGCCTTTTCATAAACAGAAATAGAGGAGGACTGGATTCAGGGGTAGGAACAGAAGGGAGGTTGGTGGGGAGGACTGGGAGGAGAGGAAAAACAGGAAACTGCAGCCAGCAACAATCCAGCTTAAATATTTAATTTACAAAATTCAAATATATAAAAAACCCACAGAGACTAACATAATGAATAGTAAATTACTCTATCAATTTAAAATATTTTACTATATGCTCCATTTAAAATAACTATTATTATTATTGTTTGAGTCTATGATGTGTGTGTGTGTGTGTGTGTGTGTGTGTGTGTGTGTGTGTGTGTGTGTGTGTGTGTGTGTGCACATGTGTGCTGGTACATGAATGCCATGCCACATGTGTCAAGGAAAGAGGGCAACCTGTAGGAGTTCTTTCTCCCTCCACAAGATTCCAGGGATTAAACTTTCAGATTATCAGCCTTGGTGCAAACACTTTTTGCCCACAGTGCCATCTTGCTAGTCCTGCTTCATGTGTTTTAAAGAAATGAAACACCACAGATAAGAGTTAAACCTCCATGTTTAAAATGCATACTTCCTTCCATAATTGCCCTGAAAACCATCATTCCAGTGAGTTTTGTGTTGTTACTAGTACAACTGCAGAAGTATAAGCAACACAGAACACTTATGCCTTCAAAGTGTGTATAAATGATACCATTTTGTATGTCTCAACCTAAAGTACACTTTCTCATTCTATAGTCCACTTTTGGAACTTGGCCATCTTGATAGCTGTAGGTCTGATCACGTTT
The DNA here is from genome assembly GCF_007827085.1 of Peromyscus californicus insignis. Lineage (NCBI taxonomy): Eukaryota > Metazoa > Chordata > Mammalia > Rodentia > Cricetidae > Peromyscus > Peromyscus californicus. Next base: position 40,376,683 of record NW_026294573.1, read on the forward strand.
CAATTTTTACAAAAAGTGTCATGTGTATGAACTGGCCAACTGCATCTCTGCTTACATTCTGAAAGCATGCCAGGAAAATTCTGTCTATTTTCCATATGTATTCTCTTGAAATGGAATGTGTAACTAGTAAGATTGAAGCATATTTCCTTTACATAGGGGTTGGAGTTATTTATGCCACTCTTATCACCAGTGATGACTTCTCATTGCTTTTTGTCTTCATTTAACACTCATTTCTTTTCATGTCCAAGAATACTGGGCCATAGCTGTTTTCTGGTCTTATGCTCCTCAGCCTCCCCAAAGGTTGTATACATGATATGAATAATATGGGCTGTATTCTATGCTATGTGTTCAACATAGTTCTGGCTGACAAAGCATCTCGCACCAGGGTCATTTTGATTGCTTTCCAATTCATGAACTAACTGATTCCAATTATTGCCTTCAATTCATCACAGCCTGAGATCTGAGATCTTTCCCATGCAACCATGACCACACCACTCTCTCATGCTCAGAACCCTTCAGTTATTCTACATTTTGCTGCCACATAGACTTTAGACTCCTTGACTTGATGGCCAGTCTTTACAACCTAATGCCTAATGACTTCTGCACTCTTGTTTTCCTCACTGTCTTCTTCATTCTCTTTGTCCTAATGGCACTTGCTTACAGCTGAAAGGCATTTCCTTATACTACCCATTTACTTGCGAATGCATTTCTGCTCTGTGATTCCACTTGAGAAAGGCAAAGTTTCTAACAAATGTTTTCTGCCACCACAGCACAGAGCTGTCATTGAGAAGTATCTTTTTAAGCAGAGACCGAATTCCCTGAGCCCCATAACAATTATATGTAATCATTTCAATAGGTTACAGTCAAGGAAATATGTTCAGTAGTGATGTATACGATTTTAAGAGCTGCCCCACAATGAATTCTCACATATCAGAACCTCTACACTCTACCCTACTGTGCTGGATAGTTTTATGTCAACTTGACACAGCTAAAGTCATTTGAGAGGAGGGAACCTCATTTATGAAAATGCTTCCATAAAATCAGGTTGTAGGCAGGCTTTTAAGGCATTTTCTTAATTAGTGATTACTGTGGGAGGGCCCAGAACATTCTGGGTGGTGCAATCCCTGGGCTGATGGTCCCCATTTCCATCAAAGAGGAGAGTGTGCAAGCCATGAGAAGCAAACCAGTAAGTAGCACCCCTTCATGGCCTCTGCATCAACTCCTGCCTCCAGGTTCCTGCCCTGTTTGAGTTCCTGTCCTGACTTCCTTTGATGATGAACTGTGATGTGGAAGTGTAAGTTGAATAAACCCTTTATTCCTCAAGTTGCTTTGGTCATGGTTTTATCACAGTAATAGAAACCCTAGCTAAGATACTTGCTTTTGAGCTGCATGCAGGTGACACCAAGGCTCTAGGAGATAGAAGAAACTCAATGTTAAAGAATCTGGTCTCTGAATTATTAGTAGTATAGTCATTAGAACTTGCCGAGGACAATTTTAAGAGCCATGCCATATTGCCTGCCTGAGTTAAGTTTCTGTTGTCCAGTACTGAGCCACTAAACAGAAACTTTTGACATGCCTGGACAAGTCTTGAGTTATTAGAAAATAACTTAACATTTCCTTATCTTTCTGCTACAGTGACCATTTAGTAATAATGTTTTGTGGTTAGGTTGCATGGTTGGGTTGCTTGGCAACTCAACAGTACCCTGATCTTTTCCCAAAGAAAGTTTCCTGGTCTGCTTACTATAAACCCACCTGAGAAAAATAAAATTTTGCAGCTTGATCAGAATACTATCTTGCTGTTAATTCTTTGTGTGTCTTGTCCCTTTCATTCACCATTCCCCCTTCTAGGGTCTCTGCTGAAGATCCCGCTGGCCGGGACAAGAGCTGGCAAGAAAGGAGTCATAGTCTGATCCACCCCCATATCCAGGGCTCTGAAGTTTTAAAATACATTCTTTGAAAACGTCTAGAACCCCTTAGTGTCTGGGACTGGTCAGTGCCAGCAATGTTATTTATCCCTACCCCTCTACCCTTGTCTAGAGCCCCTTAGTGTCTGGGACTGGTCAGTGCCAGCAGTGTTATTTATCCCTAGCCCTCTACCCTCGTCTAGAACCCCTTAGTGTCTGGGACTGGTCAGTGCCAGCAGTGTTATTTATCCCTACCCCTCTACCCTCCCCCAAGAGTGTTCTCTACCCCCCTGTGCTCTATTGGGCCTCCTCCCTCCCTATTCTCCTCCTCTCTTCCTCTCTACTCCTTCCCTCCCTCCCTTTCTTCCTTTCTCTCCAAGAGTGTCTCTTTGTACTAAAATTCAGAGCCTCCTACCTCAGCTTCAGAAATGCTAGGATTACAGTTCTATTCCACCGCACCCCACTACGATGTTTGGTTCAATGCTCTGCTGTCACCATCTTGAAGTTCTTAATAATCATTTTTAACAAAGGAATCCATAATTTTATTTTGTTTTGTCCTGGGTCTCATAAGTTATAAGGCCTGCCCCATCCGATGTATAGGATATACCCGATACCCAAAGGAGTAGACTCATGTTTGGAGTCCTCCAGAAGGACAGTCTAGTGAGGACTCTTTCCATTGACTGACATGCTTCATAATTGCAAGATGGGACTGACTGACAGAACAAGTTCAGAGATGTGGGCTACAGGCTGTACAGTCCACTATGACTTCTGTCTGTATGGTACGTCTGTTACAGGTATGTGGGTTCCTTTTTAGCTCTCACTTTAACCTGTGCTGTTGGTACAAGACAACTTCATTCTACAAAGGCCCTGCATTTCTCTGAGAGCTTTTGAGGCCTTTATAATGCCAACAGGAACTCTCTGTGTGGCTCTCCTAGCTTACTTTCAAATTGTGATGATCAAAGGATAGGCAATCCTTTCATTGATGAAATCACCCCCTTCATTTCACACATATATCCTGCTTTGTGTTGTATGTCAAAGTCAGGGATGTCATCAGCAATGAATGAATTCACATTCTATTCATGCAGTGAGTGAGGTCTAAAGAGCTCAGAAGGATTGGAAAAATGTGTTGCTTTATATTTACACTATAAAATATTTAAGATTAAGTTTACCACAATTTGAAACAAGTTGATTACTTTTCCTGCATATCTGAGGAAGACTTGAGTTTCTGGTCACCATTAGCAACACACAATACCAACATTTGGGAGATCCCATAAGATGCTATTCTTGATAGACAAGGCAGAAACATTGGCATTGATTTAATGAGCACTAAGTAAATGGGATTATGGAATTTCAGATGTAGAAAGATAGACATTGCTTTCGTTTTCTTAATAGATCCTGAAAAATCATGACATAATTTATAATAATGTTGCTACTTTTTCCTTGTAGTGAGAAATATAGAATTAGGCAAGAGTCACACATTTTACAAACATGCAAAAAGATGGTTCCTATTGTGTAGATTTTGTTTGTGTTCTGACAAATAAAGCTTGCCTGGAGATCAGAGAAGCAGAGCAGCAGTCACTAGAAACTTCTTATCTCTATGAGTCAAATCCTCAGACTAAATGGGGGGGGGGGTTAGATCCTGTCTCCACCCACTTTATATTCCTGTCTCCACCTCCTGAGTGCTGGGATTAAAGGTGTGCACCACCACCACCACCACCACCACCACCACCCAGCTCTTTTTCTCTTTTAGACTGGTTAAATTTCATGTAGCCTAGGGTGGCTTTGAACACCTGAACTTCCTGTTTCCTCCTCCCAAGTGTTGAGATTAAAGGTGTGTGCCACCACTGCCAGGCCTCTATGGTTAATTAGTGGCTAGCTCCACCCTCTAATCTCCAGGCAAGCTTTGTTTGTCAGAACACAACAGGTTCCTGAAGATTCACAGAAAGAGACAGTACCTAGACATTATGAAGAATCTCTACATGCATGATTAGAAAATAAAGAATATACCACCACTTCATCTCTCAATAACATTATAAATTTTATTGGATAAACTAGTATAATCAGTCTATGAGTTTTGTAACTTTAAAAATCAACCTGTTTATATGGAGAGAAGTCCTATTCCCCAGGGTCCTCAGGTACTACTCAAGTCATTAAATACAGCCCTGTCAAGGGGCTGCATAATTGAGAAACAAACTTTTCTTGAATTAAGTTATTGATGTTTTATGGTTTATTAAGCAGCTAGCATTTTCTTATAGACACTTGGACACCACCTCTATTTAGTTTTAAATACTCAACCATCTGTGCCTCAAGAAACCTTTGTTGTCTTTGCTATGTCTCTATTATACCTCCTTCATGTTCTCTCAGGGCTGGGTTAGACTATACTTCTATAGTCCCATGATATCTTGTGACATTCTCTAACACTGACCAAGGACACATATCATATTCATTAGTTTATGTTTGTTTTTTCCTATCAATTATAATTTTTGGAGGGAAAGAATTTCTTCTAACGTATGATAGCTTTTAATAGCATACTCAGGGCCTGGGATATTGAAGTGCTTACAAATCATTTTAAAATCAGAATTATTCTGTGTGTCTAGTCACTATGGGTCATACATAAAATAACTATTGAAATCTTTGGTAAATGCTTTAGTGTCTAATCATATATAAACCCACATTCAAGGACACTGCTTCTCTGCCAGGACCTGATCTGGGAAATGGGGACTGAGGCCACTCAATGTACTGTTGTTCTTTGCCCCTGGGCAGATCTGTCTATGTATTGTTGGGGAGGGATGCTTGTGGAACCTTTAGGAGGTATAATTTAGCTGGAACAATGGTCACTTGGGAGGCAGGCCCTTTGGTTTATAGCCAGGTCTCAATTCCTGTGTGATATCTCTGCTTCTCAACCACTCCAGATAAAGAAAGCAGCCTCATGCTTCTACTCCCCCAGATGCAGGGCCACCAACACTATGTGCTTCTCTCACCAAGATAGACTCTCTCGAAGCATGAGGCAAAATAAACAATTCTTCACTTAGGTTCTTTTAGGCATTTTATGACAATAACAAGAAATGTCATTAATGAACAGTGTGTAATTCTTCCAGCATCATTTCCTGGAGAAATTCTCAAAGCATTGCAGTGAGACAAAGGAATTAGAGGCAAAATGACTCCCCCAAAGGGCCACATATTCAACAGGAGTAAAGAATCTCAGAAGCTTGTTTCTTGAGCATAAATCACTGAAGCGTCAGAGCCAACCCCTGAAACGTCAGTCATTTTTATCACTCTCACTCTCCGATTCACTTGGAGCATCAGCTCTGTTATCTGGATCAATATTTTCTCCTTGACCCAGGCAATTGATTTTTCACAATATCTGTCTTTGTCACAGACAGGAGACCAAGAAGTCAAAACACAGACTGTTAGACTCTCCGAGAGGGAGCAAGAGAGACCAAGGGCAAGTTGTTTATTGGCAGAAGTAAACTATATGGTGACAGCGAGCTCAAAGCATGGGCTCAGAGTGGGCAGAGAACTAGGGAATAGGGTACCATAGCATCCATCCCAGCAAGCTCTGGGCATCACTGTGTGGGGCTGTCATCCAGCTAGAAGAATTTACTCTGGAAGGTTCTGGACTGGACCTAGTGGGAGTCAGAGGGCAAGACAAACAAACACGCTACGGTCCCACTAGGTTCACGAGAGAAGCCTGGGAATAACATCCAAGCGGAACAAAATCCCAGAGGCTCAGAGTGTCTGGATTTCTTTTTCACAGCCCACTTAGCCTAGGAAGAGGCATCGCTAGACAGCACTTACAAACTCTGCACACCTACTTCCATCAGGGCGGAGAGATTTTTATCCTTTGAAGATCAGGGATCCTCAACACCAGCTCTAGCTGAGAATAATCTGACACGCTGTTAAAAATGCCAAAGTCTGGGCATAGATTCTGACTCAGTGGAGGAGGAAGAGGGCAACTGAAGTTTTTAGCAGCTTTGCAAATATTCCAGTGTACCTCCAATGCCAAGACACACAGTCATAAAGCATGCTAAAACAGAACTTGGTGTGCTTGAAAGATCCTGACATTGTTAACTCATTCATTCAACAAGTATTTATTAGTGTTACTAAGTACTATAGATCTGGCTTTAAAATCATAACCTATATACTTAGAATATTTGTGATTTGGGGGTAAATTATTTCTCTTACCTTTATTTCAAATTGAAGTAATAATTCTACTTATTTTATATTTGTTTAGAAGATCACCAAAAATTACATGCTAAAAGTGCTTTAAAATAATAAGCACTCTATAATCACATATTTTTCTGTTCTCTTCTTTATTGAATTGGAAAGGGGAAGGGTTGGTGTGGGACAGGAAGTTAAGTAGAAAGAACATCTATAGTAAGTGACTTGTGGTGGTGGACCAGGGAAGCAGTATTTACTCAACCTACAGCTAACCATTTTGCTTCTGTTTGTATAACCATAGCAATTAAAAATGTGTTTTATTTTGCAACTGAGACCTCAGTCAGTACCCAGTCACTTTACACCTGGGTCTTTGCCTTGTTCCAAGAAATCATAGACTTTGATTTCTCAGGCCTTGCTAGCTACCTGCACAAGGTCCTGCTTGACTTTGTATGAAGGCCTGACTTTGTACACAGGCACAGGCTAGAGGGAGATAGACTTAAACTCAAGTTAATTCAATCAATTGTGCACAAACCATTTCATTCCTGGATCTGTTTCTTCATTTGTATACTGGGGATATGACTAATGGTTCAGCTCAGACTCTGGAGTTAAGTATTCCAGTTCTGTGTCTTTATATTACCATTGTCTGTTTGCTTTCAAAAGCAGAAATAATAATACACACTGTTAGAGGTTGCTTTCAGAATAAGACAATTCATTTAAGGGTTGTGCTATCTGACATGTTATAGACTATTGATTAATATTACCTATTATTGTTTCTTATTATCTTACCCTCCTTGAATGCTTGCGGAAGCCTATGATTAGCTGGGAAGCCTGGCCAACAATTCAAGCACCAAACACAGAGAGCTAATTAATCCATTAAAACAGCAGTTTTGATGACAGCTGGGAAGGTATGTTAATCATGTCTTTTTTCAGACTGTCATCTCACACAGGATAATGGCTCCCAGGTGGGGCCAGTATGCTGTATTATATTCCTGGGAATTCTCACAGGGGTTTCAGGTGGCATGAAAGATGGGATCTTTACAAGAGTCTTTCAGAGAAGGGGAAATAAATGACCTCACACTGTCCTTTCTTACTCAGACCTTGTTGTTGTGGCTCATCACATGGCCAGTTTGCAGCCTGAATGTTTATCTACTGAGGCTTAAACAACAGAGGTCCAGGGGAGCTCACTAGCTGTCTTAGTGCTGATCCCTGGTGCTGATCTTACAAATAGCAGTTCACATTTTATAAAGTATGTATTATATTCATCCACCCATCCATTTACTGAGTATTTACTGTGTGCCTGTGAAGGTCAACTAAACACTTTGTTCAAAAAGGCCTCAGTAGTTCATAATCATACCTGGGAGTTGAGGGCAGATGAAAGAGTAACCAGAACATAGATTCTGTAATGAACCCAGAGTATACGAAGGAAAGAACGCCAAGAGACTGACAGCTCTAACTAGGAAGAGGCAGATAAGAGAGTCCATACCAGGAACCTGTATCCTCGGGTTGTTAGCTTGTAACTGATCCTGCACTAGACTTGAATCAGAACCTGGCACTCTCAGGCACTGGCAGTCCCTATATGCCTGACCTGTGAACAATATCTACTTCCTGTTCTGTGTAAGCCTGTGTTCTACATTCTGACTGACCCTGAGAGATTAAGAATTTTCATTTTGGGGCTGGAGGCCTATAAGTTTACTTATACCTTTTTACTAAATAGACCATAATTTCCAGTGCTTGAGTCCCACAGAATTATTATGAGTTGTAAATGAGATTCATGGACACAGAACTAATGCCAGTGGTATAAAGAAAGCCTAGTATGTAGCAGGCATCAGCTACTTCATTCAAATTTTCATCTTCAGTATGTTTTTCTGAAAAAAAAAAAAAGATACAAAGGCCTCCATTTTGCAAAATCAGTGACTTTTCCAAAATCAAATCAGTAGAACATAGTAGTTTATCTGCTGCTAAGGTCCGATCATTATTATTATTATTATCATTATTATTATTATTATTATTATTATTATTATTAATTGCTTTTTCTTATGTATCAAATTGCTTCTCCAAAGCAAAAAACCCATAGATATTTGCATATATATATATATATATATATATATATATATATATATATATACACATAAAACTCCAAATGTAGTACCACCTGTTCTCCAGGTCTCGAAGCAAACATTTAATATGAAACTCACAAGGGGAGAAGTTGTGAGGGCAGATTTCACCATAGAGGTAGCTTTGGTTTCAGTCAGATCCCGTGGACCATCTGTTCATATGCTGCAATCTCTGCTTTTCATCTTTGCTAAAACACTTCTCAGATCCTGACAATTCAGGGTTATATAAATAAGCTCAGGTAGAGCTTTCAGACAAGTGAATAAAGTGACTACTGAAATAATTAAATTCCACCCCACCACACACACTTGTTTACCTGCCTTTTGTTTCATACTGAGAGCTCAGGAGGAAGACATTTGGTTGCATATCTAAAGAGCCTTTGTCAATTCTTCTCTTGACCATAAGAGAGACTAAGGAGAGCAGAGTTACAGCAAACAATGGGTTTTTTAATTTAAATTTGTATTCTTTTTGAGAATTTCACACATGTGTACTGTATTTACAATATTTCCATCCTCCCTCTCCAACTCTTCTCTATGTTCCTCTCATTCCTTTTAAAATTTAAGACCTCTTCTTCTTTAATTATCATTGTTACATATTATATACATACGTATGTGCACACATGCATATGTGTATGCATTTAGAGTTGATAGTATGTATATGCAAACACTGAGTTTTGCTTTTCATGTTGAGAGAATTCCTTTGCTTGTTGAAGCTCAGGGACGGAAGTCATAATTATACTCCCTTAGGGGTGTCCAGAAGCCTTATCTCTCACAGGCTGTACAAATCACAAGCCTCTGACTAACTGCTAAAACCAAAGCTCAGATGGATAATTGGTATGATTGTCATCACAGGTAAATGTAGAAATTAACAGAGACCAATGAGGCTTAATAGCTGGCTGGGTCACGGTTCATGTTTTCCACCTCACCTTAACCTTTGTTTTTCCCATGAAGTTAACAGATATGCTCAAGTCTAACAACTGCTCAAAATTTCCTTTTTATACTTTACCCAAGTGAGCAGAATATCTTGTCCTTTCATTTCACACGTATTAATCCACAGAAGTATCTATGACTGTTATTTCTCTAGCCGTAATTCTCATTTATTTGAGAGTATGAAACCTTTAAATAGTCTCTTCTTAAAATTGCCCCCACTGTTGGCTTCAAGGATGCTGGCCCTCTTCCTCTTCTAAGTGCTTGCTCTCAATTTCCTTGGCTACTTCTCCTCAATCTGCTTATCTTGTAAATTCTGATGACCTTAAAATCCTACTCTCTCAACTTGAAAGCTTTCATCCATCTGTCCATCTATCCAAACAGGCAGAATAAGCCCATTAAAGATTGATAGAAGTGAAAATCTGGGTGTGGTTGCACACACATTAATCCTAGCTACCACCTAGGAAGCAGAGGCATGAGAATCTCTATGAATTCAAGGCCAACATAGTCTACATAGTAAGGTCCAGGCCTATTAGAGCTACACAAATAGACTCTACCTTCAAATATATAGAGATCCTTAGAAATCAACCAAAGTAGATCCCTGCACTCAGTGAGCTCACTGTCTAATGGGAGACATGTGAAGGGATAATCCCATGATGCTTTAGGCATTGTTTCATCTTTACTACACTAGATTAAATAGAGTTTGGAGTCAAAGACAGAATTAGTGTGGTCAGGTCAGGGAGGATCTTCTGAATCTTGACATCTTAAATCTGACTACTCATATTCATTTTGGGAGTCTACAAATGAGTAGCCCACCTTTTCATGTCACACTTAAAATAAATGTGAAAAAGAATAATCACTTAATGACACAGAAGTGATCCTATTGGCTGCCACCTTTTGGCCTTTGGCATTGTGTGGATAGTAGAGGCAGCCAGGTAGAGAAAAGCACTGGTTTTAGCAGAAAACAAATTACAAATCAGTTTGTAATTCTATCTTCATTTTCAGTATTGCCTCAGACAAGTTATACAAATGCTTTAACTCCCATTTATTTCACCCCCAAAATAAGCATGTTTCCTACAAAATTATCAGGGTTTAGATATGACAAATACATCTTATGTAGTTCCTATTACTTAGTATTTAGAATGGACATCCAAGCATTCCTATATTTCAAATGTGGGACTAACTTAAAAAGAAGACAGAATGTCAGTGATGAATTGTACAGCTCTGTTCAGGTAACGAGGCGTGATGTATTGGAAAAGGGACCCAGGATGGCATTGTTTTGAGTAAAAGTCCTAAATTCTCTTTCAATTTCCATGTTCAGATCATTTAAGGGCTGCTTTCTATAGTTCAGCTAATGAAGTCATCCTCAAAATCACTTTCAGATAGACTATTGTGCAATAATAAAGTAACCACATGATAATACATACACCCAAGCCCCCAAGCCGGGTGATTTTTTAAGATCAGAATCCATACAAACAGTCATTGAGAGTCTTAAGGGGGTCATTTGCGAAGATTGGATTTCTTCAAAAGAAAAGAATATACCCGTTTTATTCTCTTTATTTTGCTAGCTCATCAAGAAGAAAACGATGAAAAAACTCTAATGCCTATGGTACAATTCATCACAGGGAATTTTATGGCAGAAAATGTTTCCAATTTATTATGGCAGTAATAAGTGACATTGGGCAAAGGCTGCAAAGGACTTTATTCCCCCTACAAGGAGTCAGCTAGGAATAGGAGAGGGATGTAATCATTACTCATCTCTGGATGCTGAATGCTTAAAGACATCTTACACAACAGCATGTATTTTATTACCCTGCTTCATAACAGGCAGAAAAAATTTACAAAAACTATACTCTGCATGCTCTGTTTATTATTACCGAGTACAATTAAGGCCACATGGTAAGTTAAGGGTAGGGTGTTCTTGTTAGAACCAGAACTCTAAATCTTACTCTGACAAGTCCATCAAAAAGCCTGCCTTAAGAGAGCCAAGCTATAGCATTTAGACACACATACACATACACATGCACACACACACACACACACACACACACACACACACACACACACACACACACACCCTTGTAGGTAAATTTTCTAATAAGTATACTATGCTGAGAAATAGAAAACTCACTGAGAAGTAGTTTTAAAATCCACTATGTTTCTTTGCTTTTCATAGTCTTTCATTTTTATTATGGATTCTGCTTGTCTGGAGCACTTTCCCCTGTTCTCCTATTTCACTCTGCTGTCTGGAAATGTGAAGTTATGAAGACCTCTGAGTATTTATTAGTGCTCTCATTATTACTCTCTCATCATTTACTCATGCACTTATTTAAATATTCTACACTTACTTACCAGTTCAAACCAACAAATGTTTATTGTGCAGTGCATTAAGTATTAAAACTACAGCTGTCTTTACTACTTCATGATCCCCTATTTTCAAAGCAAGGAACTTAAGACAGATGCCTAAGTACTTTTCTTCATACTAGATACAGAGATTCAAGGGCAACAGAAGAGAACACACAAAGGTGCTGAGAGCGCTTCCTGGGTCAGATGTTCTTTTTGAGTTGTGATGGGTAAATGGCATTTTCAGTAGTAAATGAGTAGAAAGACATGAAAGGCAGAAGGAATAGGATACACAATGATAAAACAGAGCAGTGCAGTCACACAATAGAACACAGTGGAGTTTAATTGAAAGGACAAAGCCTAAGGGCACCGATTAATTTGCTGGACTTAATGTTTTGCTTTCTGTGTGTTGAATAACAGATACTGGAAAAACAAAATAAAATAACAATGTAGTCACTGATCTCATTGAGCTACTACTTCAGAATTTGAGAGCTTGTCCTTGCCATGCGTACCTTGACAGAGCACTAAATTGTACACTAATTGACTGAAGGACCCAGGACCCAGGTATGCTGTCTTTTTCTTGGCCACTCAAGTTTTCTAGCACTTTCTTCCAGCCCAAGTCAATTTTGTTGTTTTGCCTAAGCCTGCAATACCATACTCACAGTGGCATTTTAAGAAAACCAGACGGCATTTACAGAAAGCCTGCCCAGCATCATAGAAACCAGGACTCTGATGCGCTCCAATTGGAGTGAAGATGTGTGGAAAATACCAAGCAAATGTTTGGACTCAGGATTCAAAATAACATGTACTTAACTTTGCAATTTAAAAAGCTAAATTCAAACATGTGTCTTGTTGGTTTTCCAGAAAATATAGAATCTTGTTGCATAAAATTAAATAAGCACCAGGCTCAACTTGTCCCTTTCTCCTTCTTTATTTTCTTCTTTTCAAACTTTCCCTTTGCCAAATTAGAAAGTATTCACATATATATGGAGCAACTGGTATATACTAGTTAATGCCAAAACACACAGTGGGCATTCCTTTTTTTTCATAGTTACATTATACACATTTAGCTCTTTAAGCCTTTGTTCATGGCCCTACTATGCTTACCTAATGCCCTTTATTCATCTGAACAAATTTTTACAGTCTCCTTCATCAACTGCTATTCCATTTTTTTTCTGTCATTTAACTGGCTCAATTTCAATGAAAGAAATTTCTTTCAAAAGAAAGAAAGAAAACCGATTACAAAATATTCAATTTCTTTTTTATTAATATATATTATTTGTAAAAGGTAAGGTGTTTCCACAGATGTTTATGACATTGGATGATCGCACACATCCCTCTATCACTTTTTCTTATCCTCATCCCCACCCCTTTTTATTATTCCATATCCATAATATTCCCCCTTTTATCTTCATACCTTTCTCATCCCAGATTTCATATATGAGAGAAAACATACCTTCTATATCTATGTGAGACTGGCTTATTCCACTTAACATGATGGCCTCTAGTTCCATTTATTTTCTTGCAAACAATGCAATTTCCTCCCTTATGGCTGAGTAAAACTCCATTGCATATATTTAACACATTTTCCTTATCCACTACTACTTAATTTCATCTTTATAACTTTTTATTTGCTCCACAGATAATTTGAGAAGAGCAGAGTGTTTAAATTTCATTGTTAACTTTTCTTTGTTTCCTTTCACTCTTGAGTTCTTAGGTAAAATTTCCCTTCCTTTGTTGGGGAGGCAAAATGCTTCAAGCACATGAACGCAACTGACAAGCATTAAGCATTAGCTGCCTGATGCTGAAAGAACGGTAACTACAAAGGAGCCCCTCAACCTCTAGGCTAATCCTAGTTGTTTTCATACCTATGAATAGCCCTATAATGTTGAAATCTTAGTCAGTACACAGAGACACCCAAATAACAACAAAAATATTCGAACGCAACAAGAAATTCTAGCAGGTCTTTCACAAACAGGTTCCAGGTCTGCTACCTCCCACTTCAACTGAGAGATAGCTGGTCTTTAATCAGTTTCATGTTTAAATGGGATTTTATTTGACAAAGGGGTTTCTTGGCTTAGAAAAACCGATACAGTTCAAAGGTCCCATTTTAGAGCTGTAGAAGCTTAAGTGTAGAGAAGAAAAGGAATTAGCACAAACTGGTTGTAGATCATACTCCGCAAACCAGGGGGAGGTGCTGCTGGACCTAGGACCAGCCAGTTCTTGGGCATTACTCCTGTCCCCCTGTCTACCTCCTAGGAAGCTTTCTTTGCACTAAGTAAGCTAATAAATTGATTCTCCGGAAACATCTCACTTCCAGAACAAACGGCTATCATCTTGCTCACTGTGGCTTATTCTTTTTATCTCACATACTGGGAGTCCTGGCAAGATGTAAATATAGGCTCATGAACAAGATCCAAATCGTGCCTCATGAGGAAGAACCGTTGGATTTGGGGCTCCAACCAATTCCTTCAATGCATTTTGAGTTAGTACACGGGTGACTACTGATTGAATTTATTTTCTCTGATTTGAAAAGAAAAAAAGATTTCAATATTTGAAAAATAGACCCTGGATGTGAAGAATAGAAAATAGTCTCCTTTCTTCTCACTGGCAGCTGAGATTTGGAGTGTGTAGAGTTTATGGGAACCAGAGAAAACACCTTGGCACTGAGAGTGTCTGAGAGAGTCATAATGTTACTGCTCTAGGTGGAACAACTCTTAGGTTTTATAATACAAGCATCAAGATTACAGGAGCCTGGGCTGGTGAGGTGGCTCAGTGGGTAAAGCACTTGTTTCACAAACATCGGGCCCTGAGTTTGCGTCCCAGGAATCCAAATAAAAGCAGGGCATAGTATATTGATCTGTAACCCCAGCACTGGGGGGTTGGGAGTAGAGACAGGAAGATCCTGGGGTCTCTCAGACCAGCCAGTTCAGACAAAATGAGAAGGGAAGTTTCAGGTTTAGTGAGATCCTGTCTAAAAAGTAAGGCGATCAAGAAAAGACACCCCAACAATCTACCTCTAGTTTCCACACACCCACATGGGGACATGCATACATGTGCACGTACACACACACACACACACACACACACACACACACACACACACACACAGAGAGAGAGAGAGAGAGAGAGAGAGAGAGAGAGAGAGAGAGAGAGAGAGGAGGGAGGGAGGGAGGGAGGGAGGGAGGGAGGGAGGGAGGGAGAGGAGAGAGAGAGAGAGAGAGAGAGAGAGAGAGAGGAGAGAGAGAGAGTGAGTTCAGGAACTCATGGACCTTCCTCAGAGTGGATTACACGGATATGCATTTACTAATCTCTAGACAGCTCTTAAATAAGGTCAAGGTCACAGGGCACTTTTCTTTTTTCTCTTAAATCAACTGATGTTTATTTCTTCTTATTCTTATCTCTAAAATGGGGGAAATTATGGTTCAAGAAAAACAGAAAACTTAGGTTCTTTGACCCATTTCTGGCACAGGATGATTGGTAAAATAATAGGGTACTCATAGAGAACTTACCACATGCTAGGCAGATTCTAAATGTATTGCTTACATGAATTCATTGGCTCTTCAAGACAACTCTTTGAAGACAGCGACTGACCTCATTTCATAGGTATGGAGACTGAAGCACAGAGAGGTTAAATTAGTTGCCTGAGATTATCCAGGCTGAAAATGATAGTTGAGATTTGAGCCAGGTTGCCTGACGCTGTACCTGTAAACAGAACCCCAGCAGCAAGCCACCTTTAAAGAAGCAGTAGACTTAATTGTTAATAAATCCAGCACCAGAAAGGAGAGAAGCAAATGCAATTTAGAAGGCCTTCCAGAGCCCTCCAGAGCATGGTCCTGCTAGGTTTATCCAGAGAGCTTGAATGCCTGAGTCCCTTCCAAATGGCTCCTGCTGACAGAATGCCAGATCCCCACACTTTGCTCTTTGGCATTAATTAAAACAAAGGAGTTAATCAAGATAAACTTCCACACCTGCCTGGCACCAGCCTGGAAGTTTATCATGTCTAAATATGTTTCTCATGCATTTACTGCAAATTAGTTTCTGAAAGTGAATTTCAAGGTCTAGTGACTCTGAGGTTCCCTAACTCCGTTTTCATTAAGTTTTCACAAATGATCTACTGTTGCATTATTCTTTTATAGTGCAGATTTAAGGCCCCACTATGAAAAGCAATTATGCTGTCAGAAAAGTGTATTTTGACTTATTAAAAAATCTGAAAGGTTTCAGAAAACTATTTATTTAGTTTTTCATCAGGAGGGTATTTTGACAGTCTTTAGAAGGAAAGCGCTTTGCAGGCACACTGTCTGAGGAGGCCTAGAGGCCTTTCAGTAGTGCATGTCTGCAGCAGCAGTGCATGTCTGCAGCAGCAGTCCAAGCACAGCACAGGGCACCAAGAATGGCCTGCTGCAGAATGGCCTGCGGGGCCCCCCCCCCCCCCCCCCCCCCCCCCCGTCCTCATCTAAAAACACACAGGTTGAACACGCTGATCCTTAGAGCAATAGGTGTACAGCTACTCTATGTTTGCTGCTGCCTGACTGGTACTTATTAGGTCTTAGGCACAATTCTATTTGGTATATATCTAACCCTGAGGCAGCGTATACTACCTTACATTGTAGCTAAGGAAAATGAAGCTTAAATGGTGAAATAACTTATCCAAAGTCACCCAACAGATGCTGGATTAGGCACAGAACACTATTGTGAACCCATTGCAAACACATCACATTGCTTTTAGAAACAAACAAAACCCAGAAGGAATTATTGACACACATGACACTCCAGAGGCTTGACTGGAAGGAGTCAGGTACAAAAGATGCTGATAGATCAGGAATGGCTGCTATGCAGAAAGAAGTGGCAGCAGAAACAGGAAGGGGCTGAGGGGAGAGTGAATGGAAAGAGCAACCAGGGAACTTTCTAAAGTCATGAAAAATGTGTTTCAAATGTTGTCTAGGATTGCCACACAGGCGTGAGTAGCATCAAAATTATGAACTCAGTTGCTTAAGTTCAGTGTATTTCACTCATAAACCTTATCTCACCAAATAAAATACATGTGCCAGTGGACAGTTTAGTTTATAAACCCACACACAGATGCCTAAATGTAAACTCCACACTTTAATTAAGTGGTCTTTAATTAATTTAAGGGTCTTATTGTGTAGCTTCTTCTGATTTGAGTAAGGCTAGGGCAATGTGTCTCTGCCATGGAGACCTGTGGGCCAGGGGCAGCATCCTTCTTTGCCTGGGGTTTCTGCACTAGGCAGGCTACCTACTTATACTTTCAATATTCTGCTTCTTCTATATACTAGATCTTCTTTTTTTTCTTTGTCTTCTGGAAGGACTGAGGATTGAACCTAGGGTATCATGCATTCTAGGCAAGTGCTCTCTACCACTGAAATATAGCCTCAGATCTTTGGTAGAATTCTGATGTTGAGGAAGACCTCTGCACAGATCAAGCCTTGTGTTTGTGCTTGCTTTGTGCATACTCCTGAGTCTCCCTTTCAGAGATAATAATTCATTTTCAAGTAATGAGTTTGACTATGGTAATCTCTAAGCTCCTTTCTAGCTCTAATTTTCCATTTTTGACTAAGGTGATTATTTTTGTGACAAGTCCCTACTCTTAGTTGGTTTAATTACAGAAAGCTAGGCTGGGCAAGGTAGAAAATCTGAAAAGAATAGTCCAGACAAAAGCTATGGATTCAGTCCATCTATTAAATATCATATGGTCATTAGAAGGAAAATAGCAAAATAATGAGTTAGTGTGAAATAGTACCATGAAGACTCAGATAAAACCAGTAATGTTTCAGACCCTGGCTAAGATCAGGGCTGAATCATATCTTCCTATTATTTTATTTTCATATGTCCATGTTTCTATATGTTACTGAGTACCTTTTGTAACTATTCCTTCATCTCATTCCTGCCACAATCCTGTGAGGTAGGCATCACATTCTATTTTATAAGAAAAGGTAAATGATTTTCTCAAAGTTATATGACATTCCCATAGCATATCTAGAATTTTATTCATAAACTAGAGTTTTATATATTGTTGACTTAAAGTTAGTCCATGGGTCAAGACTTAGCCTTAAGCCACATTACGGCTTCATTTAGATTATGGCTAAGACTAGTGATAATTATAAGACATGGTAAAACTATTTGCTTATTTCCAGGGAGATATTTCTTTTGAAGCAGAAATGTTGTGAACTAAAAATCTTTTAGATTGGAAAGAAAAATGAAGTAATTTCTGGATGGGAGCATTTACTATTTGTTCTGCAGTAAGAAACAAATACCAGAACCTGATGATAAGACCCTGCTGCCAAAGACAACAGACTTTGGTCACAGGGCATGGAGAACTGTAGTTGGCATTGGCTAGCTTTCACAGACCTGGAAGGTGTTATACAGGCTACTAGGGGGTTGGGGGAGTTTTCAATGGTCTTATCTGGCTATGACTTCTGTGACTACAATAATGCCTAGTGTGTTACAATGCCCATGGGTACATTAGTGGGGTAACCAACCAACTACTTTCTGGTTGGATTTAAGACCTGCTTCACGAGGAGGGGGCGGGGAAACGCATGCTTGGTCTAAGAACCCATGGTTAAGGGAGCTTACAAGCCCCAGGGGTGAATTTACTATTCTTCCTCTGTTAAACGGACACATCATTAAACTGCCCTCTAAATTTGTATCTCTATACCCACAGAATAAGTGCAGCTCTCAGCTCTCATCAAAGAAGTCTCTGTGCAATGGATTGTGGTCAAAGTTCAGAGAACAAATGTCAGTGGAGTGTTCAACCACAAATGGATTGTCTTTTTCAACAAGACCCCCCCCCCCCCCCCACACACACACACGCACCCAGCCCCATGCCCAACAAGGCTCAGGGAAGATAATGGGAGAGAAGGCAGAGAGATTTTAAGGATGAGAGGTTGAAGAGGACTAGTATCTTCTGGATGTGACAAGAACAGTGCACTTGTGAACTCACAACAGACATGGTTGCCTGAACAGGACCTATACAAGATCAAGACAGTGTACATTCTAGCACGGAATGGAGGAGGGCCTCACAAGCTCCCACCCCGGAGGAACCGACTCAAGTGGATGGCCCCATACCCATAAGTATATGGACAGCACAGAGTGGACATGGTGGGTTATTATTTAAAGAGGTCACAAAGTTGTGAGAGAGTTAGGGAGTAGAAATGGATCTGGGAGACATTAGAGGGAGGAGTGGGGAGGAGTGAATATGATCAAAATACACAGCATAGCATTTTCAAAGAATTAATAAAATATTTAATGAAATATTTATAAAATAGGCTATTGCAGAAATATCTAGAAGGCTCATTCCATTTAGCATTAAAATATTTGATGTAGGTATTATCAAGTTCATGTAGATCAATTAAGTGGCCCAAGCTGCGAAAATTAAAACATTTCTCTTGAGCACATAATTGTATCTTTACTGCATGATGGGAGAATGTGTGTGTGTGTGTGTGTGTGTGTGTGTGTGTGTGTGTGTGTGTATACATTGTCAGGTTGTGTACAACAGAATAAAAGTTACAGTATAGTTCTTGAGAACACCTGAAGGAAACCAGTTTTCTTTTTATATTGATAGAGATGGGAATAAAATGTTCACTAAGTTATAATACATTCTTGAAATATTCACAGCTTTAATATTAAAAAAACAAGCTTTCTATTTGGGATATTGCATAGAAAATAAAATATAGATGAATTATTATTTAGTTTTCTTTTCTTTTGTTTATATTAAATAGGGTTTTACTATAAGACCTAGGCTGACCTCAAACTTGCAATCCTCCGCCCTCAACCTTCCAAGTCATTAAGCAATCTTTCTATTTTTATTTATTTCTGAGCCAAAAACTGTAGAAATATTAGTCTTATAGTATACTGTTCTATATAGTCCTCTTTTAATTTTCTCATACAATACAAGAAAGATGAAGAAATATATTAATATCTTAATATCCACAATTAAAATGGCAATCTACAATTTTTATAAGTGCTAACACTGCCAAAGCGGGGTTAAAGGAAGTAGTTACTAGCCTGGTGGTGGTGGTGCACTCCTTTAATCTCAGCACTCAGGGGCAAGAGGCAGGCAGATCTCTGTGAGTTTAAGGCCAGCTGTTCTACAAAGTGAGTTCCAGTTCAGCCAGGGCTTGTTACTCAGAGAAACCTGTCTTGAAAAGCAAGTGAGCGAGCGAGCAAGCGAGCAAGGAAACAAACAAACAAACAAAGCAGATGCTTGGTCCAAGAGTGCATCTCAGCAGTGGAGCATTTGTCAAGCATGCATGAGGTTCTAGGTTTGATCCACAGTACTTCAAACTGAAAGCAAAACCAGAGAAACACAGTTTTAAAAGGAAGCAGTTAGCAACCTACTTATGCTTTGCTTCCATAAATAGGACAGTCAGGACAAAAACATTTCATCTCCAGACCAGTGTCTCTGAGACTCATGGGCTACAGCAGCAGCAGACTGGCAGCCACTCCTTTCCTTCATGAGCACTGCATTGCTGTTTGCGGTAGGCAGCCAGAATACTTCTTTCCTTGACTCCTGCATGACAGCCTTTGTCCTCAAACACATCTTAAAATACCTACTCATGGACTCCACTTCCCAGAAAACATCAAACCAATAAATCAAGGGTAACATCATATTATGTCTCAGGAACTGCCATTTCACATATAAAATAATTTACTCAGGCATACACACAATAATAAGGAATCTGGTAGCAGTGTCTGTTACAGATAATAGCTCTGAATTCTTATGTGCTTGTCTGATGTGCCCTAGAGAATATATTTAGAATTTATTTAGGTTAGGGAGAAATTTATTTTAGCATATACAGCCTGGGTGTATTAATCTATGTGTTAAGGTTCTGTTATCAAAAAAGTGTGTATGTACAATAAATCTACCAGGGGAAATACAAGTGAAAGAAAGGGGGGCTGTATAAGACGGGATTACTGTATGAGTTGAGTGAAGGATACAGGGGGAAATTAAAAAAAGAAGGAAGTTTAGGTAGAAATAGCAGTTCGACCTAAAGAACAGTACAGTTCTAAGGACACTGTGATCAGAGAGTCCTTGAGCCAGTTTTGTCTGCCGAAGGAGATCCTTGTTAACCATGGACAAGAGAGCCTTGGTAGCCAAGCTGAACTCATTCTGTTCTGGAATAAGCCCATGGTAAGTGCGGCCTCAGAGCAAGCAATAGATTTCAGTACACAGGTGAAAACCTCAGCCAGTTGAACTTCTTGCATAAGGAGCACTCTGGTGGCTGTCCAACTGGGAATGTGACCGATAGAATTGCCCAATTCAGCCTCCAGTCATAGACCTGAGGAGGAGAGAAGAACACAGTGGTAGAAAATACCACATCTTACATCAGTCACCACGTCTGGTTAGATCCTCATAAATTCTATCTTTATAAAGGTTTAATAAAAGAGAGATTTGTGAACCAAAGCCAGGTTCAGTCACTTCCACATTTAGCTCACATATTTGGCCAGTGAAATAAGTGGATGAATCTTGGAGGATGACTATAAAACTATAAATTTAAATGAGCACAGACAATTGCAGTCACCATTCCAGATATGACATATTTATTGGTCAGTGTCAACACAGTTCATGGCACCTTGTATAAGCTATTCATCTGGCAAATGTCCTTATCAGTTTTCAAGAACCACAAGAAGCAGTTACCTTTACTTGACAGGGGCAATGGCATGCCATCCCTGTATTGTTGTAGGACTATTTCAATCCTCCTGCTTTAGCCACAATCTAGTCTGCAGAGAACCTGATAATTTTGACATGCCTTACACAGATCCTTTTAACAATACAGTATATTGGTGAGCAGAGTACATTATCATGAGGAAGAAGTCACAAGAGTCATGGATGCCTCATAAGACAGAAAGTGACAGAATATGAGAGGCAAACATAATCAAAATCCAGGAATCTAGTATTTCAGTGAAATTCAAGATGTCTTGAGCCCTGGGGTGTATCAGAATAGCCCCTTAATAGTGAAAAATAAGTTGCTATATTTTATTCTAAATAAAACAAGTAATACAATGGATTTTTATAGCTAACATATATTTGACCTTATTGCTTTGGTCCATTATGGAGTAATATGTACATTTGCCAGTTTTAGGTGTAGCCCATGGAAGGAGAAGTCAAAACTACATGGAGGTTCTTCTGGGACTTGTGCCCCATAACTCAATAAATCTAAAATAAATAAGTATGCCATATGAAGTCCAAGGAAAACTCTAGTAGAACCAGAACCACAGAGAACATGCTTGAAGTAAAGAGAAAAATACTTTTGAAAATAGTTCTAGGCTGGAGAGATGTCCCAGTAGTTAAGAGCACTCAAGAGGACCCAGGTTCAATTCCCATTCCCAGGACCCACATGACAGCTCACACCTGTCTGTAACTCCTGTTCCAGGGGATCCAACTTCCTAACACAGACATGCAATACTAATATACATAAAATAAAAATAAATACATTTAAAATAAGAAAAATAATTCCAATGGTCATTGTGTTAGGCAAAGTCAAATTACCTAGCTCTATACAATCAATGTTTATTACTAACTATTTCACTCAAATGTGTGAGCAAATGCTTATCATTAAGATTACTTGTAAAGATATCCCCCCAGAATGAACTTTATATAAAGTATTAAGGTAAAAGAGAGAAGCAATAAACATATACATGCATATTTCTTGAAGGCAAGGCAGAGATATATATTGGCTGTAGTATGTATTTCTGAACTGCTCACAGAGGTATAATGATAATTATAACGTCTATTTTTCTCTCATACATTCTCTTTCCCTTTTGGCCTGAGCAAATAACTCAGCTTTTTTATGATTTTTACCCACTGATATGACACAAACCTTTATTTCTAAATGGACTGCATCATCCATGGCCTCACATCAGGTTGCTGTACTTTCTCACTAACTTGTTTTATCAGGAACAAAAGTATAAGTACCAAAAGGTACTCCAGAGAATCCTGTGGCATTCCAATGGTCTTCTTGTGGTACTTATATACCATTATTGTCATAACAACCCACATTTCACTTGATAAATGAATAATTCATCACAATCAATACAGTAGCATGATTTATTGTTTATTCAATTTGTATCATGAGAAGCCCTACATGGCAAGCAGTTGCCTTAGCTTTTAGTATTGTGTTTTAATAGCTTATAGTAACTAAGACCAGCTAAGCCCATGGAGGCCAAAGATATAAAGCTGAGAAACAAGAGTTCTGTGTTTATTCAGTTTAATAAAAGAAGAATCCATGTCATTTCCACCCTTTATGTCTTGGATGCCTTTATGATGGTCATATGGAAAACAGCATCTTATATTTATCATTATTTCAAAGCACATATGACATATTTTAAAAGAATCCCAAATATTTGATTTCCCAACTAGCAGCAGAACTGAACCTTCAGCCACAGATTCCACAAATCTACCAGGCCAGATGTTTTTGCAAAAAGATGTATTCATTAAGATGATCACATACTATATATGTGATCCCATATTGTCATATCTTAAAATGGAGGCTTCTTTTTTAAAAATCAGGATTAATGTCATAAGACATATCAAAAAGAATAAGAGGCTCTATAAACCTATGAGCAATGGTTCTGGCAGAAACTTTATTATAGAAAAGCAAATTCAAATCCATAATAAATGTGCATTCTAGTAAGTATAAATTATTACCCTTTCATTATAGAAGGGGGTCTATTGTAATAAAAGGGCCACAAAGTGACAAAATAGGAATGATACCATATCAGAGCATCATTGCTAACCTCTACTTCTGGAAGATTAGGAAAGATCATGGAAAGCCTGTGTAGAGATCTTGAATAGCCTCCATCTCTGCTGGCATGGCCTCTTTGCATAATGAATAATAAAGGAAATACTTAACATATCCAGATAATGAGATGGACTGATACCTAAAGGTGACTATTGGGAACATCCTCTGCATAAGGTTATTTTTGGTTAGCATTCATACAGAATCAAATATATTCACACTTTGTCCATCACAATAAAATTCTATCTTCATACCTCTTGAATAGTTTTCCTTAAACAGAGTCCAATCTTGCTCATTCAAAATCCTGATAATTAGGCTATAACTCAGAGAAGATGTGTACTTGTGCCTGTCCCTCTCCTCTAACAAAGTGGACAACTCCATGTGCTGCTAATGTTCTGATGACTAGAATGATTTCCCTTCACTCTTCATCCCTAGATACACTTCTGATATAGGAATGCAAAACCTTGCCATCTGATTGATACCATGATGTCATACAGAATCATTTATAAACTAGACCCAAGATTCTACTGATTGAAGAGTCAGTTTCTCACATTGTTTTGTAAGAGGATAGGGATAACTAAAAGAGAGATAACAATGTTTATAGAAAAGATGCTGTAGGAACCCAAGCTGCTTGTTCATGGGAAGTACTCCTGCCTTCAAGATCTGCTATAGCATTAGACATCATAATATTTTTATTTAATATGCATTTTAGTTAAGATTATTACTGCTGTGATAAAATATTATGATCACAGCAACTTTTGTAGGAAAGGGTTTATTTGGCTTACACTTCAATAACACTGTTCATTATGGAAGGAAGTCAGGACGGGCAATCAAGCAGGGGAGGAACTGGAGGCAGGAGCTGATGCAGAGGTCATGGAGGAGTGCTGCTTACTGACTTGCCCACCATGGCTTGCTTAGCCTGCTTTCTTATAGAACCCAGGACCACCAGCACAAGGATGGCACCAACCACAATAGGCAGTGCCCTCACTCATGAATCTCTAAGAAAATGCCCCACAGGCTTGCCTATAACCCAATCTTATGGAGGCTTTTTATTGAGGTTCCCTCCTTTCAGATAACTTTAGCTTATGTCAAGTTGACATAAAATTAGCCAGCACAATGTGTATGAGCATTTGTTTGCATACATGTTTGTTCACCATGCTCATGTCTGGTGCCTGTAGAGACCAGAAGTGGAAGGTAGATCCCCTGAAACAACTGGAGTTATAGATGGTTGTGAGTCACCATGTCAGTGTTGGAACTAAGTCCAATCCATATCCTCTGCAAGAGTATAAAATACTATTAATATTGAATTATCTTTCCAGCTCCTCACTATATTTCTTAAATTAATTTTACTTGTTAATGACTAACCGATTTTATAGTATGGCTTGATGTGTTAGATGATACTGGAGAGCTAAGATCAAACGATTACTTGCTCTCAGTCAGGTGTCCAATTTTATCAAGTGAAACTGTGTTTTCTTCCTTTGAGGAGATGATTTCTACATTCGTAAAAATAGATTGCATCTTATAAGATGAATGAAATTGGTCTATGTTTTTTAAATAGTAAGAATATATAAACGATAAGTGAACAGAGAGATAGGTTATGTCAGTAATTTACCTACTATCTTTCTTTATTCTATACATTGATAACTTCACTTCCCAGATGCTTTTGGCATCTGGCTTTGTGTTAGGCCCTACCAATAATAAAAGAAACTAGAGTCAGAGGGAGGAAGAGTTTACACTTTTAATTTTTGTATTTTTCTCAGTGTAACCTCAAAAGTAGCTATTGGCTCCAGCTTTCAGTTTCTTGCACTTGTAGAACATGAATCTTCATGTTCTCTTAGTGGTACTAGCCATAGACATGCAATAAGCCCTCCTCAGAGATCTGAATGCAATGTTCAAGTCCCTTAGGCCCACACAACTCCAACTGCTCCATTGCTTTTTAATCCTACCTGTGAGAGCAGCTTCATGTGTTTATTATTTCTGGTTTACCTAAGTGATCTCCTTTTTCTCTTTTAGACTTCCAACCTTGTAACAATTTTCTTTTTCTTTCTTCTTTTCTTTCTTTCTTTCTTTCTTTCTTTCTTTCTTTCTTTCTTTCTTTCTTTCTTTCTTTCTTCCTTTCTTCTTTCCTCCCTCCCTCCCTCCCTCCCTCCCTCCCTCCCTCCCTCCCTCCTTCCTTTCTTTCTTTCTTTCCTTCTTTCTTTTTCCAAGACAGAGTTTCTCTGTGTAGCTTTGTGCCTTTCCTGGAACTCGCTTTGTAGACCAGGCTGGCCTTGAACTCACAGAGATCCGCCTGCCTCTGCCTCCCAAGTGCTGGGATTAAAGGCGTACGCCACCACCCCGCCCGACTCTTGTAACAATTTTCAATTCAATTTCCTCATTTGAAATACTTAGTGTAATTTAGTTTTCCTAAATGGTCCTCACTGGCATAGGAGCATGTCCTTGTAAACAGGACCTCAAACATCAGTGTATAAGGTGGTGACTTAGCTGCATTAATTAATAGTTTCAATATTTTCAATTTTTAAAATATTTGTTCTTGCTTTGAGGATAAGGAGTAAAACACCTTTGTTCTCAAGTCAAAGACAAATAATTTACTTAACAATAAAAATAGTTCATGAAAATCTGTGACTTATACAAATGGAGATTATTGTTGTGAGATTATTTAGTACACTATCAATATGATGTAATCTATCTTGGAAAAATCTGGATAATAAAAACTAGCCCTACATATACTTTAAACATACCTTGACTCCAAATTGGAATGCCACATTATAGTTGGACACATAGTGTAGCCTGTATGTGTGTATATAAATCTTATCTCTGCTTTCCCTTAATCACCTATTGGCATCCTACAAAAAAATCTGTGATTCATAAAATTAGTATCACAGAATATTCTAAACTCTAAGTTATTAGTTCAGTATTTCAAGATATGCATGTTATGTAGCTACTATGTGTAGGAAGTTTTTCTAAGGAATGGCGAGGTAGAAGGAGAAAAATAAGCACATATGTAGAAGTTCCTTTGCCCTCAGTTTATGGTATATTGGGAAGATGGACATTAATAAAAACATGTAATTTAAAAATTCAACAGTGATAAGAACTGACCTATATTGTGACATGGTATAAAGTACATGAGAACCTAGCCCAAAAGTTTGATTAAGATGGGGGAAGAGAAAATAAACCAACTCAAAAGTTCTAATGAAAGAAGAATATGAAGCCATTTACAAGTTTAAATTTTGGTGGAATGTCAATGATCAAATGTGCATTTTATTTACTAAGAAGTTTAAATTATTTAAAAATTTGTTCAGGCAGGGATGCACAATGTAAGGAGAAGCAATGGATTAGAAGATGACATGGATTCAAAGAATAAAATTATTTTTGATCATAAAGATTCAAATGAAAATTAGGCAGTTTTTTTATGGTAACTAAGTTTTGTATACAAGAGAGTTCTTATCAGTGAATTTTATATAGTTAGGAGTTATTCTTGAAATATCTGTATAATATTATAGATTGCTACTTATGCAGCTAAAAAACTATATATATATTTTTTCTCCATCTCTTCAGCTTGGCTAAACTTGCTCTGTCTATCAGACTGTCCCCAGGTAGATTCTAAATATAAATGCAGCAGTGGGCAGCTGGTTCTCTCTAACCCCATCTACTCTTTGCAAAATGCTGAGATGGTGTTTTTTTGCTTTAGCTATTGTTTCCCTCTAATTATGTTCAACTTAAATGGCTATAGGAGCTAAAAATATAGCCACAGAGAGGAGCTGTGAGAGCATTTAGTAAAAGCTCTAAATGGATGCCTTCCTCAGAAATCTCTTTTTAAATTGCCTTGATGCTCAATATGGAAAATTTCCCAGTAGGTCCCCAAGCCATTGTCATGCAATGGCTAGCCAGACAGCTGTCAGACACAACCCCCCATATTCACAGTCACAGATTCATACAAACATGGAAACTTTGAACTGTAAAATAAAGCACACGTTAAAAAACATAGATATAGGAGGATTGTGAGTATTAGGGCTACACAATAAGGCATTGTCTTAAGAAAAGGTAATTACATCAGAGAATGGCTTGGAGGGTCAACTTTTAATCCTGTATATGAAAATCTAAACTCACAGTTAGATGTGGGGGATAGACTAAGGAGATGGGCAGTGCTAAAACTGATAGTTACCTCCTCCATCCTGAGATTACAGGCATGCACAGACACACCCAGTTCTGATATAATTCTTTACCTTCATTTTCATTTCCAACTTTTCTGAATATTTTAGCACAATAAGATTAAGGTGTGTAGGACCATGGAAAGAAAATAAAATACAAGTGGACTGGATAGTCACCTGTACACTAGAATTCCCAACTACTGAAAGTTCAGGATGTGCTCTTATTTGGAAACAGAATTTCTGCAGATGTAAGGAGTTAAAGTCATGTCATACTGGACTATGACATCTCCAAAACAACATGGTTCTAAAACACAGAGTAAAGAGACACAGAGACCAAGATACCAGACGAAGCCTGTAAAGCAGAGAGAGACCAGAGCAATTCAACAAAAACATCCATGAAGCTAGCAAGAGGCAGGGAAAGGGGGAAAATTACATAAATTGCAATATGTTATAGGACTCTAGTCCTAGTATGCTTCTTCCCAGTCAGTTTTTTTTTCATCATACATATAAACAATGCAAAGCCTATCTGCTGCAATCAGCCTCTTTGTGCTTAAACTTACTATAGGCATCTGAGATTCCAAGTGGCTGTTAATATTCTATTTGAATGTATGGAGCAATGGGAGTTTATTACCTCTCTGTGAAGACTGTTTAATGTTTACACAACTGCAGATGTTAGAAAGATTTATTTGAGAGGAAATCTGACTCCTAATCATGATGACATTTTGGTCCTCCTTCCATTGTAGTTGCTTTGAATACTCATGGAATAACATGATGGGGAAGGCTCTCTCCAGCTCCTTTTGATTTTGCTTGATTTCTTTTATTTATGGATTCAGCAACACTAAAATCCAATCAAGAACAGAACGGCAGAGCTGTCAAGATGGTTAAGCAGATATAAGGCTTCCTGTTAAGTTGTTCTATCCCTGGGACTCATATGGTGGAATGAGAACACCAACACCAGCAAGTGGTCCTTGGATCTCCACACACATGCCATGGTATTTACACACACACACACATACACACACACACACACACACACACACACACACACACACACACAATTAAAAGATCATCATGCAATACATTATGAGATTTCATTTCTAACTTCATTTTGATGCTTTCCAGACATTCTTTTTCTTTAGAAATCTGCATTAAGCCTGATTCCTTATTTGGCATATTACAAGGCATTTTGCAAATGTATTTTATGTATGTTATAAATGTTCTAGGGACTAGAACTTATTCTTTCCTCACAATAACCCCACAAAATAGGTTCTGTAATTATCTTCATCATCTAGAGAAAACTAAGAAATATAAGATGTATCATGCATAAGTTTCTCAACAGTGAACAGTGTGGTTGTTGAGTGGAATTCAAACTTAGAACATCTGGCTCAAGAGTTCATGTTTATATCCTGTATATTAGATGATACATAAGAGCATCAAAAACCTTGCAAAAGGAAATAATGAATTCCTCACAAGGCAAAGACATGGACTTAATGATGGAGTAATGCCATCAAATGTACAGTGTAATCTTGAGGAATTATTTGTTCTGGTTCTTAGACTCCTCAACTACCCCTCCATATGTTCTTCAGTTCTTGTCCTGAAATGCATAGAGTTCTAGCAATACTCATTGGAATCAGAGTTTAGCAACAAAGATTTCTTAAATCACAAGCATATACCCAGAACTGACATTAATCCAACAATGAAAGTAATGCAATAAAGTCCAAAAAAGTACAACAGCATCATAGATATGATAGCAAAGTGTGTGCAGGAAAATGACCAGTTTTATTTTGGAGTGAAGGTGGAAACCAAGGAAGACTGGAGAAGAGTTGGCTGATCCAGGTTTTGAATGATGACTGAGAGTTTATAAATGGATAAGTGGTGAAGAATATCCCACATAGAAGAGCTGGCCTGTGGAGGATATAGAAAGGTACATTTGAGACCTTATGAGCAGTTCACTTGGACTGGAAGGAAGATAGAGGAGGACTGCAGACTAAGACTGGAGAGGTGAACAGGAGCCAGCCAACCATGGCACAAAGTAAGGAACTAGTCAAGGGCTTTGCAAGAGAGTGACAAAGGAAAAAGCAAATAACTCCTGTTGCCACTGCTGTTGCTGTGTATGTGTTTATTTTAAATAAATATGATCAGTTATATAGACATTATTTGAGAATAAGTCGTACACCCAATGGAGCATTCCTGAGACTGAAATAATTTTTAATATAATAACAAATTTTAACTTTTTCCTTGATATTCCTACAGAGGCCAAATAATTCTGATACTTAAAAATTCCACAGTTCCATTTCTGTTGTCATCTAGATAAATTATCCCAATTATGCATAAAAGATGATGCAAATAGCAGCCTCCTAGAGGGTTTAGGAGAGGAGGCTGAGAACAGTCTGTTCCTTCAGACTTTGGCTTGGCAGGGGCTTCCAGGTTTACAGCTGCTCCCAGGGAAAAAAGGACAAGCAGGTTCTAGGGGGCTACTCAGCATGTGCAAAGACACTGGGATGACTTACTGACAGGCATCCTGCAGGGGACATCTGGACCTTGCTTATTTCTTAGTTAAACAAAATTGTTGTGCCATGAAACAAAGCAAAATTGTGGTTGGGATATGCTACATTTCTGTCAAGTAAAAATTAGTGGAAGTGTTAGAAGGGCAGAGTAATTTCACAAGTGCATTCATTCATTTATTCATTCAATTAGAAATCAGGAAACAAGTGTGTTAGAATGTAGGTATTGGTCATGGTTCAGCCGTTTATTAGCTGCCAGTCCCTGGGCAAATAAATTAGTTTCTTTGCTCCAGCTTTTGAATTATTATATGTAAAGGAATGATAATAACACCTATATTTTAGGAGTAGAGAAAAAGAAGTCTGATTGAAAACGATATTAAGTGGATAGAAGCAAGAAGAACTAACCACTGCTAACCACATGAGTGGGCAATAAGGAAGAGAGAAGGTGTAGAAAGGTCCACAGAGTTCTGATCTAAAGACAGATATAGAAACAGTAACCGCAGGAAAGTACTAAACACTTTATATGGGCCAGGCAAGCCAGAAGAGATTATCGAAAATTGACAGGGAACTCCCACATCTGGGTCATTCAAGGAAAGAACATACAATAGGATAGTGGCAAAATGTGTTCTGGGAGGCTGTAGGAATTCCCCAAGAAAGAATTCACTCAAGGAAGGGTGATGCAGTCATGGTCGGAAGTAGAAGATGGGGAGGAGGATAATCAAACCAAGTTTCATGAGACTAACCTCTATACTGGTAAGATGTGTAAAGGTTTAGACTTGGAAAGTCACTTGAACAAGGTTACATACTAAAGGAGAGAAAGGCCTAGGGCAATAAACATAGCTCTCTTTCTGACATATTGATTTCTACCTTCTCATGGAGGTTTGGATAAGGAAGGTCTCTGGTACACTCTAGTCTACCCATTGAACAATAAGCAACATTTAGTATGTTCTTATCCTTACCAAAGTAAGTCTGGGACACTGAAGGAGAATCATAAGCTCAGTGAAATTCTAGGCTACATAAAGAATCTTTGTTTCAAAAACAGTCTACTTTGAGCCTCAGTTTTCTCACTACTCTCATATCCTTTCTTAGAGACCCACAATGCAGCTGGACCTAAGAAGATAGAAAGTAATAAGCTTGTTTAATATTACTTAGGCTAACATTTCCGAACAGTCCCATAATATATTAAAATGCATATCCATGGCTCCATTAAATATAGCTTAGAGAATGGAGAAATAATCCTGATATTGAAATATAAAACTCACGACC
Organism: Peromyscus californicus insignis; assembly: GCF_007827085.1. Classification (NCBI taxonomy): domain Eukaryota; kingdom Metazoa; phylum Chordata; class Mammalia; order Rodentia; family Cricetidae; genus Peromyscus; species Peromyscus californicus. Next base: position 40,407,809 of record NW_026294573.1, read on the forward strand.
TGGTTTAGGAGTGGATTGGAAAGATAAATAAGAGAAGGTATCTGATGGTGAAGAATGAGTAGGAGCCAGACAGAAGGTGATAGTGAATGGCCATGACTCTATGGAAGAAGGGCATAGACATATGCTACACAATGGTGTATGTAGTGTTCCAGAACAGAAGGTGAGTAGGAGGGAGTAGAAGGAGGTGAAGAGAAGATGTAATTGGAGTTTCCATCAGGATGGGTTTATAATGCCATGATAAAGAATTTTGGAGAATTTCTACTTTGGGCTGAGACAGAGTTCACACTTGTCCTTCCTTTCATTTGAAACAACAACAATGCCCCCTCCCCTGCACACCACCACCACAAAACAAAGAAACAAACACACGTACAAAAAAAAAACCCAGAAAAATGAATGAGAAACTGTTTTGCAAAACATTATAAACAATAAGACAACAGAGGTCAGTGATTACTATGAGACATAAACTAATAGGTTGAGCCCTAAGAGTTCCATAACTGATGTCAGGGTAGTTTTCAAGTTGGTATATGGGTAGAGAAACATACCAACCCAAACAGCAGCAGTGCATTCTCTAAGTTGAGGAGAGAAGCGAGAGTGTAGACAGACGCTCGGAGTGTTTATCAGCTGGAGTTCAGAGAACTGGGGAGGCCAGAGGAACTGAAAAAAAACTAAGCATTTGCTAGAAATCCTCTTTCAAAGTTATGCAGAGCATCAGTCAGCTCTAAAATGTGAGAAAACTGCCTAGGGGTCAAGGATGCCTGGGTGAATTCCTGAGGATAGAGCTTGGTAAGCAATCCCTGTTCCTATAGTTAAACTGGAAACCTCTCAGTTCACAGAGTTTGAGGTAGAAACACTCAGAAGGGACTTCTTGCTTCCCTAGTAGAGAAACTTCATCTGAGAAAATCCTGTTGTTGTCTCACCCAATGAAGTTAAATGGAGAATCTGAAAGAACATAACTGCTTTCAGGCAATGAAACTCTATCTCAGAACAAAGTTTAAAAATTTAGTGAGTAAAGAAATGTCCATTACCTAACACTGTAAAGTTCACTCACCTAATAAATGATTGCACACACATACACATACAAACAAAACAAACAAACAAAAAACCAATGTAATGAATGCAAAGGAGCAAGAAAACATTTCTTACCATAAAGAAAAAAGTAATTTAAAAACAAAACTCATAAATTATCAGAAACTGACATTACAGCAGTTATAACTGAATTCCCTGTATTTCAAAAGTTACAAAGATACACAATATCACAAGACACACACACACACACACACACACACACACACACACACACACACACACACACACACACACTAAAATCCAGTCAAATTTCTAGAGAACACTAGACTATATGAGATTAACACAAATATTGGATGGAAACAACTTGACAGATGAAAAGATCAGTACGACTGAAAATGCAGTAATGTAGCCATAAACATTGTCTGGAAAAAATGCAGAGAAGAAAAAAAAAATATCCCACCCTGCCAACCTGCAAAACATTAGTGGGCCATGAAACAACTAGAATCGTCATGATGTACATGGAACTTAAATCTGAAAGAAAGTTGGGACTGAGAGAAAAGAATATCCAAAGAAAAACTGTAATTTTTTCATTTTGGGGAAAAAACATAAACTTGTTCATCCAAGAAACTCAATAGACCCTACACACAGGAAATACAAAGAAAACTATACCAATGCACATCATAATCCAATTTTTAGATTCCAAAAGTTTTAAAGATTCATTACTCATAGAAGTAGTAAAGGAAGCGCTTTAGGTAGAAGAAAAGAACACTAGATGTGAGGGCGGAGATATGCATCTACCACATCAAAATGAAGAGCATCCGAAAAACTTAAGACTCTTGTTATTTAATTCTATAGAAAAATATAAGAACGTGTCTTACTGTTTAAATAACCTTCAAAGACATTACACTGTTCAAACAAAATAATAAAAATGCAGTATAGAATTTATAAAACATGTAAAAGTTCAATTTATAACAACAATAGCATAAAGGTTAGGAGGAGAAGATGGGGAAGTGCATTACTAAGGTTCTTATACTGTATATCAACTACTATAACATCATTCAAAATTAGATTGTAATACTGAAATATAATTTACACCATAAATATGCTCCAAAACAATACTACAATGAGCTGTAGCTAATCAACTAACAAAAGAAATAAAATGAAAGCATCATATTAATTGAAAAGGAATTCTTCAGGCTGTATGTGTTAGTCCATGCCTGAAATCACAAGATTCAGGAGGCTGACATGTGAGGATTGTCAGTTCGAGGTCAGCCTGCTTTACTTAGTGAGATCTCATCTCAAAGCAAACATACAAAAAAGAAAGACGCCAAGCAAAGCAAATGGAAAATAAACAATAACATGGTAGATCTAAATTTAACCAAATCAATCATCATATTAAGTGTTACCAGTGTAAATACTATAATGAAAAAATAGAGACATCTAGATCAGTTTAAAAAGCAAGGTTAAAACATATACTAGCTCTAACAAATGCCCTCAACACATAAAGACACAGATACATTGAAAGTGAAGATGTGGGAAAGACATGCCATTTTAACATGATAAGCAAATAATTGGGAGTGTTTCTATTAAGTTAGACTTTATAGATGCTGGGCACAGAAGAAGGTAAAGGATGAAGATGACTGTGATGACAAAGGACTAGTTCACTGAGAAATTATGATGCCTCTAAACTATCACCTTTTCTACAAAGCCTTCCCTGACCCAGAAGACAAAACTCCCACGTCTGAAAGCTATGGGCTGGAGATGAATTTCTAAGTAGTCTTATTAAATAAGAAACATGGAGCCAAATACAGAGGAAATAGCCAAAGAGATCAGAGCAAGAGCCATGACTAGCTTTAGCTTACCACCAGCAGTAGCTTCCCCTGAGAGAGAGCTTTTTCCTGTCTGACTTGTCTTTTTATTGCCTTTCTGTTCTGCCTTCTCATTGGCTCTAAACCCAACGACATGACTTCCTCATCACTGCCTGTCTACACAGACCTCCAAGTCTCTATAGTTGGTACTAGGATTAAAGGCTCCTTTTACCATGCTTGACTGTGTCCTTGACCACACCAAGACTCTGCCTGCCATGTGATTGGATTAAGGGCATGTGCTACCACTTATGGCTTGCTTTGATCTCTGATCTCCAGACAACTTTATTTATTAACATACAAATAAAATCACATTTCAACACAAATAAAATATCACCATAATGGGCATATACCTAAAATTGAGCATCTTTCTAGTGTTAAAAAAAGAAAGAAACAAAACTGATTTCTGAGCTGCTTGAGGTGAGGACCTTCTTATTCATTCATGAAATTTATTGGATAAAGAAATGAATACCCTTTCCATTCTGGTAATCAAAAGCTAATGGCTATGTTTCTGCTATCCTCACCAAATCGGGGATTCTTTCAGTTGGAGACTATGTAACTGCTGTCTTAGATTCGCTGTCTGATACCATGTCTGACACACAGAAAGTCCTTTATGTACCTGTGTGGACTTGAAGCCTGTATAAACAGATCAGGGAGGGTCAGATGACTACTTTGGCAAAAGAACATTTCAAAGACTGTGGGATGAGGAGGGTAGCATGAGTCATCTATCTTTGGAGGCAATATCCCACCTTTGCTACCAGCTGTTGGGCAGTACTGGCTAAGACAAGTGATGCAGCACTTGCTTTTCTCTGCAGTCTCAAAGATCTCCAGCATCTCAGGGAAGTGTGAGATAAGAGAGAAAGGAATTCAATTTAGAAGCCTACATAACTCTTCACAGACACACTTCCTAGCATAGTACTAGGCCAGTGGAGGGGAGGAGACATCCATATCTCATCACTGCTGGCTTTGCTGGCCTGAGAGACCAGTACAGAAATGAGCATCCCATAGGAAATTTAGCTTGATGGCAGTGATTTGCCCTTTGGCTTGCTGACAGACTAACTCTATTCATTCCCAGCCAAAAAAATGACCTTTTAGATATCACCCTGCTCAACTCTTTGAAAGGTGACGTAGAAACCCAGAGAGTTGTGACTTAGAGGCAGAGGCTCATCCAAGGCCCTGGGTGCTCTCTTTTGTCATCAGAAATTCTATAAAATTTGGGGAATTCATTAATGACTACCTGTAAATTTATGAGTATGCCCTTCAGGGTCTATCAGTCTTGACTCTAATTCACTTCTCCACTGTCATTTTTCCACCCCCTTCAGGACTCTATTCCAGGCACAATATGCATCAGCACACAGTTCTGAGAATACCACATGTACTTTTACATCTCTTTGCCCTTCTGCTATTTGTACTTCCTTAATGGAATCCCCTTTTATTAATTGTCTGGAAATTCCCATGCATCCTTTGAGGCCACATTCAGATGCTGTTGTGTCTTTGAAAGATTCCTGGATATTTGAAGATACAATTACCTCTTCTCAATATCATATTTAAAGCACTTCTCACATGTGTCTGTCTAGAAGTACCCTAAATCATCAACAAGTGCTATGCTCATATATATTGTTACATAGACATCCATGGGCAGGTCATACTGCTTTGAGGTATTAACTATAATTTTAATTTAGCAGGATCTATGAAAGGCAAATGTCTTATTCCTGAAACTATTCATGTTGTTATGTAGTAAGAAATTGTATATCTTTCTCAAGTTAAATACTAGTCATAAACGTATATTTATACCATAAACATTAGGATATATGGTAATGTGTGGCTTGTTTACCTCAAAAACTTTTTATGAATCAAGTTTTTAATGTATAATTGATATATTGATTCATCCAGATACTAGTAGATAATGATGAATTTGCTACAGAAAGCCAGTCAGTTAGTTTCTGCCTTTCTTCTCTCTCTCTTTCTCTCTCAAAGTTGAAGACTTGCATTCATGTCCAAAATTACGTCAGGTACAAATTTATATAATCTATGTTCTGTATCCTCACCAGGACAAACTCCTAATGTAAGTAAGGAGATTATTTTGACATACAAAGTTAATAGAAAATGCCAAATCTAAACAACAAATAATGAGACTTGTTCACCTGTCTGCTTCCTTGGATCTCTACGTAACGCTAAATTTCTGAGCTCTTTTATAATCTGTCAGCTGTGAACTTGTCTGCATTCTTCAGTCCTAATGAACTGTCTGTCCACCACATAGTCCTACTGTTCCTTCTTGCATTTTCTTCCTCTACTTGTTACTGATTAAAACCAGCCCAAATTTTAAACTCTGTAACCAGAAGTTTCTCAATCCCGTCCAGCCCCGCGGTCCTGCAGACACTTATAAAATAATTAGTCAGAGGCTTATATTAATTACAAACTGTATGGCCTATGGCTTCAGATTCTTGATAGCTAGCTCTTTCAACTTAAATTAACCCACTCCTATTAATCTATATGTTGCCACGTGGCCTTGGCATTACCAGTCTGCTGGCATCTTGCTGTTCCTTGGGCAGCCAGTTGGCGTCTCTCCTGACTGCCTTTCTTCTCTCTCTCTTTCTCTCTCAAAGTTGAAGACTAGATATTTATAATTATAGTTTTCCTTAGTCATGATAAAAGATAAATTAGATATGAAACTTTAGACTCCACCTCCACCCATCACTGGCCCAGTTGCAAGCCAGCAGGGAAGACTCTTGTGGGCAGGCTTCCCCACCAATATGCTCCACTGGACTCTGCAATCTATAAGACCCACTCCTTACCCAAAGCCTATCCATCCCCCTGCAATTTCAATAGCTCCCTGAGACACAGAACTAGCTCTGATTGGACCTAGAAGTGAGTGAATCTTATACCAACCAGATAGTCCTACCTCTAGGTCCTGGACAGATGTAATGCAGACACTAAGAGACCATGGATGCCAGCCTAGACTAATATACTCAGCAAAACTTTCAATCACCATAGATGGAGTGAACAAGACATTCCAAGACAAAACCGGATTTAAACAATACCTATCCACAAATCCAGCCCTACAGAAAGCACTAGAAGGAAAACTCCAACCCAAGGAAGTTAGATGCACCTATGAAAACACAGGAAATAGATAACCCCACAGCAGCAAATCCCAAAGAAGGAAATGACACACACACTATCACCAAAAAATAACTGGGAATTAACTGGTCATTAATATCCCTTAATATCAATGGACTCAATTCACCTATGAAAAGACACAGATTAACAGAATAGATATAAAAAGAGGATCCATCCTTCTGCTGCATACAAGAAACACATCTCAACTTCAAAGACAGACACTATCTCAGAATAAAAGGCTGGGAAAAAACTTTCCAATCAAATGGACTTAAAAAAAAAAGCTAGTGTAGCTATCCTAATATTTAACAAAATAAACTTCAAACTAAAATCAATCAAAAGAGATTGGGAAGGACATTACATGTTCATCACAGGAAAGATCAACCAAGATGAAGTCTCAATTCTGAATATTTATGCCCCAAATACAAGGGTACCTGTATATGTAAAAGAAATATTAGTAAAGCTTAAGTCACACATCAAACCTCACACACTAGTAGTGGGAGGCTTCAACACCTCACTATAACCAAAGGATAGGTCTGCCAGACAGAAATTTAACAGAGAAATAAGGGATCTAACAGATGTTATGACTCAAATGAACTTAATAGATATCTACAGAACTTTTCACCCTAACACAAAGAATATACCTTCTTCTCAGTACCCCATGAGACCCTTCTCTAAAATCAACCACATACTCAGTCACAAAGCAAATCTCATCAGGTACAAAAAAATTGGAATAACCTCCTGTATTTTATTGGACCACCATGGCTTAAAGTTAGATTTCAACACCAACAAAAATTACAGAAAGTCTACAATCTCAGGGAAAATGAATAATGCTCAACTGAATCACCAATGGGTCAAAAAGAAATAAAGAAAGAAATTAAAGACTTCCTAGAATTCAATGAAAATGAATGTACAACATACCCAAACTTATGGGACACTATGAAAACAGTGTTAAGAGGAACATTCATAGCACTAAATGCCCACATAAAGAAGTTAAAGAAATTGCACACTAGCAATTAAACAGCACACCTTAAAGCTCTAGAACAAAAGGAAGCAAACTCACCTAGGAGGAATAGATGCCAGGAAATAATCAAATTGAGAGCTGAAATCAATAAAATAGAAACAAAGAGAACAACACAAAGAATCAATGAAACAAAGAGTTGGTTCTTAGAGAAAATCAACAAGATAGACAAGCCTTTACCAGAGCTAACCAAAAGTCAAAGAGAGAACATCCAATTAACAAAATCAGAAATGAAAAAGGAGACACAACAATAGACAACAATGATATCAAATCATCAGGTCATACTTCAAAAGCCTGCACTCCACAAAACTGGAAAATCTAAAAGAAATGGACAATTTTCTGGACAAGTACCACATACCAAAATTAAATCAAGACCAAATAAACAATTTAGACCTATAAACCCTAAGGAAATAGAAACAGACATTAAAAGTCTCCCAGCCAAAAAAACCCAGGACCAGATGGTTTCAGTGCAGAATTATACCAGAATTTCAAAGAAGAGCTAATTCCAATACTCTTCAAATTGTTCCACATAATAGAAACAGAAGGAACATTATCAAACTCTTTTTATAAGGCTACAGTTACCCTGATACCCAAACCACACAAAGATGCAACAATGAAAGAGAATTACAGACCTATCTTCCTCATGAACATTGATGCAAAAATACTCAATAACATACTGGCAAATGGAATCCAAGAACACATCAAAAAAACTATCCAGTATGACCACATAGGCTTCATCCCAGAGATGCAAGCATGGGACAACATATGAAAACCTGTCAATGTAATATAAACAAACTGAAAGAAAAATAACCACATGTTCATCTCAATAGACGCTAATAAGCCTTTGACAAAATCCAATACCCCTTCATGATAAAGGCCTTGGAGAGATCAGGAATACAAAGAACATACCTAAACATAATAAAGGCAATTTCCAGTAAGCCGACAGTCAACATAAAATTAAATGGATAGAAACTCAAAGTGATTCCACTAAAATCAGGAACAAGACAAGGGTGTCCACTCTCCCCATATCTATTCAATATAGTATTTGAAGTTCTAGCTAGAACAATAGGACAACAAAAGGAGATCAAGGGGATACAGATTGGAAAGGAAGGAGTCAAACTTTCGCTATTTGCAGATGATATGATAGTACACATAAGTGATCCCCAAAATTCTACCAGGGAACTGCTACAGCTGATAAACACCTTCAGTAATGTGGCAGGATACACGATTAACTAAAAAAAAAAAAAAATCGGTAGCTCTCCTATATACAAATGATAAACAGGCTGAGAAAAAAAATCAGAGAAACATTACCATTTACAATAGCCACAAATAACATAAAATACCTTGGGATCACTCTAACTAAGCAAGTGAAGGACCTATATGACAAGAATTTTAAGTCCCTGAAAAAAGAAATTGAAGAAGATATCAGGAAATGGAAAGATCTCCCATGTTCATGGATAGGTAGGATTAACATAGTAAAAATGGCAATCTTACCAAAAGCAATCTACAGATTCAATGCAATCCCCATCAAAATACCAACACAATTCTTCACAGACCTGGAAAGAACAATACTCAACTTCATATGGAAAAACAAAGAAAAACCCAGGATAGCTAAAACAATCCTGTACAATAAAGCAACCTCTGGAGGTATCATGATCCCTGACCTTAAGCTCTACTATAGAGCTATAGTAATAAAAACAGTGTGGTATTGGCATAAAAACCGACATACAGACCAATGGAATCTAATGGAAGACCCTGATATTATTCCACACACCTATGGACACCTGATTTTTGACAAAGAAGCCAAAACTATACAATGGAAAAAAGAAAGCATCTTCAACAAATGGTGCTGCCATAACTGGATGTCAATATGTAGAAGATTGCAAATAGATCCATATCTATTGCCATGCACAAAACTCAAGTCCAAGTGGATCAAAGACCTCAACATAAATCCTATTACACTGAACCTGATAGAAGAGAAAGTCGAATGTAGCCTTGAACACACTGGCACAGGAGACCACTTCCTAAATATAACACCAGTAGCACAGATACTGGGAGCAACAATTAATAAATGGGACCTCCTGAAACTGAGAAGCTTCTGTACGGCAAAGGACATGGTAAGTAAGACAAAATGACAGCCTACAGAATGGGAAAAGTTCTTTACCAACCCCACATCTGACAGAGGGCTGATCTCCAAAATATATAAAGAATTCAAGAAACTAGACATCAAAATACCAAAAAATCCAATTTAAAAAATGGGCTACAGAGCTAAACAGATAATTCTCAACGAGGAATCTCAAATGGCCAAAAGACATTTAAGGAATTGCTCAACATCCTTTGACATCAGAAGTGAGGTAATCCAGACTCAGAAGGACAAAGATGGTATATACTCACTTGTTAGTGGATACTAGATGTAAAGCAAAGGATAACCAAACTACAACCCACAACTCCAGAGAAGCTAGCTAACAAGGAGGACCCTAAGAGGGATGCATGGATCACCCTGCGAAGGGCAAATAGATGAGGTCTCCATGAGTAAACTGGGGAGTTGGGTAGGGGATGGGAGATGAGAATATAAGGGAATGGGATGATTGAGCTGGAACAGAGACAGAATGGGAGAGCAATGAAAGAGATACCATGATAGAGGGAAACATTATGGAGATAGAGAGAACCTGGGTGCTAGGGAAGTTCCCAGGAATCCACATGGATGACCCCAGCTTAGACTACTAGCAATAGTGGAGAGGGTGCTTGAACTGGCTTACCCTTGTAATCAGATCAGTGAATACCGTAACTGTCATCATAGAGCCTTAATCTAGTAACTGATGTAAGCAGATGCAGTGACTCACAGCCAAGCACCAGGCCAAGCTCCAGGAGTCAAGTCAAAGAGAGAGAAGAGGGATTCTATAAGCAAGAGGCCTCAAGATCATGATGGGGAAACCTACAGAGACAACCAAACCAAACTAGTGGGAACTCATGAACAACACCTATAGAGTCTCCATGGAACTGGACTAGGTCCTCTGCATGGGAGAGACAGCTGTGTAGCTTGATCTGCTTAAGGAGCCCCCTGGCAGTAGGATCAGGATCCATCCCTGGTGCATGAGCTGGCTTTTTGGAGTCCACTACCTATGGTGGGACACCTTGCACAGTCTTGATGCAGGGGAAGGGGCTTGGACCTGCCTCAACTGAATGTACCAGGCCCTGCTGACACACCATGGGAGACCTTACCTTGTTGGAGAAGGGAATGGGGAGTGGGTTGGGGGAGGAAGCTGGGGGCAGGAGGAGGGAAGAGAGAGGCATCTGTGGTTGGCATGTAAAATGAAAAAAATACAAAAAACTTTCGACGCACAAAAATAAGATAGATGATAGAATATTTTCTTTAATTTTGCCAAATACAAATAGACTAGATACTGTAACTGTAATTCTTGCTTGATAACTGTTTTGTTATATATAATTTTACTATATTAAAGTTAAAACCTTCCTTTTTGATTAGACAGAAAAGGGGAAGTGCTGTAGGATGTCTTTTTGTATGCTGGGAATATATGTGGCTCCCATTGGATAATAAATAAAGCTGTTTTGGCCTCCGGCAAGAAAGCATACAGCCAGGCAGAATATCCAAGCAGAGATACAGAGAGAAGGGTGGGGCCAAGAGAGACGCCAGCCACCACCCAAGGAGCAACAAGAAGCCAGCAGACAGGTAAAGCTACAGCCATGTAGCAATATACAGATTAATAGGAATAGATTAATTTAAGATGAAAGAGCTAGTTAGCAAGAAGCTGAAGCAATAGGCCATACAGTTTGTAATTAATATTAGCCTCTGAGTGATTATTTTATAATTTGCTAAGGGACCAACGTGGGAGAGATTTGTCCCAACCATGGGGCTGGGTGGGACACAGAGAAACTTCCCTCTACCAAACTCCAGACTTTAATCTTTTGATTAGGTATGCTCATATATGCTTGTAATTCTACCACTGGGAGGCAGAGGCAGGGCAATCAAGAGTTCAAGTTTAGCATGAGCTATATGAGAACCTATCTAAGCAACAAAATGTAACAAGAAAATGGAAAAAAAAAACTTCTTCAAACATTAGCTCTAGTTTCACCTCTCCTGATGTCTACAAATTAGTCAGGTACCATTTTTGGCTTTTCAAAAGCCCTGAGCTTCCCTCTGCTACAACATAAATCATGTGTGATCATTGTCCATATTTTACTTTTATTATACTAAAGGCCTTCAAGCAGGGATTCAATCAGCCAGTCTAGATACACTTACTGAGTGTTTCACTAACAGATTGTCATTATTCTCATTACTGAGTATATAGATATGAACAAACCAAATGCTTTTCTCCAAAGGAACTTACATTATTGCATGAAAAGATGGTCTTAAATCAGTTAACATAAATTGAATAACTTCAGTTTTGATAGATGGCATGAATAAAATTAAACGGCCCAAGAGTTATGAAAGTGACTAGGGAGATGTAATGTATTTTAACTGGAATAGCTCGAAAACTTTATTGAGGAAAGGTGTCTCACTTTATTGAGCTCTGAGTTGAGAAGAATATCAGAAAGCAATAAGTTTTGTGATGTTGGGACAGAAGTAATGTAGGGTTGATCATACAATGACACCTCAGTAGAGCTTGGAAGAGGTCAGAAAATAAGGCAAAGGCCAAGACCTGTAGGTTTTACTGGACAGAGCAATGATTTTTTTACTGAAGTTGTTTATTATTATTATTATTATTATTATTATTATTATTATTATTATTTTGGTTTTTCAAGACAGGGTTTCTCTGTGTTGTTTTGGTGCCTGTCCTGGATCTCACTCTGTAGACCAGGCTGGCCTTGAACTCACAGAGATCTGCCTGGCTCTGCCTCCCGAGTGCTGGGATTAAAGGCATGTGCCACCACTGCCTGGCTCTGAGGTTATTTTTAGTTAATGTTTCAGTTAGTATACAAAACAATGGGTTTCATTTTAATATTTTCATAAGATATACCATAATAGTTTGCTTTTATTTGCACCCTACCAATACTGAGCTCCACAATGTCCCCTCTTTCTGGTCCCTTTACTATCTCTAAATACTCATGGTTTTCTTTAAGTTGGAATAAAGGTGAGTAAAATTTTCTAAGCAGAGAGTGATACTAACAGGCTTTTGTGTTTCTTGTAAACACAGAGTGGACTCTGTGGTACAAGAATTAGTGAGAAAGTCAAGGGCTATCTGAATAGCCCAAAAATATTATAGTGACTTGGACTTGAATTATGGATATAGTAGGTGGTAATTTGATTGGAGATATGTATTAGAAATAGATATATTGAGATTCATTAATAGACTAGATATGAAATGTGAGAGAAAGAGGAATTAATGATTACCTCCAGGCTTTACTTGAGGCTATTTACTGTAATGGAGAAGACTTGAATTTCTGTTTCGGATGTATTCATTTTGACACGCCCATTAGACATCTGGATAAAGATGCTGTGTCGGCAATTTGATTGTACTAGTCTAGAGTTGAGAAGCTAAGGTTGAAAATGTAGATATGGAACTCATTAGCATATAGCTGACATTTAAAGTTATGGAACAGATTAGATTTCCCAGATTAGTATGTAGCTGGAGAAAAGAAAAGAGAAAAGAAGAGGGAAAAATGACTAGAGCTATCTACAATTTAAAGTAAAGTATAAGTACTGGAGAGATGGCTTGGTTGTTAAGGGCCCTGGCTTCTCTTTCAGAGTAACTAGGTTCAATTCCCAGTGCCCACATGGCCACTTAACAACTAGTTGTAATTCCAGTCCCAGGGGATCTGATGCCCTCTTCTGGCCTCCACAGGCACACAGGCATACATGTAGGTAAAATACCCATAAACATTAAGAAGATAATAAAATAAAACACCACATAGATGATCCATCAAAGGATCTTAAGAGAGGCGCCACAGAGGAGAAAGATCAAGGGAGTGTAGTAGTTTGAAAGTCTAAAGAAGAAAATACTTAAGAAGCATTTGATAATTTAATCCAGTGAAGGGCTGCTAGAGGATGTAGTAAAGTAACACAGAAACAGAGAAAGAACATTATTTAGAATTGGCAAGGCAGTGGCTTAGTGTCTAAAATGACCTTTTAATAAAGGGTGTTTTAGAGGAATGTTGGGGGACACAGCCTAACAAAAGCTGATTGAGAAGAGTGAGATCAAATAACCAAGTGGAAAGAAGGGATATGGATAATCCACCAGAGAAGATATGCTATGAAGTAAAACAGAAATGAGCTATAGCCAGCAGGGAATGTGGAACAGGGTCTCTCGCAACCTTCCTCTTCTGTCTCTACATTACAAGGAGTAATAGGGAATGGTATTGTTCCTTTACAGGGAATTCCAGATAATGATACATTTCCTATGTAAAACAGGTATGGACAATTGTACTAAGATCAAACAGGGTCTAAAGTACAGGCAATTGCCTAGGAGAGGGCTGAGAACAAATCTATAGTCAAACAAAATGAAAAAAAAATCTTGTGAAGACATGTTCAAAGAGGCTGGTGAAGTTTGGGGTTGTTATTATATAGTTTCTCTTTATTAAGAGTTAGATAAGGTCACCAGCTAATATAATTTATCTTCCCAGTTTCCAAAATAGTTCTTAGCATATAATAAGCAGTCTGTATGTGTTTGCTGAGTAAGCTGTCTTCACAGAATTGCATAAGATCTTAGTTCAGGAGAGAGTTGTAGAAGGTACAGTTTCAGACTTTGTAAAATACTGTCTGCCAATTTCCAGTCATACTCCTGATCAAATGACTTAAATCCTCTGAGCCCAAAGAGTCTCATCCATAAAACAGGGTGAAGTGCTTACCCCAAAGGAATACTATAAAAATCAATCCTATGCTTTATATGAGAGACTTGGCCCAGAGCCTGGCACATAAGTGCTTGGTAAATGGATGCTGCCACCAGCGATGCATATTGGTATCACTGCTGTTACTTCTGCTAATGCTGGTTCCCATCATGCTCTTTGGATTGTTTCCTTATATAGATTGCAAATGTCTATAAAGTAGAAGATTCTATTTTATGAGCCTTTTTTTAGTAGGTTTCACTTTGGAATGACAGAGAACATAGTTGCTTGTGGTATTCCAAATGAGCAATAAAGCTTTTGGCTAGGTAGTCAGATAAGTCATGAAGCCAATAGCTTGAAGGCTGAAACCAAACTATTTCATGCTTACTGACATTGAATAAAGTTGAAATTGCATTAACTGATACAATTATCCCTTTTGACATTCACCAGGACTTTTGGATGGAATTTCCCCTTAATTATATAAATGACTTACAGAACTGAAATGACTTGTTCAAGAGCATGACTTATATGTGTGGGGCTGAGATATCTGTATCAAATACTTAATGCCTTTCACTATACTCAGATTTTGCAATGTGTCATAAGAAGAGCCAAAGGAGAATAAGATGGGTAGTAGAATGACATCACAGGCCATAGTGAAGGCTGATAAAGTACCCCCAATCTCTTCGTCCCCTATTTCTAGGCATATTGCTAGATCACTTTCCTCTAAGCATCACTTAGTGACATCACTATAGTCAAGTCACTATATTCTGGCTAGAGGACTGCAACTGAATTTGACATGTGCCATCTGAGGTCCAAATTTTTAAATCAGTAGGTTTACTTTCTCTATCCTCCCTTTCTTCTTTCAAACAGTTAGACCTTGACAGGATCTAAATTTGACTCTGCAGGTGACTCAACACCCCAGTTGAAGGTGATTCAAGGCATTGGAAGGAACACGAGTTGCTAACAACTGTGGGAAGCACAGCTGGCTGTAGGCTACAGAGAGATTCTTCAATTCAGAACCATTTTGTGAGAAAGCAATGAACTTCGTTGTTCCTTAAGTCACTTCACTGTTCAGTTTCCTGGGTTATTTGTAACACATGGGGACAGCATTGTAGAAGAGGAGGTACAGGACAGTGTGATGCTAAGAATTTCTAAATAGAAATAGGTGCAGGTAAGTCCCACAGACCCACTGCAGGAGAATCAGAGAAGATATGTGATGTGCTGGACTGAGAGACAGAGTTCACTACCCTAAAAGTGGGAAACTCCATTCAGAGTCCTTTACTTCAGCAAGGGGTGTCTTTAAGGGCCATGAGTTCCTTGCCACTACAGGTATCTTAGCTGTGACTGGATGACCTACTGGAAAGTTCCATAGACAGGCACTGAGGTTTGGTAAGCCATTGAACTATATGACATCTAAGGTCCCTTCCATCTGAGAGTCTAGACTGCAGAGGAAAACAAATCTCATCCAATTAAGAAACCCAGAAAAGCAAGGGATGACTCACTGATGTAGAAGCTGACTTTGCCTGGGGTTCAATTGCCCTAATAATCATCATCGTCACAGAAGTTCTATTGCCACCCCCCCACCCCCTGATTAAAAGTCCTCAGAAATACCTTCAGGCTGCCTTCCAAACAAATGGTCCATTACAGAAACTCAATTTTAATCTGATCTTTCCTTCAGTAATTACATTCTTGGTCAGGGGAACAGGACATTCATTTAATGAAGGTGATACAGCTCAAAGGGTAAGCACTACAAACATCCAGAAGTGAAGAGAAAGCAGTTACCATGGCATGCCTCCATCAAAGCACATTAGAAAAATGCTGTGCTGCATGAGAAAAGCCCTGGCTGGGAAGACGAGAAGTCTGTGTCCTGTTTTGACTCTGATTCACTTTTTCTTCCTGGATCACTGCAAACAATTCAAATCTCACATCTGAGGGCCTTCCAAAATTCCAAATGTGATTAAGAGTATCTGTGCTTTAGGTCTTTCTGTGAGAGTTCATGTTTTTGGATAAAATGTAATATGATTTCTAAAGGCCTTGACTCCATTATCAAGACCCTGCATGTTTCCTTCCAAAACAAACAGGAACTTTCTATCTGAAAGATCCTTGGCTATTTTTGGTAGCTTACAGTGGACTGTCTTTCCTGGGCCTTTGTAATGGTGCTGTCTTCCAGGAACATCTTCTTTCTTGTTGTTTGTCTAGTTATCATCTGTTCATCATTTGGACCTCAGCTTCTTTATCACTTTGTTTAAAATCCCTCACATAGTATTGAGTATGTGATTTCTAAATAGTAAATACATTTATCCTCCTTAAGATCTAGTTATAGCAACTATTTTTATTCTTACTGAACAGATGGGACACTAAGACCCAGAGAAGTTCCAGGATTTTTCCAAAATGACACAGCAAGTGCTAGAGGAAGGAATCGAACACCAAAGTCCCTACTCTTAACTCCCATACTAACTTGAAGCATTAATTCCTCAAAAAGACCTCTATGACCAGCTCATCTTCCTCCTGTATATATTCTACTGGAGCACAGGTCACTCTGTTGTTACTAAATCTATAATGTCATCGTACCTGCTAGCCTGAAGACTCTGGTGAAATGAGTTCATTGGTCTTGTTCATTGCTATACCTCTAACTGCTAATGTACAGCAGAAACTCAGTAAATGGTTTTTTATTGCATCAATAAATACGTGACTTGTTATGCACTTGTATGAACTTGCTATGTAAGTTGTATTTTATGTAGTTTATCTTGGCTTAATCATTTTCCTGTTCCCTCTTCTCTTCTCTCTCCCTCCATTCTTCCTTCTATCCCTTCCTTCTCCCTCCTTTTCTCTCCTTTCTTTCTCCCCTCTCTTTTCTTTCATGCTGATGATCAAATCCAGAGCCTCATGCTTGTTGAGCACATGGTTTACCACTGAGTGACACCTTTGGTCCTAGAAAGTTGATCTTAGTCTTTAGATTTTTATTGCTTTATAAATTAGAAAGAGTCCTGAATATAGACGCCTGGATAAAAAGACAAAAGATTTCACAGTGTTAGTCATTCAAACTATTTGAATCTTAGCTGCTCATTTTGTAATAGAAGATTTGGCTAGATAGCCTTGAAAAGACTCAGTTCAAGAGCATTTCAGGTATTTATAGCCAATGCGTAATAGGGGGTTATAGAAAAATTGGGTTGTGTTTTCCTAATTAATGTTGCTTATTTCAGTGTCTGGCATGATGCCAAGCCCTAACTAAAAAGTCCATTAAGAACAGAAAATGAACTCCAGACTCCCAAGTCTGATTAGTGTTTTAAGATGGTGAGCAACTGATGGAACTTAGAAGTTATACAAGGGAACTACAGTGAGATAAAAACACGAAGACAATAGCTCCGTGCTGGGATGTTTCAGCTTTCAGAATGTATCAGCAGACTGGTGAATTCAGATTCTCTATGGATTAAATTGGAAGTATTGTGCATAGACACTGCTTTCTTTTTCAAGTATTATCCTTAATTCCCTTAATTTGCAGATCTGTTTTCTTTAAGGAAGCTTCAATGGTCAAAAGCTTCCAGTCTTACGTATTTTATTCTACTCTACTTCCAGAGATCAAGAGGAATGTTAGAAATCATGCATCATTCATAAGATGATGGCATCTCAAAATGTGTAATACAATTTGAAGACTTCAATCAACAATTGGCCTTTATTCCATGCCACATTCCATGAAAGAACATGAACAAGACCATGCCTGCTACTCTTCAATCCTCTCACCTACAAAATGGGAACATTTAAATGCAAGTGCAGGAAGCTCTGAACACTCAGGGGCTCCATGAGAAGATGCTACCTTTCTGTTGGCCTGAGTATTGGACCTTCCCTGAGACCATCTTTTCAAGGAGTTGCGTGCTTCCTCTCACTGTCCACAGCACCACAATCTATCCAGGCTCTCAAGCCATAGAGTAGCTTTGTGACTCCAAATTTAGATATCTTCATAATCTCCTAGCCCTGAAGCCTGGCCAGTGCTAACTCTTTAGTCTCCCTAGTATCTCACTGCTAGGTGCTTTGTGCTTCCTATCATGGGTAAACGGCATTCTCTTCACCTGTCTTCCCACACCAGACTCTCCTGCCACAGAAAAGCTTCCTCCGTTTAAGTTTGCATGTATCTCTTCTTTATTTAAAAATATCATCAATGATGTCCATTGTCTTCAAGATGAATTCAAGCCTCTGGTGTTTGATGTATAAAAATCCTCATAATATGTTCTCCATGGACCCAGGTTTGAAATTTGGCTTCACCACTATCTTGACAGTGGGATCTACAGTAGTTTAGCTAGCTTCTTAATTCTGTTTCTTATCAGATGATCAACTTGTAGGGTTATGGCAGAGGTTACACTGAATATTGTGTTTAGGGTGCTTAGTGTAATTTCTACAACACAGAATGTAATAAACAATATTTCTTTTTATCAATAACCTGAAGTCCTATTTAAAATTGTACAAAAAAGCCAGGTGGTGGTGGCGCATGCCTTTAATCCCAGCACTTGGGAGGCAGAGGCAGGTGGATCTCTTGAGTTTGAGGCCAGCCTGGGCTACAGAGTGAGTTCCAGGACAGGCTCCAAAGCTACACAGAGAAACCCTGTCTCGAAAAACCAAAATAAATAAATAAATAAAAATAAAATAAAATTGTACAAAAAGAAGACAGATTTGGTAACCAGCATGGGATAGACTATGAGAAATAGGTATGCAAGCAGCTTTTTATGTAACTTCAGAGGTAGAGGTATCATAGGCACTAATTGAGAAGTAACAGGAGCCTGCTCAGAGAAGGTAACATTTGATTTGGATCTAGATGGCCACCTGGGGTGACTGCCTCAGGCAGTTTGGCAGTCCACTTTGATAGATGTATTTCCATGTCCCTTGTGGGCTTCCTAGCTGAAAGCTACATAGTTAGCATGGGGTTCTATTCTCAAGGCTGTGATGATGTACTTCTTCCACCTATAAACTAAGGACTTATTTTCCAATACAATTAATCCCTTAACCTTCAAAGACTTAAACACTGTCTCTACTCACAAAACAAAGGAAAATTAAAGAACAATTTCTCTTTACCCTCTACATCTTGGCAACCTAAAAATAGGAGAACGAGGGAGAGAACACTAAGGTCTCCTTGGTTTCAACTCTCAACAATGTAATGTGTAATTTTTTCTTGTTGGAATTTCAAGAACTCTTATTATTTAATCTGTTATTTATTCTGTTAAAGTACAGGCTTCCTTAAGAGCAAAGGGATTAATGGTTTCAAATTCTAGCACCTTGACCTTTATTCTACATTAAAATGCTCATTTGAAACCACTCTGCCAGGGCCCCCATAAGCCATGTGGTATCGAACACTGAAGAAATACAAAGTTTAACTCCCACTCTAGTCAGGAAGCAGGATTTCAGAAATAAAAATAGGCTTTTGTAATATGCATGTATAGGTGCATAGAAGATGTCTTGTGGAGTTTGTGCATAGACTAGGTGAGCAAAGGCTTGATTGGATTAGAGCCTTTCTCCTCCATACAGCCTTGGCCCCAATCCATCAGGGACTAAGCAAGGCTATTTTCTGCTTATTTCATAACCACAAAGGCACATCCACTACCCTGTGGTATAGAAAAGAATGAAGAAAATAATTAAGGAACTAATTAATCACATAGAGTTGTGCAAGATATGGTAGTATGCTCAAAAACCTCGCAGGAAGATGAAATTGGAGGACTGCAAGTTGAGGCCAGCCTGGAGCACACACTGAAACCTCATGTCAGAAAGAAAACAATAAAACAAATAGGCAACAAAAGCAGTTGAAAGGTTAACTACAAGGCCAAAAAGAAAGTAAGAAAGAATACATAATTAGTGTCTTCCTACCACGAATTAAACTTGTACACTAGGAACCTTGATGTGGCATTATCTGTACCCTGTTGGCTCAGTAGGAGGGGCTCTTCTTTGAACTCCATTAGCATCATGCATTGACTCTTCTACAGTAAGGTTCTTTGGTCTCAGTTACTCATGTATGAGTCTTGCTTCCTACTCTAGACTAGGGACTTTCTTTGGGAAGAGATACACCTATTTTCTTAACCACTTCTTTACTCTGAGAACTGAGCCCATATTTAGTTACTAGAGTATTTAAATTTTTGTTAAAATAGTCATTTATTTCCTGTCTGTTTAAAATCTCCAGTCTACCAACCCTTTTAATAACAAAGCCCAAACAGGATCCATCACCAGGTTTGCTACAGAGCTCTTGGAGCCAGATGTGGGCGGACATCCATCTCTTAACATCTCTTAAAGGATTTTGGCTTTTCTGAGTTTGATGATATTCCAGAGTCTCTGAATAATCCAGTGGATCTCTTTTGCTGTTATTTAAAGTGTGTGCTAACTGGCACCAAGTCTAAAGATTAACATTTCAGTTTCTCTGGGGTTGGGCACCATTGAATCTGCTAAAGAGTTCTCTTTAGCCCCACACATATGATAAACATATGGGAAAACATTATTTTAGACCATCAAACCGAGTAGGCCAAATCAAATTAAATGATAGATTAAAAAAAAAAAACCACATCACTCACAGAATTGGTCCAGACCAGATGAATATGGCATGACTCTTAACATGTCATTCCATATAGTTTTGGCATATAGTAATGGATCTAATTCAGTAGGTATAATACATTATTTCAAATAGAAGCACAAAAACAGAGGGGAAGAGAAAGGAAGGAGGATCTACATCTTCTTGAGCAGTAAATAGGGTTTTACACGAGGGGAAATTCATCTTTAACCATGAATAGCAATTCTTAAAAGTGTTTGACCAAAGAAAAGGCAGATGATAGGTGTACATACACACACACACACACACACACACACACACACACACACAGAGAGAGAGAGAGAGAGAGAGAGTCAGAGTCCTTGGAACGCATTGAACAGATTCTTCTGAATGGAATACCACATGCCTCACAGGGATGAAGGAAAGTAAGAATGGATTTGGAGCAGTATATTTCACAAATCCTTGAATACTGTCTTCAATGTTGTAGCTGAAATAACCTGTGATAGTAATACTGTGGGAATTAGAAATGGGAGGAGGCAAAGCAAAAAACTGAACCAGTGTCACAGACTTTGGAGCCTATGTTTTACCTGATGAGTGGTATCTAAAGAAAGACCCAAAGATAGGATGAAAACTGTGTCATTCATCTGTTGATAACTGCAAAGCTGAATTAAAATCAAAACACAAAACTGGAAGTCACATTGATTTGTGATTCTGAAATTGAATTTTGAGTTAGAAAGGCCTTTATTAATATGGTATGAAATTCAGGCTGATTAAAGGGGATGGGATTGTAGGGACCTCCATCAATGGGGAGGCCATTCACAGAATTTTTTTCCAGAAATAAAGAATGATAACAACAGCAGTAAGTCAATCCAAAACCAATTGCCAGAGTCATTGGCTGAAGGGAAAAGTGATGGGCACATACAGAAATAGACATACAAACTGGGAAAGGGATAAGATAATTACACACAAACAAAATGCCTATTCTGAGTTCTTGTGTGTGTGTGTGTGTGTGTGTGTGTGTGTGTGTGTGTGTGTGTGTGTGTGTGTGTCTGAGACAGACAGAGACAGAGAGTGACACATAGGTAGACATAGAAAGAAAGAAAACACATTTACTATGTGCCACATACCTAATATAAGACATGAAGTTCCTGAAAGATTGAGAAGAGAGAGCTAGATATGTTCCAATTTATTTTTTTTTTAGGATGATTCAAACCTTTTACTCTAGAAACAGGCCTATTCCTAGAGGAGAATCCACAAAACTCTAATAGTTTCTATTTTGATGTTTTCTGGGAGCAGGAACCATCAGACCCATACCTTAAATTCAACTACTCCATCTGATCTTTACAGTGTAGGCATTGTCCTCAGTTCCAATATAAGCATTTTAGCAAACAGTCCAGGGGGCCCTTTGCCTGAGTCAGAGGAAGAGGATATGATAACAAAGAAGCAAAGTGGTGATTATTTGTAGCCAAGATGCTTCTGCAAGCATGACTTGCTTTTGTATCTTGGAAGTATCCAAGAAATTCTCTGAGAATGTGGCTGTAACAAGTCTGGTCTCTCCTTTGCTGTCTTGTGTTCATTGCAAAGCACTTAGCAACACTGGATGATGCCCAGGAATTCTAATGAGAAGCTGGTCACTGTAGAAGCAAACCTTTTGTAAAGGGCATCGAGGGTCCTTATGACCCAGAAAATAATAGCAAAACAAATACTCTTGGAGGAGCCTTTTATTCTACAAAGTTGAAAGGGAGGGTGGCTTTGTAATACCCGGCGAGGCTCTAATTTCAAAAGGTCACAGACTTCATGTCTCCTGCCAAAGAAGGTATTTCTGAGTTTCTTCCATGCCCTGTTAAAAACATATGCTGTTCTCTTCTACCTGTTCTGTTTTCCACTTGCTGTTTCCGACTCCCACATCCAAGGGGATGTTCTTCTAGCAAATGTCCAATTGCTTACTTTGGGAAGTAGCACAAAGCCCCAGGCTGAGATGCAGGACCCAGATCCTGCCACATTCTAAGCTGGAGGCAAGACTCTTTCTCTTCCTGATCCTGTTTCACAATTGGGAGCAACATGGCTTTCAAAGCTCTCATTATTTAAAAAGTTGATTACTCTATTGTCCTTTAAGACTTAATTTAAGCACTATCTTCTCCAGTGAACCATCTCTGAATGGCTTATCCATCCCTATCTCATCATCTGTGGTGATATATTGACTTATTGATTTCACACTTTTGGACAATATTAAGTGTTGAAAGTCTTGTCTTCCTCTAATATCTTGAGATTTTTGAAGTGGTTTTCCTTATTTTATGCCTTTCCATTCTTTTTCTCTATCTCCATGTGCATAGCACAGGGCTAAACTGAGTTTTTTGAAAAGTGGAATGGGGATAAATCCTTCTATGAGGGCCATCCTATTTCTAGAAGGTAGCATAAAAATCATTTCCTGACTCACAGCAGATTAGTTAGAGGCCTATTTCTTATTCTTTAATAATTATTGTTACATATTATATGCATGCATGTGCACACACACACTTGTGCATGTACACACACACACACACACACACATACTACTGGATCTCTCTAGTGTTTCTCAGTAGTATATGAGTTTAAGGATGACCACTTGAGACCATCAAAATATTATTTTTCATTTCTTTCTGTTTTAAGAAAAAGCCACTCACGATGTTCATTGAAATGTCCAATATCAAATTTGTCCAAATCAAAATTGGTGGGAAAGACAAACAAATAAAAACTCCCAGGCTGAGATTTAGACATGGGTCTCCATCTTAATTCTATCCTGTGACCTTGAGTAGGTCATATATACTGCTGAGCCTCAGTTTCCTGGTGGGTATAAGAGACACTAGTACATTCCTCATGGGGCTGCTATAGAGATTGCACAAGATCCAAGAAATGAGAATCTGAGGTAAGGCGTTGACTTGACTTATGCCTAACTCAGCAACTCTTCATTCTTTTCACGGGGGTGTTATTGATGCAGCTTCCCCAGGCATCTGACAAGCCTGCCTCCTCCTTTGCTCACAGCTCTAAATCCATCGTGGGTATGCCTATGACAGCTGTGCCCTTAGCAAGCGGGTGGGGCTGCCCAGAGACACCGGGTGGCTAATAGAGGGAGGCAGTCCTGTCAAAATTGCTTGGGGTTACTCATCCCACCTTCAGGGTTTCTGGCAGGATGTTTTGATAAAATAAATCTATTTTAAGTGACTGTAATGAAATACTAACCAGTTTCTGAAGGGCTTTTAAGATGTTTTTAAGAAGTTTTAGATCAAAGGCCCTGAGAATGAAGGCTTTGTGCATTAAATATTTAGTACTGATTCAGTCACTTGAGAGCTCAGGCATCTTGACATTGCAAGAGGGAGAAAGCACATTCTAGTTGGGGACAGACTCATGTAAAAGACACAGGTGACAGGACTCAGCATCAAGAGGCCCATCTTCTGACTGGAATGTCAGAGGATTTGACCTTCAAGGCTGTCCATCTAAAGATTCTGGATCTGAGAGAATTATTCATGACACACAGTGGCTGAGCAAACAGGCGGTTTCTAAATACTGACAGCGGAGATCTGCCTCCTGGCTGCCAACTGCAGTCTCAGTGCCTATCATTCTGTACACTGCCACTTGGAGTCCACCAAGTGCCTCACACCTGCCATGTGCTCTGTTGTCCAGATGACAGACACTGTCCCAAGAGCTCATATTCCCTTTAGAGTCTAGTCAGGTGAAGCTTAGTGAGGAAAAGAACCCCATGAAGCCCACTGAGTGGCAAGGTTAGAGATGGTGTCAATAGCTGCTGCCTCACAGTTCCAAAGTCTTTGAAATATATTTTATATCCATTCAATGAAAAAAAGCCATCCTGGGTTTGGACATAGAAAGAAAGGGTGAAACTTAGAACAGGACATAGAGTAGTGGTTTTAAATCAATATGTGACCATAGAGACCTCAAGAATCTGAAAGCAGCTAAGAATCCTTTTCTCAGCAAAATAATAAACTCCCTTTGGCATCTAGTATTAGAGAACTGAGCCATCCCTTTAAACACATTTTTGAATCAAAGGCATCAAAATCTTGGTTTAAGGTCATAGTCAGACATAGTCAGTCCATGGCTAGTAATCTCTTGGATGATTTTCAGTAGAGTGTTATACCAATGAAAGCAGAAGACTTGGTGTTTAAGAAGCCTAAATTACATCAGTAGTAAGCAACTACATAATACTAAAAAAAATCACTTAACTTTTTTGAAGCCCGGTTTCCCATTTTTAATATAAAATAATATTACCTTATGGAGTTATTGAGAGTTTAAGTGGGATGATGCACATAAACTACTTGGAACACCTGGCATATGACTAATGAATGCAAAGTTCTTTTTACATTTTCCTGACCTTCAGGCTGACAGAACTCTAATGGATTTATTCAGCATCTAGCCACTCACCGTGGCTTTTTAACTTACCAGTGAACTTTAGATGTTTGTCTTCAAGAAGGCAGAAATCATGTTTGGTTTTCTTGTAATTGCTACTTATTAGTAAAGTAACCAGCACAGGATATATGTTCAATGCATGCTAAACAAATGAAATAAAACACAAATGAATGAACTAGGTGTATACCCAGAAATTTCCAGTGAGTAGGGAAACACAAAGAAATGGAAGCCTGACCCTGAAGTAACTTCACATAGTGCTTTTAGCCACAGGCCTAAGTGTTTCAGGGTTCAGGGGAAATGGATTTAGAAACTGAGGACTCTGAGAAAAATCTAGATGAAGCTCTACTGTTCAGAATTGCTCATTGTTTAATTTTCAACAATGCCATGCTCCTTCCACATGACAATCTGAGGAGCTGCAGTAGTAACAATGCCAAGTCAACTAAATAGAACACCTAGAAAAAAGGGACCCAGTCAGAGAGTAGCAAGGTGTAAAAGTATCCCTGACTCTGATTCTGGAGATGCTGTCACTTATACTTGGAATAATAGTGTGCTGAGCTCTGAGCCAGTCCTGAAAACCACTTAGTCCCCCTATGTAACTGGAATCTTCTTGTTTTAAACTAGTATGTACACCCAGTGAGAACTCTAGAATATTCCTTACCACAGTACCTTTATAAAGATGAGGTGCTTTCTCTTCTAGAACTTAATGAATGATTTTAGGCTCAGATTTGAATGATGGATAGAAACTTAGATATGAGTGATGGATGAAGAAAAGAGAAGCAATATGTCACTATTCAAAAGATTTTCAATACTGCTACTTGATTAGAAAGTATTTCTGATGTAACTGAACTCCTATAGGAATGAAATATACTTCTCAGATATTTCTAGATACTAAAATGTTTCTAGCTGAATTGAATACATCCATTACAATCCCACTTTCCCCACTTTGATGACTCTCCCATTCCCATTGATGACTTTCCCATTTCCATTGATGACTCTCTCATTCACCAGCTCAGAGAAGCCAGAAATTAGAAATATTTTATTGTCTCTTGTCTTTACCTACATTCAATTAACACAGGTCCCATAAATTTTAATTCTTAGATATTTCTTACATTTTTAACTCTTCTATCAGTTTTTACTACTGAAATAATTTTTAGCTCCCTAACAATGTTCTCTATCCTAGAATCCATCCTTTACAGAGAAACTAAACTATATGGCATATACAATAAAATTGACTTTGTTATTCTCTTGCTTTCACCCTACACTGACAATCTCACCACAATATGAAAGCACAAACCAAATCAAATTGATCCTTAGACCATTTCTTTCATTTTGTTTTCTGTCTCTGTCTCTCTCCACCTGTCTCTCTCTGTTTCTGTCTCTCTTCCCTTGTCTCTGCCTCTGTTCTGCTGTCTCTCTCTCATTTACTCTCCCTCTCCCTCTCCCTCTCTCTCTCTCTCTCTCTCTCTCTCTCTCTCTCTCTCTCTCTCTCTCTCTCCTCCTTAAAAATTGTGTCAATATCCCTATAAACCACAACAATGAACAGCATGGAAAGAATTCCCTAACAGTGCAATAGTGGAACTTATATCTTGTCAGTAATCAACAACTATTTATTTTCACTTACAGTCCACTGAACAGGAGAGAAATTATGCCTATGGTAGTCTGAAAAAAAATAGCCCCCAAAGAGAGTGGCACTATTAGGAGGTAGGGCCTTGCTGGAGTAGATGTGGTCTTGTTGGAGGAACTGTGTCACTGTGAAGGCAAGCTTTGAGGTCTCATATATGCTCAGGTCATACCACTTTCTGTTGCCTGCAGGCCAAGATATAAGAACTCTCAGCTCCTTCTCCAGAACAATGAACAATGTTTGCCTGCATGCTGCCATGCTTCCTGACATGACATAATGGACTAAACCTCTGAATTGTAAGTGAGCCACCCTAACTAAGTGTTTTTTTCTTAATTAGAGTTACCGTAGTCATGGTGTCTCTTCCACAGCAATAGAAACTCTAACTAAAACAATGTCTCATACTAGGAACTTAGTGAACTTTATGAGGTGAGTGGGGTCATGGAACTTAGAGGTGAATCTTTATACCACCACTTTGCAAAACCAGCGTAATTCCTAACTGCATTCTAAATTCATATACCACAGATACATTTAGCTCTCACCGCTCCTCAAAAGAGCTTCTCTTTATAAGAGATAGGGTTCATTATAGATAACCACAACTAGTCAAAATGCAAAGAACAATTGATAATGGGTTTCCTAGACCCAACTGATATATCTACAACATAACTCCTGTAATTAAGATTCGGGGAGCATTGTGGAAGAGTGGGCACAATAATTTTAAGAGCCAGAAGACCAGAAAATCTGCTCAGTTGTGCCCCATAGAAATGACAGGGAAGCTTCACTTAGGATACCCCAACAATAATGGCAGCCTATACAAGACATGAACATGGAATGCACCAATCAACATGCTAACACAAAGGGGAAAGTCTCATGGAAGTCCCATCTTTAGACTAGAAGGATGAGCCTCTTAATTGGCTATCCAATACCCAGTGGTAAGCTCTACAATCATTCTCTCTCTCTCTCTCTCTCTCTCTCTCTCTCATACACACACACACACACACACACACACACACACACACACACACACACACACACCACTAAATGGACCCAGAACGTTGTGTTTATAAATTCACTAAGGACTAGTGTGTGTGTGTTTGTGTGTGTGTGTGTGTGTGTGTGTGTGTGTGTGTGTGTGTGTGTGTGTGTGTGTGTACATATAAATATACATACACACACAACAATAACAAGCAAAGGAGACCATTAATTTGGGAGTGAACATGGCAGGACATAAGAAGGACTGGAGGGAGGAAGGGAAGGAGGGAAACAATGTAATTATATTTTAATTTAAAAAGTTACAACCTGTCAATAATGACTCCATCTCTGGCTCAACAAAAGAAGAATGGGAAGCAGAAGCTGATCCTGTTGGAATAGGCTGCTATGGAAACAGTGAGTCCTCAATGGTGGAAGGAATGTCTGTATAGCCAGGATAGCTGCTCACTTGGATGCTGTTAGATAAGGGGTTGATTATATGCCATGTGGGAGAAAATTATTTTCTAAAGAGATCTCCATGGGCTTCAGCTTGCAAGTATCTTGAGACAATAAGACCTCCCTTCTTCCTCAATCTTCTCCTCATGAACATCTGTATGAGGAGTCCCCGCTTCAAGGCAAGCTGTTTATGCGACCAGGATGGCTCACAACAGGCAAAAGTGGGAAACTGGTTTTGGCATTTATTTATTTGATCCATATAATCAGTATAGATATTTTGGGTGAATAATTTAAGTCCCCTAAAATAAATCAGTGGAGCCAAGATTGTCAAATCCCATGGTCAACCTTGATGAAGTTAACTAGATAAACACTAACTCTTGTGGTCTCTTCTGAGAAACAGCTTTTTTAAAGGTATTTCTTACTAAGTGATGAAATAAGAGGCAACAGAAAGCCAATACTTAGCATTTATATGAATCTTTAGAAATAAAATATATTGCTAAGTTATAGATATCCGTTGAGAATATATTGTTTGGCAGGAAATAAAGGAATTAATTTTTACATTTTGTTTTTATAATCACAGGTTTTTGAGATAAATTGTTTAGGTTTGGATCCAAAATACAATCACTCTCACTAATTAGCTGTGTACTTTTTAGATAAGTTGTTTAATTTGTCTATACTTCTGTTTCCAAATCTTTAAGATAGACAGAGTAACACTATGGACTTCAAAGGTTGTTATGACATTTCTATCAGATAATACATATCATCAGCTTAGCTAGTGCTATGTATGATGCACAAATATGCTCAAAGGATGATACTCTTGATTTATATTACTCTGAAACATGTTCTGAAAGGGAAGGTTTATTTCCCTAAGCCCAGATGATGAAACAGACAAAGTAGTGTGCAGTAATTTGCTAAGTTTGACAATGAATGGTCTGTGTACTATGGTAACAGTACAGGTGGAATTCAAATGTTGATCAACCTGATCCTAAAACCTCCATACTGGGAATTGTATAGTTATTGATATGATTATGCTTGCTGTTGTCAACATTATAATTACTAATTACACCAATAAAATGCCTTTTTACTGGGTATGACTTTTTTTTTTGGGTATGACATTTTGAGTCTTCAAATAAAATGCAGACATGTTTTCACAGATTCATCAGTTCTTAGTGTGCAATAGATTCCATACAACATCAGTCACTGTCTCCATTTCAAAGTAGTAGTCATCTTGGTAGCACTCTCAGCATGTCTAAGTCATCTGTCTAAGCTAGACCATATATGTTTTGGGAGGGAAGATCAGAAAAAACAGATTATCCCTGGGTAGAATAGTGCTAGGGTAAGCGAAAGTCTAGCTTTCATGTTGAGGGAGAGCTCAGTAAATAAAACATACCCATCATTCTTCTGACCACATTCAACTCCTCAGACTGCACAGAAGTGGCTTCCTAGAAGAGGAAAACTTCCTAGAGCTAAGCAAGGGCCAGAGGAAAGGGTAGACAGATAAGCTTTACCTACATAGAGACAACTGAGGAGTAACAGGAGCCCATAATAAAGACTAACTCCAAGAGGACCTGGAGAACTGTCATGCATTTTCTTATATCATCATCAGTTACTACTTTATCCAGTTCTGTAGCTATAAGGGCTAAGAGAAAATTCTGAAATAGAGTATGGCCTACAGCCTTGTTTTGTGAAACAAAGGCATAAAAGAATAGATAAAAAGTCTGAATCACACTTTTTAACTCAGCTAATGACAAGATGTCCAATAGAGTAACATTGTGAACAGAGAGATGAAGGCAGGTTAGGTCCTAAAGCAGATCATAGAAGAAACTAAACAGAGCCCTAGCGGCAACATCACCTCACCCTGCTGACCCATGAGGATAAGTCTCCCCACAACATGATCTTCCAAACTTCCCACAACAACCAACAGATAGTTCAAGAAGGTACTTGGGTGGCTCAGACAGAATGAACATCAGACAGAACTAAGTACAACTTCTGGCTCTTGTTCTTAGAAGACAAGTTTAAACAAGGAAGTTAACCTAAACTCCATTTAAAAAGAAAAGAAATAAGCAGTTTATAATCCTAAAGTAGGTTTTTAATAGAACTCAGTCATGGTGGCATCCTACTCTCAGACTTTCATTCTCTATAATGGCACAAAACTAATTTCTATATTTTATGAGTCACCTAGACTATGATATTTCATCATAGTAATATAAAAGAAAAGGATTTACTGCATGACTAAAATGTGTCTCTTTGTTTCATTGTAGAACAGGAGAGACCCAATCATCAACCATTGGATTCACATACCTATGCCCTTAGTTCTTGGCTTTTTCAGCTAGAAAAGAAAGTTGCTGCTAGAAGCTTCATCTTTCACTTTTTTTTGAGTCTAAACTTAATGACTTCTGCTGTCTGTATTATAGGGATCATGAACGGGAGAGAGCGCTGAAAACTCTCAGCCATCTGTCTCCCTGACACCCTTTTATGGAATGGCAGCTTGGACAAACAATATCAAGACTGGGTAATATTCTTCTGACCTAATTAGACAAAGGAAACTTTTAAATATGTATGAATATTGCTGAATGAAAATCAGGAGACTGATTCAATGGTTGTGGTGCATATTAACATTTTGTTATTAACCACTTTAATGTATGAAAGGCATTGGAAGCCTCTATTCTCTTGTTAACAAAACAATTATGTTTTAATATCATATTATGGTAAATAAGCTGAAAAATGCAATGGCATTGGAAGATGGAGTAAATCATTTAGAAAGAGATAGTCTAGCGTTTAATAAATTAATCTGAACTGAGACAAACGGGGTAAGGAGGCATATGTTCCAGTTTCTGAAATGATACTTATTAGCAAAGGCAAACAAGGAATCTGAGTACAGCAGTTTCCCTTTGTAAAGGATATATAAATTGTTGTCTATTTGGTCCTCTTTAGTTAGTTGGGTGACTCAAATTCAGGACTTCCATCAGCTAGTGATAAATAGGAGAGTTAGTGCTCATGCCTTGTTAAATTGTAGGATGCCACTGCCAGGGGCCCCTCAAACAGACCCAGTTACACAACTGTCTCCCATATGCAGAGGGCCTAGTCAGGTCCTATATAGGTTCTACAGCTGCCAGTCTAAAGTTCGTGAGTTCCTACTAGCTTGGATCAGTTGTCTTTGTAGATTTCCCCATCATGATCCTGACCCTCCTTGCTCATATAATCCCTCTTCTCTCTCTTTGACTGGACTTCCAGAGCTTGGCCTAGTGCTTGGCTGTGGATCTCTCTGCATCTGCTTCCATCAGTTACTGGATAAAGGCTCTATGATGACAGTTAGGGTATTCACCAATCTGATTACCAGGGTAGACCAGTTCAGGCACCCTTTCCACTATTGTTAGTAGTCTAATCTGGAATCGTCCTTGTGGATTCCCAGTAATTTCCCTAGCACCAGGTTTCTCCCTAACCCCATAATGTCTCCCTCTATCATGATATGTCTTTCATTGCTCTCCCACTCTGTCCCTCCTTCAGCTCAACCATCTCATTCCCTCATGTTCTAATCTTCCATTCCCATCCCCTCTATTGCCCCCCTTGTCCCCAGTTTACTCAGGATCTATCCCTGGTGCATGAGCTGGCTTTCTAGAGCCCATGACCTATGGTGGGACCCTTTGCTCAGCCTTATGCAGCAGGGAGGGGCTTGGTCCTGCCTCAACTGAAAGTACCAGGCTTTGCTGACTCCCCAAGGGAGGCCTTACCCTTTTGGAGGAGAGGATGGGGGGGTGCATGGAGGAGGAAGGCTGGCAGGAGAAGGAGGAGGAATGAGAGGGCAATCTGCAGTGGGTATGTAAAATGAATAAAACAATTTCTTAAATTAAA
Source organism: Peromyscus californicus insignis (assembly GCF_007827085.1). NCBI lineage: Eukaryota > Metazoa > Chordata > Mammalia > Rodentia > Cricetidae > Peromyscus > Peromyscus californicus. The sequence goes on from NW_026294573.1 coordinate 40,439,431, forward strand.
AAAAAAGAATGACAAAAAGTTTGTAGGATGCCTTTCTTGATCTCTACCTTTCTTTTCAGTTTCTACTGCTGTAGGAGCTTACTTCTCTTGAAAAATAAGCAAGTCTAAATGGGAAAACCTATTGAATACATATTTAAAACATAATTCTGAGAAACATACACTTGTATATGTTATCAATCCTTTCTGCATTTATTGAGTGCTAGCATTGTGCTAGGCTCTTTGTTAATTATTAATTTAATTTTCCCAATGAGCATAAATGATTCTATAATATAAATGAGTGACTACAGATCAAAGATATTTATGAAATTGTCTAAGGATACAGGGTAAAATAATACAGTGCAACAGGTACTAAAAATCTAGTACAATTTAAGTAAACCTTGATCCATTAAACCACATTATTGATATATGAGTCATAGCAGAAGTGCTATCCCATTGGATTGGAAAATGTAGGCAGACTGGTGGTCTGCATCAGTAGGAAGAAAGGTCTTCTTAGATATCCTTGACGTTATTTTCAGCATAGAGAAGGGCTTTAGGCCACCTTAGGACAAAATTGGAAGGCTGAGATATTCTGGTTAGATGTCTGGCAAACCCACAAAATCAGGAAAGAGCTTAGACTACAGAATCCAAGGCTATGATCCTAAGATCTGGCCAGGGCCAACAACTAATAGGACAAACAATGCTGTGGATGCTCTCAAGGTCCCAGAGTCAGAGGGACTGGAGATCCAACAGGCAGTTCATTCTGGATTTACATTATCCAGTCATGTGAATCTTGGTGAGTCCCTTGCCTGTTCAAAACTGAACCAATTGGGCATGAAGATTCTCACCTGTAACCCCAATATATAGGGGCTAAGGCAAAATGATTGAGAATCCTAGGACAGCTAACTTGGGCTACATAATGAATTGGAGGACAACCTAGGCTATAGTGGGAGATCTTGTCTTAAAAATCAAACACCCTCCCCAAAAAAATTAGCCAAGGTTTAACTGATGTCTCAACAAAGCAGATATACTGACAAGAAATAAGCATATGAAAAAAGATATTCCCTATAACATATTTTCAGCAATGGTGCTTACTTAATAGTAGTTGTAAACTGGCTAGCTTTGCTACTTTGGCTAAGAGTGGAGACTATCAAGGAATCTTTATGAGGCAATAGAAATGTTCTAATACTATAGTGTAATATTTATCCAACTCTCCAAATTTGCTCAAAATCCTATGACTATACCTTTACAATAGGTAGGCTTTATATGTAATTTTATATGAATAATGACAATATATGATTAAGATAGCCACAAAAAGAACTTTGCCAGGATATCTTTATGTTCAAGCGTGTTTTTCGTGGTTGAATTACCAGGCACTACTGCTGTGGGATGTTCTGTATGGCAAGTGTGTTGCTGATTTGTCAATAAATAAAACACTGATTGGCCATTGGCTAGGCAGGAATTGTAGGCGGGACAAGGAGGAGAATAAAGCTGGGAAGTGGAAGGCTGAGTCAGAGAGACACTGCCAGCCGCCATGATGAGAAACAGCATGTGAAGATGCTGGTAAGCCACGAGCCACGTGGCAAGGTATAGATTAATGGAAATGGATTAATTTAAGCTGTAAGAACAGTTAGCAAGAAGCCTGCCACGGCCATACAGTTTGTAACCAATATAAGTCTCCTTGTTTACTTGGTCGGGTTTGAGCGACTGTGGGACTGGCAGGTGAGAGAGATTTGTCCTGATTGTGGGCCAGGCAGGAAAACTCTAGCTACACACTACTGATGAGTAACAAAGTAAAATGTCCTTTGCAATGCCTATGCAGCACTGGTGGCAGCTATGGCCACTATGAGAAGTAGTTCTGGCACTAAAATGCAAGTATCTCTTGCCTGTGCTCTCAGACTCTGTGTTGGCATATTAAGCTTTCCCACTTGTAATTATCCTCCCTCCAAATTGGGATAGGGATTAACTAATTATGGTGGCGCCTCAGACACAAGTCATATCAAATACCCTGCAACCCAAACCAAGAGAATGCTCTGCCTGCAAAAGTATGTCTAAAAGCCCCAAAACCTTGAGCATCTGCTTTGAGACTCAATGTAAGGGGATTGAATTGATCCACAGAGTTCCCCAACCAGTTTCATCTGGCTCAGGTGGAGCATGAACATTCATCATATTTACTTTCTAAATATGAGTCTCAATGTGCCTATCAGAGGGGCAGCAAAGAGTATTAGAATTAAAGGATTAGTTTAAATCTTGGCCCTCATACATGTAAACTTGCCTTGTTAGCCTTATTTAATCCCTGGGGAAATTATTCCTACTACATGAGCTACTATGAGAAATAAACAGGATTGTTCATATAAAGACAAAGATCTAACGTCTGAAAATAGAATATAGCCAACATGACAGTGAAGGTTTTCCACGAAGTTGACCCCGATCTTCATGTCTGTCTTAATCTTCCAGGAACTCCTTAACTCAATCAAGGCAGATGTCTAACTAAATATCATCATGCAATGACTCTGGCCCTCTGTTTTCTGGGTAACCTTATTCTAAACTTTGTATTCAGCAATGTTACTCATCTCTTAATATGCAGGCTAAAGCTCATCTTCTGCATGCTGTTTATTTTGAACACTATCTCTTTAAATAATTCATATCTTTAATTTTATGGTTTAAAATATATTTGGGCATATTTTCTCTGGTATAGAATACATTTACTTCTGAAAACATACTGAGGCTTCTACAACCTTGTCATATGTCTCTACCATGCCTCTTATCACATCTAAACCTCATTCAGTTTTTCAAGTCATTTTTTTCACTTTATAATAAGAATGAAAAATCACCCTATGAAAGGGGACATAACATACAAGCAGTAAGATGTTAGAGGTGGAAGCAGAACTGAGGCTTCCTGTGGCAGAGACTTTAGCTGTCCCTCAATATCAATTATCCTTCATAACTATATGACTACCAATTTTTAGACAGAACTTGGCCACTCAAAAAAAGACTTCATTTCAAACCCCTATTTTACATAAATATGTTTAGTAATTCAACTGAATGACACGCCATATAGCTGCTTTTTTTCTTTCACCCACTCCCTTTATTCTTATTTCTAGAACACAGATGAAATGTGGAATTTCCTATCAGATAATGAGGTTGAAGGTCACCTCCCATGGATGACAGGGAAAGAAAGCTGAAAGAATATGACTCCCTCAGGCTTTCAGGAGAGATATAGCATTTGCTGTAGACTGCTAACCTCCAGACCTACATAGAAAAGAAGTAAATTTCTAATGATCAAAATATATTGTATAAAATAAAAATAAAAGAGAAAAAAAATTGACTTCTATCTCATTTAAGATGTTATTTTTGCTATTATTTAAATATCTATTATTAGAAACTTGTCTTATTGTCCTTCCTGTCAATGGAGATAAGAACTGCTGCTTACAGTTCTTCATAATACCCTTAAACATGTATCTTAATTCATTCTTTCATTAATGCAATCATTCACTCAATAGCCAGCAAGTGTGCAACTATCTTTTCTGACATAAATCTATGAGAGGGTTTTGGTGGACAAATTCAAGAAATAAATGCATTCTCTTCTTAAATGCATAAATATTAGGGAAGTTTAATTTTCTTAAATTATCTACCAATTCATATATCTAATAAGCATTTATATTAGACTTTCTCTAACAATCTCATTTCAAATAATCCCAGGCTCTGGTGATACATCACTGATAGAATTAGGTGTGTCTAATATGCTCTTTTTACTCTACATTCATTCTCTCCCCTTCTTCACCCTTGTTTGTTCCCTGGAAGGGTGATTTGTATGGGACACACCAATGGGCTCTATTGCCTTATGGTTGGGTTGCCTAATAAGGAGTCTTAGTAGGATTCCAGATAAGAGGTAGGAGAATGAAGACTACATACAGTCATGATACATACAACACTTTAATTAATGGCAGACACATAGTCACTAGTGGTCCCAAAAGATTATATCACCTAATAATAGCATACCTGTTTTAAATTAAGGCCACTCCACATAGTTAAAAGGGAGGTTTATTTAGTGGCGTAACTTACAAATGAAGGGATAGGTAGGTTGCAGGGTCTAGAAAAGGCATGGCGCAGTCCAGCGGTGTTCTCTTGAGAACTCTGCTCGGTCTACCTCCAGCGTCCAGGGTCCAGGAACCAAGAGAGCCAGCGCATCCGGATCTCGGGTCTTCAGTGGTCCTCTCTTGGCCCCGCCTTGTAGGCATGACAGTTACTGAAGCCTCAATGGGGTTTGGAACTTCCAGATCAAGGTTGGAATGGCTACCCACTACAAGTTTGTGTAAGTACATTTTATAAAGCTCTCACAAACTCACTTAAGATGGCATTTCTAAAACATTTTCTTGCAACTAAGAAATCTATGGTTGTGTTTATTGTCTCAGTTTGTTTCCTGAGATGGCTTCTCAGGCTAACTGTATGTATTATATAAATCACTTCTCCAACTCCAAGTGGTTCCCTGACTCTATGGTTTGGTTCAGAAAACCATTTCCTAATTTCATACCACTTGACTTGTTATTGGCCCTAGAAAACTTCACTGTATCTCATGATTTCCATATATATTGTTTATAGCTTTTAAATAGTCTTCCTTGAAATATCCTAATTTAAGCCTACCTTACCATTTGCTTCCTGTTAGCATGCTGACTGATACACCATGTGCCCCAGTTTTTAGTTCAAAACACAGGTTCCAGATACAAATGGAATCCACCAGAAGCACTGTTGGGAAGGATGTTAGAGCAAAGGGAAGATACTTAGCAAAATAACTTAGAGAATAGAGAAGCTCAGAGTACAAGAATATTATCATGATAAAATTTGGGTTGCAAGCATTTGTGGCATATGCATCTTCCTTATTTCTCTCTCTTTTAAGAAATAGTAAGAAGTGGGATTTACAGGTGAAACCCAAAGGCACTAAACAAAATCCATTTCACCACCATGACATGCCAGAAGCCCTAGTATTGTCTTCCAGACCACAAATGCATTAGTGTATTTACTTGGAATCTCTGGCCACTGTTCAGTATGTCTGCTTTAGGGCACAATACAGACTTACAGAATGAACCATAAAGCCAAATCATTATTCGCTTGTTCCTTTTTTACAAATCAACACATTGAAGGAATCCTGTGTATTTATTTAATGGACAAAAAAAAAAAAAAAACCTTCCACTTCTGACTTTTGTAGGAGAAAAAGAGAGAGAAAGACAAAAAGAGAAAACAATGCAATGCCCTCCTGAGATGTCCACATCCTAGCTCACAGAAGTTGGGAATATGTTGCTTTTCATGGTAATGGCCCTGTACAGGTAAGATTAAGTATCTCAAGACTATTGGAGAGATTACTTTGGTGAACTCTCTTCAATCATAAAGAGCCTTACAAGTGAAAGAATGAGACAGGTGAATGAGAATCAGTGAGACTCAGCCAGCCATTGCTGGCTTCAGAAGGAAGGAGAATCACGAACCAAGGAATGCAAGCAGCTTCTTGGTGATGAATAGGGCAGATCCATGTAGTCTCTGTAGCCTTGACTGGAACACAGATCTGTTAATACTATCTCTTCAGACTAGTGAGACCTACTTTGGACTTTTAACCTCTAAAATTACAAGACAATAATTTTTGGTTTATACCACCTAGTTTGAATTTTTTTTTCACATTCGCAGCTAACAATGAATATGGAATGGAAGATTACAATCTCTAGACCAGGAAACTAAACCCGAAGAGTGAAAGTAAGATTGGGAAGTGAATGAAGGCAGAGATAATAAGCACATCCAGTCAGTAGCACAGCAGTTGCTAACCTAGACTCAAGGTAAGCTGGTTTTACTAAGAAACAAATTCAGAGAATTGCCACCATGAAATGCTTTCATGACCTTTGAAGCACCTAGCAGACACCTTCTTTTCTTTCAGTGACTTTAGGGTTCTCTAGAACTCTTTAAAGATAGTTCTTCCAGTTCCCTTCATAATGACAACCATCTGTCTCAAATCATATTCTCTTACTGTCTGGTACCCTAGGAGCAATGAATCACACTTTCACAAACAATACCCCAAATAATCATTACATGATTATTGCTAAGTATAATAATTATTTAAGCTTATTTCTATTTACTATTTTAAAATTTGCCAGAGCACATAGTCTATAGATAGTTCTATAGAACTCTAATTTTCATCATTTGTAGTCTATAAAACTTCATTGCCAAGTTCCCATTTTTCAAACTGGGGAGCCCAAGCATGATGCTGGCCTTACCACACTCTGTCCAAGCTGTTCCCGGAAGAAGTAATCCATGTTTCTTTTTTGTAGGCTGTCGAGGTAATGCTGGAAGCGAGTATATGTATATGGGTAGCAGTAAGCAAACTGGTAAATATCATCTTCTCGGTCAAAACAGAATGCAAAGGACATCACATAATTCTTCCTGTGGTCGGGGCAGCGATAGTAGTAAACATTTTTAGGTGGCAGTCTTTGCCTAGAAGATACAAACAAAACCAATAGTTCATTACTCAAAAGGTAACAAACAGGAATGAATGCCTAGAAAAATGTCAAGAATAACAGTGTCAGGGCAACAGGAGAATGATGAAACTCCATGTGGTCAAAAATACATGGTAAAAAAAAGCATCACTTTGTCAAAGACTGGTTCTATGCTTTCTCAATCATTTGGAAAGTATAAAGTTAACAAAGACAAGCAAATTTTGAACATCTGTTCATCCCTATTTGGAGCATTTATTACATGCCTAGGCATTGTGTTAAGATTTGGGAATATAATAGTAAATATGACAAACAAGGTCTTGGTCTTCATGAAGTGCATCTTCTACTAGGAAAACAGCCAATGAACTTAAAAATAGACAGCATAGTTACAGATGGTGTGGTGGTTTGAATAAGAATGGGCCCCACAGACTCATATTTAAATGCTTGGTCCCTAGTTGGTGGAACTCTTCGGGAAAGAGTAGGAGGTGTGGTGTTTTGGGAGAAGGTGTGTCACTGGGGGTGGGATTTGAGGTTTCAAAAGCCCATGCCCTTCTTAGTTAATTCTCTTTCTGCTTTGTACTTGCAGATGGAGGTGTAAGCTCCCAGCTCCTGCTTCAGCTCCATGCCTGCCTGCCTATTGTGATGGTCCCTAAAGTGATGACCATGCACTCTAACCATCTGGAACTCTGATCCCAAATTAAACACTTTTTTTTTTAAAGTTGCTTTGGTCATGGCGTTTTTGTCACAGCAATTGAAAAGTAACTAAGACAGGTGGTAATATTGTACAGCCACGCTGGAAATCAGTATGGCAGTATCTCAGAAAATTGGTTATCAACTTACCTCAAGACCCAGCAATATCACTCTTGGGCATATACTCAAAAGATGCTCGATCATACCACAAAGACACTTGCTTAACTACATTCACAGCAGCATTATTTATAATACCCAGAACGTGGAAACAACCTAGTTGCCCCTCAACCAAAGAATGGATAAAGAAAATGTGGTACATTTTAAAAATGGAGTATTATGCAGTGGTAAAAAACAATGACATCATGAAATTTATAGACAAATGGATAGAACCAGAAAAAAAAAATCATCCTCACTAAGGTAACCCAGACCAAGAAGGACAAACATGGTATGTACTCACTCATAAGTGGATATTAGATGCAAAGCAAAGAATAACCAGGGTACAATCCACAACCCCAGAGAAGCTAGGTAAAGAGGAGGACCCTAAGAGGGTCATGTGTGGATCATCCCAGGAAGGGGAAAGGGTTAACATCTCCTGGGTAAGCTTGGAGGAGGGAGTAAAGGGGAGGAGATGTGGGGTGGGAACATGAGGGATCAAAATGGCTGAGTTTGGGGAGGGATGGAGAGGGAGAGCAATGAAAGAGATATCTTGGTAGAGTGAGCCAGTATTGGGTTAGAGAGAAACCTGGTGCTAGGGAAATCCCCAGGAACCCATAAGGATGTCCTCAACTAAGACTCCTATCAATGTTGGAGAGGGTGCCTGAACTAGCCTTGCCCTGTATTCAGATTGGTGACTACCCTAATTATCATTATAGAACCTACATCCAGTGAATGATAGCAGATACAGAGACCCACAGCCAAGCACTTGGCTGAGCTCCTGGAGCTAAGTTGAAAAGAGGGAAGAGGGAGTATAGGAGCAAGGGGGTGGGGGGTCAAGATCATGATGGGAAAAACCACAGAGACAGCTGACTTGAGCTACTGGGGTCTCACAGACTCTAGACTAACAGCTAGGGAGCCTGCATAGGACGAAACTAGGCCTTCTGAATGTGGATGAAAGTTATGTGACTTGATCTGTTTGTGGGGCCCCTGTCAATGGGACCAGGACCTATCCCAGGCACATGAACTGGCTTTTTAGAGCCCATTCCCCATGGTGGGAAGCCTTACTCAGTCTTGATGCAGAGGGGAGGGGCTTAGTCCTGCCCCAACTTGGTATGCCAGTCTGTGTTGACTACCCAAGGGAGGCCTTACCCCCTATGAGTAGAAAATAGGGGATGGAATGGGGAGAGGTGGGGGGGAACAGGAGAAGGGAAGGGAGGGAAAACAGTGATTGGTATGTAAAATGAAAAAATAAATAAAGAAAAAAATGAAAAAGAAGGTTTGGAATGTGAGAGACATCAATGAGTAGACACTTTTCTCAGTGAAGTCAGGATTTGTTTTCTATTTTAAGGCTAAGTCATAGTTTTTAAAGTAAATTAATACCCATTGTGAATATTCAAGGGAAGGGAACAAAATATTCAACATTACTCTAAATTATTACTGTTATTTTCTACAGAGGAGTATATAAGACTATTTTTATTTAATATTTTATTAACTATTAGAGCTTTTCACAAGTGAATATGCAAATTGTGATCATATTCTCCCTTTATGCCCTTTTAACTCCTCTTGGGTCTACCTCTACCTCCTAGCTCTTCCCAACTTTATGTCCTTGTTTTTAATATCCCATTCAGTTCAATTTGTATTGCTCATATACAAAGATGTATGGGGGCATCCACTGGAACATAGACAAACTATCAGAACTACACCCATTAAGAAAATGAATTCTTTCCTAGCAGCCATTACCACCAATAGCTACCTCCTCAGATAGGGGTGGGGCTAACAATATCCTCCCTGTTCTATGCCGGAATGCTGACTGGCCTGATCTTGTACAGCTCTTGTGCAGGCAACAAGAGCTGCTAGAGTTTTAGGAGTGTGATGGTCCTGTCATGTTCAGAAGACTGTTTCACCCTGTTTTTTTCAAGCCCTGGCTCTTACAATCTTTCTGCCTTCTATTTTGCTATGTTCTCTGAGTCTCGTGTGGGGGGGTATGATATAGATGTCCCATGTATGGCTGAGAACACCATAGACACTTACTTTCAGCACTTTGACCTATTATAAGTTGCTGTGTTCATCTCTGTCTACTGTACAAAGAAGCCTCTCTGTTGAAGATTCAGGGTTACACTAATCATGAGTTTTATTTCCCATGAAAGCATTTTGGGAAATACTGATTCAAAATGTGCTGTGTGAGTAGTTTCCCTAAAACACAAAGCTCATATTCTGGTAAAGAACACCATGAGACACACAGAAAAAAAAATAAACATGTTCCAGTCATAATTCTACAAGATTATACCTGCCATTCTATTGAGCTACTGTATTATCATGTCTCTGGGAGCCAAAGTGTTCACAGGTTGCTCTATAGAGAATGCCTCTCATTTCTTTTCTTCTTACTCAAACAAAAGTCAGATCAAACTATACCTTTTCCATTATCTTACACTGACAATTCTGGGGCAGTTATATTCACACATTTTATGGTAGATATTGCTCTTTTATTAATTGCTCTTTAAGTCTTGTTTATCTAGATTCATCTAGAAGAGTTTTATGAACAAATGATACTTCTGGAGAATGTTGACACTGGGTGAAGAATATAAGACTCACCTCCCATGGGTTGGCATTTAGTAGAAAAGCCAATGAGCAAAGAGTGTAGACAGGAAGAGGAAAGTGTGGGAGATGAGTTCAAGAACATCAAGAATGGTGCTGACAGATGGCTTAATGTTTATCAGCACTGGCTACTCTTTCAGAGAACATAGTTTCCATTCTCAGCACCCACGTGGTGGCTCACAGGCTCACAACTATTTGTAATTCCAGTCCCAGGAAATCTGGCACTCTATTCTGCTCTTTACAGGTACCAGGTACACACATGGCATGCAGATATACATGCAGGCAAAACACCCATGCCTGTGAAATTGTAAAAGAAATGTTTATAATGCTGATGATACTTGTGGAATAAAGTAAATGAAACTCCAAAAAAAGAAAGAAAGAAAGAAAGAAAGAAAGAAAGAAAGAAAGAAAGAAAGAAAGAAAGAAAGAAAGAAAGAAAGAAAGAAAGAAAAAGAATGGTGCTGACTCGATGCAGGGCAGCCTGGAAAATTTGTGAATCACAGATCTATGAGCATTTTGATGATTAGTGTTAAAATGCTAACTTAACAGAATTCCTTGGGGGTTGGGCATCTGGGCATCTCTAGGAGGATTATCTTAAGTACATTAATCAAAATGGAAAATGCCCACTCACTGTGGGTGGCATCATCCTCTAGGCCAGGAATCCTGGACTGTTTAAGAGTAGAGAAAGCATGCGTGCATTTATTGCTTTCTTCTTTTGACTGCAGATGTACTGTGAAAAGCTACCTTAAGTTCTTGATGTCTTAACTTCCATGCCACATTGGACTATGACTTTGAACTATGAGTTAAAATAAACCCTTTCTCCTTTAAGTTCCTTTTGTCAGAGTACTTTATCATAGCAATAGGAAAAGAAAATTGACCAGTGTTCTAACATGGTAGTGTTTTCTTGTGCATTCTTGTTTGGTTACTGTGTGTGTGTGTGTGTGTGTGTGTGTGTGTGTGTGTGTGTGTGTGTGTGTTTAATGTCAATTAATTGGTTAATGTCAGAGGTGAATCTATTTCTTAGTTTGGGTTTTTATTGCTGTGAAGAGATGCCATGACCATGGAAACTCTTATAAAGAAAACATTTATAATGTATATATAACATATTTATAACACATACTTAATTGGGGTGACTCACTTACAGTTTCAGAGGTTAGGTACATTATCATCATGACTAGTAACATGGTGGTGTGCAGGCAGATGTGGTGCTGGAGCTGAGAGTGCTACATCTTGCAGGCAACAGTAAGTCGACTGACAGTCACACTGAGGGAAGCTTGAGCAAGAGACCTCAAAGCCTGCCTCCAAAGTGACACACTTCCTCCAACAAGGCCACACCCACTCCAACAAAGCCACACCTCCTAACAGTGCCACTCTATGAGATTATGAAGGCCAATTACATTCAAACCACCTTAGTCTGTGAGATATTTTTTTTCTTTCTGGAAGAACAGAGATGATATAGCCCTGATGTTTATCCAACTATTTGATTCTATTAGGTTTAATTATTAAATAGTCTAACATTTGTTTATATTAGAAAACAAGTGGATGAAATAGGGGGTCATGAGATCTAAGATGGATAAGAATCTGAAGGGTGAAAAATAGCACAGTATGGAAAATACACAACACAAGCCAAAAGGAATTTGACTTTTCATTTAAAATTCAGTGGTGGTATTCAGGATGACTGGGGTTGTATTTAGATTCACCAAAAGACATACATTTGCCTCCTACTCCCAAGAACATGAAATAATAATCTTTTCATAAGGCCCTATGTACTCCTTCTAACCAAATCACTATCCCAAACCTCTCTGTATTGAAATTCTAGAGCAACTAATGATGAGGTAGTCAAGTAACAGTTTGGAAAATGTGCAGGGGACAAAGACTAAAGCTATTTCCTGATGTTCCTATGTATGGAATATAGGAGGATGAAAAATAAATACCCTCTTCAAGAGTGTTGGACCTCAGTTGATGGTTTTACTATCAAATATTAAAGTATTGGGTACCAATGAAGACAAGAGAGGTGAAGGAAAAAGCAAATTAAAAGAACGAGATTATTAACTACAAGAATGAGTTCAAGAAGAAGATGTGAGTGACGGAAAGGTTAACAGAGAAGGCACAGGTGAAAATGCAAGAACAGGCTGGGAATAACAGACCAGTACAGGGATACTGGTGTCAAGAAAAAGTATGTGCTCCATAATTGCAATGTGATTGAAGATGAAAGAATAGGAGGGTAGGGAGGAGGCTAGTCCCAAGTCCTTGGATTAACAGTTGGGAAGAAAGCCCATGAAAGAGTTTTGAGGTCTCCATGCAGTGATGGTCACTCCAGGCCCTGGCTCAGAGATCTGAGTAAGAGTCTTCTGGAGACCTGAGTTTATCATGTGTTCCTATACAGGCCATGCCTATAGCCATAGGCCCCAGGTTATGACATTATTTCCAACTATTTGCTAATATATCCAGTCAAGGCCCACAGTTTAAAGACAGTCATCCTATCTTTCCAATCTTCCACCCAAGTTTAACAGTTGTTTATGAGAACCTGCTGTCTCCCCTGAATTTGTTTACATTTGATCAGAATTCATAGGCTTACAGATGTCCTGATTCCTATCCTGGGTGGGTGAGAATGCTTGATCTGGGTGGCAGGAAGAGTGGAGGTAATGGATCCTCCCATAATCATTCAGGAAGGATGAGACCTTGTTTGGGGCTTAGACTTTCCAGGTGCCAACAAGGATATACACAGAAACCTGCTTGAGAAGGGCTCATCAGTCAAGAAAAGCAAGGAATAAAGACAAAGGGGCATGTACCTCAAGGTCATAGGCAGGTGTAACAGCTATCTCCTACCTCACTAGGGGCAATGCTTCAGGGCATGGCTCAAACAGCCACCCACTACAGGCTTTCGCCTTTGAAATATACTTCTGGTTTTGTCCTGTTTTTCTCCTTATATTCTCATTATGCCCCTGGCATTGTGTTAACTGTTTTATATTCATTTAACACTCACAAGCATCTTAGGAGGTGGTATGGGGTTATTAACATCTCCTTTGCAGTGACAAGAAAATGAAAACTCAAAGAGGTAAAATGTTTCCCAAAGACCCAAGTTCAGTAAGTATCAGAGCCTGTATTAGGCCAATTGGCCCCAGAGTCAATGCTCAGAATTCCTACTGTATCCTGCCATCATCCCTTTGCCCTTCAATTCACAAGCTTACCTTCTATTTCATAAAAATCTGGTTTTACAGTGTTCTCAGCAGCCCCATCCTGCTAAAAACCCCGTAAACAACCCCCTATCTTCACATTTTACTTAGGCCCATATGGATCCCTTTGACTTCCCTGAGATTTAGAATCCAATGCTCATTACTCCTTTTCTCAAAAGCTATGCTTTTTCATAATTAACTACTTCGAATTCTTCAACACAGTTGAAAAATATCTTAGTAATTGATCTTTCCAATCCCAGGATAGACTCTTACTTGTTTTCTGACTCCTATTCATAGACTTAAGATTGATTATTAACAAAGGGTTAAACATTTAAAAATGAACTAACCAATCTATGGACCAAAAAGGTGAATGAGAATATACAAATAATGCCAATTCTTTAACTTACTTCCCCCCTCTAAAGCTTTCCCTGACTACTCAGTCTTCAGCACCTTGTCTCTACTTTGACAAGGGACCTGATTTATCTCATAAAAAAGGGCAGCAAAAGTAGACAGATGTTTCTTTAAAGAAAATGTAAATGTCCTTAAACTGGAAACCAAGTCACCTCTTCCTTCTGTTCACCACTGGTAATGGCACATGGAGCTCTCCAACACTTGTTTATGCAAAGATGGTCTGTCCCAAAGATCAGTAGCAGGCATCACAAGAAGGCTGACTTTAGTTCAGTTGGAAATGGGGACTTTATAACATTCCACAGAGGAGAAAGCAGAGAAACTGGTTTTGAAAGAGAATGTAGAAAGAGATGGTTTCAGAGTCTGAAAGAATGTTCTATACTTGTTAGATGAGGCACTCTCATTTTTCTGAACACAGTCCGAGATAACCCAAGGGAAAAATATAACAATAATGATATTAATTATTATAGTATGATTTTCTGTGTGTGTTTACAGCACTGACCATCTGCCCGGCCATTCTAAACATTTTGTAATGCTCTAGCTCTTTAACTTTGCACAATATTCTGAACTTACTCCTCATAGCCCAAAGTGATGAAAGTGAGGATATAACTAAAACCCTTTTTAAGTGAGGCAGGCTGTCTGCAACTCTACAAGAGACCACTGGAATAAAATTATCCAAGACCCTGTCCTGTCAGAGACCCAGGAAAAGTCCAAGCACTGGTATGTATGCTCTTTGAACTGAGAACAGATGTTTATCAGCTCTTAGAAGAAGCCATCATTTGGAGTCCATCCAGATAACAGAAGTAGACACCCAATGTATAAGGAAAGTATGTAGATCTCACTCCAAGAATCGTAGTATGTGCAGGTGAGGGGACTGTGTGCATATACATATCTATCAGACTCCCACAAACATACTCTGTGCTGCTCTATCATAGTCAGCATTTAATTTCATTCACTGTTAGTCTGAGCTCCCTGGAGGGAAGGGCCTGTACAGTCCTCACTATTGATACTCTAGGACCTATGCAGAATTTTGCAAAGATGAAGTGGTAAAAACAACTGATGAATTGAATAAATGACTATATTTATTAATAAATAATTTCAACTTCCCTAACATAAGTACATTGTGCCATCTCCACGTGAAACTTAGAATCATGTACTAGATAGATGATGTTTTCACTTTCTCATCTTTATGATGTATTCTTTCTAATTGTAGTTGACTTTCTGATACATTTCTATAACATATAGTCTCCCTAGTATAGAGAAGTCAAGTCCAGGTCAAGTCAACTTTCTTTCTGACTCTTTGCCAGTAACTCCCACAATGTAGTAATTGTTATAAATACTAAGTGTAGACACTGTTGCTTTTATGATTCACTTCAAAATTTCCAGAAGCTAACATAATGCTTGACCCTGTAGAAATCAGTGCATGCTTGCTAAATGAGTGATGTTGTTCAAAATCTAAATGGTCTTATAATAAAATATCCCATAGCCAGATATTCAGATAAATGCTGAAAGATGAGAGAGACAAAGGAACAAGCCACTGCCACATCTCACATCACCAATTCCATGAATCCTCTGACAGAAATCATGTGAGTCCTCACCCGAATGGCTCCAGCTGAAAAAAGCTTCTAGCTAAAAGGCTGCTATTGCCCAAAAGCCTATAGTTCCTGTCTCCTCATTCCTTATATACCATTCTCTGCCCAGCTATCACTTCCTGGGATTAAAGGCATGTGTGCTTCCCAAGCAAAGGTATGAGATCTCAAGTGCTGGGATCAAAGGTATGTGACTCCCAAGTATTGGGATTAAAAGTGTGTGCCACCACTGCCTGGCTCAGTTTCTCTCCTAGACTGAGTCAATCTCATGTAGTCCAGGGTGGCTTTGAACTCACACAGATCCAGACAGATCTCTGCCTCCCGAGTGCTAAGATTAAAGGTGTATGGCACCACAGCCTGGCTTCTATGTTTAAGCTAGTGGCTTGTTCTGTTCCCTGATATTCAGGCAAAGTTTATTAGGGTACACAATATATCACCGCAGAGTGAATTTATGATTTAATAGTGAATGAATGAAGTTGAAGGCAACAGTTTCCCTCCCACTTACCATCTTCTCTGCATTCTCTTGAAATCCACTGACTAAATTTTCAAAACATCCTTCTAGAGGTTATGAGGACATACAGAAGGTGAGAGACCCAGAGCCCAAGTGTATAAAACTCTCTAAATTTACATTCTCAAATTCTCCTCGAGACACTGAAATATAGGATTTCTAATTTCCTCTCCAATTAAGCAGAAAGTGTCAGCTTGAATAAGTAAGTTCTAACTCTAGGTTCTTTCTTGACAGCAGGCAATTTTCTCTTCAAACTAATAGAACAGGAAGTAGTGAAGAACCAGTCTCATGCTTCATCTATGCTACACATGGCCTTTCATCTGTGTTTGGCTGCAATTATTAAGACCATCATGCTGTAAGTCCTGGCAGAGGTATCTAACATAACATCACAAAGTCATTTAGATACTCCCAAAGTGCCACCGGTTAAGCACATCCTGTGTGCAATATTGTGCTGTTTGTTGTATACCACTATCTAACTAGTAAGAACATACCTTTTCTGCCACAGTAAGCCTGTGCTACCTTGCATCACACAGTTGTGGCACTGGTCTTCTCTTTCTCCTAGTTCATTTATCCAGGGTCACAAAGCAATTTGGTATCCACTTTCCTGGTACATTTGAAACTGAGATAAGTTTCCACTCTTTTTCCTTCTATGAGAGCAGCAGAATATCTCATGCTTTGTCTATGCTATACATGGCCTTTCATTTGCTAGAATGATTGAGACCATCATCTAGCCAGAACCAGTTGGCCTCTGCCTTGTTCTCTCACATGTCCAGCACAGACAGACACCTGGTATAGATACCCATATTATAAATCTACTCTCCCTGAACAAATAGAACTTATTCCTCCTAACTCCAACACTATCTTTCCCCAAATAATTACAATGCCCCTGTCACTAGCACATCTACTCTTATCTTCTATTTCTGCACTTTGTCACAGCTAATCTTTCCAAGACATTGGGAGGGAGAGAAAGAGCATGAGGCAGTGATCAGACACAGGCAACACATTTTTACACCCCCGTGTCTAATCAGATTACCATTTTATCAGCTAATGGACACTATGGGTGGGAGGAGAGAGGCGGTATTACATATTGCCAGTTGAATTCATGATAACAAAAAGATACTGCTCCTTTCTGGAATTAACCTTTTTGTCCTATATACTGTATTCTTTATTTTTTCAGTTTATTTTATAACACTGGGATTTTTTTTTTTAATTTTGTCATTGCCTTCTGGAGAAGGACACCCACACACTGTGGTAGCAGCTGCTTCTATTAATTCCAAGTCATTAGAAAATTAAAATTAAGGCCAATTATTTTGGCTGGTTATGAGCCAGAGAAGAGCTGAGACTTATTATTTTCATGGTCATAGACAGCAACAATATTCCTACCTGTGGCTGGATGCTGGAATAATGCCAATCCATGTAGAAACTTCAGGGATCATGCCAGAAGAGGCTCTGAGCTATGAACTCTATACCTCTCCTCTTATTCTGAGAAACAGCAAGATGATGATCCAGACGGGGAGCTTAGAGTTGGTCTGAGTCCAAGCTCTTGTATTCTTGCCTACTTTGAGCTTTTGCATAAAATGTGGTCCCTACCCACTTCTTATAATCCACTCAGAGTTGTTGAGAAACTCTTAGGTGAAGTAGACTGTATTTTTCAGACCTGTTATTTGCTGAGTCTGTGACAGTGTATGAGGCAAGAGCATGAGGCTGTCTTCTTATGATAGAGTAGTAGGCCATAGCCTCACTGGTTCAGGCATACAATGAAAACGTGTACCAAGTTTGCTTTGTTAGTCATTGTGAGTGGAACAATGACAAGGGTTCAGGTGGTGGAGTCACCTGGATGAGTGAGATCTTGAAAGAAGCAACAGCTATGTTCAATGCCAGTTCTGTACCCTTTTAGAAATGCAGTCATTGTATAGTAGGCTCTAACTCACTTCCATTACTTATCAGTCATACAGCATTGAGCCTGGGTTTTCTTACCTCTAAAATGAAAATGCTATCATGGATTGACTGTGAAGAGTAGAGACTGACATGCAGGAGCTCAGTAAATGGTGTCTAAGATTTTCATCATGCTCCAAGTGATAGAAGAATGGCACTGTCTCCTAACTTTTTCTAAAACAATGAGTTTCAGGTTCACACTAGTGATTTTAGGGCAGGGTAGACCACAGTAGAGGACCCAGAAAAAAAATATCAGGAAACAAACTAATGTTAACCATTTCTCTTTCTTTCTTGTTCCAATGTACCCAATAGTACCATTTTGTTCAAGTGGTCCTCTCTCATGAAAAAAAAAAGTTATGTTCAAACAGAGGAGGACAGTTAACTCCTTTATCCCAAATTATGATAGAGAAAAGTATTCACAGGTGCTACCTATGCTGGTAGTTGGGACCAGCTATCTGTTCCATGGCCCAGTCTTCAGACACCCATGGTCACTAGTTGGTGATATCTGTAGAAAGCACAGTCCTGTATCTAGATAATAGAATGTTCTCAGTACAGTGGTTTGTAAATCTAAAATTATCATTTCTTTACTTGGTTACATATTAAAATGTTTATTATTCTTATTCCAGTAATGAATTAAAAATATAAGCATGAACATTTTAGGAAAATTAATGAATGTATGTATTTCCATTTCTTGTAAAGTAAATCATGAAATGACCTGCATAAAATGGCTAAGTATTTATGATCTACTGAAGCAAATAAGTCACAAATCTGAGTAAACATCCATATCTTCCATAATAGTAGCAGTTTTTATAGGATATGTTCTCAAAGTACAGTTTATACATATAAAAGCAAAGCATAAAAGGGAAATTATTGAAATTATTTTAAAATAGTTGCATACTGTGTGTGAGAAGATGTACTTCAGAAGTTGTATAGTATGGTCTGTTCTTTAGAGACCATGGCTGTTCTAAAATAATTTTGACCATTTCCAACTCCATGCTTTCTCTTGCATGGAGTGGTAGCTGGCACTCTGTCTTTTGCCAATCAGTGTTAGTCAGGTATCTCAAATAGTATTATTTAACTGAATTCCAGTGTATATCAATTATTTTATCCAGTTAGTAGAAAATTTTTGGAAATTCATTTTCTGGAAATTAGACTACTTCCTTAGTTGTAATGATATAGCTATTTCAATATGAAGTCACTAAAGACAAATTTATTTTGTTAGGATAGTGTGAATAAAAACTTTGGTTGAAAATAATGTTCATCTTAAATCAGAAAAGCTGTGAAGCAGAAATTTATTCTTAGATGGTTTGAGGTATGCACACAGTTTATAACTGAATCTGAATATCTTTCCATATTCTATCTTCAAAATAGAATAATTGTCAATATATATATATATATATAATAAAATGTAAATATACAACTTTCATAATTGGTTAACATTAAAAGACACATACAAATGCAATTTTGAAAATAATTATTTTGTAAAAGCACCAATTTAATAAAAGCAACTTGTATTCTTAAAGACTATTTTAAAGGTATACAAAATTTGATGTTTAATTCTCTCATTCATTTTAAGTTGTGATAATAAATTACATGGTCTTCCTATCCATCTGCCAGCTTGATTCTTCCTCTTGCATGTCTGAAAATGATCTTAAATTCAACCTAATTAAAATTGATCGCCTGTCATTCCCTAAACCAGGGGTTCTGAAAGTGCTTCCATCACAGTGGGAAGCTCCCATTTTCATGTGCCCAATTAGATAAAGCAAAAACATGGGTTGACCTTAATTTCTTTTCTCTTTCCCTCAGTAAAAATGTCCTGTTTTGCTAATTTAAAAATAAATTAAAATGGTGAAAATATCCTGCTATGAGTGAGTACATACCATGTTTGTCTTTCTGAGTCTGGGTTACCTCACTCAGGATGATTTTTTCTAGATCCATCCATTTGTCTGCAAACCTCATGATGCCATTGTTTTTTTCTGCTGAGTAGTATTCCATTGTGTATATGTACCACATTTTGTTTATCCATTCTTCAGTTGAAGGGCATCTGGGTTGTTTCCATGTTCTGGCTATTACAAACAATGCTGATATGAACATAGCTGAACAAGTGCTCTTATGGTGTGGTTGAGCATTTCTTGGGTATATGCCCAAGAGTGGTATAGCTGGATCTTGGGATGAATTGTCTGCTACTCACATCACCAGGGAGGCTACCCGGAAAACAGGACCCCAAGAAAGACACAGGGATCGCCCAATGACAGAGAAATGGAATGAGATCTACATGAACAGCCTGGACATGAGTGGGAGTAATGAAAGGAGAGGGTCGAGGGAAAGAGAGCTTGGGGGAGCGGGAGATCCCAGGTGGATCAACAACAGAGAGGGAGAACAAGGAATAGGAGACCATGGTAAATGAAGACCACATGAGAATAGGAAGAAGCAAAGTGCTAGAGAGGCCCACAGAAATCCACAAAGATACCCACACAACAGACTGCCGGCAATGGTCGAGAGACAGCCCGAACTGACCTACTCTGGTGATGGGATGGCCAAACACCCTAATTGTTGTGCTAGAAACCTCATCCAACTACTGAGGGATCTGGATGCAGAGATCCATGACTAGGCCCTGGGTGGATCTCTGGGAGTCCAATTAACGAGAATGAGGAGGGTTTATATGAGCGAGAATTGTTGAGACCAAGGTTGGATAAAGCACAGGGACAAATAGCCAAATGAATGGAAACACATGAACTATGAACCAATGGCTGAGGGGTCCACACTGGATCAGGCCCTCCGAATGGGTGAGACAGTTGATTGGCTTGATCTGTTTGGGAGGCATCCAGGCAGTGGGACCAGATCTTGTGCTCATTGCATGAGTTGGCTGTTTGAAACCTGGGGCCTATGCAGGATTGTTTGGCTCGGCCTGGGAGGAGGGGACTAGACCTACCTGGACTGAGTCTACCAGGTTGACCTCAGTCTGTGGGGAAGGCTTTGCCCTGGAGGAGATGGGAATGGTGGGGGGGCGTTGGGGGGAAGGTGAGGGGGACGGGAGGGGGGAGAACAAGGGATAAATTAAATAAAAAGTATAAAAATAAAAAAAAAAAAGAAAAAAATGGTGAAAATAAATATTGCCTGATATCTTCTAATACTGTATCCCTTTAGACATTCAGGAAACAGTAATTTTAAACAGAATCAGTAGCATACTACAATAAAACAGAACTTGTAATGGGACAGAATGATAAACAAACAAAATCAGTATATGAATGTAAGTCAATGATAAGTATAATGAATGCAAGAGGGAAAGGAGAGTTGTGAGTGTAATACCGCAGGTAAATGGTCACAGAGGTAACCCTGTAATAGAAGTTGAATGAATATGGAAAGAAGCCATCTGTACAACTATGAAGCAAAAGAATTGGTAGAAATAGCAAACACAAAGGTTAAACAACAGGAATAAGCTTTGGGGTACCTCTGAAAAATCCAGTGTGTATGAATAGGAATCAGTGAGGTAGAGACTGGCATAACTGAGTTAGAAAGTAGAAAAGAGGATGTAATTATAGAGTGGATGATAGTGTGAGCTATGCATGCGGGGAAAATGAAAGCAAGGACAGTTGGGTAGCTAGGGCAGTTGTCTAGGCAAGATGCAATGATGGATTGGAGAAGGGTGGAAGCTGTGAAGAAGGTAAGAAGTTCTTTGAGTTGGAATAGTATTGCAGGTAAAGAGCTTTGGCTATGTTGATGGATTGGTTGTGAAATGTAAAAGCAGGAGTAGAATCAATCACCATACTAAGTATCTTTTGGCTTGGTATCTTTTACTGAAATTTTTACATCTCACATCCCTTTGAGGTCTTTAAATTCTCCAAAAGATTTAAATTTATCTATCTCCAAAAGACATCTCCAATCTGTTTAGTTGTCTATATTTCCATGCTTTTACTAATATCTTGAGAAAGTCCCCACCCAACCCTACTTCTTTTTTCCCACCCTCTCCCCATTCCTTTCTCTATATAGTCTTCTTAAATTTTAATTGGATCTTGTCACTTCCTGGATTAAAAACCCTATGTAATTTCCAATTATGATGGAATGAAATCCAAACTCTAGCTCTTTACTTCTTCAGACAAACTGAGTTCATAGTCCATCTCCAAAGATTTCTGTTTACAGTCTGTTCTTCTACACACTAACAACTCTTGCTTCACTGCTCTAGATTTTTGGTTTTGTTTCCTTTGAGGTTTGAGACAGGGTCTGTCTCTGTGTACCCTGACTGGCCAATAACTTGCTATGTAGACCAGGACAGCAGTCATCCTCCTGCTTCTGTCTCTTGTCTCCCTAGTGCTGAGATTGCAGGTATGTGCCACTCCACTGTGCTTTTTTTTTTTTTTTTTTTTTTTTAAATAAGTAC
The DNA here is from genome assembly GCF_007827085.1 of Peromyscus californicus insignis. Taxonomy (NCBI): domain Eukaryota; kingdom Metazoa; phylum Chordata; class Mammalia; order Rodentia; family Cricetidae; genus Peromyscus; species Peromyscus californicus. The sequence goes on from NW_026294573.1 coordinate 40,461,315, forward strand.
TAGGGATTGCTGGGGGATGTTTTTCTGTATGCTGTGAATATGTGTGGCTCCCACTGGATAATAATAAAAAAAAAAAGCTGTATTGGCCTAAGGTGGGGCAGGATAAGGTTAGGCAGTACAGTCAGACTGAAGACTAGATGAAGAAGGGTGAAGTTGGAGAGACGCCAGCCTGCAGCCAAAGGAGCAACAAGATGCAGGAGACCAGTAACACTACAGCCATGTGGCAATGTATAGATTAATAGGAATGGCTTAATTTAAGATGAAAGAGTTAGCAAGTCAGAAGCTGAAGCCATAGACCATACAGTTTGTAATTAATATAAGCCTCTGAGTAATTATTTTATAAGCATCTATGAAACTGCAGGTGGGAGAGATTCATCCAGATTGCTGAGCAAGGCAGGACCAGAGAAATTTCCCTCCACATTTGGTGCCTAAATGTGGTGGCAAGAGTTTCCACCTAATACCTGAGAGAACTTACTAAAATGGAGCTATGAGCAGCTTCCTATGCTGCGGCATTCAAGCTTGAGCACAGCATGGTGGATTCCGACCATGATACACTGAGGTATCTCCAAGCCACATAGCACACTGTGTGGCAGATTTAGCTTTTGTTAGTACAGAAAAAAAGAAAGAAAAAGTTTCTGGGCTACATACTGCTTGATGGAGGCATAGACCCACTGCTTCCCAGAGTGGGTGATGAGCATGGCCCCCAGACCAGGAGGTAAATGTACCTCCACCATGTTGAAAACTCAAGGGCAGAGCCAGAAGCCAGGGCTGCCACTTCAGTCCTAGCGATGCTGCAGTTTAAATCAATGGTCAAAAAATGATAACAGATACACAATAGGACAGATTCAGATGTAAAAATCTTCTAAAGTGTTTACAGTATGTGTAAAAAATATGCATAGGCTTGGAAGAAAGAAGAAAAGGAATATAGGCAGTTATATAAGGAAATAATTTTCAAAAATAAAGTCTTTAAAAAGACAGTAAGAATAATATGAAAGTTAAGCCATATAAGGATAGAAATTACACAAAGAATCTGGATACTGCATATTACTATATTGTTTTTGGGATATTTGGCTCTTGACATGAAACGATGTCAAACCGCACTATAAAAGGTGCCTTAAATATAAACCGAGCGCTTGTTTTTGGGATTTTTAACTGCAGAAATACATTTGATTGTAGGGGTTCCTAAGTTAAACCAATATGTATATTTTAAAGGTATCTTGACTTCAAAATTTATGTCTAAGGATACATTGCTTTGGGAAAAAGGTTCTGCTTTTTTTTCCACAGAAGATGAGAACCTGTGGATTGCTTCTAGGCTAATATGGTTTGATCAGTCATATTAGTTCTCCAATGACAGCCATGGCCCAGATGAGCCAACATCCAAAACAGCTTCAGTGTAACTGGCTGAGAAGATCCAGAATCACAGACTACTACAGCCAAGATTTTACTATAATTCTTAATTTTCTCAGGATCCCCATAAGATTGCCAGCACCCCTAGAAGTAGTATGGGAAGCTACACCCAAATTCCCAAGATATTGTTTATAAACGTTTATTTTTATTTATAGCAGGTTGATTATAAAAGCAATTTCTTTCTAATAAAGAAAGTGGGATCTAGAGATGATAGAATGAAAGGGTAGATTATAGAATCTACTTTTAAAGAATAACAACTTTTTTGAAATGTTTTACATTGCTGTGGACTTTAGTTTGTTGATACAAATTTAAAGTTAATTTTGTTATACTGAATATATATATATTCTACTCTTGTTTAAGGTATTATGCTTATGCAACTCGTTTAAAATTGTAATATATAATTAAGAAATAGAGATTAATAATTAGTTATCTATGATAATCAAACTTATAGTCATGTTAATTAGGTTTTCTAGATATGCAGAGATATATTTCAGATAGATATATAGTCTTGAAACACTTCAAAGACCTACAGAATATGGCATTTCAAATGTTTTAAGAACATAGACTTTTTTAGACAGTGAGACATGTCTGCTCCTGGCAGCACCAATTACTTCAAAGAGGATAATGGGCATCAAAGAAACTCTTATAGAGAATGATTTCTTCATGGTAAAAGTCAGCTACTGGGCAAAAAAGTGCCCTTGCCTGGATTGCTTGACAGTATGCTATATAAACTGGACATGCAGGACTCATAGGAAGGTGACCATCGAACTTTGTAAGGTGAGATGGTCCTTCAGGTTCCTGATTCGCAGAAGAAACTGCCAGACATTCTACAGGACACAGGGAAAAGCCACTAATGAACTTTGCCAGAATGGGAGGAACAGTCCTTAAAATTTCCTGCTTCACTGAAAGCTATGCCACAGACTGTAGGCCTGTGGGCTGAAGATAAATGCCCCAACATTAAAGAGTAACTTTGGGTGACTGTCTAGGCAACCAGATATCTCTGTCATTTCTAGAATTATGGAAGTTGCTTATAATGCACTTTCTGTTTCCTCAGGTAATATTATATCTTTCTGGGGTCTTTGACGGAGTTGAAGACTAGATAGTTATAATTATAGTTTTCCTTAGTCATGATAAAAGGTAAATTAGATATGAAACTTTAGACTCACAAAATAGGGTAGATGATAGAATATTTTCTTTAATTTTGCCAAATACAAATAGACTAGATATTGCAAATGCAATTCTTGCTTGATAACTGTTTTGTTATATATAATTTTACTATATTAAAATTAAAGCCTTCCTTTTTGATTTGACAGAAAAGGGGAAGTGCTGTAGAATGTCTTTCTATATGCTATGAATATGTGCGGCTCCCATTGGATAATAAATAAAGCTGCATTGGCCTATGCTGGGGCAGGATAAGGTTAGGTGGTACATTCAAACTGAAGATGAGACAAAGAAGGGTGAAGTTGGAGAGATGCCAAAGGAGCAACAAGATGCCAGCAGGCCGGTAATGCTCCTGTAGAGTGGCATTGACCCATATAACACTGGTTTGTTTCTGAATTCTTCCTGCTTCTCTTCCCAGCCCATTGAAATAGAAACTATTAAGCAAAGAGATTCATTGTCACTGAACTCTACTGCACAAAGAATCATTGTAGGATTCCTTTCTAGCTTATACACTTAAGACATCTGTCTGGTTTATCAAGAAGAGAAGGGTTGTTGTAGAGATGGTAAAGATCTCATCACAGTACCTGCCAACACAGAATGGTTATAAACTATCCCTTTATACTCACTGAACAGGTTGTTGCAGGCTAGACGTGATCAAAGTTGACAGAGCTTAGTAAATAGCAGACAAAGAAATAAAGGGAAAAAGAACTATCTGGAACCTCCATCTGATTTATCATATCCTTGAACCCCTATTCTCCATTCCAGCTTGCTAATCCCAGAACAAGTACTACATATTCACAAAGTGAACAAAAATTAGTTCTCAATGGGAAGTCTAAGGGATATATCATATAAACAGATTCAAATGACCTGAAGTCCAAGGAAACCAGCAAGTTGTTTAAATTCTAGGTCACCAAATCTAAGGAACTGAGTCAAAATGCAATGTGAAAAATCAATAAAACACTAGGTTTCTAAACTCAAGGGGGTGGGTTGTGGTGGGGATACGAAGTAGGAATGAGTGAGAATGAGGCTGTAGCCAAGGATGAGTCAACAGCTAAAAACCTTGACCATAAATGATAAAAGTTAGAGGAAACAGAAGCATGGGTAGTCATTGATGTTCAGCTTCCAGGGGGATAGATGCAATCACAGTCTCAAGGGGAGGAAAGCATCTTAAAAACAAGAAAGATGAAAAGTAGGGTTCCTCTGCATAGATGATGTACATACCAGGCCATAGGGCATGTGTCAAAATTGTTCCCTGACCACGACAGAGAATTAAGAATGTACCCTACCTTATCAGGAATGAGAGGCTAGCATGGGAATATTGTGGAGATAGCCTCCATGTGTCTGTCTTCGGGTACTGGGTGAGGAAGTCAAGTCTAGGTCATTGTTCCATGTGAGAAATGTTAAAACTTTGATGACCCAAGAATGATAGACTATAGGGTATGAGATTTGTGCTGGGGAAGCAAAGCACCAAGTGAGAGACAAACACAGATATGGCACAATCCTAAGAATGTCTGATACAGAGAAAGTAAATCTTGCCTAACGGTGTCTGAAGAATTATTATAGTGTGTGACAGCTGTTAAGATCTCAGCAGATTGTATTTGGTAAAAAGTATCAGGTGGTCAGTGTCAGAGCTTTGTAGTAGAGGGAAGAATGAATGAATGAATAAGAGTAGAAATGGAAAGATGTAGCCAAGAATAAGACTGAAGAAGAATGTAGATGAAAGAGCAGATAGCATATGCAGGCCATGCTATAGACTCCAAACAAACCAAGGATCAATAAAAGTACTAAGCATAATTTGGGAGACTTGCTATATAGAGAGAGCATAGGCTCCTAAAGGGAGCACCGATGATACACTATTAGGTCATTTCCTCAAAGAGTAACTGGTTGAAATGTTGATCCAAAGGATTCAGCTCTGACATTTGGCCTTCGTCACACAAAAGACAGTCTCTAAATCAATTTCTCAGTGCCCATCATCCTTCTATAAGTAGTACAGTTTTCTTTCTACACCATTGATTCTCACGTGGTTAAAAATTATGTGAGAAGCATTCATACTTCAGTAGTAGACTTATTAATCTTAGACACTCTTAATTCATGTATTCTACAACCTCTCACTTTCCGGGGTTATTACCTTAATTAAAATAATAAAATGGACTCCATAAAGAGCTTTTATTAATTGACATGAGTAAATTAACTTTGCAAGACATCTACCAGCTTCCTGAAATTTGAGAATTAGAAATCTAAGAGATGAATAACATCTTTTTCCTAGTAAGAATATGCATAATTTTTCTTTGGAAATCTTTCTTTGTTACATATTTAGGAGTATATTAACCCTGTACAATCTATACACTTCCATATATTCATCTATATACCTTTATAGAAATTTGAGATCATATGAGTCATGTTTTCCAACACTTTCTATCTACAAAATAATCTTTAAAGATTAAATCTAGGAAGAAAACATAATTTGCAAAAACAAGTAAAAATGTCAACAGATTAAAATGGCAAGAAACATGGCAAAAAAAAGACAGAGGGTTGGAGAGATGGCTCAGTGGTTAAGAGCACTTGCAGCTCTTCAAAGGATCTGAGTTAGGGTCTCAGCATTCATATTACAATGGTCTGTACAATTGCAGTCATGGGCACATACTCACATACAGACACATATATCTACACATGATTAAAAATAATAAAAATAAACCTTATAAAAGACTTCATAAGACAAGAAAGAGAAGGATATGTGTTTGCTATTCAGAACTGCTTTATTAACATTTTAATTAAGGAGAATGACCCCAGAGGACTTCTGGGGGAGACTGCTATAGGCAAAGAAAACAGCAAGTGCCATTGATGTTTCTCTGCTCCTTCCATTTCTCTAGAAGAAAGCTCTTGGGAAAACTGTCAGACTTTCTCTGTGTATGAAGGTTCAGAGTATTCAAAAGAAAACAGAAGCAAACAGATCAGGCTTTGAAATCAAGTTTTGATAGGCATTTAAGTGTGCATCTTGGGTAAGTGACATCTTCTTTTACTTTATATGCACTGATTGGTAAAATGGGAATCATAGTATTTTTATTGTATATTTATTTGATGTATCTAGTGTTAAAATACAGGCAAAGTTCCTGATACATACCATAGGCTACAGTTAGAAGCTATTAGCATTGTTTATTTCACTCCTTAGGAATGAAGGAACTTTCTGTTATAGAATATTAATAAATTTCCTCTTCTAAATAAAATTACTACATGTATTAAATGACTTCTTTCTAATTGGGTGTAGGCCTTTGGGGCCACAGGGAAAGCCTTGCTATCCCTGGCCAAAGACCATGCTCCTGTTTAAGACCATCAGATATGTCTTCTATTGGATCTGCTGTCCATTTTTAGCAGACAGGAAGTAATGAAATCTTTTATATTCTTTATTGTTCTTAAAGGGCACTTGTATAACCTCTTCTCTCTGGTACAGAAGCTCTGCTTCCTTCCTCTTCATAAGTCTGGTTCTCTGCTTCCCATTGCTTCTATGAGGCCCTAATATGCTGTAATTGCATTTCCTTCTGCCTCATTTAAGCAAAATAAGTTCCTATTCTTACCAATTAAACAAATTGCACTTTATATGTACTTATATGTCACCAATTTAACTGGATTAAAGAAAATATCAACAGTAAGCCATATTTAACCTAATATCTATAAATATTTATATAGAAAAAGTTTAATTCAATATATAGTATACACTAATTTGACTTCCTAAAAAGTAATTTCTCAATGGTAAAACAAGATTATATGTGTTCAACTTTTCTTTCTGTTACTGTGATAAACACCATGACCAAAAATAACTCTGCGAGGAAAGGGTTTAGGAGTTAGAGTCTAATATGGAGGGACAGGAACTCAAGGCAGGAGAGCTTGAAGCAAATGACTAGAGGAACGCTGCTTACTGGTTTGCTCCCAGACTCACTTTCACCTACTTTTTACAAAATATTTATTATTTTATATGAATGAGTGTTTTGCCTGCATGTATGTATGTGTACACATGTGCGCCTGGTGCCCATGGACATCAGAAAAAGGTGTCAGAGCTCCTGTGACTGGAGTCACAGATGGCTGTGAGCCACAATGTGGGTACTGTAAATTTAACCCAGGTTTTCTGCAAGAGCAATGAGTGCTCTTAACCAATGAGCCAGCTCTCCAGACCTCAGCTACCTTTCTTAGAAAGCCCAGGCCACCTGCCTAGGGACGGTACTTCTCACAGTGGGCTGGGATCTTCCATGTGAACTAGCAATCAACAAAATGCCCAATAAACATACTGACAGGCCAATATAATGGAGGCAGCTCTTTAACTGAAGAAGCTCCTTTTCCCAGTGTGTCAGGTTCACAACCAAAATTATCCATCACAATGTGAAAAAAATTAAATTAGCAGACTCTAAAAAGGTCCCTTTAAAATCATTCTAAGGTTCCAAACAGCCAGCTCATGCTCTGAGGATAGGTCCTGGTCCTACTGCCTGGGGGCCTCCCAAAAAGTTCAAGCTAATCAACTGTCTCACTTATCCAGAGGGCCTGATCCAGTTGGGGGCTCTTCAGCTACTGGTTCATAGTTCATGTGTTTCCACTAGTTTGGCTATTTGTCCCTGTGCTTTTTCCAGTCATGGACTCAACAATTCTCACTCATATGGGGGGTGGGCTGGGAGGAGGGCGGGTGGGGGGGTACGGGAGGAGGGAGGACAGGGGAATCTGTGGTTGATATGTGAAATTAAATTAAATTATAAAATAAAAAATTAAAAAAAGAAAAAAATCATTCTAAGGTTTCAAAGTCTATAAGGCTAAATTGTAGTACTTTTTTATGCTATCAGTATTTTAGTTATCCTTAAGACTTTACTCAAGGGCCAATAAGGGGAAAAATCAGATTTATCCTCAATTACACATGTAGGCATTTACTTATTTTCACCATTATGTAATACTAGCTCACATATTCAACTGCTTCTCTGTTGAACAAGAAATAGAACATGGAATTGGTCTGTCCATTGAAACATATCACCTGCAATAGCAGTATGTTTTACTGAAAGATATCATTGAAGATAATACTGTCAATGGCAGCATATTTCACTGTGACTTCAACTCTAGGGGCTAACACAAACAGAATATTATCCTGGCTCCATGGACACAAAGAGGTGTGTGGGATGGTCAGAGGAGACAGAGTTGGCTGCGAGTGTTAGAGAAGAATCCCTGAGGCTTCAAAATGATATTGACTGTAGGACAAAATTCTGTTTTATTCCAATGAGAAGAAAGGCTTCTTCTATAGAACAGTAGTAATGCAGATGAGCATTTTACAAATGAGCAAAAGTGAGAGTACACAATGTGTTCAAAACAACTGAGCCCAACAGCTAAAACATAGGCTCCACGTGTGATTAACTGGTTAAGAGTCTAAGAACAAGGTTGTGCCAAGAGTAAGATGAGGTCTAAACGGCAGACTAGTGAATACCTCCAAGCAAAGACGTATCTTACATATGTCCCCAAACCTATCTTTCTTCATTGTATCTCCATCCTTTACTTAAAATGGTAGCAAAGGAAGAGATATAAATGATATTTGAAGATCTCCATTATGGACTTTCCAAGCTTTCCAAAAGCTTATGGCTGAAGAGATGGTTTATGTCTGCATTGCTCTTGCAGAAGACTTGATTTCAATTCCCAGCACCTACATCAAGCAGCTTACAAAGGTCTGTTAACTCCATCTCCAGGGGATCTGATGCCCTCTTCTGGCTTTCAGACACCTGCACTCACATGCGTGCGCGCGCGCACACACACACCCAAATACAAGTAATTACAAATCAAATAAAATCTTTAAAATAAAACACTTTAAAGAAGCATTAGCTAAAACAGAAGAAAGACTCCATTCCAAGCAGAAATACTAGAGAGCACATACTTTCTTATCAGAAAATATCCTCCCACCAGCATGATTGTTCTGGGATAGCTTCAGGAGGAATCCTCTCTCTACTAGGTGTGAAATTGGAGGAAGAAGTGTTAAGTGTGAAAAGAAGGAAGCTATGATATGTGGTGAGGACAGTCAGGCACTTATCCCTAAACTGTTCTTCTGTGTTAAAACAGAATGAGTGTTCAGCAAACTGACAAGTTTTACTGTGATGAGAGGAAAAAAGAAGAGGTGGAAAAAATAAATCGCAAGAAGACACAGGTGATAAGATCAAAGTGCAAATGGAAGGAGAAAGGCCTTAACAGGAGATTTATTAGAGCACGTGACTTGCATCAGACTCAGAGGCAGCAGTGACTTGGAGAATAAATTCAGCTGTGGTTTCCGTCCTTTTGGGTTGAGACCTTATAGAATGCAATATTTCTCAAAAAATGAGCTCCAGTCCTCCTCAAGGCCTCCAACCTACTGAAGATGGATTGTGAATGCATTTGAGAGGAAAGCAGTAGAAAGGGGTAGAAACTTTTTGATCTTTCTGGATTATCCTTTGTGTGTGTGTGAATTAGTCACACTGTACCCACCAGTGTCCCTGTCATTAGGAATAGCAAGGCCTTAGTTGATCAAAAGGTTTTGAATACATAGCAGTCTAGAAATATAGCCTTAACAACAGTCACACAGCCCTGCTTGTGAGGGTATCATACCCTATCTGGCTACCTCCAGCATAAATTCTACAAATGCAGTTTTATGAGCCATCAGTATAGCACATTTCATCTTTGTAGCCCTCAGGTTATCCAACTGGTCCAAGGATGGGAATGCTAATGAACTGGATATCCTTGAGTGGGCTGTCATTAATGTCATTGTGGGCTGTCACTAATGTCATTGTAACTAGAGTTTACTTCAAACAAGATAGAAAAGAATTTGAGGTTCTACTCTGTGTCAAATTGCTAAAATTATCAAAGTATATTGTAAGATTAATTAAGGCTAATCCTATATTCTTACAGTTAATAAATTGAAGGATAGATTTAACGTGATTTTATTTTTAATAACTGTAAAGCAAAGGATAACCATGCTACAATCCACAGACCAAGAGAGTAGGTAATAAGGAGGGCCCAAGGGGGGACAGGGGCACATGGATCTCCCTGGGAAGAGGAAATAGAGGAGATCTCCTAGGTGGACTGTGGGTGGGTGGGCATGGGAACTTGAGGGATCAGGTTGAGGGGTGGGTGGAAGGGACAGTGCTGAGAGAGATGACTGGAAAGGGGGGCTTTTGGGGTCAGGGAGAAGCCTGATGCAAGGGAAACTCCCTACAAGTAAGTCTACAAGGATGGCCCCAGCTAAGACTTCTGGCAGTAGTGGATGCATAGCCTGAACTGGCCATCCTTTGTGATCAGATTGGTGACCACCCTGGTTGTCATCAGAGAGCTTTCATCCAGCAACTGATGGAGGCGGATTCAGAGACCTATGGCCAAACACTGGGCCAAGCTCAAGAAGTCCTGCTGAGGAGAGGGAGAGAAAATGTAGGAGCCAAGAGGCGGTCAGGGACATTGCAGGAAAACCCAGAGAAATGGTGAGCCTGGTGCATGGCAACTCACAGAATCTGGAGCAACAACTGGGGAGCCTGCATGGGGCCAACCTAGGCCCTTTGTATAGATGTGACAGTTGTGCAGCTTGGTTTATTTGTGGGACTCCTGGCAATGGGAGCAGGGATTGTCCCTAGTGTTTTGGTATGCTCTTGAAAACCTGTTCCTCAGGCTGGATTGCCTTGCCCAGCCTGAACACATGGGCAGGGACTCGTCTTATGGCAGCTTGAGATGCCATGCTTTGCTGATAAAATGGGAAGCCTGCCCTTTTCTGAGCAGATACAGAGGAGGGATAGATAGAGGCAGGGGTGAAGGGGAGGTGGGGAGAGGGAGTGAGAGGAGAGTAGGGAGGGGAGGCTGTGGTGGGGATGTAAAATAAGTAAATAAACATTTTAAAAAGTAAAAGTGAAATAAAATAAAAATTAAGAAATAAATAAAACTGTGTGACTAGAAAAATGGCCAAGCCAGGAAAAAGCATACGAGTACGGCTAAAATAATTCACGGAAAAATACATTGTATCTCTGACAATTGGTTTACAATTTTGACGTTTTTCTTTCAATTTGAATGATTCAATATATTTTCTTTTTAATTATAATTAAATTTTCAGTGAGATCATTGATTATTGCATTGTTCAAGAAGTATATTATTCTTCCAAAAGACAAAATCTTGAAATAACTATAGATTCAGCAAAAATACATTGAACCTGAACTCTACAATGCCACTTTAAGTGAGTAGGAAAGTCCCCTATTGAATGATTACATTTTAATAAACAAATGGGTAGCTGCAATGATGAAAAAGCAGCACGTGGGAGGAAAACTGGGCATGTAAGTTGTCTGCATGACACTGCAGCAGTCCCTGTGGTACGTTCTGCCTGGAGAATTGTGGGATGAGGCAGATAAGGCCTAAAGCACTGGGCCATGCTGCTGTGGGATGGTCCGTATGTCAAATTGTTCTGATTGGTCAATAAATAAAACACTGATTGGCCAGTGGCCAGGCAGGAAGTATAGGTGGGACTAACAGAGAGGAGAATTAAGGGAACAGGAAGGGAAAGGGAGACACTGCCAGCTGCCACCAAGACAAGCAGCATGTGAAGACACCAGTAAGCCAGAGCCATGTGGCAAGGTATAGATATAGAAATGGATTAATTTAAGATATAAGAACAGTTGGCAAGAAGCCTGCCATGGCCATACAGTCTGTAAGCAATATAAGTCTCTGTGTGTTTACTTGGTTGGGTCTGAGCTGCTTTGGGACTGGCGGGTTAGAGAGATTTGTTCTGACTGTGCACCAGGCAGGACCAGAAAAACTCTAGCTACACCATGCCTTAAGCTAACACAGAGCTCTGACATGCGCAGTAGTATCCTCACCCAGAGGACCCTGAAACTGGACCCTCAAGATGACCACTGTTGACATATGACCCAGAGCCAACCAGGAAACACTATGGCAGCTGGAAGCGGAGCCCGCCAAAAAGTACACATATAAGTATCTCAGTCCTTTGTTTAATAAACGAGATTGCCTACAACCTCCCAGAGCCTGTGTCATTTGGTTCTGTGTCTATTCACCCCCTGCCCCTGGGATCAGAGACAGTGGGACCCCAGCTACAGAGCAAGCAACAGTGGGATATTTGTCAACACATCTACAGAAAATGATAGGAAAAACTTCTATATATAATTTATTTCTCCATCAAGCTAAGTACACAAATATCTCAACTGCAACTTGGCAAAGACTAAATATTTAAAAGCTTCCCACAGTGCTCCAGGGCCTCTTTGTTACCATTCCAGACAATGCCAAGAAATAAGTGTTTTCCTCATTCACAGTCATTGACAAGCACCTTTCTTCTCTTGGTCAACAAGTGTCAGTGCTCTCACAGTGACTGATGGCACTGTCTTGGCCAGAGCCAATTACAGAGAGACTTGAAGCGAGAGGGAACGAAAACAATTATATTCATAGCTGTGTCTTAAATTTTTAACTAGCTAATGCATGATCCCACAGCTCACTGAAAAGATTTTATCATAACATTCACAACTCTTCAGTTAAGTGTGTGTGTGTGTGTGTGTGTGTGTGTGTGTGTACAGGTATGCATGCATGGTAGTGAACTTCCTGTATCTATCTTGATATGTTTAAGAAATTACTATAACCAAATGGATAGATAGATGAATAAACTCTAAAAATACCTATCACCTGCACCTCTCTAATTCCTATGTCTAAATTCATGAACATCTAATTAAAGTCACTGGAGATACAGAGTACTCCATATAATATGTACTATGTGAGATTCTACATATAATCTCCCATTTGAAATCTGATTCTTCTTAACCAGTGTTCTTCTCCATGTGAGCATATTTTGAATCACAGATGCATCTTTGAATTAAAACTGTTCAATACTCCAAGTAAATTTGAAATAAAAGGAAAACAACATTCAATGACATATGTGATTATTTCAAAACCACTCATACTTTGACAAAATGTATTACCAAGTCAGCTTTTGTATACAGGAGACAGTTGTGTAGTGGGGTCTGTTTGAGGGGCCCCTGGCAGTGTAAGCAGGATCTATCCGTGGTGCATGAGCTGGCTTTCTGGATCCCATTACCTATGGTCAGACAACGTGCTCACCCTTGAGGCAAGGAGGAAGGAGGAAGGGCTGGGCCCTGCCTCAACTGAATGTACCAGGTTTTGTAGCTAGAGTTTTCCTGCCTGGCCCACAGTCAGTACAAATCTCTTTCACCCGCCAGTCCCACAGGTACTTAGACCCGACCAAGTAAACACAGAGACTTATATTGCTTACAAACTGTATGGCCGTGGCAGGCTTCTTGCTAACTGTTCTTACAGCTTAAATTAATCCATTTCTATTAATCTATACCTTGCCACATGGCTCGTGGCTTACCGGCATCTTCACATGCGGCTTGTCATCATGGCGGCTGGCAGTGTCTCTCTGACTCAGCCTTCCACTTCCCAGCTTTATTCTCCTCCTTGTCCCGCCTACACTTACTGCATAGCCAATGGCCAATCAGTGTTTTATTTATTGACCAATCAGAGCAACACATTTGCCATACAGAACATCCCACAGCAAGGTTTTCCTGTCCTCCCATGAGAGAACTTATGCTTTTGGAGGAGGGGATGCAGGGTTAGGCTGGGATAGGGGGAGTGGGAGGTGGGATGAGAGGGGAATCTGTGGTTGGTATGTAAAATGAATAAAAAAATTAAATAGAAAAAAGAAAGAAAAAGAAGATTTTTAGCATACCAAAACCAAGTTGGGGAGATAGCGCAGAGGATAGAACACTTGCTGGAAATGCATGAAGTACATTCCAAGTACTCATATAAATACTTGGAGCATGAGAGACTATATATGATCCCAGCACTCAAGAACAGTGGTTGGGGATACTCAGGAAAAACTGACTTCTTATGCTTAGCAAGCTCCAGGTTCAGTGGGCAACCTGACTCAGTAAATAAAGTGGAGATTGATTGATCCAAGAAAACAGTTGATGCCAGCCACTGGTCTCTACCACTACACACATTCACATGCACACACACACACACACACACACACACACACACACACACACACACACACATCACATGCAGAAAAAAATACCAAACTCAATGAAGAAATAATCTGTATAAATAAATGGTAACTCGGGATAATTTTAGTTGTAAAACTAGAATTTCTCTCTCTATCAGGTAAGACATTACAAATAACCTCAGAAAAAAATTGTTTACCTTCCAAAATAATTCACCCATCAAGATGATCAAAAGGAGAAAGAGTAGATTCTTGATATGAATAAGTACTATTATATTAATACTAACAACATTTATTAACTGTTTTTTATGTAACAGTCATTGTTACATTCCATTAACCATTACCATGCATGTTCCCTTTAAGAGTGAGAAAACAAATTTGAAGAAATTAAGAACTCTCACACATTTGATTAGGGATGGAATTCAAAGGCCTGATGTGTCTAATTGCAAACCGGAGTTGATGATCACTAGGCTATCTTTCTTTTTGACCATCATTCTGTGTCATATGCTAAGGGTACAGTGTAATAAAAACAGAGTCTTTGGGAGTAGGAGGGGAAGCAAATGTGTGTATTAGATCCAGGATATGTTCTGTTTCCTGTTTTATATTCAGTCTTGGGCCTTTGAATTCCAGTTACAGTTTGTTATCTCTCAATTTAATCATATGCCCTACCTTTCCTTGAGGCTTAGACATACATTTAATTTTTCACTAGACATCCTTAATGGATATTAAATGGGCGTTTGAAACCTTTCTGAGATAGAATTCTTGTTTTTTCTTCCATCATTGTCATTGACCACCTCTTCAGCCCCCAAAGCTTGGAGTTCTCATTGGCTTCTCATGTTTTCTCATATTCTGTATTAAATCTGAAAGCAACTTTCTTTTGACATTACTTCAGAAATGTATTCTGAATACAATTAGTAACTTGCTCCCTGGCTCCCATGTGCTATTCCCTGGACCACTGGCAATGCATCCTCATTGATCTCCCTTAAATCATCATCTTCCATTTGGTGAGCATTACACTAGCTTCCCACATTCTTCCTGTCTTAAGCCTTTCCCATAATTCCTCTGCCTCACTTCTTTCTTGACATCCCTGTTTTCAGCCTTGCCTTTCCATTAACTGGCCCCATCAGTCTATTCTGTACCCAGTAGGCAAAGGGATGATTTGAACACATAAATGAAGATTCATTTCCTTATTGACAATCTGGTGGCTTTCCTTTTAAAAATTAAGTAAAATCTGAAGCCCTTATCATGGCTCACAAAGTTATAGTCTGACCAAGTTCTCAAATATCACTCTTCCCTTTTGCTTACTCTGATTGTTCCACTGGCCTTTTTTTGTTCTCTTGTCTGGGTCCTGCTATAAGATGTCCCATCTTCTTAGGAAGCTCTCCTCTAGATCTTATTCCATGATTTCATGCCAATTTTGTTCAAAATGCCATCTAAAGTGCCTCTCCTTCCATAGTCCCTCTCTTTTCCCCAACCTACTTTGTCTTCATGTTACTATCACCTCCTGAGATTATAGTATGTATTTGTTTAGTTGTGTGTCTCACTTATCAGAATGAAAGGTACATGGGAGGAAGAATTTAATGTATCCTCTTTAATTGTATCCTCAGGATATAGGAAATGATGAATAAAAATCTCTTGATTAGGTATTTCAGCAAAGTTAGTATAAAGTTTAGCACATATTTAGTGCAAGAAAAAATTATTAACTTAAAATTAACAGGGCTATCAAATAGCAGTGTGGTACACCACTGAGGTTTGTTGGGAGGAAGTCAAATTCAAGGTTTGAAGGTGTGTTAGGGATTTCTACAGGAACAGAAATGCTGTGGGATGGTCTGTATGTCAAGTGTGCTGCTGATTGGTCAATAAATAAATCACTGATTGGCTAGTGGCCAGGCAGGAAGTATAGGCGGGACAAGGAGGAGAATAAAGCTGGGAAGTGGAAGGCTGAGTCAGAGAGACACTGCCAGCTGCCACCAGGACAAGCAGCATGTGAAGATGCCGATAAGCCATGAGCCACGTGGCAAGGTACAGACTTATGGAAATGGATTAATTTAAGCTATAAGAACAGTTAACAAGAAGCCTGCCACAGCCATACAGTTTGTAAGCAATATAAGTCTCTGTGTTTACTTGGTTGGGTCTGAGCGACTGTGGGACTGGCAGGTGACAGAGATTTGTCCTGACTGTGGGCCAGGCCAGAAAACTCTAGCTACACAGAAATGACAAAATGAATATACATATGCATTTGAAAAGGAATTTATTAAATTGACTTATGAAATATCGTCAAAAGAGTCTAACAACAGCCATCTTACACCCGAGAGGCAAAGAACCCCTTAGTTGCTCAGTTTATAAGGTTGAATATCTCAGCATCACACTCTGGCACAGAAAGCCTGGAGGGTTCTTAGAGTCCCACTGGTCTTCAATTCATGCTGGAAGCCCAGAAAAGTGTTCTATTATCAGCAGCAGCAGCAACAGGATAAATTAACTCCACAGGGAAGAGAAGGCCAAGGAAACAGGTAGTGAATAATCTTCCCCTTTTCCTCCCGGTGGCTACTAGAAAGTGCCACCCACATTTAGAGTGGGTCTTCCCACACCAGTGAAGGCAATCAAGTCAATTCCTCAATTTTTGTCTTGCTCAGATGATTTTAAATGTCAAGCTAACATTTAAGAACCAGCCATCCTATATTCTCACATCTGAGGATTTGGAGTCACTGTTTGTCTTTCTGCATCTCGGTAACCTCCCTCATTATAATCTTTCCTAGGTTCAGCTATTTACTTGAAAATTCCATGATTTCACTTTTCTTCACAGCTACATAGTACTCCTTTGTGTACATGTACCACACTTTCTTTATCCATTCAACTGTTACTGAACATTTAGAAATAGAGAGTAACCATGGAAACCAGAAACAGATCATAGTTTGGAGACAGGCATAGCAGAATACAGGTGACATGAGGTGGGGAATGGAAAAAACAGGGAGGGGCAATAACTGGGGAGGATAGAGAGAGGTCAATACAGAAGGAAGAGGAGAAACAAGGGACAAATAACACCAAAGTTGTTTGATAAAGCCTCAAGGGATCATATTATTTTATATTTACCTAAAAGTGTGCATAAACATACATGTACATGTACACACACACACACATCTTAAAGGAAGTTGAGTCACTTGGCCTGACAATGTGCCCACAAGAACCATAAACTAACAAATCCCCAGTACCAGGCACCAGAAACTTCCTCTCTAGTGGTTTGTCAGGATAGTCTGAGTGACTCCCCAAACAATATAGACTGTAGATGGAGGAGCATTTGTTTGCCTCTCATGAGTGGAAGGTGAGTCCCTATTGCTGAAGAAACTGCATACTGGAGACATAGAACTCAGATGACTCAAGCAGTCTAGGTTCCATTGTCTAGAAAATACTATGCAAGCTGCCAAGAGAGGGAATCAAACAGATCGACCCACCTGCAACACCTATGAACCATGTCAACAACCAACCTGGCAAGATATCCACAAAGGTGCAATAAGTGACACTCAAATTTTGGTAACCAGTAGTTGTCTAATTGGATATAAGGACCACTCAAAAAGAAAACAAACGAGCTTCGTGGGTCTAGTGTGGTTATGGATGGACCTTAGAAAAGAATCTACTAACACCACTTTGCCGACCAGCACATTTCATTACTACATTCAAAATCTCATCCTTACACCCACAGATAAGCATCACCCCTCATCAAAGAAGTCTCTCTTCACAGAAAATTAAGATCATGGTAAAAAATGATTACAACTAAACCCAATGCAGAGACTAATGGAGCCTAACCCCAATGGATACATCTATGTCACAGCTTCTGTATCTATGGCTCAGGGTACACTGTGGAAGAGGGGGCAGAAAAATTATAAAAGCAAATACAAGGAAGTCTGCTGTGAAAGAGTCCCTCCTAAATATGGCTGCAGAAACAAGAGCAGAACAATGGCAATATCAAATGCACCAATTATTAACACTAAAATCTTAATATGAAAGGGGAAATATTCATGGGATCATATTCCTAGATAAATAACTACAGGCAACTAATGACTGCCGGAATACTTTATATTTTCATACACAGTATCTTTGCCAAATAGTATTCCTTCAGAGCTTAAATTTTCCCAATCCCTAAAACCGTACTGCCACATTTGCTAAAGCTTCATCAGCCTCATCAACTTCCTCAAATAGTATATTCTCCTTTAACAGATACAAGCTAAGCAATTCAGAAAATAAAAGAAAGATGAAACTAATATTTTTATCATCTACTATATCATTTACTAAATGCTGTCCCTCACTTAGTTTATTTAATACTCATAGCAATGTTGAAATTATCTCAGTTAAACTTTAGAAAATGATAGAACTTGTCTAAAACAGTTACAGAACTGAGGTAACCTTATAATTTTATGAAAAACATACTAAGCAAAACAATAAAGATTAACAGTCAGGGTTCCAGCAAGCAACTAGACTTAAGCTAGCTACGATTCCAAGGAAATTAAAAAGATGAATGTTTCTGAAGGGGTCAGGGGAGTGTAGGAAAATTTAGAGCAGATAGTGTTTACTATACACAGAGTATAGGAAAGGGAAAGGGGAGGGAGTGGCTACCAGACCCCAGAAGGTATGTTGAGGGTCAGCTTACATAATTGCCTTTCAATTAAAGGACACAGATAGCCTATATCATCCTTCAAGGAGGGAAGTTGAGAAACAAATACTACAACTCTCCTTCCTCTGACCTTTGGGCAGTACTCCTGGTTCGCTGAAATGTGGATCAGTGGAGTCTATGGATACAATACACACTTATCAGCCTGAGGATTGGGGTGACAGGCAGATGGTGCAGAAGCTTATACAGTGAGGAATAGGAAAGGAGTAAAATATATCTTCCATATGCACTTAACAAGGTCACAGGACGCTTTAACAAATCTTCAATTTGCATTTCTTTGTCTAAATCATGTGTTGTGTGGTACATTACTTAAAACAAAAGATTCTACTTAAGTGATTATTACTTTACAATCACAGTCCAATTTAATGAAAATTGTTGGGGTTTTTTATATTAGCATTTCTAAAAATTCCTTTTGTGTACTTCATGAGAACCCCTCATAGTTCTTCCAGAGCCTTTATATATAGCTCCTTTTAATTGTTTCTCTAAGACAATTAGAATTCCATTATATTTGAAATTTTAATATAGTCATTATAATGTCAATGGAAACTTGTCTGAAACACATTCATATTTTCATATTAATGAAAGTGCTGTTACAACGTTAATGGAAAAATGGGCTTAATCAATTATTTAATTCTTTCATTAACTACACACCATGCTCAAACTCAAGGGAATATAAAATAAACAGATGATTTAAACAACAAAAGAAGTTTTTCTTTGGAAATGTTCAGGTACAGTCACTAACCTGGAACGACTAATTTCATAAAAATAGAGCATGCAGCAGGAAAGCACGCAGGTTCTGAAATTAGGAGAACCTGGGGTAAACTCCCACCTCTACAATTTACTAACCTGTGTGTTTGCAAAGTATCTCCAGGCCTCTGAGCCTCAATATCTTGGTTTTATAAATGGGTAAATAACATGAATGTCAATCAGAGTTTTCATCTCCCACTCCCACAGCCTGAAAATAGCTTGAAGAAGAATCCTCGTACCATTCCCGCCAGGTCCCAAGTCACCATTCTTGCCGAGTCAAAGCTGCCTGTATTCAAAATGCATTTCTCAAGTCCTGGCAAAGTGTAGAGAAAGGTCAAAAGTTTCTCAGACTTCAAGTAATAGGGACACTACATTTGAGTTCCGATGCACTCTAAGATAGTAGCAGAAGAACTGGAGATGGAATGCTTAAACGTTTGTGAAAGGTAATGAATGACCTTTTGCATTGTACCTACATGCTTGGAATAGTCTTTTCCCAGGGAAGTTGGCAGTAAAGAGACAAGGTTGGATTTATGGCAAACTATAGGCATCATTTTACTTTTAAAAGTTAACCAACCATAAGATTAAAATCAGAGTTTGTTTCTAAGGAGAGCCATGGAGACACCCGCTAATGAGGATGAAATCTAAGATGTGTTCAACAGAAATAAATATAATGAGGTGATGGAAAACCCCGTGCATAACCAAGTGAACTACTAAGTGTAGGTGGGGGTAAGGCCTTGACAAACCCTTGGGGAAATACGTGTGTGGGAGAGAAGATTATCATGCTGAAGCTGTGGCACTTTCTACTGAATTATTATGGAAGGGAGGCAGCTACTTGGCTCCAGGCTTCAATTTTGGTGATTATTTTGGAAATTTAGGGGGCAATGGTGGGCTTTTCAAGACAACAGAGTTGAAGCTATGTCCTGCAGCGAGGGTCTTCTTTTTGTCCTCTTCTTCCATCTGGTGCTCATACCCTTCTCTAAATTAAACCACAATAGACAGTTTATAGAAAATTCCAGACTAGAAGCTTCCAAATCCTTGGCTGTCTTGGGCCTTGGTTACAGATACTAAGTAGTAGAATTGAAGGAATTTTGTCCCCCTTTTTATTCTAAATTGTAAATTGTTTTAACCTCCAGATTAAGTACCCTTCATAAAAACCCAAAGACTGAAGGGTTTTGGATTTTCAGATTAACTGGCAAAGCTTTAAGAAACCTTAAACCACCAAAAATGTGAAACACCCTTGAACCGATGCATTTGAGTAAAGGATGCTGAACCTGTACCTACTTTGTATTTCAATAATGTGATGGTTAATTTGGGTTAACTTGCCTGGACTAATTTATGACACAACAGTGTTTACAAGTGTTTGTTTCCAGAAGAGATTTGAATGAACAGACATGAAGAAGATCATAAACGTCCTCTTCGGTGTGGATGAGCAATACCTAATTCATTGAGACACTGAAAAGAACAAGAAGGCAAGGAAGGGCATAGTACTGCTTGTACTTGAGCTACAATACCTGCTTCTGTTCTGGGGCCTCAGATTCCCTGGCTGCTGTCTTTGGAATCAAACTGGGACTTATAATATCAAGTTCCTGCTCTCAGACCTCTGGCTTTGTTTGACTTATATCCTTGGATTGCCTGCTCATTAGCCGGTAGAGGGCAGATCATGAGACTTCTTGGCCTCCACAGTTCTCCAATCTAATTTACTATACTTCTACTATACATAAAATCTACTGTAACAGATACTTACCTATGCATTCTATTGGTTGTATTTTCTGGGAAGCATTAATAGAGAGAGGCTCAACATCTTAGGGGAAGCACAGTGATCTTCAAAGTGAAATTCAAGATGTGGAGGAAAGCCCAGAAGGCAAATACTAAACAAGGCAGCTGTACTGATTTTCTTAGATTTATAAAGTGTTTTTGTTGTTGTTATTGCTGCTGCTGTTTTTTTTTTTTTTTTTTTTGCCCAATGCACATTGGTCTCTACCATAAATGCCCTAAATTTTGTGTCCTAGGTTTGCTGGATCCTAACTTCAGCAACCTAAATGAACTTGTTTTAACGTTTCCTTCCTCCTTTAGCCTCGTTTTCTTCATCGGAGAAGGGCTCAGAGAGTCACAGTTACTATAAAGGCTGGGTGTATTCTCAGACTCTATTGTAAGTCATGGTTTCTGTAATCAGTTTTGCTCTTGTTTTTCTCTGTAAACACCACCAAACTGCCTTTGGTTGTCTGTTCCCATGCTGGTCTTCTTTATTAGACTGCAACCAGCAAGCTAACAATGAGATCTACACCAGGTCACCTCTGCCTTCTTAGCACTTAGCACACAGCTCAGTACAGACAAAAATTCTTAAACTTTGTGAAGGATGAGTAGCTTTCTCCTCTTCTGTACAGTGCCAGATTCTACTGACTACAGCCCTCTGAATGGAAACTTACTCTACAGAGGAGCTCAGTAAATGGGGTCTTTTAAAAAGGTGATCTTTAGGGTTTGGTCCTGTTCAGGCATGTTTTTTCCTCTAAAAATAGTTTTTAATTTAAAAAAAATACGTTTTGTTTGTTTTTGTGTCTTTGAGACAGTCTTTCACTATATAGCCTAGGCTGGCCTTACTATATACACCATGTGTCCCATGATGTTTTGATCTTAAAATCTTCCTGTCTTAGCCTTAAGAGTTCTGGGATTATAAGAATGCACAACTGGGTGCACATTTCCGAATTACACTCTTGTTTCACAGGAAGGCACACTGGATGAGACATCAAAGGAAAGGACAGAAATTCCTAGAGAGAATAGATACAATTTGCACCATAACCAATTGCCCTAAGGACCTTAAATTACAATCAATTATCACCGGTAATTATGGCTCAGTTTCAGAAAGTCCAAATTAGTGTCCTGTAGAGAGCACGCCATGTTCTAAGACAGCAATTCAGATGGGACAGATGTCAGGTCCCCCCTAGAATCTTTGCTTGGTGGGGGTGCTTCATTCTGTTTCAGTGACTGCCTTAGAGACTTACTGCCTAGATCACTGAAGTAAGAAGATCACACAACACATCCTGAAAATGTTCTGAAATACGAAAAATGCTTTGACTGGTAATATTTTACTATTTTCTCTTATTAATCCTGTTAACAGAAATGAGATTCATTCATTGATTGTACACCTACCATATGTAATTTTCTCTGCCAAGCACTGAAAAGATAGCAATAAATACATGAGATACTTGCCTGTACAGATATTGAAGATGTGTGCCAAATTTAGTAAATAGATATATCATAACATTACAATATAAGCAATCCTATAATAAAAGTGTAAGTAACTATGTTTAAAACATGCCCATTTCCTCCATAGTTCTGAGAAATTTTTTGTTACAATCTTTCATCGAACAAATTGTCTATGCCCGTCAACTTTATCTCTGCTCCTTCTACCCAGTGGATCCCAGTTCTTGGAAAATTGGTCACACTCATTACACTTTTTCATTATGTAGGTGTGAATATATTTTTGTTTTGACTTTGTTCTCCATCCCTAAAACTCTTTTTTCTTGTCTATTGATAATTTCCATTGACTTTCTGATTAATTGAGTGTTTACTTCCAGGATTTCTGTTTGGTTCTTTGTCTGAATGAGATTTATTTTCCCTTTGTGATTTTAAATTTCTCCTCCAAATCCCTGACCTTTACTTTCACTTTGCTAACTTTCTTATCTAAATCCTGAATTAATTTCCTTACTTAATCCACCTGTTTATTCAAGTCTACTGTGCAGTCACTGATCTCTTTAAAAGTAGGACTCTGAAATCTTTTCTGAAATTTCAGCACTTTTACTATCTAGTTTCTGGTATGGAGGAGTTGTGAGCTTGTGGGGTACCATAGTGACTTCTTGTGTTTCTTTGTTAATCTCTTGGGATGTATATGTTAGGGCCACCAGGGCACAGGCTCAGACCTTAATAACTTTGATAACAATAAAAGCCTATTTATGTAGATATAAACTAGGAAAAAAAGCTAAAAGAAATAAAGGGCAAAAGTATAAATAATAAAAATAGATGAAAAGTAAGAAATACAGCAAAATAGAAGATATGATTAGATCAGTCCATATTTGTTCTTTGCATGGTTGAATTTGTCTTTTCCCTCCCCTTTGGGTGTTTCCATAGACGGCTCTGCAGGACAGGGAGGAGTTTTGACCTATGAAAATCACATGAGTTGTGGGTGTGTTCTTCCTGCTAGGCGGAGTTTCTGTGTGGGATTTTACTTTCCGACGGAAGTTTTAGTATGAGACACCTCCCCTCTTCTTACCAGTTACAACTTTTGTCTTTGGTGTGCTGGGGATGATAGTTGCACTTTCCATGTGGGTCTTTCTGTGTTTAGACTCTGACAGGTATGAAACGTCTATCTGAGTTAAAGTTACCCTTGCCACTGGGTGCTCTCTCTCTAGTCTAATTCTGGCTATTGGCATTCTCTTAATTTTCCCTTTCTTTTGGTTGCCAGTGTTTCATATTCTTGCCTGAGAGGACTCACACCTATAAGTGGGACTAGGACAAGATCAGGATACTTCTCTGACTCCTGTTCTGTGGCTTGGCTAGGCAGAAGCAGAGTTGGTGATTTCTCAGGCAGAGTCAATCTGGGTACATTTTGGAGACTCTCAGCTCCAAGCTCCCATGCTGGACTTTCTCCCTGGTCATGGTTCTGTAGCCATGTCAGTCTTTCTCCATCTGGTTGCTCTTACATGTTCAGTAGGGGATGACATTTATACAGTCTTCTATTTTTGACCCTGACTCCATCGCTAGGTCACACAGAGGCAACTTCTAATATGCCATCGGTGCTGACAAGTTTTATGTTAACTTGACATAAACTAGAGTCATTTGGGAAAAGGGGACCTCAACTGAGATGAAATAAATCCTTTCCTCCCCAAGTTGCTTTTGGCCTTGGCATCTTATCATAGCAATAAAAGCCTATAACTTCTTACCCACATGTTCCTATTCCTATGGACAAAGTATGCATCTCATCACAAATCTCCACAGGTTATAATGGAGCCATGACAGTGTCTTTTCAAGGCAGTGGTAGGTGTGTTTCACAAGGGAATGAACATGAGTATGACAGGCTCCAGCAGGTGTAGCTGGAACTGTAGCTCAGCCACTGCCCACTGCAGTCCAGCAAGTCACTTCACTCACCTGTAAAAAGAGTGGCCACAGGGTTGAATGTGAATACCCCAGCTCTGCTGAGTGCCTGGCCTGTACAGCAGAACAGAAGATGGGTGAAAACTGAACAAGGGAAAAAAAGAGGTCCCCTAGGAATCCTCATGGAGACAGAGATAAGTCCATAAAACCCCAGTGGTTGTAGTGGTGCGGACTGGGGATGGAGCAGGCTGAGATTTGAAAATAGACATGATCCAAGGACAGGAGGGCCAGAAGGGTAACATCAAGTATTCTCTCTTAAGGGGGAAAATGTGTAGAGTCAGTAGTAGATCAGGAAACATGGACCTTAAGAGGTGTGTAGACATTGGGAAGGCCACAGCAAAGGATCTAGGACATGGGCTGTGAATAGCTTTCCAAGGCTAAGAGTCTACTCTAACCTGTCACTGGCTTAATGAAAGGCCATGCTGCAGTGGAGAAGCTGGGCCTTGAAGTGTTTTAGCACTTCCCCCACCCCCCAGGTGAGCCTGGGACGGAGGGCACACTGCCTTTCCTGCACAGATGCTTTAGGCATTTGCAGATTAAACAGAAGTTCAAAAAATCTATTTTGATACCTGGCAATATGCTACCTAATGTTTTTCTGTTGTGTTCTGTGACCTTTCTGCTGTGTGTCTGTTTTGCTATTGATTTTAATTACAGAATATAATTTCCAGCATGAGTACGCAAGGCAGCTCCCTCTGGTGGGGGCCGAGCTCCCAGAGGAAGGCAAATGAAAAAGCAGTATGGCTTAGAGCTACATGCTTTCCCTTACAAAGGACACAATGCTCTCTTTTTATAAAAATGTCACTGCTGCGCTCCAATGCTTTCCTACATCCCACTAAATGTGAAAGGGGAATGGGGTGTGGGGGCAGAAACACTGCCCAATTTCCAGGCTCATCTCAGAAAAGAATAAAACAACTTGCAGAGCACAGCCTGAAACCAGGTACACAGTTGTCTGAATTTTAAAGGAGGCAGCAAGCTTCTCACAAGTCCAGGCCTGAAAATAATTCTAACATGTAGATCCTAACACCACCTTAGAGTAAAAGTGCAAAACGTCAGAGCATATAGTGGAAGGGGTAGGCTGAGCTCAGCCATTAATTACCAATGGGACCTTAGAGCAGCCCCTCAGTGTGTCAGCAAGTGGAAAACAAGGCGATCTGATTTAACAACTGGCTTTTCTGTCCTAGGAGGTTTCTTTTATCATCAGAATACTTCTGTGAGGGAAACACTGTAACCCAAGTTCCTTGGGAGTATTAATTACCTTCCCTATTATACTTATCTCTCCACAATTGGTTCTCGCAATGCTGACCTTTACTCTAAATTATTACACCTTTGGGTCAAAAATTATCTTAAGTGTCAGCACCTAGGATCAAGGCACTTGTCAGAATAAAGTAAAGGCATTAAACAAAAGGCAGTGAGAGATTAAAGTCTAAAAGATAATATACTCCATCAGAACACATCTAGGACCTAAGAGAAACAAGAAGGCTACATTAGTTATCTTTTTCATTGCTGTGACCAAATACATGATAAGAAGCAATTTAAAGGAGGATTATTTTGGAAAGTGGTTTGAAGGATGCATTCTGTTTGGCATGGAAAACATACCACAGGCAGCTCCAGAGTGGGGGAACATGTGCCTAGGACTCATTACTGTCTCAAATCTCCAGGGTATATGGAGCACAGAGAAAGAAATGCCAGTGTTCAATTGGTTTGCTCCCTTTCCATTTCATTCATCCTGGGACTCGTAGGCCATGGGATGATGTCACCTACACTCAGGGTTTGTCTTCTCTTCTCAGTTACATCTCCTTGGAAGCATCCTTACAGGCACACATAGACAGTGCACCTGATTAATTCTGCAGGTGTTTCTTAATCCAATCAAGTTGACACTAAACATTAACTGTCTTTGATATTTTTGATACTACAGCAGAAAAGCTCAGTCAGTTTCAGTAACACATTCTCTCTTTGTCTTTTTTTCTGTCCTTAGTATGGGCAGGAACAAGGCAGGGCCTGTCAGTTAAAGTCAATACTAACAATGTGGGAATGATGTACAACTTAAGGGAAGTTTGCCTTGGTCATTTTTTTTTTATCAAACAAAATCTAAAATAAAAAATTAACAGTATGTATAAGGGCAAATGCAGGAAGAGGAGAAGGAAGAGGAAAAAGCTGTAACTGCCGGGCGGTGGTGGCGCACACCTTTAATCCCAGCACTCGGGAGGCAGAGCCAGGAGGATCTCTGTGAGTTCGAGGCCAGCCTGGGCTACAGAGTGAGTTCCAGGAAAAGGCGCAAAGCTACACAGAGAAACCCTGTCTCAAAAAACCAAAAAAAAAAAAAAAAAAAAAAAAAAAAAAAAAAAAAAAAAAAAGCTGTAACTGACCAAAGTAAATGGTGATGACTAAAATTCATGTAAGACTGGAGAGGGAGAGGGGAACATAATATGTGCAAGGGGATCTGTTAGGCAGAGATTTCCAAGTCCTAGAGAGATTCAGGCCAGGTTCTCCTGGTCAGGCCGGGCTCACTGACAGACATATTTTTAAAGACAATAGATAGGAGAGGTCTAGGAAGCAACAGTAAGGAATGGAGGAGTTCTCACTCTGGTTTTTGTTTTTGTTTTTTTTTTGTGTGTGTGTAGTATATGTACATTAGAGGCATGTTTTAGAAATATCCAGATACATATGAAGGAAACAGAGTTTAGAGCTGCCTCCATAGTAAGTTGGATCTTGGGGGTGTCTATGAGTAAGAATTAAGATTCTCAGCAAGGATGGGAGACATGGACAGAAGTATGTTGAATTCAAGCCCAGTGTATACTGCTTATCAGGACCCTGACTCAAAGAAAATTAAGTAAATATCCATACTCTCTACTTAAGGGCTATGCAGTTAGTCAATAATATGGGAGGGTGAGGCAAACAGGGAGAGAAAAAGAAGAGATGGGGAAACCACAGATCATGAACAGACTTTAGCAGTCATTCCCTCAGAAGGCAGTGACTTTGCTGGTATTCTTTGGTTATTTTCTGTCCTAAGAGGAATTCAGAAAAGTGATTTCACAGCCAAGAGAAGTAACCAAGAGAAATTAGAGACTACCTTGTTGACCCAAATGTCTACTGACCTGTTTTTTTCTGATGACTTCAGTAATACCACATACTATATTTAAGACAAGAACAGAAGAGCAAAGTAGAACCCTGAGAGAATCTGACAATTTTATGTAAAGAAGTATCCATCAATATAAAGGAATGATTTGGTCATGGAATAGGATTAAGTTTAATGGTTTAAAATAAAGTATCTTGTAATGTTACTTACTTTCAAGCTTCCAACACATGGAAATCTCTGAGTAAGTCCAGAACCCTTTTACAGAAAGGAAGATACTATTTTACATTTGTGTGGTCTAAAACATCATCACACAAATATAAGACATTAATGTTTGATTTCTATCTACAATTTTAATGTAGGTCTCATTCACTACTTTACTTGTATTGGTAGTACGGCTATCAACACATATTATTTGTTAAATTGATCTAATGAATAAATTAGTACAAGCCTCAAAAGGTGAGCCTCACAGCACCCCTAAGAAGTATGCAAGTATGCATTATTATAATGCACATTACACAAATGAGAAGTCAAGACCCATACAGGTTAACTGAGTTGTTGAAAGCCATAAATAAGTTGTGGTTGCATCACAGTTTGAACTCAGGCCTTCTGACTCCAATTGTTCCTGCTATGACTTGTTCCATTTCAATCTTAAGTCAACTTTAGGATGCTAAAGGACTTTTGAGGTTTCTGTGGTTCACTGGCCTTAGTCTCCTGCTTACTGACATGTGTGCTTCTGATTCCTGTTTGTCACGAGGTACCTCGGTTAGCAATTCTCATACATTTCATGTCTGACATAAAATTTTGCATTACTCAGAATAAGAATGCACGAGGCACCTCTGTGGCTCAGACTTCCTGTTTGCATACTAAAATCCAATCAGCAGTTTCATCCCTTTTTAGTGCTTAACCAAGCCTTTATCTTTGGTATCCCAGATTGAGAATTCAGGAATGCAATCCAGTGCTAGACAAGGCTTGTAGCTTCTGTCTTTTTGGCCTCTAGGCAGTATTCTTTGCAAAGCAGAGAGAGGCCATTTACCCCTGGCTATCTGGGGTGATGCAAGCACAGATAAAACAAACACTTTCAGAGAGGTAAAAGGCAATATGGAAGCCTATATTGAAGAGTTATATTTTGAACAGAGTACTTTTATGTAAACGTTTGGGAAAGTTTTGTAGATGAAAAACTTAGAATGTTAAAGTTGACAAGGTGATAAAAAAAATCACCTGGCTTAACTGTGTAGCTGGGAAAAGCACAGCTTCAAATGTAGATGACACTTGCCCAAGGTCACATAGCCTTATGTCCTAAGATAGTCTAGCTTTGGCTTTAGAGAGCTCGTAGGATTCTGACTCTCTCCCTAGCCCTATATGTTTTAGTAGAAATTTCTTCTATCAGGAATATACCTTTCCTCCAGCACCAACTAAGAGTTTAAGGTACCTGTCCATAGCAACCCAGTAAAGCAATCTACATTGACCTGGCCTGCTTCTGACTACTAAACTCTAGAACTCCAAATCTCTGCCATGTACTGATGTGCTTTTTATGAAACAAAACAAGGATGACTCTATGGGTGAAGTTGAAAATGGATATTCAAATCTTTTAATCCTCTGGTCCCAAGATAAGCTCAGCCCATTGTTTCACTGACCCAGGGTCAGACTCCCAGGAGCTCCTTGTCATGCCATGAACATACCATATACTGATATGTTTCCAGGCCTGTACTCATGCTGATTCCCTCAATTCCCCTGCCTTAAGGCTGTGTTCATCTTCCTTGGGCTGTTTAGTAATTTTTTTATTTTTCAATCCGAAATTCAAATACTTATTTTTCTGTGGGGCATTTGCTGAATCTTTAGGATAGAATCCAATATTCACTCATTTGCATCTCAATATCACCAATACCTGGACCTTATGTCATATTTTGAGTTTTGAATAATGAATTTGAATCTCATAGTTGGCTGAACTCCTTGAGGGAAGCACATCACTCATGTGTATAAAAGGAATGAACAGGTGATGTCCACTGAGAAACAGATTTAATGATTTTCATAAATAAAGTTGGAAAAGGCATGAGAATGTAGAAGATACTCGTGAATCTATTTCTCTTCATTTCATATTGGAAATTCCTCCTTGGATCTTTGGAATTAGAATTTGAAGCAGAAAATTTAGATGACCTGGCCAGGACTTCTGGGCTTAGCTGTGGCAAAGCAGGGATTCCACTAAACTCTTCTAAATTTAATTCTTCAGATTCAAGGATGTCTTTCTGCTGTACTTCCTTTGTAACCTATTGTAGCCCTACCCCCAAGCAACAATGAGAATTCTTAGGAAACCCCAAATGTGCTCCCCTATCCTGGGCCACTCTAGGTCTGTGTAGATTCTTGAAGGCCATGCAGATATTAGAACATTCTGATTTTATAGCTTTGAAATGACCAAATGCACACCTCCAAATATGGCTGAAATTGTTCTTCCTGTCATCTACATAAACTGCCCTGCTTGCTAATTCTTTTCTTTCATGTAAAAATACCCCTGGCGCTGTGGGATCATATCCCATTTCTTTTATGGAAAGTGGGCTGTCTGCCAGCAATCTGAATTTCAATCTCCAGCCCAGATCTTCTTTCCAAAAGTAGTATTAAATATTTTGCTGATGTGCATTTGTTATTTTAAATGGATGTGCTTTTATACAGCCCAGAGCAGACATTATATATTTATTTACTTACTTATTTCAGGCATTGACATTAGAAGTACAGCTACCTGCCATGCACTGAATGGCTTGATGTAAGCAAATCCTGCTGGGTGGCAAGAAGGAATGGCCTTTGCATAACCTTTTCTGAATGGAAATAGTACAGTGAAAGAGAACTGTGGAATAATATTCTCAAGAACCAATCCAGAGGACTTTTCTTAAGTACACTATGTGTGAACAGAAAGGATCCACCAAGGATTTGTTTATGCGACCTCTGAGAGCTTGCCACTGGAGGGCTTCTTAGAAATCTATCTGGTAGAAAGTTAGGAATTGAATTCAGAAATTCTAATAGTTTGGTCCCAATACCACCCACTTTACACGATATTTTAAAGAAAAAGATGGGGCATCTTAACCTTAGGATAATGACTATAAACTTTGGAATAAGTAGGATCTGATTGCATGCTGGCTCTAACATCAGCAACCAGCTCTGTGACATGAGAGGCTCCTTAATCTCTCTGAGCTTCAATTTTCAAATTCGTAAGACGAGGTAAGAATATGTACTTTGTACGGGTACTTAATGAATAAAATACCTGTAGAGATAAATGTTAAACATACAGAATATTTTAGTGTACTCTCTAACACAATACATTTTCAATAAATGCTCATTTTAGGTGAAGATAATCCTATTGCTGCTATAGTCTTTTCTCTCTCATCTTGTGAACCACTCTAAGTTTAAAATTAGAAGTACTGGCTATCTCTCCTTTGTATAGAAGGATAATTGAATACAAAACTCCTTTAAAATGAAAGGAAGATACAGCATGACTTCAAGAGTGAGAGAGGTAAGCATCACTTAAAAATGTGTTACTGCCTCTTCTAGAGCTTCAGTTTTCCCAACTACAGCAGATTCAAAACATCTTCCTTTAGTAATAGGCTCCAGTGTTGGTTGGCACTTCTCAAAGCAATTCTGAAGGAGTAGACAGCTGTACAACACTTCAGAAATACCCATAATAGGCATAAATGGAAGCCTATGTGTCTTTAGGTACTGTCTTTACTAAAAAGGCATTTTTTCATTTTGCTAAAATCACACACACACACATACACACACACACACACACACACACACACACACACATACTCTTCACATGTGCTCACATTTCAGTTACTAGAAAATCACACCAGTGTGTCCTGGGCACACATTATTTATCTCTGTATAGACACAAAAGCCAGGGCCCATTTGTGAGCACAGTCCTAATGTGAATCTTTGAATGAATAAAGAAAACTGTTATAAAATGTAGTCCTAAATGAAGCAGTGTGGAAGATACTATGTGGGAAGTTGCTGAATTTCCAGTAGTTTCATATCCTTTAGGAATGGCTCCAATACTCAAGAGTGGGTACAAAGCCTTGGGTAGTCAACATGGTCCTTCCTGAAGCAGAGCTCCAAAGTCAGAAAATCCCTACCACCACCACCAAGGAATGCATGTGGGAGTCCCCAAAGAATTTGCTCTTCAGTGCTTCTTTAAATGCTGCAAAAGACCTCAAGATATAGTCAATATCATCTTTTTTTTTTTTTGGTCCAATTTCATGCATTGAACAATACAACTTCTTGAGAAAGGGAATTGAACTGCCTTATTTTAAAACACTCTGGTAAACTACTTGAGGATAGATGATGAAATCTAAGAGCCTCCAATAGTCTTTTCTTCACTCCATTCCACTGTTCTCTATACCCTCTTCCTCCTTTCTCGCACACACTTTGTCATATCTACAATCTCAAATATCCACATTGTGTTGTCCAACTAAAACTTTCAAACTAATTTACAGATTCACTTAATTATAATAATTATTTGAAGCCAAATGCATTTATCCTATTATTTTTGATATTTATTGGAGTTCTTCATATATTTTCTTTTTTTCTGTATCCATCACTATAATTATTTCTTCTCAAAACCCTTTTCTTCCTTTGGTATCATTCTTCTCCCCCCGTCAGGTGGCACAACAGAAGCTCAGAATGAACTCTCTACCTAATTTATCAAAGCCCAAATAATAACTAGAAAACCCCAGCTATTTGGTGTATGACTGCACTTTAGATTCATGCCCTCAGCCCTCGAGCAGCTGTTACCACCACTGGGCACTACTCCAAGGTTAGTCTGAAATTTCTCGTTTTTTTTTTTTCCTCCACAAAAACTGGTTCAGACTTTCTTCTATCTCTTGAAATCCATTATTTTCCCCTCAACTCCATTTTCAGAAAATAATCTTAACTAATATTTTCCATTTTAGAACCTGCTAGACAGGAACATGCTCACATTTTCACCGTCAGATTTAGAGACACAGCCATTTTTTCAGAAATCCTGTTACCATAGATGAAGGTGCTCTTTTTCCTAACAAAAGCACCCATGGCATCCTCTAGATCCTGACTATTACTCAGTGATTGTATTCTTTTTGTTGTTGTTATTATTTCTGTGTCTCCTCCACCTTTCAAACCTGCTACCTCCTTGAATCATTAACACACAACGTTTACCCTGTCACTCAAAACTCTATCCGCCATCTGCTGCTGGCCATTTTCTTGACCATCCTTTTAACTGATCATGCACATATGTAAGCTGCCTGGACTTCTTAGTCTTCCATAATGATTTGCTTCATTTTACTCCTGGTTTTGTTTCTACCTCTAGTTATTTATATTTTGTTTCTGTGAGTCCCTTCTCAACTATATAACCTCTACTACAATTTCTTGGGGCTTGATCTTATAGTATCTAATATTATTCATTTTTGGTTCATCTTTCTTTTTTGGTTTTCTGATCCAACTACAGGCATTTTAGTGTAGGCCATATGTTGGTAATCCCAAACATATGACTTTCGTTTAAACTTTCCCTCTGAATTCTAGGCTTATATATCTAAAAGTCCACTTTACTTTAGATATCTTTTGAATACCTAACGTTTAGCATTTTCAAATTAGAACTGCCTATTCTTCTATTCCCCTCATATTTATTGTCATTCTAAACTCCTCAGTATAACTAATGGAAACATTTTTAAAAAAAGTTGCTTAAACCATAATACAGACTCATTATTCCCTTCATTTACAGATCCAAGGATTGTTCTTGGACTATAGAAACTGCATTATGAATGACACCCGACTAAACCATGTATTTCCTAAGAACAGAGATTGCTCTAGTTTATCTTTATTTCTCTAGCATTCAAAAAGACAAAAAAATAGATTCCTTGGGGAAGGGTGTTTGAACTAAACTGAGATGCAGTCTTTGAATTTGACATTTCAAACAACATAATATACCAGTTTTACAATCCTAACATCTGCCTAGCTCTCTCTAGGTTCTTTCAAGTTAATGTTTTAAGGGTTCTAAAAGACACAAAATGCATAATAATATAGAGAGCTTGGGATTTGAATAAATTAAGACATACTTGGTATCTGAAGTCTTTCCCTAGAAGTCAATACTTTAGGTAACTGGTTAATACTGGAGGGTCTGTTTTCTGAAGTATAACATAGTTACAGAATCAGCTTTCTTTGGAAATTAAGTAAAATGGTTTATCATAAAGCACATAGCTGCTTTATAATGAATATCAATGTCAATAGTATCATTTAACAATAGATCTTATTTGGATTTAAAGTGTTCTTTGGAATTTGCTTAGGGCCACACAAAATATTACTATGAAGGCTGCAATTAAAGTGGGCAATTTTTCTCCACATTTCTTACAAAGGATGATATTGTAACATTCTATTGTATGGTTTTAGGAACTAAAAAAGTATTCTATCTTATCATTGCAGGCATATTCTAGAAGATAATACTAGAAACCTGTGGTTAAGCAAAATATTTTATGAGAGTACATTCCAAAGCTATTTTCTATTCCAACTTTGTCAGCGAATAAAATACTGGATACTTGCCATATCTGAGCTACAACAAATGAATCTTTCAACAAGAAACTTCCAATTGTGATAATTTAAAGCAAAGCAAATAATACATATGATAAAGGTAATTATCAATTTTATGCAAACATGTTCCCTTATTAAAATGTCTTTGAAATCCAAGCACATTTCTGAGTTCCTGACAGTCATGACAAATTGATAAGAACTGAATACACCTACCAAAATTGCTAATGTGTCAGTGGCAGGGACGAGTTACCAGGATGGTTGTGGGGATTCTAAAGAAAGGGCAAGATCTTGAAGGTATGGAAGATGCTACTGCATGGGAAATGTGCCTTCTACTAGCCAGAGAAAAGTGATGACAAACAACTGGATTCTACATGATTTAAAAATACCTTAGCACTTTATAAGGAGGTTTTATTTGAAGCTCAGAACAGAAAGCTATTAAAAAACATGAAAATAAATTTAAAAGAAATCTTTCAAAGAATTCTAATATTGTAAGAAAGCTTTTCAGTAGAGTTTAATTAATAATTGTTTCTGGTAGTGCATAAAATAGTGGTGAATCTTATAGTGTTTCTTAGATTTGAGAAAAAGTAACTTATATCAAATAAAATTACAGGTTATATAATATTCTCTAGCAAAAAGTAATCTTGCACTGACAACAAATATTTAGGTTGTGACACTATTAAAATAAAATTGACTAAGTTATTGAAGAGTATGGAAAATTTATCACGTTGTGGTTGTAAAGAGTAAGCACTCTGAGGGGCTGGAGAAACAGCTCTGCGTTACAAACACTGGCTGCCCTTCCAGAGCAGCAGATACTCAGCACCCACATGTTAGCTCACAACCATCCATAACTTTAGTTCTAGGAGATCTGATGCCCTCTTCCAATCTCCACCAATAAACTAAACTAAAATATAAAATATATGTAAAATAAATTATAGGATATTCAAAAATAGATAAGCAACACTTAAATAAATTATAAATATCTGTGGGAATGTTGATGAGTTGAAGAAGAATATATATATATATATATATATATATATATATATATATATATATATACACACACACACACACACATATATATTGTATGAAGAATTCAAGCCCATACTGACCTGGAAGCTTCATCATTGCTGACTAATTTTCACAGTGCTGGAAAGTACTGGTGGAGAAAGTTCAACTGTCATATCAGCTGTGAACCCTGTGAGCTACAATAATGACTGGCCTGTCAAGATACGTTCAATGATGCAATAGTGGCATGAATGTATGGAAGTAATCACCATTTTTTATTTTATTTGTTTTAAGGCCTGCTCCACAAGATGGAACACAAGCCTGGTACTGTAAACTGGACCAAGAACCCATGCCTGGGTAGGCCATAACCCTTACTACTAACTCCTACTACTCTGGCAAATGGACATAGGATTTAAATTATCCCCTAAGTATTTATCTTTATACCCATAGATCAGTACATCTTTCATCTCTCATTAGAGAAGATTCTTTGTGCAGTAGATGGTGATATATATAGAGACTCAAAACCGGTCAATGTGCAGAAAGCCTGTGGAATGCTCAGCCTTAAATGGGACATCCATCTCATATTCCCTCCCCTCCATGGTCAGGGACTCACTGAGGAAGACAGTATAGGAGGACGAGAAGAACCAGAAATCGTAAACGACTGTTGGGAAACAGTGTTTTCAGGACATTACAGTGCATGCACACATGTACTCCCATGTACAAGACCTGCTTAAGCTCAAGCCGCCAAAAATCTCAGCAGAGATCAGGAGGAACTCATGAATTCCCACCCCTAGCTATTGGCAACTGATGGCTTCTGAGCGCAAGAGAATCAGTTTTCTTAAGGAATGTAGTACCTGAAAGTTACCCATGTTCCAATAAATAGTCATTTATCCATATACAATTGACAGTACCAAGTGAAATCAGTGGGTTTTCAAAAATAGCACTTGGATTTTAGAAGAAATATAAGAAAATATTTCTTTTAAATAAATTACATAGGTGGTAAAATACTCTGCTACCACTAAAATTACATTTTAACAATTATAATGATATATACATTTTTATAGTATATTGCTATATGTAAAACTATTAAAAACAGCTTATTTTTATTTAAACTGTATAAAATGCTATAGACACATACAAACATGCATGTGTGTACTGTTTTCATATACACAAAACAAAAGTAATACACAGTCCTGACAAAAATAATTCCTAATGTGTTGTGAAACAAAATAATTTTTTTGTTTCTTCATCAGGCTTTTCTGTGTTTTCTAAACTTTCTACAGTGAACCTATACTACTGTGAGAACTGAACAAAAGAAGAGTAGCTATGAGAAATGACCTACGCAAAACTACAAAGAAATACTTTTATTCCCACACCATTAAAACCAAGCTTCCAAACATAGGACCGGTGACTACTCAGTAGGGAAAGGTGCTGTCACTAAGCCTGATCACTGGGTCCCATAAACCAAATGTAAACTTTTATTCTTCAGAGGTTTTCTAGCCTCTAGTATTCTGACACAGTAGAAGAAAATGGGCTACAAGAGCAGGCACCAGACATTTCATACAAATGTCCTGAAAACTCCACCTCAACATCCTTGTCTTACAGGTGAGGAATGCATGTAAAGGAACTAAAGGCCTTACTTAAAGCCGGAACTCAGAGATCTTTCCCACCTCCAAACTGCACGCTGGCTACTACCTGTTGCCTCTTCCTCGCTATATTAGATACACAGATTTTCTGAACCTACTCTGAGACCAATCTACAATTTCTAAAATAAATGAGAAAAAGAATGCTGCTGTATAACTGTTAGATTTGCTGCTGGAAAACAGAACAAATATAGGTTCTTACTAGGAAAATGGCACCAAATTGAAAACTCTTTTCAATTAACCAGTCTTTAATATCTCTAAGCTGTGAAATATTTAGTTTGAATTTGGCTGTTGTGATGAATATAATAAATTAGTTTCTAGGATTAATCATTTTGTTTTTAATGAAAAACATAAATACAGGAGCTATGCTGTGTTTATACATATGGCTGGCAGGGATAATGGCTTATGTTGAAAAATACTAATTCATAGGAATTCCTACTACTGTTCATGTCCTAATTCAATTTTTCCATTTAAATACAGAACTTGCTAGTCCTTCAGTCAATCAGTCCTCCATTTGAGGTTTATAGAATGTTAAAATTGCAATCTTTTTCATTTAATGCAAATAATGAAATTAATTATCTAACTTTTGTTCCTCTCTCCCTACTAGTTCATGGCACTAGAAGCAAAGGGAGTACTTGAGAACTACATAAACTCAACCAAACTAAATTCATACATCTTTATCAAGTGCCTTCATATGTACCCAGTATTCTGCTAAATGGTTTACCATTTCGATCTCACTTCTTCTAATAATTCTCCCATTTCCAAATAATAAAATATTATTAAATAATATTAGCAAAAGCTGAACAGCTAAGGAACAGCAACAAGAATCTGAACCCAGACCTATTTGACTCTAAGTCCCATGCTACTAACATGACACTAAACCTTTTCTGAGGTTATGTATATAATAGAATATTGAATGTGCACAATGACAGAAGTTTATATAAAATGTTGTCAAAACACAAAGATAGAGATGCTGGTGTGGAAAAACCAAGAGAATTCCTTTGAGGGGACACATTTAAATGTTTATATAATCATTGTTTTCAACATTTTTTAAAATTAAAATAGAGATATGATATTCATTTGCATTAGGTAACAGACACTCAATGCTCATGATTTTGCAGACACTCAGGGCTCATGATTTTGATACTGAGATTCATAATCTGCCAGTAAATCGATAACCAAAACCCCAATTCCTCATGTTGAGGCCACTGGAGTGTGGGAAGGGAGTCACATCCTACAGAGTACCTAAATTACAAAGGGAGTAATTAAGGACAGTGTTAGATTTGGCTATCTTCATGACAATTGACAAGAGAATCACAGGGAACTTCACTGCTTCAAAAATTATTTCCAAACTTTCTTTGTTAAGATATTATCCATCTTGACTTTAGTATCAACATCTGCAAAACTTCTGTTATTTTTGGACAATTGATAAAGTAATAAAGCCAGGAAAACATAGATAACATACTCTAATTTTTAAAGTTCAAAGTTGGTGAAAGAAAAGACATTTGAAGGAAGGAGGAAGGAAGATTTACACACGGGAGGAAGTGAGCAGGTGAGGGCTTTTGTACAAGGTGAAAAGCATGCTTAAAGCCATAGAAACTGAAGGGAAGCAGCTCTAAGTTGGAAAACAGCTTGGGTGATCAGAGCTCAGACAGTGTGAGAGAGTGTGGGAGGAGTGTGCTCTAATGTACCTGAGCCAGACCTTGGAGAATCCCGAGTGCCAGGGTAGGCTTTCATGGAGTTCACTGCCAGGTAGGTGACCAAAGTCTAAAGTATAGAATAATGTTGCAGGATCTTTAAGAGCAGTTAGAAGGAGACAAGCCAAGGAATAAACAGGTGGATACACACTTTGCAGAAATTAGTGGAGAAAAGTGGTGTTAAGGGGAATGGAGTAGTTAAGAGTCACATCCATGGCCTAAAGAAAACATAGCCTCTCTCCTCGAAGCCCCTCCTCCCTTGCCCTTCTGCTCCACTACCAAAATACTTCCTAATCCATTTACTCTTGAGACTTGTTTGGTGCCCCCATTCATTCCTCAGCCCACTGCTATCTTCCTTCTTTCTCCATCATATCAATGCAATGGATCTATATCATCTGTGTTCTCTCGGTGTCAAAGGCTGCCTTCATTCTGTTTGATTTGCATGTGTCTCTTTTGTCTCCAGCTCAAATCCTACCCATGTGAAAACTCACATTCAGCTGCTGCCTCATGCTTCTGTGTGGAGTCTATCAAACACCTCAAGTCGGATATGTCCCAAACAAGTTAAACCTCCATACCCTCTTCCACAGTCTTCATCATCTGTGTTGAGGACAGAGCCATCCTTCTGATGCTCCAAACAAAAATAAATATCACATTCAACCCCTTTCCACCTTTTTCCTGCAGCGGCCCTTTAATAAGTCCTACTCGTTCAACACGCAACCCATCACTAATACCCTGGGCTCAAATGACCAACACTTTTGATCTACATTGAAATAATAGTTTTGTAATTGGTGTCCATTTTGTAGACTGGTGGTCTGTTTTCAATGTATGAGTGAGAGTAATCTGACCCAAAGCAATTTTTTTCTGAAATTATTCAAGCAATCTAGGCCACAGCGAGATTGTATTACTTTCATTCAAGAGGGCAACTGTGGTTGTATGTGATGAAGATGAGTCTACAGCATAGCTATATTCGTTTGTTATTCATGGGAACATTTCTTATGTATTAAATAGTACTTGTGAATCTCAAGATTATCTTGAAATTCAAGGCTCATGACTTCCATTTTTTTTTTTTTTGGAGATCAAACCAGCTCTAAGAGTTGAAAAGATATAATTCATTTATCCATCAATCCATTCATCCTCACAATATTTAATTGGATCATATAATGTACCAGTTTACAGACTTTAGCCAAGTTCCTAAATCAGCCCCAGGTTAATTTATGGACCTTATCATACATAATTTCATAAAGGATACCCAGTCAGGATATTTTCAGATATTTTGTGTGTACATGAATAAGAAGCATGTGATAATTGTACTTGTAATATTGTATTTATAATATCATATTATCATATTTATAATTGGACAGAATTATAACACTTTATGTGCAATAATTTATACTCAATGTATGTGTTAAATAAATAAATGGATGGGTGAATATGAGGATATTCTCATCCTACCCCTTGTGTATGGGTGGAATGAGATTATGATATAAAAAGTCTTTGGAGGGATAGCTTTAGAGTTCTTATCGCACATCATGTTTGGAAATGAGGACTGAGAAGGAGGTGTTAGATCCGCCTCTCTACAGAGCAACAGCGCTTAGTTATATTATAACCCTGTCTGTTTTTACCCACTACCTCTTTCACAAGATATAAGTGACTCTATTATTTTTATCTCCACATACTACCAGGTTTATAAAAAAAAAGGGTTTGATTTGTGTTTCCTGGTAATTTACAAATTTGACTTTATGGATTAGAATGTTAAAGCCCAGGAGGCTAAGAGACCAGAACAAAGTTACCTAGCTATTAGGTGCAGAGCTAGAATTTACACTCAGGCATTCCAACTCTAACACTTTTTATAATACATGACTTTATGATGGAATGTTTAGCTACAGAAGCAATTTAGACAGCAATAAAAAGATAGAAGTTACAAAGGACTTGGTCATTTACCTGATACGTTCCCATAATTCTCCTATACAGACCAAACAACTCTGAAGGCACAAATTATAAGTGAGAAAATCTTTACCTGCAGTGTTCTAGACATACAGAATTTCCCAGGGGCATAGACCTAGCAAATTCAGAAGCCAGGCTCTTCTTCAGGCTAAACATCTCTGGCTCCTTCATCTTC
The DNA here is from genome assembly GCF_007827085.1 of Peromyscus californicus insignis. Taxonomy (NCBI): domain Eukaryota; kingdom Metazoa; phylum Chordata; class Mammalia; order Rodentia; family Cricetidae; genus Peromyscus; species Peromyscus californicus. The sequence goes on from NW_026294573.1 coordinate 40,501,508, forward strand.
ATTTCCACATCCTTCCTGTCTCTCAGGCTGCTATGCCCCAGGAAAGCCACATAATGCTCTTATGGTAGGCTATCCACAGACGACTACAGAAGGTACCTTTTCAACTTTCACACATTTTCAAACGGAGATATTTTATCATCTACCAAAGCTGTCAATGCTCCAGGGGCATGGCTGGTGAGGAACAGAGCCAGTGTGTAAAGAATTTGACAAAATCCCAACTGTGTGTGATTCTCGAGTTATTAGGAATCTTCTTGGATGTGCCCATTGGCCTATGTGCACCATAATCAAAGTAGGATTTTCAGGGGCTGCTATGGCAACGTGATGTGCATAGAGATCTTTTCACATTAAAAAATAGTTTTAAAATTCAGTTATTTTTCTTTGGCCATTTTTGAAGGTATATGAATGGCATATCTCTGGCAAGAGCTAAAAATACAATGGGTCTGTGTAGAAGGAAGATGCTATCATATAAAGCTAGGACTAAATATTTGTGCTTCTTGAGGCTTTGAAAGGTAGATATCATTTCTTAAAGTTAAAAAACTTTTTAATTGTTGACATATCAAAGCAAAACAGTTGTAAGAGAATTAATATTTAAACACAACAGGGATAAGCTTTAATCTTAAAAGAGATGGGTATTGAAAAGGGGATGTACCACTGATTTCATTCCACTTAAGTTCAGTGATACTCAGTTTAACAATTATTGCAAGTACAATGATGGTTTGCATTTTTCTTAACTATACATAACATCCTACTGTGAAGTCAAATTAACAGGAAGCTATGAGGAAACACATTTAATTAATTTATTCTTTTATTTGCTCATTAACTATTTTTTATTGATCATAGGCTTTGGAACCAAAGCTAGGTGTAAATCAAGCATCTGTTACTTAATAGGCTTAGCTGTTATTTCCAATCATTATTGTGATCACCATGCACTGAGTCCTTGTCCAGATGCTAGGGAAATGATTAATATGTTGGAATAGAGTCAACAATGTCATGGGCTTGGAATTCAAGTTGTCTCTGTCTCTGGTTTTGCTGCCTGCTGTTGGATACTTCCCAGTGAAATTATTAATCTACTCATGACGGCAGACTTTTTCTTTTCTACTTTTCTTCTTATACTTTACTGCCAACTCTAAAGCCAGCCATGCAAATTAATCAGAAATAACCCCAAAACAGGAATCAACAAACAATTAATGAGAATATGATGATGATCCGAAAGGTGCAAGAAGGAAGGTGCCGATCCTTGTAGGACCTGAGAAGATAGGACCCTGGAAATTAACAAGTAGGTGATAATACGAGGGAGTTTGGTTGCTATTGGTTTTAGCTTAGATGGAATCCTCTGGGAATCTTCTGGCCCAAAGACCAGTATTCAAAGTTCTGTCATCTTTTAACAGATGTGTAACCAACCCTTTCACATACATTGGGGATAAAACAAGAACGACAGTAACAAAGACAAACAACAAAATCCCAATATTGTTAGGTTACTATTCTTAAGACACTCAGGACAGGAAGATATTTAAACAGCTATAATACAATTCAGACTGTAGTGATGCTATAGAAAAATGATGAGAGTGTCAGAAAGGGCAATGAATTTATTCATCTAATAAAGGATTACTGAATGTCACCTATGCATCAGGCACTTTACTCAGTGCAGGCAATACAGAAATGATTGATTATGATAAGATCCTTCCTCCTGTCAAGCTTATGTTCTAGTTGGGGAGAAACAAATTAACATTTTAATTAACAAAACTCAATAAGTGTTTACAGTGATAGAGATTATTAATAGAACAGATCACAGTGGTTTCATAGAGATGCTGGTGTTTAGGGTTATATATGGTTAAGGAAGAGCCCAGAAATGGTAACACAGGAGCTAAGTAAAAACGAGCTAAGAAAACCACCTGAAACTCAGTCCAAGTGTACCCTGAACAGACAGATTGCTGGATATGTTCTGCTTGCTTTTCTAGCTCTGTCAAACTTTCAGCTCTGCTCTTCACCAAAGACAGTTCACGTGGATGTATTGGGTTACATCTTATGCAGTTCTGATGTTGGTGATTGGTTCCTTCACTAAACAGAAAAGTCCCATTGCTCTTTCAGGTTAAGGTTAGACAACGGGGTTCTTACAGGATGTAAGAATGGGACAGAAGAGTTCTTTTCATTCTCTGCTATACTAGTTCCTTTCCTGTGGATTCACTTCAGCCTAGTTTTACCCCTTTGTGTGGCTTCTCGACTCCTATCAAATGGTCCTCTCAGCATAAATCACTTGTTTTCAGCTTTGGTGAACATTTGTTTCCTCGGTTTACTTTTGCAGGTCTTGGGTAACAATACCCTAGTATCACTAACACCAGATAGTGCATTGCACCTTGTGTTTCCCCTGCATCCTGCCAGTATCTACCTGTCCTTTTATTAAATTCTCAGTAAATTTCTTCCAGGGAGCCGGGCGGTGGTGGCGCACGCCTTTAATCCCAACACTCGGGAGGCAGAGCCAGGCGGATCTCTGTGAGTTCGAGGCCAGCCTGGGCTACCATGTGAGTTCCAGGAAAGGCGCAAAGCTACACAGAGAAACCCTGTCTCGAAAAACAAAAAAAAAAAAAAACAACAAAAAAAAATTTCTTCCAGGGAATGAGTTTGGATATTTGAGAATACTGAAGGGGCTAATGTGGCTGGAGTTTACTCAGAAATAGAAAGTGAAAAGATAAAATTGGAAAAACAAGCTGAGATCAAATCATCTAGTATCTTACAGATTATGGTAACTACTTTAAATGTTATGTTAAGTGTAATGAGAAGCCACTGGAAATAGAGGAAAGGATGAGCCTCAATGGCTGAGTTTAGTATTGGAAGACAAGAAAAAGAAAGAAAGAACATTTTGGTCAAGAGGTGTAGTGGTGCAATTATAGGAATGGAATTTGGGGAAAACTAGTTTTTTGGCATCTTAAATGATGAAAATAGTATGAAATGTGCCATTTAACTAAAAATTTTAAATCAAAGTAAGCAAAAATTTGTTTAGTCTAATGCTTTTTATTGTAAGCATTCTTCTTTTGATCTAATCTCTCCAAAAATCATTACCTACTCTACAATGTCTATTTATTCATGTCTATATATCAAGAGTAAATCAAAACTTTCACATGGTACTCTAGGCTTTTTGTTCAAAATTACATTGATACTAAACCTATCTCCTTTCCAGTTGGAGAGAACATTTCACATTTTCAAAGCCACATTTTATTTCTTCCCAACTGCAAGCATTTCTGTTCTCTCTTGCCTCATTGTACTTCTCTAGTTACTATGATTTTTCACCCAAGGGTTCATGGTTTCAAATCTTTGTTCCTAATGTCACAGTGGTGAGAGAGAATATGAAACCAGGAGTCTAGTGAGAGGTCTTTAGATCAATGGGGGAGTTGTCTTCAGAAAGGATTAAGGTAACTCTTGTGGAACTTCAAGCCTATCAAGAAAATAAACTGATATAAAAACCAGCCTGGCCCAGGAGTTCCTGTGTGGCTTCATGTTTGATAATGGGATCTTTCACTCTCAGCAAATGCTCATCTCATAAGGCTATTTGCTCCTCATCAGAGGCTGAGTCAACATAGCAGTCTGATCTCTAACTGTCAGCCTCCAAAATTATGATCTGAATAAACCTCCTTTCTTTATAAAGTCATCCTGCCTTGTATTTCACTAAAGAAATGGAAGGTAAGCCAATATAGCAACAAACTCAATGCATAGAGACAGATGTAAGATTTAGACTAACACATATTTAATTCTTGCTTTACCAGTAACTAGTTTGGAGCCCTTGAATGAATTGTTAAAATATTTCTAGCCTTGTTTATACATATATAAAATGAAATAATAACATCTGCCTGTAGGTATTAAGATATTACTTTCCTAGGGACATGAGAACAAACATTTATTCACCAAGACGGGATACCAAAAACAAATCAAAGAAAACATCCTATCCAAGTTTATTAGACATGCTTATGGTAATTGGATGAAGAGTTACCTACAGGAGAACTGAACTGATGACTTAAAAACCAACATCACCCACCCCATCACAGGTAACAATTTCATGAAAGCTGTGTCACCTCAGCTCACTTTCCATTGCCTATGTATCCTAGCATCTCCTGACGTCCTAAGATCACCTGCAATGGAGAAGCTGGAGGGAGTGCTATGAGTAATTCCAGGACCTTTTCCCCTCTCATTCGTCTAGAGAGGGTGTTACAATTACCATAGCCTAGCTTTCAGGATATTGTTTTGTTTAGTTTGTTGCCATGACTACTAGGGCCAAGGTTATTCTGTAGGTCAGCACTGAAATCTCTGCTCCATAATAATGGTCAGGTTAAGCTGGGAGGAAATAGTTATATCCCAACAAAATGACTTAAAGGTAAGCAAAGAACATAGTGTGGCATTAGCCCCATAAGTGTTCAACAAATACCATTTTCTTTCCTTTCTCTTCATCTATCTTTATGCCTACAATAATGTTAGTGTCATGAAATTTAACATGGAATAATGGTCCAAGTCAACAATCACAAAACTTTTATTGAAACTGCTTGTTTTATTATCTGAAGAATGTCTAAATGCTTGTTGAAAATACACTTAATATATTAATAAAATATTATAAAGTACAATGAGTAAAAGTTTAAAATTTCATAAGTTTTTCATACCATGTTCTTCATTTTCTTCTCAAAATTCTCTTACACAATGAATAGGTCAGATATTAACCAATTTTCTAGGTGAACAAATAGGCTTGGACATGTTCCAAGCCATAAGCACCCTCACTAAATCTATTAGAGTAAGAAAAATAAACAGAACCCAAACCTTCCAGTTCAATTACAAGCCTTCATACCACTCCATCCCTACCAGACAGGAATAAGGATAAAATGAGGTCTGCACTGTTCCCTGCCCCCTTCTGTGTTCCTCAGGACAACTATACAGTGTTGTATGCCTCCCTCCTACCTCCCACTACACATCTACCTTCACTGCTCTCCATGTACACTCAGTAGTTTAAAGGGGAGGGGCATGCTGAGCCTATTGCTTGTTGTTCTTGAAGCACACCACACTGTTACTTCTGGGCACACACTCTTGTCTGCCTGTGATAGCCCCCCTGTTGCTCACTCAGGCAGCACTGCTTCATGAATCTCTCAAGACTCAACCCAAGGACTGTTTAAGCTTGAAGAATTTTTCCATGCTGCATGTAAAACGTTACCCCTTACCTTACATGCCCCTAGGCAGAACCTTGAAAAAAAATGCTTATGTCTGTCATTTGGTACACTTGCCTGTCTCTGTTTCACCTGTATTTGGTGCAGTTATACTTATCACTGAACTGACTACACAGTTCAGTGTGATAAGTATGACTGCACCAAATGCAGGTGAAACAAGGGAAGGACATGTGGCAATTTTGCATCTCCTCAGTGCCTAGACAGGGCCTGGCATGGAGCTGTTACTCAGGAAATATTTGATTTATGATGAATGAATTAAGTTTGCTAGAATATTCTAGGGTCAAATGTAGAAGCCTCCAAATAAATGGAAAACTAACTTAAAGATTTCCCCAGGAAGGAATCAATCCAAATCATCTATATACATTAAGTCATAGGGAGGAAAGTAGAAAAACAAAAACAAAGATAAAGAAGTCAGCAATTACTGAAATTACCACTCTTTAGGACACAACCCTTAACATGCTAATTTTCCCAGCAGCAACTCCTTCACTATTTTATCTCCATATGTCATTTGCCAACCCATACTGAGCTGGCTCTCTAGTGAAAAATCGCCTCAATGCTATTGAAAATGGTTTTGCTAGTAAACAGGGAAGGATCTTCCACAGTGCAAGGCACATTAACAAGCCTAAGCAGACATCTGAACAGTGACTACACACACTTCTGAGTTCTTTCCCTACTTGTAAGGTACAGATTATAGTCTTCCTTGGTTCTCACACCAGCAAGGTGATGATATGAAGCAAATAGTGAGAAAATACTCTGAACACTCTTATTCTGCTTTATTTAGAACCAAGGAGAAGATTATCAGGGAAGAGTCTGAGATAGTATGTCACTGGCTGCTGATGGCTATGTGCAGGCACCAGGAGCTGTGCTAGAACTCTGTAAAAGAAGGAGGTGTGAGGGGTTATTTTAAAGGGCTTTCGCGGGAGGGAACCTTTCCAGTGCATTGAGCCAATCATTGAAGAAGCTTTACAAATGTAATAAGGCATAAGGAAAAAAGGATTACTTTCCTGTGTTCCAAACACAAACACAATAGGCATAAGGGAGCTAGGAAGGCAGACATAAAGAAAGTAGGAAAGAAAGAAATGAAGATGGGAGAGCAAGAGGGCAGGCAGTCGAGGGCCAGGCACTTGTGTTAAAAGCAGCCTGAATCTGTCATTAGGTTTAATGAGGATTAAGCCATCACTATCTCCTACTTATATCTCATAGTCATAAACAAAGGCTTAGATCACTTCAGTGACTTTCTATTCAGTTGCACCCAGGTACACACATATGTGCATGCACATATGCAACACACACACACACACATACTCACTCACTCACTCACTGCTATTCCCTCAGATCTCTGGTAAGTGAGAGTGATAGAATCTGTCATATGAATGAGACAGGACATTTGACTCCAATACCTAAAGCTGACTCAGACTGACAAATAGACGATAACAACTTAGTGGCAAATGTTATTGAGAGAAAAGTTCAAAAGGCAGAACCCATGAGCAGTGATCTACTAGTCACCTGCAGAACTGTGAAAGTCATCACAGACAAGAGGCACTTGGGTTATGTGTTGACTGAAAGATAGGACTTTTCCAGGCAGTCTGGCAGAGGGGCTGGTGGCAGCAGTAGAGGAACTGGTCAGGACTGGGGAAGCTCCAAAGAGACCATGGAACAGATGAACAAAACAGGCAGGGGAGAAGGTGGCTAGGGCAAGACAGGCTTGTGTCAGCTCAGCTATATGAAGGGAAACAAAAGCATAGATGGGAGGACTTGGGGAGAAGGGATCCTTTACCAAATCATGTTGCAAAGGGTAGTCACATTGTCATGAGTGTCACGAGAGGAGCAGCACAGGGAAGAACAACCTTTAAATATGGAAGACAGGTGCCAGGTTCAGGGTGAGATCTGGAATCCCAGCCTCCCTGCAGGGTGAGACAGGAAGGTAAGAAGGTCAAGGCCTGTCTGGTTTACAGAGTGAGGTTAAGGCTGTCCTGGGCAACTTTGTGAGACATTGTCTCAAATGAAAAGTAAAATGGTGGCTAGGATAAGGTTCCATGATAGAGCATTTGCAAAGGATGTAGGGGACAGAGGAGAAATGGCCTTTCTGTCCACAGACATCTGCAAGGGGAGACATCACAAACATTCTTGTCTGTTCAAAGTATCTTGCAAAATGACATTGAAAACAATATATCCCGTGAATCCTTGGTGTGGGATAAAAATGTCTGAATTATCAGAAAGTTTCAATGACTTGCCTGTTGTGGGGGCCCACAAGGTTTCCTAGTAAGATCTGAGCTTGCTTTACCCAGCAGGGCTGCATTAGAGGATTGCTTGACTATGTGTGTGTTTACCAGGTGATTGGAAAGGGTCTATATGTGGCTGAGCTAGGGGGAGGTCTTTTGCTCCACCCCTTGGCATTCCTATAAATAGCCCTTTAGAAGAGACAGAAGGGGCTGGTGGATAATGATCCAGGCCCTCTCAAGGCTATCCTGTGTTTCTATCTGTTTCTCTCCCCTCTATCCTTCTATCTAATATCTCTTATCCCTCAGTCCTCAAGAGTACCCTGTCATAAAATGTGGGAGCCAGTCTCCTAGCTGGGCTCCCACAGCCTCTAACAAACAGATCGATATAAACAGAGAGGCAAGATTTAACCAAGAGTGCTGTGATTCCAAAGAGCCCCATGGTTACATGAGAACATTTTAGGTCATGTGCCCAATTTGAGACTGCTGCAACACATGAGTTTGGAAAAAAGATTAGTAATTTTACTATATCTCATTGACTCCAATATTCTATCCTTGATACCATTTCCTGTTAGAGAAAACCCGACCCAGCAAAAAGACCAACCTAATCAAGGCCACACAGTTAGCATCTGGGCCTGTGAATTTTCAAAGAAGCTCACAGAAGAAGAAAAGTTATGACCTCAAAGTACTAGCGAAGACTGTTCCTTTAAGGCCAGCCAACAGCTTGAAGGTCATCTACTAGGAGATGCCTGCTTATTTAAGGGAGAACAACCTAATTATAGCTCACTGAGGAACAAACTGCTGTTGGACAAATGCAATTAGAAAAAATAACCAACAGTTTGTTGAGGAAAATGGAGAGACTGGAGGTTTACAGAATAGAATATTCTTCAAGCAGACAAGACAGGAGAGTGACAAAGTACTGTCTTGGGTTAGGTGTGAGGAATTCCAGGTCACCAGCTATATCTAACACCCCCACTATGTACTGCTCTCAGTCTGTATTCTAGAAGGGTTGTCGTTCTGTACCCTCAAATGGTATATGCAGTCTGACTTAAAACAGGTAAAAAAAAAATTTATCACAAATAACTTGGATTACAAAAGCAGGGGTCCCGACTGTCTGCCACTCATTAGCTGAGTTATTTGGGTGCAAAATGACCTTACTTTTCTGAATCTTCATTTCTTCATATTGCCAAAGGAGATCACAGCCAGTTTGTAGGACAATAGGAAGATTAAAGGTAACACACACATAATCTTCCTTTACTGTAACAGTAAGTAACTATTATACTTACTGCTGATGTTACTATTGCTGTTGTTACTTTCAGTATCTATTCCTTGTAAAGTAAAAATCATGCCTCCAATGTTTAGATGGTTGTTTGCACAATTCAGCTATTTCTGTTGCAGGGACATAATATTTCTTTAACAATAGTGAAAACTGCATTTGTTTTCCTGAAATGAATGTACTCAGCTCCCACATAACACCCTACCTGCCCACTGTGGGTATTCTTCTGAGGGGGAGGTGGGAAGTATTTCTTTCAGATTTGTCACTGAGCCAGAAATTTCTGTACCAGTTTCAGTAACGCTCTTCTGGCTCTCGTAGGTAGAGACCCTGTCTCTTAGTCTCAAACTTTAGGGTATCTGAAACATGTTTAAATGCCTATTTAGTGCCTGGACTGGCTATGCATACCTAGGCAGGACATCATGAGGTTAAGTTCTGGTTGTGTCTCATCGCCTAACCTGAAATATTTTAAGTCCCTTCCTGGTACCTTTGATCATCCATGTCTGGTAGTAAGACTGGGCAGGGTCTTCCAGCTCTCTTTCTCAGATTCAAGGTGCACTCTATTCCTTTACCCTTGGTTACAGGTAACCAGATACTCTGAGGACATTTGCAATTTCCAGTTAAAGGATTATCCCAGGCCCCAGTTACAGGAGGATGTCCAGGCAAGCAGATTAGTTCTGTTGGCAAGTATGACATTATTTTTCAGGATTATGCAATATTGGGCAACCAGAATGGTGCTCACACTATCAGTTAATGATAAAACCATGTAGGGAAAGTTAACAATGTAATGAAGGAGAGGACATTTGGATAGGCAGTGAACAAGGACTAAACCTTAAGAGTACCAGAGAAACATTGTTGGAAAATGTGTTGGTGTATGTTTGTGCTATACAGTCTTGAATGGTATATTTAATATAACTAGAAAACAAATTCACATTTTCTTATACAATCAAGATGACTATTTCATTCATGTTGATCAACAATGAGCATCACAGAAACCTTTAAGAGAGTCACAAGAAACCAACATTTGTGAGCATATACTGAAGGATGAAGCCCCATTAGTAATGATGGAATAAACATTAAATAAATGGTACCTGGAAACTAGAGGTAATACTACTTTGTTTTGGTACAAACATGTTCGGAAGCACTGTATGTTGCAAGCAGCATCAGCACTGCTGCTTTGCTCTCCATGTGGAAAGCATAAAACCAGGTATGAAGCATGCATTTGGCAATAATGAATATGAATAGATGGTTGCCTGGAAGCTGGGACCACACTAGCTGAACAATAAACAGAGAGGTAAAATAATTCTTCTCTATCCGTTATTCTAAATCTTCATCTAAATTCATGAACTTCACACAGATCTAAGAATTCTGAAATAGAATTTTTAATCAAATATTATATAGACAGAGACCTCACCTGCAAATGTAAATATATGCATGTGTATGCACATCTTAGGGGTGGCCTTGGTCAGAGTCATATAAATATGTGCGGTTTGTGATATCAAACATGGAGTCACCTCACCAGAGCAACGGTGACAGAAAACCTCGGAGGAGTGCTTAGAGAACTGTCATCCTTCCCTCAAAGCTGAAAAGGTCACTCCAGGTCTCAGCAACAGAAATATGTGCAGCCTTCAAAACTGAAGCTCCAAAGCAATTCTTCACAAGTCTTATTTGTACTTACAATGTCACATAGGATTGAGCAGCGAATTTTTATATATTCTACACTCTACTATAGAAAAGGAAGATAAGAAGAACGAAAAGGAAATAGGATAAAATAGTGAGTAGTCCCTTTAGAGAAGAAATCTGAGGGGATTTTCCTGTTTTGTGTATATTTTTCCACAACTTTCTAAATTTGCAACAAATGTGCTCTCCAGTTTTATCTTTCATCTCATTAAGATTCCAACACCCTTCCCTTCTCTACACGATGTTTCCTTTTACATATAGACTCATTCTCAACTAATTATTTTAAATGAACTAAATCCTATTTGTCTTTGAGATTTCACTAGAAACACCCTCATTGAGCCCTCAAACTTAAAGTAAAAGCTCTTGAACCAACACCCACATTATTCTATAGATCCTTACTATTCCACATGTAACTCCAAGTTGACTTCCACTCCTGCACTTCAGCAGTGCCTGCCACAGTTTTAAAGCACTGAACAAACAAGTTCTAAAGAGCACTGATTCCATAGGCTACTCCAAAGGAAGAACAAAGAGAGGAAAAGGATGCACTAGAGAAACAACCCCAGGAAATGCTGAGTGTGCTGGTCCCCACTAAATAATTATAATAGACATTAGCATATTTTAAACTTGGTAAAAGCACTAATATAAAGAATCCAGTTAATTTATTTTGAATTCAGTGCTCCTCACACTTATTTAAATATGAATCCTTCCTTTATGTAAGACCCATTAACATCTATTTCCCAGAACACTTTAGGAAATTCTGGGTTTAAGAGATAAGGCTTCCAATGGATGGAATTTTCTGGCTCATGGTGAAAGTAAGAAGAAGGAAAATTACTGAAAGGGCAAAAACTGCAAGTATTAATTCTGGCGAAGTATAGTAACTCGTGGATGGTTTACCAAGTATTTTATATAAATATTAGCTTATTTAACTTTTATAATAAATTTAAGAAATAGGAACTATGATTACCACTTTATGACATGGAAATTAAATATAATTGAAGAGTCATGTCTGTCTGGGCTACTTCAGAATCTCCCTCTTAATACTATGCTACCACCAAGATGACAAAAACACTCCTTCCTGTGATTGAAGTTGATGAGATGTGCACAACTCTTCTATTATTCACCTCCTCTTCCTCACTTTGACTTCTCTTCTCTTTTTATTTTATTCTTTCTTTCTGTGGTGCCTTTCTCAAACATTCCAGGTGTCTACTCTGTGTCTATCACCTGTAGATTCTAGGGTTTCAGAAATGAATCAGAAATGGCCTCTTTTTCAAAGAGCTTTCAGTCTAGACCACACATCAATCTACTTCTAAGCTTTGGGCAGATTAAAATGTCTATGAGAGAGAGAGAGAGAGAGAGAGAGAGAGAGAGAGAGAGAGAGAGAGAGAGAGAGAGAGAGAGAGAATAGTCCTATAGATCAAATGCATCCAAAGGCTGCTGAGTTAGGGTGAAAACTCCAATCAGCCATACCTGAGACAACACATTTAGCAGTACAAGAGGTTGACAGTCTTGTATTTAAAAAATACCAAATTAAGGTTCTTTCACCAATTAGACTGATAGAATTTAGGGTAAGCAGAACTACTCCAACTTGAATATTCCCTGGAGTTATGAGAGATGAATAATAGTACAAGAATCTATCTTGGAAACAGGTAGAAAATCTTTACTTACTTGGAAGTTTCAAAGTAAATACAGTTCAGGGAAGATGGAAAGTTGAACTTTATTTATAGATAAGAAGACAATAAAATAAGTAATAACATCTCTGAATTGACATAGATCATACTGCCAATCAAAGTGCTCTGTGAATGCTTCATAATCAACGTGGAGATTCACTAAGATCTAAGGCCTTTTCTTCTTTCCTGCCTTTAGTCGCAGCTCCTGGCACAATGCTTGGTGCATTACAGAGGTTAACAGAGTGTTTGAAGGAGGAAAATGGAAGGAGGGAGGAAAAAAGCCACAGAGGGAGGAGAGGCAGATAAGACAACAGAATAACAGGAATAACAACTTCAGGTTTGGGCAGGTAACCAAACTATATTCTCACAGCTGCCTCACAGTGGTGTAGTCCCTAAAATGACACTGGCAGACCTGGGAAACAGTTCTCAAGTGTCTTGCAGGTAGGAAGGCTCAGGTCTGCCATTCTTCTAGAAAAAAAGACTAAAGAGGAGGAGGAGAAGAGAGGAGAGCAAAGGGGAGGAGAGGAGAGGAGAGAAGAAAGGTAAAGTTCTTTTTGTGATTCAACTGGAGCTGCATAAGGAATGATGCACATGAAAAATTGATCATGACACTGTGCGCAGACAAATATTATTAATAATGCAGTACTTAAACACACAAAATACCTCTCTTAATGATGAAAAGAAATCCAAGGTCACAGTAAATAAAGTCATTTCAATGACATCAAAGAGAGATTGTCTCCAAGTGCAATTCCACCAGAGAGCCCTTTATCCGTCATCTAACAGATTTCCAGAAGAAGAAGAGCAAAGCCCTGTTCAGTAGGAACATGTCAACCCACTAAGCAAGCTGGAAAACAACAGAATCTAGGAACACTTGGCCTCCTTTCCTCATCTATTCATCTCTCATGTGAGTATACAGCAGTCCAAATACTTTCCAGGCCTCTAACTCCCCATCAGCAAAATGGATTTCTAGACAACCTTCCAAACCATCAAATTGTAATTACTTACAATCATGCAGTTAACATAAAGTTCTAAAAGCATGTAATGTGGACACCTTTGATAGACTTAAATTCAAATGCAGAATCTCTACACAATTACAGTAGGACCTTGATCAAATATTATCCCCTAAAAGCCCTGATATTTGAATAATAAAACAAAAACAATACCAGTTTCTAGCTTAGATATCTTCTAAGCACTAAGTAATCCAAGATAATATTGCTAGAAAGAGGAGATTTGGGAAGCAAGACCATGTCTGTTTACTTCAGACTATGCTCTCTCTACAACAGTGAAGACTACCAACATCAAAAAATGTATAGGAAAAAAATAAAAATAAAACAAACAAACAAAAAATAAATAAATAAATAAATAAATAAATAAATAAATAAATAAATAAATAAATAATAAAAAATGTATAGGAAGTAGGGGTTGGATATAATCAAAATACACTGCATACATGTATGCAATTCTCAAAGAGTAAAATAGATTTGTTTTATGATAAAAATAAATAAAAAGCTAAAATTAGCCACCAGATGCAATAGAAACAGAGCTAGCCTGCTGTTAAATGAATTAACAAAGAGAATTAATGATGTTTATTCATGAAGATAATATATTATGTCATGCAAAGAACTCAGGAGTCAGAGGCCAGGGATGCAAACATTTAATTTCTCCAAATTTTCCATTCATTTATCCAGATAGCATCCATTAGGAGTACAGATAACATAATTTTATAAACACTATATAGTAGCCATGACATAAAATATCAACAAATGAGAGCTACTATTAGTGTTGTTATTGGTTCTTTTAATTACATGCATATTGTTATTAATTATTAACATTCCTTAAATAATTTCAATAGTCCACAAGGTGCTGACAATCCAAAAAGAATCAAAAGCCTAGGACAGTATTTTCCATTGCCTTTCCAACTTGCATATCACAAAGAAAATGTCTGGAAATCGTGTGCTTTGGCCTTTAACCACACTTTATTCTCAGAGGTATTATTTACATTTCAAATTTGTTATTGTCTTCCATGTTGCTGACATGAAATAACCTTCCATTCTCTTCCATGTTAAAAGAGTACAGTGTTTCTTGCCTCCATAAATAATTCAGGCAATATTAATATTTTAAGAAGAATAAGCAATATATTTGGAATCCTAGAAATGCCATGAGGATTGAAATTAGTTATTTGTAGCTGAAAACTTAATTGAGTCAACATATTGATTGTTTTCTTTTTCAGGTTTTATTGCCCACACAGTGAAGACCAGTGCTTGTTTCCATTCTGAATGCTGAGTTCTTAATTGTATCTGCTAGAGTTTATTTTTATAAAAACTCCAAAGCATTCAACCATGAACATAAATGTTGTACCCATCTATCTGATGCTACATATAGAACCACCTCCTTTCCTTACAACAGTGCACTCTTTTTCACACACATTTTTTTTAAGGTTGATGAATGTGATTTCTCATAAACAGCACTTACTAACTAGCTAAAGAAACAGAAGGGAAGTACATGTTTCACCAATGCTTATATCTATGTGTGTAGACTTGTTTAATCATTAAAACAACCTCTGGTGTAATAACATCTTCCCTGATGCAAAGAACAAACTTCTAGCTCAAAGAAGAGTTGAGTAAACTTTCCAGGTCACAGACACAAAGTAGGCATCTAATTCAGAAGCCCCAGACCGTTGCCCTACCCTGCCTTATAGCACAAACAGTAATAAGAGGGAGCTGAGGTGTACTGAGTATTTGCTATGTATCAGGTGCTGCTTTCAAATATTTACACATATTAATCAATTTAATTATTATAATGACCTCTTGAGATGGACATACTGTTATCTCATTTTGCAATGGAGAAAAATAAACATTAGAAGTGAAGTAACTTTCCCTGACACTAAATGTTGGAGCAGGGACTAGAATTCATACAGCCTGCTTTCCAGGCCCAGTCTTAGAACTACACATGTTATATTCAGAGAAGTGGATTTCTATTAGGAGAGGAGTAAAGACTACCAGGGGGGTAGTTGTTCTCACTTCTAAATGGGACTCTAAACAGATCTAATGAAGATAAGGTAACCATAGCTTGTAGCTCAGGGATGACAAGCTGACACTGTTAACAACGGCTATCTCTACATCAGTCTGGGGATTAGCCGAAATCATTTTCTTCCTGGATGATATGTTAAAAGTAACCTGCCCAGCAAGGGAGTCTTCCAGGGTTTCCCTCTGTGCTAGACTCCAGCTATATTCTATTTCCTTTCAACTTATACCATACAGAGGACTATTGGCACTATCCTCAACAACAGAGCTCTAGGAGAAAGAATTTCATATAGTTCATGGAATGAACATTGCAAAGTGCACTTCGTTTGGAAAGGTAATCTACTTCATATCTTGGTACATGGGCTGAATTTATGTATGTATATCATCATGTACTGGTACACATATGCGCAGAGTTCATGCTTTCTCACCCCGGTTAACACTCATGGTGCAATGCAGAGTTGTTACAGTTTTGATCTGGAAACCTACCCTTTGAAGAGAGAGACAAGTCCATATGCATATAGATAGGTAGACTGAACACCTATGTAAAGAGTAGAGAGTGGCAGATGTTTACAGAGCTTCTACTAAATGTCAGGCCCTATACTGAGTCTTTGAGTCTTATCTATTACCTATGTGACTCCAGAAACTTGAAGCCAGGATATTTACATCAGCCTAGTCATTGGCATCTAGATCCCAGTTTTCCTTTTACTGAAAACATTGAAGTTAATGATTCCTCATCCCAATTTAATCATCTTAGGTAGACAATGGACAGGTAATTCACAATTTCAGATGCTAACACAAGAGAGTCAAAGATCTTGGAAAGGAATAACAAACATAAGTACCAATTTTCTTTGGACTTGAGTAAACAAATTAGTGATATCCATATGCTACTGCATGACAAATAATTGTAATTCTTACTGGCTTGAAATAGTAAATGTTATCTTTGATCTTGTCTGAAAGTCAGTTTTATGGGAGCGGCTTAACTGTTTAATTCTAATTTAAGGTCACTCATGAAGTTTTAGTCAAACTGTAAATTCAAGATGTAATCTCCTGAGAATTTGACTATGGCTAGAAGATACAACTATAAGCTCATCCATGTGGCTACTAGCAAGAGGGTTCATTCTTAACCATGACTATGGACTATGTAGAGAACCACAGAACTTCTTATGATACAGAAGCTGCCTCCATACAGGGAGAGAGAACTAAGCCATATGTGAGAGTTCATAGTGCTCTTTATGCCCTTATTTCAGAAGCAACACTAATCATTAATTCTGTATTTTATCCAACAATTTTGATATGATGTGGGGGAAGTTGTATACGAGTTGAGGTTGAGGATCACTAGGATAACTTGAAAAGCTAATTTCCAGAAACGGCAAACAAAAACAAAATGGAACAATTACTCATTACAGTGCCACAGAGAGATGGTTCTCAACATTTATTCAAACATCCTTCACAAAGAGAAATAGTTAAAAAATATTGGATTTTGTTTAGGAAAATTGGTTATAAGGTGACCTTCGTTCATATTTTAGGTTTAGAGGACTGGCTCTTCAAGATTTCTATAGACAAAATAACCCAGCTATCTAAACCCTGGTGATCACAATAGACCAGATTCTGTGCTTAAAAGTTAGGAAACAAATGTTTACTTCTTCTAACATAGAGTGTCTCCAATAACCCAGAAACTGGGCATATGCTATTTCTCGTTGTTATAACCACCCATAAATAAAGATTTAATGTCATATTTTGAGAACAAGGAAGTAAGGTCAGAGGGATATTTATAAAATCACAGACTTTCAATTCTAAATCTGAAATTTCTAAGACAAATAATTTTAAATAATTGCTTATGGACAACTCTATGATACTTCTATGGGAACAGGGTGAAAATAACCAAACAAAACTTTGGCTTTCCAAGGATGATGATAAATTATGGCTACTCTTTGACTGGCATGATTTGATAAGGCATGAAGACAGAGCAATAGGACTTTTAAAGTAATTCCAGAGTCACACAAGATGCTTTAAGTCCTTAGTCTATCTACTTAGTCTCAACTACTCACAAGAAGAACACAAAATTGAACCATGCAGGGGGATGCACTCCTGTAACCCCAGTATTCGGGAAGCTGTGCTGGAATCTAGCCTGGGGAACACTGGGTAAGTATATCTCTAAGGAATAAATAAACAAAAGAGACTGTCATAATCTGAAGATTATGTCGCCACTCTGCAGAGCCACGAGAAACTTCTTGTCGAGTCCTGAAACTAATTTTGGCATGGTGTAGTACCTACTCATCTTCATATGCACCTGGTATTCCTGTGGAAAAATTCAGGCTGCACATTTTAACCATAGAGAATGGACACACTGTCAGTTTCAATGGCAGCTTCTATGTCACTAATCCTCAACAAGAATTTAGCACCAACCTCCACCCTGCCACACACACAGAAATCCTGCTTTTTGGAAATAAGAACTCTGAGAAGCAGTCTCTAATTGTGTGGCCTTGAAACACTTTCAGTTTTCTGCCATCCTGAGCTTCAATTTCCTATCTGCTAAATGAAGATAGAATTACTTAGCTAATCAGCAAGCACAAGGGGTGTTCTACCTGTTTGACCTTAAGGCTTAGGTAACTGTTAGAGCCTAGCTTAGATTTGCTAGACAAGGAGATAATGATCGCTTTCTCAGACAGTTATGAGAACTGAGATGATGTGTTAAGAGCTCACCATTGGGGTTCATATACAGTGTGAAATCATAATCATTGGGAACTAAGTAAATGTACATTATAATATACTTTATTATTATATTTAATATTATAGCATGTCTGTTTTCTATAATGTTGCTTCATACACAGATAGAAATTATGCTATCCAGCATTTGACATCTGAGCGTCAAATAAGTTACTCTGTATTTCCGAACTTACTTTAAAGAGAACATCATATATCTGTATATATTTATTCTGGAACATGAATGTGCAGTCTGTGGCCCTATGAGCCCCATGCAGTCAAGGACAGCTATGAATACATCAGTCCATTACAAAATCATAAACTTACTTAAAACATGAGAGCTTTTTGTAATTCTGTTTTGTTACTCATCTGTACGGTTCTCAAGCATGAATTTTGTAGATGATAATATTATGCCACAATGTCAAAAGGTCAGACACACCTACTGGCATTAAATGTCAGTTACTTGATTCTATAGTCATACCAATTAAATGATAAATGAACAGAAACTTTATATTACTAAGTACCAAAGGTACAAAATCACTCCCAACTTCACACTCATAAATTTACTCAACTGGAGGCTTCCTTCAGGTAGTTTTTGAACAAACACTCAAGCAAATCTGCCACTTCAGACAAACAAATGCAACAAGCTAATTCTTTGAACTATGTATAACAGCAGACAGAGTTTGGGCTTTGAAATGTTTGACATGGCTCTTAATCATGCCCCCTGCAGTTACAATCTGCAATGCACGGCAAGCTCCACAATCTTTTAAGAATTTGGTTTTTGTCTGTGGTGATACTATGTCCCCCAATATATTGTGCACCCTAATAAACTTATCTGGGGTTAGTGAACAGAACAGCCACTAGATAGACATAGAAGCCAAAATCTTGTTGACTTGTATAAAGCTCGGCAAACAACAACAAACAACTCCAAATTCTCATAAATGTCTGTAGATAAATGAATAAATTAGTTCAATTAAAAATTTAAGATATATTTTGAAAAAAAAAGGATAATCTTAAAAGAAGCTAAAGAAGGAAACCAAAAAAAAAGGAGAAGGAGGAGAAGGAAAAGAAGGGGGAGGAGGAGGAGGAGGAGGAGGAGGAAGAGGAGGAGGAGGAGGAGGAGAAGAAGAAGAAGAAGAAAAAGAAGAAGAAGAAGAAGAAGAAGAAGAAGAAGAAGAAGAAGAAGAAGAAGAAAAAGAAGAAGAAGAAGAAGAAGAAGAAGAAGAAGAAGAAGAAGAAGAAGAAGAAGAAGAAGAAGAAGAAGAAGAAGAAGAAGAAGAAGAAGAAGAAGAAGAAAAAGAAAAAATAAGGGTGGAAGAATGGTGTAATAGAGATGATAGCATTTGGTATTGGCCTTACAAGGTAAAGGACTTTAATAGAAAAGGAGTCAGAGGTCATTCTGTGTCTGTGAATCATCCCCACAAAAGCACAGAAATGAAAGAGGTGTAGGGCAAGATTTATGGTGTTTGGAGACTAATATAAGACCCATTTACAGAGGTAGTAGAAAACAAGAGTTTGAAGACAGGCTAGCCATTTTATGGAGAGCCTTGAAAGCGGCAGATGAATCATTGAAGTTAACATTTTTTACAGGTTTGGTATATACATTTTGTATGTCTGCTGGTAGTGGGTGCCAAGTAATATATTTTGGAGGGATGGAAAGGGGGAAGCAAATGAAAGGAGGGAGGGAAGAGAAGAAGAAAGGCAAAATAAGTTGGATCATAGTAATATTGGTACATCGAGCAAGAGTCCTCTCACCTCATTGTATGTGATAATAATGAACTCCTGAGCTCAGCTCCCTCATCAATTTCTGATGTATGACTAATAATTGATAGGATACGGAAACTTCTAGTAGTAGAAAATAAAGAAAGAAGAGCCAGCTTTAACTTCTCAACCTCTTCAAGAACTTGCAATCACTAAGCTATGAAGGCATCCTAGTTGACTGTTTCTTGTGGACATTAAGTGTTGGAACAATTTATCCTTTAAAGAACTGCATAAAATATTTTATCACATCTTTGCCTTGGTAACTTTAATAAAGTGTAATGACTCTGGGACTCAACTTCATATAAATTAAAGGTCTTCAACTTGGAGCATCTTTATCTTTTGCTGGCTTAATTATGAGTTTAATTTTGTTTTAACATTTTTTACAGGACCTATACAAAGACCAACCTGCTTGTTTAATTAAACAAATGAATATTGTTATACCTAGAATGATCCAAACTTTAATTTGTCATCTGAATGTTTTCTATGGCACCATGGCAAGTGAGGCAGTGAAGTGTCCATCTGTCCACTCTTCTAGAGTAATTTCTTACTTTAGCTTGGCTCTTCCACTTTCTCTACCAATTTGTAGAAAAATATCCCAGAATTATTAATATGTTTTTAGGTGCTTATCTAACATTTCTGTAGAACCCTTTTCATGATGTAAGATGGAGACTTTAGATTGACGAAGTGGTGTGCCTAGAATAAGCTCCCAAAGTATGTAGGTCTATAGGTCTATTAGTAAACAATCAGCCTATGACCTTAGTGCTCTTAATTTTCTTTCTATCTCCTCTCAAGTCATTACTCTCCTTTTTACCATCGTTTAAGTTCTGACCTGGCTTTGAATAGTTCTATTAATTCTTTATTTTATAGTTGTATAAAAACAGAAATCATGTTTTGTTTCTTAAAATTAGCATGTACAGTAATGGGTAGAGTATGGCACTTTCATACGAACTTTGTGCTTAATGGCCTTTCTCCTACCCATTCCTCACAATTACCTGCTACTCTGGTTGGCCCTGATCCTCCACCACCAATAGCCTTTCTTCTGCTTTTATGGCACATATCTATTACTTTCTTCTCCCTTCCCCTTAAGATCTCTTCTTCTCTGTTCATTGTCACCTTCCTAGTGAAATGACCTACACTTACAAATATACAAATAAATAAATATGTGTTTATCTTTGTGAGGCTGTGTTATTTCATTTCACATGATTTCTATTTCTACCATTTTTCTGTAAATGTCATTTTCCTTTATGGCTTAATAAAATTCTATGAATACATGTATCACATTATTTCACCCACTCATCTATGGATGGACATCTAGATGGTTCCATTTTCTAACTATTTATGAGGTGTACAAGTCTCTGTAATAGGACTTCGAGTGTTTAGGACCATACTATGAAGTGGTGTAGCTCAGTCATTTGTGGGTCATATGGCAGTTCTACTTACAGATTTTGAGAAACCCCCATACTGGCTTACATAGTAGCCACACCAGTTTATATTCCCACCAGCATTATATAAGAATTCATCTTTTAATACATCTTTTTCATCATTTATTGTCATTTGTTATCTTGAAGAGAGCCATTCTAACTGAAGTGAGATGAAATATACATGTAATTTTTATTTGTATTTCCCTGATTATTAAGTATTTTGGATTTTAAAAAATATTTATTGATCATTTGTATTTCACTTAATTTTAGCCAAAAGGCCAAGAAGCAATCGTATTTTTTCTTTTGAGAAATACCTATCCAGTTTATTAATCCATTTGTTGGCTAAAAAAATTGTTTTTTTAAAAAAATTTGTTTTTATTTTGGGATTGAATTTTTGCATTTATTTATATATTGTATATATTGACCCTGTCTGCTGCACAGCTGACAAAAATTATCTTTTATTCTTTTGGCTACCTCTTCATCTGGTGATTATTCCTTTTGAAATTCAGAAGGTTTTGATTCCAAGTAATTCCATTTGTCAATTATTAGGGTTATTTCTTGTGCTATTGAGTCCACAAAATGTTCTTGCTTATGCCTATTTCTCAAAGTGTTTTCTTCTAGCTGGTTCAGAATATCAGGTACTATTTTGAAGTCTTTAATCCATTTTGAGTAGATTTTTGTTCAGGGTGGGAGATATGGAAATATTTCATTCTCTTGCAGGTGGATAGCCTCTTTTCCTAGCACCATTTGCTGAAAAAAGTATTTTCTAATGTATGTTTTGACAAACACTAGGTGGATGTGGCTGTATGGTGTATTTCCTGAGTATTAGTCAATCCATTGTTCTGCATTGTGGTTTTAAACCAGCCAGCACCATGCATATTTTGTCACTATGACTTTGTAGCATAATTTGAGGTCAGATATATGACACCTACAGCAGTAGTATTCTTTCTGCTTCAGAAATGTTTTGACTTCAGGGTTTTTGGTTTCTTGTTTTGTTTTTGTTTTTTGTCTTTCTCTGTGAATTTTGAGATTTTTTTCTAGTTATGTGAAATATTTAATTAGTATTTTATAGAGGACTGTATTGAATCTGTATATTGCTTTCAAAGATAGTCTTTTCCACAATATTAACTTTGTCAACCCATGAGAGTGGACAGTCATTCCATCTTATAGTATCTTCCTCAGCTTCTTTTTTACTGTTGCACTTTTCATCGCAGAGTTTTGAAACATCCATGGATAGGTTATTCCTAGGCTTTTGAAAACACTGAAAATGAAACATTCTTTTTCTAATTTTGTTCTCAATTAATTATTGTTGTACAAAGAAATTACTAATTTTTGTATGTTGGGTTTGGATATTGGTGTTTTGCTGGAAGAATTTATCAGATTTCAAACTTTCTTGTGGAGTCTATAAGACCTTTTAGCTATAAGAGTATCTCATAAATAGGAAAATAGAAAGAGTTTGATTTTTTCCTTTTCTATTTGAAGCTCTATTATTTTTTGAATTGTCTTATTGTTATGGCCAAGATTTCAAGTACTATATTTAATAGAAGTGGAGATAGTGGTTACTTTGTCTTAGTCTATATTTTAGAAGTTGTTCTCAGTGTTTCTCCATTTAATATAATTTTTGTGGCTAGTGAGAGTCCCCAGGTGCTTGTCACCAAACTGACAACCTGAGTTCAATCTTCAGAACTGACATGATAGAAAGAGAGAATCAGCTTCTGCAAATTGTCCTCTATCCTCCACAAGCATGCATCCACCTATGCATGGGCATGCATATCATACACACATACAAAATAAGTAAAAATAAATGCTATTAATATTAGCTATAGGTTTGCCACATATAACCTTTATTATGTTGAGATATGTTCTCACTATTTCTAGTTTCTTTGGGGCTTTCATCTCAAGGGGCTATTTCAGCATCTTTTCAGTGTTCACTAAGGAAATCATATGATTTATTTTCTTTATTTTATGCTATATCATACTTATTGATTTGTGTATATTGAACCAATCTTGTGATGAAGCCAACTTGATAGTAATAGATGATCTTCTTAATATGCTCCTGAATTTGGCTTGCAGCATTTTGTTCAAAGATTTTGCATCTATGTTGATAAAGGAAATTGGTCTACTGGCTTTGGAGGAGCTTGGTAGTATTCCTTTCTTTTTTATTTTATACAATAATTTGAAAGTAGAATGGTGTTAGATTTTCATTCAAAGTTTAGTAGAATAAAGCACTAACCTGAGGAGCTCCAGGACTTTCCTTGTGGGTAGACTTAATTAACGCTTCAAACATCTTTCATTTGATAGGTCCACTTAAGCTGTTTTTTTTTTACTTTATTGGTTTAATTTTGATAGGTTATAAACATTTATGAATTTATTCATTTCTTTTATTTTCATTCATTTTCCCACATTTTTGCAACATACTTTTTCAAAACACTGCCTAATGTTATCTAGATTTCATTTAAGTCTATTTTTAACACCAAACTTTCAGATATAATTTTATTAATTTAGGTGTTCTCTTTCTTTTGGTAAGTTTGTCTAGGTGCTTGTCATTCTTATTTATGTTTTCAAAGAACCAAGTCTTTTATAGATTATTTTAATATCCTTTTCATTATGTTCATTCCTAATCTTAGTTTTGCCTTGATTTAGTTGTTCTAGAACTCTGAGGTGCATCATTAGTTTGTAGCTCTCTGAGTTCATAATGGAAGAACATACAGCTATACACTTTCCTCTTAGACCCTGTTTGGTCTGTTCTGCAAAGTTGTACTGTGGTTTTCATTTGATTCTAGAATTTTTCAATTGCATTCTTCATTCTTTCAATGACATTTTTTCATTTTAAAGTGCTCTTCTCAGTCTCTGAGTATTTGTGGTGTTCCTGTTACATAGCTATAGGATATATATATATATATATATATATATATATATATATATATATATGTATATTATTATCTCATATGATATATATGTGTGTGTATTTATAAATAGAGAGATTTATATATACAGTATTTTATTTTTAAATTATCTTAGAAAGTAACAGGTTTCCATGTAGGATTTCCATAAACATTGCATTTTGGTTGGTTCTCCTTCTCACACTTCCCACTCATCTTCCTTTTCCTCCATTTCCCTGCTAAATCCTTTTGCCTCCAATAGTTCCCTTTCCATTTTGTTTCTATGATTTATCTTGATGTATATTTCTTGTGTTGTCCTAATACAATCTGATAAAATATAAGGCATTACTTTTGCATTTTTAAAGCTTGTTTGGGAACCTAAAATACGATCAGTTTTATAGATTATTCCAGTTTCATAGATGGTTCCATGAGCTTCTCATTTTGTTTTTAATTCTACATTATCAAATATGAGGATTGCTATACCAACTTACTTACCACCACCATTTGTTTGGTCAGTTAATGTCTTTTGACTCTCAGTTTACATCTTTTCCAATGAGATATGCTTCTTGGAGAAAACAGTTGGGATTCAAAGCATAAGCTTTCAGCCTTTGTTGCATAATAATATTAGCTGTCCCTTCTCACACTAACTTGGCTATTATTCTACATTCTGATTTCAAATACTATACATAACTTTTTATTTCATCATGCATCCTCATTTTATCTTTCAGAAACACAATATCACTTTTGCCATTTCCATACTGCCTAAAATCATATCATCAGTATGAAATACAAGTTCACTAACACTATGTTTAAGACCTTTCACATGTTACCTCTAGGCCAATATGTTAGATTATCATCCTCCATCTTCCTACTAATATCATTCTGAATAGACAGAAGTAGAACTTCAAAGTATTATGCAAATGTTCAGGTTAAAGATAATGCCCAACTACTGCAACCTAAAGAACAGTGGTCAGGAAACTAGCCAGGATGAGAATAGTTAACCCATTTTTTCCTCTTCACAGGTATTTTCATACACGCTTTTCTCTTAATGCCAATGATTACCCAAATAGGAAAGTCCTCCAGCACAACCACAGCCTTAGCAGTTTCAGAGGATGATGACTGTCTTCATCGGGCTTATTGCAACTTCATGGTAAGGGCATGTTACATGGTCTTCTGTTTATTGTGCTTATAAAATGGTTGCACATCTATATTTTCATATTGTCGGAATGAGCCACCACTCAAAAACTATGGCAACAGCTTGCTGCTCCCACACTTATAATGGCTCACCTCCCAAGCCAATGAAACACCAGGCCAAAGGGTGGGCCACCATGAAGTATTGCATACCATCTACCTCAGTGGTGATTCATTCTGTACCCTGTGACTCACTTTGCTGATGCCTGTGTCAATAATGTTGTTGAATATTTCTTCATCAAACACCAGGGATTAAGTGGCATAACACAAATGTTGAAGGAATTTCAACATTTCTGCTTCATAGGACAAGTTCCTACCAGGAAGAAATTGAAAGACTGTGAGAAGACTAGGTGATAGCTATAAAGATATGGAAAGGTAGGTAACACGCCTTTGTATAATTATTCAAAATTTATATTCTATATTAATTAATTCCTCCTTTCTCCCTGAGATTTTCTCATGCTAAAATTTAAAATGCTGGAATAGAAACATAGTATTTGCTTCTGAGAAGCAGGCAGCATTCTAGGGCAGCAAACCATGTAACAAACAACTACAGCAGTGGTCAGCATTAGATCTGTGGGGAAAACTCAGGTCAGTCATAGGAGAGTACATGGCTTTTGCTCTATCTCACAGATTTTCTGGTCCAATAGCTGGTTATAGCCTCCCTGCAAGGCTCCCTTTATCTGTACAACATTTAAATATTCCTTACGGAATTGATTCCATCAGATCCTTTCTGTTTCCTATTGGACATCTTTTTTTTTTTCCTTTTTCACTTCAAAGTTCATCAATTACAAACTAGACCATACTTATCATAGAAGTTCTTTCATGTGTGAATTCCTTCTGTAAATACCTTCATGAAAATATATATTGTACAAATTATATTTGTACACATATATATTGTACAAATTCCCTATGCATATACCAGTATAATCATGTTGATGATCAAGATTAACCACCACAACCCTGATTTTTTGAATGGCTCCTTGATAATTTGAAAGTATAACATTAAGGATACTTGAAAAGTCATAAGGAATCATATTATAATTTATTTAATACATATAAGCCTAGCTGTACACATATACATACATAATTTAAATGAAGTTACACCACTTGAGCTGACAATGCTTCTCCCAAGTGCTGTAGACTATCTAACAAAAACCTCAGTAACCAGGCATGAGAAACACCCTTTTGAATTGTTGGTGAGAGAAGTTCAAGAGGATCCCTAAACAATATATGCTATTGGGGTTGCCCTTTGTTACCTCCTAGAAGTTGAATTTAACTCCCTTTTGGTGAAGACACCATGTACTTAGGACAGAGGACTCAGAGGATCTAAGCAGAATTTGACCTCAAGTCTGCTCCCCGAGGACTAGTTTCATAGAACCAGAAGGTGCTATGCAAGCTTCCAAGAGAGGGAAGAAACCAATATTCCTACGAAGTTACAATGTGTATGAGCCACAATAGTGAACAGCATGGCAAGATGTCCATAGGGAGCAACTGTGACACTCATATCTTGATGATAACCAATAGCAGTTTAATTATACTTAAGGCCCACTCAATAGGAGGGAAATAATGCCTGGACTGGAAACCTAGGCAGCTATGCAAGGTTAGTGACGTCATGTATCTTAGAAGAGAACCTACTATTGCCACTTTAATAAACCAGCATAATCCCTAACTGCATTCTGCATATTTATCCCTATTCTGACAGACAAGTGTAGGTCTCACCTTTCATCAAAGAAACTTCTCTTTGCAACAGAGAGAGACAGACTGTTACAGAAAGTCATAACTAGTCAAAAACACAGAGAACAAAATGCAGAGAGATCATGGGGTACCTAGCCCCAACTGATACATTTATAACACAATTCCTGCACCTAGGGCTCAGGGAACATCATAGATAAGAAGGCAGAAAGATTGTAAGAACCAGAGGACCAAGAAATCTCCAGGGAGATTGTATCTCCTAAAATGACAAAGAAGCTTCTTCACCTATGATACTTCAACAACATGGCTGCCTAAACAAGACCTGAACACAAAGAACATCAACAGATATGGTAATAGGAAAGGGGACAATCTCATAGGACTCAACTCCTTGACAAAGAACTAAAGTCACCTAAGAAATGTTGAAGGCTAGAGAAATGGTCTTCCCTAGAGGTAAGCCCCATAGTTGGTTACCTAATACCAAGTCATCAGGCATGAAATCATATACGTAAAAATAATACTGCTGGGTGGTGGTGGTACATGCCTCTAATCCCAGCAGTTAGGAGGCAGAGGCAGGCAGATATTTGAGTTGGAGGCCAGCCTGGTCTACATAGTGAGTTCCAAGACAGCCAGGACTACACAGAAAATCCCTGTCTCAAAAAACCAAAAAATAAAAAAAAAATAATGAATAGGTTGAGCAAGTTGTATTCATATTTATGCATACATATGTACCAACAACAAAGAAAAAAAGCCATTAATTTGAGAGGAAGCAAAAAGGGGAATGGGAGTGGCTGGAGGAAGAAAAAGCAAGGTGGGAAATAATGTTATATTTTCATTAAAAAATAAAAAAATGGTAAAAAAAAGAAGAGTATTGTTCAATGTCCATGCTTATACATATATACTGTGGTTTCTATTGCTATTGATTTCTACTTTTAGCCTATTACAATCTAATAATTTATAGTAAATTATTTCATTTAAAATATTTGTTGAGATTTACTTTATATTCTAAAATAGAATCAATTTTGGAAAAAGTTCCATGGCTTGCAGAAAATAATCTATATTTTGATACATGTTATGCTCATTTGAGAATAGAGAAACTTCAATTGAGAAAATGCTCCCACCAGATTGACCTGTGGAAACCTATGGTGTATTTTCTTGATTGATGACTGATGTGGGAAGGCCTAGCTCACTATCAGTGGTGTCATCCCTGGTCCTGAGTGTTAGAAAAAGTCCGGTGGATGATATTTTCTAGTTCCATCCATTTGCCTGCAAATTTCATGATGTCATTGTTTTTTACTGCTGAATAGTACTCCACTGTATATATACCACATTTTCTTTACCCATTCTTTGGTTGAGGGGCATCTAGTTTGTTTCCAGGTTCTGGCTGTTATGAATAATGCTGCTATGAACATACTTGAGCACGTGTCTTTGTGGTATGATTGAACATTCCTTGGGTATATGATTGATTCCCAATTTTCTGAGAAACTGCCATACTGATTTCCAAAGTGGCTGTACAAGTTTGTACATCCACCAACAGTGGAGGAATGTTCCCACAGCTCCACATTCTCTCCAACATAACCCAGATTCAGAAGGACAAACATGGTATGTACTCACTCATAAGTGGATACTAGATGTAAAGCAAAGGATAACCTGACTACAACTCACTGCTCCAGAGAAGCTAGCTAACTAGGAGGACCCTAAGAGGGACACATGGATTGCCCTGGGAAGGGGAAACAGATGACCTCTCCATGAGTAAACTGGGGATGAGAGGGGCAAATAGAGGGTAGGGGATGGAGGATGAGAACATAAGGGAATGGGATGGTAAAGTTGGAACAGGGATGGAGTGGGGGAGCAATGAAAGAGACACCATGATAGAGAGAGACATCATAGGGATAGGGAGAAGCTGGGCACTAGGGAATTCCTAGGAATCCACAAGGATGACTCCAGCTTAGACTACTAGCAATAGTGGAGAGGGTGCCTGAACTGGCTTACCCCAGTAATCAGATCAGTGAATATCCTAACTGTCATCATAGAGCCTTTCTGCAGTAACTGATGGAAGCAGATGCA
Source organism: Peromyscus californicus insignis (assembly GCF_007827085.1). Lineage (NCBI taxonomy): Eukaryota > Metazoa > Chordata > Mammalia > Rodentia > Cricetidae > Peromyscus > Peromyscus californicus. Next base: position 40,530,282 of record NW_026294573.1, read on the forward strand.
GAGATCAACAGCCAAACACCAGGCCAAGCTCCAGGAGTCCAGTCAAATTGAGAGAAGAGGGATCCTGTGAACAAGGGGCATCAAGATCATGATGGGGAAACCTACAGAGACAACCAAACCAAACTGGTGGGAACTCATGAAATTTATACCAACAACACCTATGGAGTCGCCATGGGACTGGACTAGACCCTCTGCATAAGAGAAACAGTTGTGTGGCTTGATCTGCTTAAGAGGCCCCCTGGCTGTAGGATCAGGATATATCCCTGGTGCATGAGCTGGCTTTTTGGAGCCCACCACGTATGGTGGGACACCTCGCACAGCCTTGAGACAAGGGGAGGGGCTTGGACCTGCCTCAATTGAATGTGCCAGGCTCTGCTGACTCCCCATGGGAGGCCTTACCTTCTTTTAGGAGTAAATGGGGGGGGGGGGGGTTGATGGGGAAGGCTGGAGGTGCAGGAAGGGGAAGAGGGGGATCTGTGATTGGTATGTAAGATGAATAAAAAAATCTTAAAAAAAGAAAGAAAGAAAGAAAGGAAAGAAAGAAAGAAAGAAAGAAAGAAAGAAAGAAAGAAAGAAAGAAAAGAAAGAAAGAAAGAAAAGAAAGAAAGAAAAAGAAAGAAAGAAAGAAAAAGTCAGGTGGAACAAGCCATGAGAGCTAGGTTTACTGATTGGCTTATTTGGTCTTTTATTATTTAATTTATTGAGTTCTTTATATATTTTGGATCTTAACTTTCTGTCAGACATATAGTTGAAAAATATTCTCTCCCATTCTGTGGTCTGTTTCTTCACTGTGTTGTTTCTTCTGCTGTGCAGACATTTTTACATTTCATATTATACCGTTTGTCAATTATGATTATTTTTGATGTATTGGAATCCCATTTGTGAAGTCCTTGCCTATGCCTAGATCTTGAATCTATAAATGCACATAAAAAAATACTGAATTTTTTGGAATTCTTAAAGGCCTTTATCTTTGCAAAGATTGAAAATGATGTAAATGTTTTAATTTCAAGTCTTAGTAATTTAGCTTCGCATTTTTCATATCCTGTTGTAATTTATTGTTACTGTAAGTGTCCTCTTTATTGTGAGCTTCTTGGACTCATCATATATGGCCATATATCTTATTCATTTTTATGTCTCCAGAACTTATTACTGAAAAGTAGTAATGGGACTATTTGCCTTTATATCATAGATATTTTGGATTTTTATCTATACATAATATGATCTTAGAGCATATAATATAAGGTTATAAAACGTAGATTCCTTATGATAAATGAGGGATAATTATATATATATATACACACACACATATATAAGCATTTTTGTGAGGAATAGGACAGTAATGTACAAAATCTGATCTATCACAGAGCCTGAAAAAATGCAAATTCTAAAACATGATGCTATTTTCCTACTTAATGTTTGATTAAGCGTGGTCCTGATTTTTATATTTACATTTGTAATCAAATCATTAGCAATTGAGCAGTGAATACATTTGTGAGAAGAGGAAATGGCTGAGGGAAGCAGGGAAAAAGAGCAAGAATGGCCACAGGAAGGGAAGTCAGCAGATTACTCTAGTGAAGGAAGAGATGATGTCACTAGGATGAGGGCAGCTGGGGTGAAGAGAAGAAACTGGAGAGAAAATAAACATGGAGTAAGGAAGATCATTTCTAAGAACCATGCTGAAAACAGTGGGGTATCTTTCTCCTGACTTCCACAGAAGAATACATTGGGTATGGAGCTGGGCAGAGAAGGGAGCACCACCCAGGATCTGTAATAGTGAGGATTAGTCATGGGCAAAGCAGCTGAAAGCAGAGTGTAGAGACTTCCCAGCAGGAAGAGGCAGAAGCATCAGGAACTCTTGGGAACAAAGGGGACATGTCCTGGGAATGTCAAGGCCTTAACAGTTTACATGCTATGTGGTGTGTTTATTCACAGGAGTCAACAGTTTACATGCCAAACAGTGTGTTTATACACTGCAAGAAAATAATGCTCTCCACTATGCAATAATGATAACAAAGCCCCCGAGGATTCTGCCTTCCAGTTCTTTGGAAGCTCCCCTCACCTGATCTCATGCTGCTGGAGTGGCCATGTGCCACCACACAGGAGCACCACGAACTATTAAAGAACTTACTCTGGATCCACTGTCCTTCCACACAGCCCAGCCCTAGATACTCTCCCTCTTATGTGACAGATATTTTTGCTCCATATTTAAAAACTGAATCTAAATATTAGTATGTGAACTGATCAATCAGGGACATAAGTCCAAGTTTCCATGGGGTGCATGAGAAATCGAGCAAGATGGGTTTTGCCTATGTAGTTAGGATTTGCATATGCTGGAATACTTCTGAGAGATACCTTGTAACTCTCCTGAGATAAAAGCCAATTAAGAATCTACATGTAAGTACATGAGAGAAGTTTGTATAGAAAAATGAAGTCCTTTATGTTTTTTGGTTTCTATGGCAATAGCTATACATGCTAATATAGCAGTTATACATGCTAATTATATATCAAATGGCAGTGAATGGTTGTATTTCTTTCTGATAATTTCAGAGAAATGAGAACAAATAATTTCCTTTCTTCTGGAGTGGAAAGAAGCTGAAAATTGCTGTAGAGAACTTTTGAAAACATTTCAAGAATCAATATGTGATACTGTCTTTATTCCTTAGTCCTCACTCACCAAGCTTCCAGGTAAAGGTTTTATTTTAATCTTTGTATAAATAGGATGCTTATTTCTAGCCACAGAATACCATCAGATGTTGCTTAAAATTGGTCTTCTGCTATTTGCATGTCCCCTAATGTGTCTGAGTGTGAGAATAGGTGTGGAATTGAACAATTTGCTTTCTGAACCACAAGCCACTGTATTTCCTCTCATTTTCGCTCTCACATTCTAATTTACTACTAGGACTAGATAAGACTGGAACTCAAGCCTGAATCTCGATTTGCTTGGCCACAGTTCTTCAGAGAGACAAAAATTCTTTCCATGGACTGCCTTTAATGAGCTGATCTCCCAGGATCTTTTTCACATGCTTGATTTTATGCTCACCTGCTTCTTGCTATTTTCATAACAACTGCTTGCTGTATTGGGTACTTGGGACAAAATTTTATCCCAGTTACCCTTTTACCTTTAAGGATTGTTTATTCAGTGGTAAATAGGTAACTGGGTTATTCCTCAGCCTTTTTTTAAAAATTCTGGTCCTGACATATTGCCAGTTCTCACTGGCCAACACAACTAAAGAGCTTCCCAAAATAGTTACAAAAATTATTACATTTTATTTATGATTTATTTATTTACTTCTATTTTGTGTTCATATATGTATGTTTGTCAGAGACCATGCATGCCACCCTGTACATGTGGGTGTCAGAGGGCAACTTGTGTACATGGATTATCTCCTTCTCTAGTATGAGTCTCAGGGATTAAACTTAAGTCATCAACATTGGCAGAGATACCTGTACCAACTAAGCTATTTGGCTGACCCTTTCCCATGTAAAGTAGAGCCTCACCTTGGGTCACACATCTTGAACAACCCCTCCACTGAAAATTAACTCACAGTACTAAATTTGTGTGCATGTCTGTCTCTTATTCCTATGATCACAGAGAAAAATAGTTTACTAAGTAATTGTTGAATTGAGTTAAATTTGTAAGTTTGATGGAAGTTGCTTGGCATATGCAATAAATGTAACTCAAGCTGTTGGTTGCTTGTACCCAGCTTGGGAGAACACATGCCCTATCTGCCTGCCATGGTTGGCTGCATCCAATGACCAGAGACTTTTGTGTCTTGTCTGGAGGAATAATTCAGGACACAGAGCCAGAAGATCCCTGACAATTGCAGATCTGCTCAGACCTAATAGATCGTAGTTTACTCTATGTGCCCATGGACTTGATTTTTTTGTGAAACGTATCAGAAGATCCAATGAAGTAGCTTGTCAGCATCTTTCTGCTCATCAAGAAAGCAAGCCTAAAGTAAATGTGGGTATTAAGGGAACTATTTCATATCTATCCAATACAGCTTTCAAATAATTGTAATAATCACCACAGTATATTTCTAGTAGAATTACTATGTATTATTTTATCTGTTTATACTCTTTTACTCTTAAAAGTGAGGAGCAATTTTCAGAAAGATGAAACACAGTACAAAACTATATAGTAAATTTCCTTAAATAATGTTTTTTTTATACATTGATGATAAAGTTTCTGTCTGGATGAATGAGACTATATCCTTGAATTTATGTAACAATAGAATAATAATTAAAATAATATACTTATCCTTTGCTCTAGAAAAGTAACCTTATGGCTTGGGCACTTTCCAGGCCTGAGCAGCAGAGGACACAGATGTCTCCCTGCCATACCTCTTGGTCTCACGGGTTTTTCGGGAAGTGGGCACAACTGTCCAGGATCTGCTTGGCACCAAAGGCACCAAGAAGTCATTCATACCAAGCCTGTGGCTTCTAGGTCTGGCACACAAGAAATGAAAAGCAACATCTCTGAGCCATGCCTTGCAGTTGGGATAAGCAGGACTAAACCCACTGCCACTTATAACTCAACCAGGATCCTGTCAGGTGTCAGGGGACCATTATGGTGAGCACGGTGGGGAAATGGAAGAGACCAAGAGCTAGAAGTGTGTATGGGCTGGGGAGAGAGGACTATCTGAAGAGGTGAGGGCAGTGAGGAGTAGGCTGACATGAACGGCCTGCTTACCACCCGAATCCAGGGTTATGCCCAGGCCTGGGCTATTGTCAAGGGCTACGTCTTGGTTCCAGGCTCTGACACAGCCATGGAGTCTGTGTTGGTTGATGTCTATGGCTCTTGTTGCCACTGAGGGCCATGCAGAGGCCAGTAGTCTGAGCTTCCACCTGGGGCCATGATGGTGTCTAAGGGCCACGCTGTCGCAGGGGCCATGCCGATCTGGGTTGCCTGCACTGCCACCTGGGGCCATGGTGATATCTGGGCCCTGACTGCTGCTAAGGATGTCTGGGTCCATGTTCCTGCCACAGCCAGGGTCTATGTTGATATCCAGTGGACCATGTTGTCACCAAAGGCCATACAATGCCTGTGGTCTAAGTCACAGGCTGTGACCATGATAGTGTCTGGAGGCTGTGCTGCCACCAGGATCATACTGACCTGCGTGGCCTGTGCTACCACCAGAGCCATGGTGACATCTGGGCCCAAGCTGTTGCTGAGGGCCATGTCTGGGTCCATGGTCCTGCAGCAGCTGGGGGCTGTGATAATGTTCACGGCCAGGGTTAGCACAGAGGGTCATAGGAACCACGTGTGTGGGAATCTGAGGGCTGTGTTGAGCCAGCTCTACTCTTTACTGGCCCTGAGATGGATGGCCCTGACCCTCACTGGATACTGAGGCAAAAGAGCTGGCCCTGCTTCTAGTGGAAGCACTCTCACTCCCCATTTGGGGAAGATGACCCCACACCTTGCTATGGGCATGCAAATCTGCAGGGCAGCACACTAGAGCTGAACCTATTGTCTGGACACAGGTGAGAGGACTCTGAGGGTATGAGAACAGCAGAGCTAGCTCTGCCCACCCCCCTTATCTGCCATGTAGTGGCATGAGTGAGAGTAAGATGTCCCCCCTCCCCCCTTGCTATCTGCAACAGGCAAGAGCTAGTCTTCTGGTAAGAGAGGAAGAGAACGAACCCTGCCCCTCACTAGCTGCAGCACAACCCTCCCCATATACCCTCTGCAGCAGTTGGGAGAGAGGGCCTTGCACCTCACCTGGGCAAAACAGTAGAACTGACCCTGGTGGTGTGAGTGTGAGTGAGTTGAATCTGGGGACCTGAGAACTGGCCCCACCCCTTGCCGCAGGGTGCATTTGGGTGAGCTAGTTGAAGCAGTGCTAGAGGTTGCCAGGGCAGTAATGATGAGGGCGAGAAGGTAGGCTGACCAATCCAGCTATCACACAGGCCCAGAACCAGGGCTATGAGTTAGCTCACCCAACATCCACTGCATCTATGAACTGTTAGAGCTTGTGAAGGGGATGAACCTACAGTTCCAAAACTTCAGGATTTCCACAACACAGGACAACAACAGGATATCCAAGAGGAGCCCCAGGGAGAGTCCATTATCAATAGTGTAGCAGAAGCTAGAGTCCTTGAACCAGACCAACGACTCACAGCAATATGAATACTTAGAAGCAAAACTGAATGGACTAAAGGGTAAACTGTGTGACCCAATGGGCAATGATGAGATTATTCTCCTTTTGGGAGGGGGTTGGTTTTTGTTTTGTTTTGGGGTAGTTTGAATGAGCAGAGAGTGAAAGTGAGGAGACAAGGAGATAAGTGGGATCAGGATGCATGATGTGAAATCCATAGAATCGATAAAAGTTGAGAAAAAAAAGGAAACAGTAGAATATAAAAAAAAAATGCTTGCCTTGTAACCAACCTTGTTGCTGTAAGTTAATAGAAAACCCAATTCTAAATTTCCTAACCACAGGTACTAAAGACAATGAGAACTGATAATAGAAAGAACAGTGAATAGCAACAACCCCATGACATGGTGACAGATTCATATCCATGCCCTGATTAACTCACTTATTAATTGTATGACTAGGATAAGTCAGCTAAGGTCACTGAATTTCATTTCACCATCTGTAAAATGGGGAGTAGCTACCTCATAGGTGTCTTGTGATGACTGGATAATGCAGTACATGAGACAATCCTAGTCCATGACCTGGCACAAGGATCAGACAGCAATGGCAGCTGCCATGGTGGTGGTGATGATGACTTCTAAAACTTGTAGTTCCAGCTTAATTTGAATGATTATTAGAAGCTTTGAAAACTGTGAAATGACAGTAAGTATATTTAAATGGTTGCATCTTTATTTATAGAGCAATTATTATATATTTCCATTATAAAATTTGCAATGAGTAGCAATCAGGCACTTAGTACAGGGAAAGCATTTTCTATGAGGACTCTGTCACACATAATCAGTTAAGTGTTAAATAAATTCTAGATGAAGGTTTACTGTTTGCCTTCAAATACAACTGCTATTGTCACTATGATTATTCTTCATTGAATTCTTCAGTTATCACAACCTGTATTAGGTGTTTTACACATACTTTTATAGAAATCTGTTAACATTATCATACCCTTTGTACAGATAAAGAATTGTAAGTGAAGAGTTGCTGTGATCTTTTTGAAACATCAAGTGACCCAATCTCCTTATCCTCCCCCATTAAAGGTTCTTATCAAAAGTATTTTTTATTGTTTCCTTTAAAAATTATTAAATTGTTGATTCTTTGTGGATGGATGAAAATATTTATGCTAATTCAACTTCTATAACGGAAATTTTTTGCAACATCAAAATGGAAAATAAAAGAAACATTTCAAGGAGTGTATGTCCAGCCCATGACAGCAATGGAAAAACTACTAATAAAAGCACTAGGCATTTTAAAAACAATTACATGGATTTGATGGAATGTTGTTGTTTCTGTTCCTGAGAGACATCTTGCCTGCATGTTAGGGATGCACTTGGGCCACAAGGAGGGCAGCCATTTGGCAGAGTACATTGAAATAATGGGTGGAAAACTCATTTTCTAGAGAGGAAAGGGCAACACCTAGAAGGGAAAGAATATTGTGTTGATACTTCCAGGATCCTATTAAAAACAAAGACCTATAAAATAGCATTTCCAGGGTAGAAAAGCAATACACTTTCAAATAACTTCACCAAGAGGAAGCTGGGACAAAGACAAGGGTAGAATTATAACCATATAAGATTTGCAACATAGCCAGGTAGAGTTTATTATTTATCTAAAGAATATTCAGGGCACACTATATCTTGTGCTCAGTAGTTATGAAAATTCACCCAAAGATATTTAATGATGGAAGGGGATAACATTTATATCTATTGCATCAGAATCAACAATAGGAACTCTCCACAATTTGGGTGGAAAAAGAATGATTAAAATAATTATTTTATGTTCAGATAGGTTGGGAGTATAGCATGTCTAAACTACCCTCATCAGGTAAAGATTCCTGAGCATATAGAAGCATATTAAGACACAGATCAAATTTTTAAGCAGTTTGTTAATACATAGTTACACAAATGTTTCTGTGTCCACCAGTGTGTGTTGGTATTGTTTGTGAAGGCGGTAAGATAGAAATCTCTTTAAATATGTATAGAAGTGAGCTCACAAAATCCTACATATGCTCCTGTACTGTAATGGAACAATCATGAACTTTAGAGTCAGTCTTGTGAATCAAATCCTGCTACAACATGGTAGTTTCATGACTGCAAAAGATGGTTTACTTTGTTCACATATGAACTGGGGGAAAAAACATCATCTGATTGCTAAGTTCATTTTCATAAGAGTTTAAAATGAAATCATGTATGTGTGATTTTTGCCACAGAAGAAACATGGGCATGATGAATGATTTGTGAAATAGCTCAGTGTGAGCAGCTAGCCAGCACTGGCTAGTGGTGTCCTGGGGAAAGGGTTGCCTGGAAGCCAGTAGATGACTAATATAGATTTGAACCCTTAACTGCTCTCTTTCTCTTATGCTTCCATTCTGTACATAACTGGAAGTCACTGCTTGTTTACAAATATTTATTGAGTACATACTATATTTTAGGTCCTGAAGATGCACTTGGAATGTTACAAACTCCAATGAAGGTTTTCTTCTTCTCGAGTGATTATACCAGCCTTTGGGTATCCCCAGTTTCAACCTTCCCCTTTCAGGTATGTATTCTCCTGCTAGTGTAAGCTATTCAAAGAACATTGAAAAATCATACTCATCTCTTCTGAAAAAACTCAAGGTCTTTCTTCACCCTAAGGAGATTGGATTTCCTAATTGCAGACATAATGGCTGTTTATACATGGTTCTAGTCAACCACTTTTGCTTCAGCACTATTTCCTACTTTGTAGCTCTTACTTACTGATCTACCTGCCCTTCTCCAATCATGCTGGAAACTATGGGAAGTGCTATTTCTTTTGATTTCTTATCACCAGACTGAGTAGCTTATTTCTCTTCCCTTGACACACATCTCCTACTAATACTTCCACTGTTAAATACCTATGCAAATAGTTTTTGACAAAACATATCAAAATGAAGGGAGAAGAAGCTTCCTCACCTTGTGCCCACTGGACTGTGTATCCACAAAGTGAGTCTGTTACCATAAGCCTGATGTTCACAGAGGTCCAACAGAGAGTGATGACAATGAGGGTAGAGATTATTTCCTCTAACAAAAACATGGTCCAAGAAGAAAACTAATGTTGAATCAATAGGAAGTTAGCATTTAATCTATATAGTTCTTTTTTTTCCTTGACTTTAAAACATAACCTAAGTCTTTCAAACTCGTGTACATAAGAACTGAGTTTGAGATGATTCTATTTCACTTATTTTCCCTCAAATTTCATTTTTAAGAAAATCAGCATTATTCTATATATTTGAGGTATATTTCATGATGTTATGGGATGTATACCAATAGTAAAAATGTTTACTGGAGGAAGAAAAATAACATTTCCTAACCAGATCAGAAATAATTATTCAAGTTATTAAAGAATACTAATCAATGAGACTTGCCACATTACTGTACACTAGTTATCATCACTAGACTGAATGGTTTCTAAGGTCCAGGGTAATTGATTAAGGACCCATAGCTGAAATCACTGTTTTTCTTTTTCATATGCCCTGGCTTTCCTACTACTGGAGCTGCCTGCTTAGCTGTTTCTACCCAGAACTGACTCACTCTTTGGTAATGAAGAAAATCTTCATCTGGCATTCTTGGAAAAATAGCTTTAAGATTGGGAGGGGAATGTAAGTTTTGAGTGTGTGTGAGAGTGTGTGTGTGTGTGAGAGAGAGAGAGAGAGAGTGTGTGTGTGTGTGTGAGTGTGTGTGTGTGAGAGAGAGAGAGAGAGAGAGTGAGTGTGTGTGTGTGTGTGTGTGTGTGTGTGTGTGTGTGTGTGTGTGTGTGTGTGTTGCCTGCATATGTGGATTCAACAAGAGCTAAGTTCTGACATTTCACGAATATGAGTTCCTCTCCTCACAAGCCAAATTAGGCATGGCCTGGTTCTAGGTTTCTTTGGAACAATGATTTGAATTAATTTTGTTTTTATAGCTTAAAGTGAAGCTCTGTGTTACTCATAAAACCAGCAGCCTGTGGGCCAAATGAGATGAGGAAAAGAAGATCTCTTAGGGCGGTGCCAAATTCTTCCCACTTCTCCTCCTTCCATGTTAGGAAATAACCAAGAATGCACCTTCTGTGGGACAGCAACATGTGTACACAACAGGGACAGCTGTGATTGAGCTCCTCACCCTACAAAAATCTATCTTAAATCACTATCGCTCACAGGGAAGGTCATGCTGACTGAAGAGGATGAAAACCATCAGACTGACTGACAGAAACGGGTTATCATTGAAAGCATGAACTTTCAAGTCAAAGAAATGATGTTTTTGCAACATGGTTCTGAGACTCTCTTGTGGCTATGTATAAAGGAAGGGAAGAGGTCTGTGTTTGGGAGAGGTCAAGCCAATTGTGCTTTAACTACACTAAAATATAGAAATGAAAGAATAAACAATTAAGAAAAGCAGGCAATGGAGGAAGCAATAAAAAATGTAGTGATAGGAAAGTGTTTTCATTCCCTATGCTCTGCCCTTCACAGGACCATCCCAGTGGTCAGTGTGTTTGTTACTTGGTCAGTTTTTTATTTCTGTCTTTGTTTTCCTTTCAATGTCAGAACTAGTCACTGGAATTCAGTGCATTTATTCTGGTCTCCCTTACGGGAGGGAAGTCTAAGACGAAGTCACAGAAATGCTAATTAGAAATTTATTTCCTCTCAAACGCTTCTATGTGTTCTTCCTAAGTTTCTTGAACCTTCTCTCCTCTCTTTCTCCTCTCTCTCTCTCTCTCTCTCTCTCTCTCTCTCTCTCTCTCTCTCTCTCTCTCTCTCTCTCTCTCTCTCCATACTGTTTTTCAATTCAGACTATGACACATCTTGTAAACTTTTTCTAGACAGAGCCTACTTGCTTTCTGTTTGGACTAATGCCCAAAGTTACATCCCAATTCTCCCTTCCCACTCTCCTTATCCAATGCTCACATGATCTCATCTTCCTACAAATAAACTTTCTTTTCCTAGCAGCTCCACTACATCCAGGTAACAGCATGAGAAAAACAATTGAAACATGGGAATCACTCCTGATGTGGAATAAAACAAAGCCCTAGAGGTTTGTGAAATCCAGGAACGCAGTCATAACTGCATCAGAACGAAGATTATGTCCACTAAGTACAACTTGATTTATAAAATATTTTCCCAAATAAATTTTATAAGTGTATTTACAATTTTATAATTAGGTAATATTTTGTAGTAGTTACATAAGCAACATGAACTACAATGTCTGAGAATAGACATAAAATGTTCTTTAGATGGTACCTTTGTTTTGGAGAAAAGATGGAACTGCAACAGATCTAAGACACCACAATGAGGACGCACTCTCACTGGGGATCATGCTAGAGTCTTTTGACACCTAGTCCACTTTCTACCTAAATACGAGCCTAACTCTCTCTTTTCACTCCCAAGCTACTCATCTTAAGAGATCAACCATAGGGTAGGGGTAGGATCCAGGGTTTACACTGTCCATACCTAAATGTGTTTACAGGGGACATCAGGAGAAGCAGACATATGGGCAGTTTCTAAAGAGATGGAGTGCTCTTTGGAATCTGGAGGAAAAAGACAGTTAAGGGAGAATCAATAGAAACTAAATCTAGATGGATGGAGGTTATTTAAGGGACACAGAGAATAAAGTAAAAGTGGAGCAGACTTATTCACAGAGGAAAATATATCTGCTGCCCTCCTCTGTGCTCTTGAAAGGAGAATGTTCCTTTGGTGATAAATTAAAGTCGCATGGACGGAAAAGAAGAAGAAACGAATGTGAGGGAAAGAATTCAATCAAAATCTTAGTTTAATAAGATATGACACTTTGGAAAGATGTAATTGGTCTTGGCTACCCTTTATATCCCAACCTCTCGATGCTCAGTGCACAGAAGAATAAATGAAGACAACAAACACTAGGATGTACCTCTCCTCTTTGAACCCATGGAGAAGGGAATGGTGACGTAATCCAGGCCAAGAGAACAGCTATTCTGCTCACCAGCTGCAGAACCCCAGGAAATCACCAAATTACTCTGAGTCCATGATACCATTAGGAAGATTACATATATCTGAAAATAATGGTGCCCATATCTGATTAGCACTTGTGGGAGTATCACTGCGAAAGACTTCAAGGGTTTGTTCCCAGTGTGCTCTCTGCTTTCTATTTGTGTATAGAGATGTGAGTTCTAGCCTTTGGCTGCCTGCTACCTCTGTTCTGCCATCATGGGCTCTAACCCTCCAAAACTATAAACCCCAAATAAACCCTTCTATACGTTTTTATGGTCAGGGTATTTTATCAAAGCAATAGAAAAATAACTAATAGCCTTCTCTTTTCTTTCCATTTCTAAATCATACCTGATCTATATGCTAAATTTCTAGACTGGGTCTCTCATTATTTCTTATCTGGGTTGTAAACATTTTCTAAACTGGTTACACTGCTTTAAATACTGTCATTCACGTTTTGTTTCCTATATGATATTTTTAAAATAATGATCTGAGTATGATACTACCATAATTAAAACTGATCACTGGTTGCCAGTTATCTAAGCTAAGAGACGATACTCTTAACGGTGCCAGTACAGCTCCCAAGATTTCATTCTCCTGCTTATGTTCCACCAATGTCAACTATGCAAAATGTCCTTCCTCCAAGTGCTAACCCTCTTAACACCTTTCGTTCAAATTGTACTCTCTACTCCCACCTGCTCTCTCCTAATGACCCCTCCCCCATTTTGATAATGACTGTGTCCCAACTGCTGACATGTTTTATTTTTTAATCTTTACTGGGAAAAAAAAACAAACCCTCACAGCAGACATTTACCATCTTGCATTATAAGTAGACAGCATTGCTACTGCATGCATGCACACACATGGTTGTGAATAATTATTTAAAACTTTTTCATGCTGTGTATCTCATCATACATTATACAGTTTCCCATTTCTCATTTTCTCTTCCACCCTACTCTTTCAACCACCATTATACTTTGTGCTGGAATAAATTTGGCTGTTCTAGATTTCTCACATAGGTAAAGTCAATTAGTATTTTGTGTGTACATGTAATTGTTTTATTTAACTTAGCATAATGTCCCCCATGTTCATCTGTAGCATGTGGCTGTTGTAGCATATAGCAGGCTTAATTTTCAAAGCCAATTAATATTCTATCATGTATATATGTCACATTTTCTTCCTCCATTCATCAATAGATGGACATCCAGGTCTTCAATGTCCATGTCTTGATTATTGTGAATAATGCTGGGAAAGACATGTATGTACAAATTATTTTTGAGATCCTGGTTTACTTTCTCGTGTATATATACACAAAAGTGCAATTGATGGCTCACACAGTGGCTCTGGATTTAACTTTGTGAGAACTCTCTACATGGAGTTTAAACCATCTTGCGATCCAACTGATAATGCACAGCATTTCTAAATTCTTTTTCTTGCCAACTATTGTCATTTCCTGGATTTTTAAAATAGTGGATATTTTAATGGATATGAGGTAACACTTCACTGTGGTTTTGGCTCTTATCTCCCCAAACAGTGGTGCCAAACATCTTTTCACCTTATATCCACCTGTGCATTTTTCTTTCAGGCAATACCTATTTCCTGTGCCCATTTAGAAATTTGTTTTCATTGTTATTATTGTTGTAATTGAATTTTAGCAATTACATATACATGCTCAATACTAACTTCCTATCCTATGTATTGTTTGTTTGCAAATATTCTTCCCGTTCTATGGGATGGCCTTTTTACTTTGTTTTATGCTTTAGTTTTCATTTTTCTCTGTGCAGAAGTTTTGAGTTTGTTTTTGTTATCTGTGCTTCCTGTCATATCCACAAAGTTTTGCTCACCACTTTTCTGTATGGTAAGAATTTTAGAAATTTCCTAGCTTTGGGTTTTATATTTGGGTGTTTGATCTACTTAATTTTTGGTAGAATAGTCCATTTTCATTCCTAGGCACGTACTTATACAGTTTTTGAAACACTAATTGTTAAAGTGACTGCCTTTTCTCCATGGTGTAGTCTGAGAACACTGGTCAAAAACCATTTGAGTGCCTATGTAAGGATTTACTTTTTTGTCTCTATTTTGTTCTGTTTTTCTAATGTCTGTATTTATGCCAGTGCTGCACTGTTTTGATTACTATAGCTCTGAATTATGTTTTGAACTCAGGAAATGTGAGGCTACCAGCTTTGTTCTTTTTATTCTTTCAAGCTTTAAGACTCCTTGTGAGTTTGCATAGGTAAATAGTTTAGTAATACTATGTCTAGAATAATGAATAAACCAGATTGCATACTCCATCTGAATTATTAGTTTAGGAATGAATTTTCTTTAATAACACTCTCAGCACAGTGCTTCACTTATATAAACACTGCAGCTATGGATTAGCGAGCATTGTACTCAACCTCTTGGCTGTAACTCTGAGTAGTCCTTGGTGAATAGCATTTCCTGAGGGACTGTAGTGTTAGTGTGCTTTTCTCTTGACACTAGAATGAAGATTTTCTCATTGCATTTTTTTCACTCCTTGGTTTTTAATAACACAGATTTTCTCCCTTTCTCACCCACCTCCCTCACACATGTAACCCTTTTCTGGCTGGGAATACAAAAAAAAAGTCAGGGAAGTGTTATCAAATTAAATTTACCAAGTCTAACCAGCCCTTGGGGAAGGCAGGAAGGAAAAGGAACCCTCAGTGGGAAGTATGGAGGATTACTTGATTAAATAGAGTTATAAAATTAGATTCAACTTTATATTTAAAATTTCAAATGAATTTCCTAGGTGATGAAACTACAGTAGCTCTGTGAACACCATTTTATTTTGATTTTTTAAAGCCCCGCTTGAAATGTTATTGCATTTTGAATAAAACTTAAGAAGTAATTTCGCATTTGTTTAACACAGATTTTTTTTTCCACTTCAGTACACTTGTGCACATTTTAAAAACTTACAGTAAATTTTATTCACTACACAAGAAAATGCATTTGACAAATCAGGACATGGCCAGACTTGTAAAATACCTTTAAGCACTTTGACATGTTAAGAGTGCAAATCCTAACACTGTCACTTTGAGGCTTTGTGGCCCTTTTAACATTTGTGAACTGCAAATTCCTTGTTGATCAATTAGACTAAGGTACTAAGAAGGGGTTAAGTAAATGCTAACATTGGTTGGCAGGCATGGGGACAGCAGGGAGTTCAGGGGAAGCTGGAGTAAACAGGAAGTAAAAAGGATCAGCTCTGAGGTGTGGCTTCCAGATTTGGAAGAATCTGGAGGAGAGGAAGGCTCCAAACTCAAAATTTAGATGATGAATGTGTCTGTCATATGCAACATAGGATCCTGTTGTCTCAGGAAATATATCTGGAAAGTGCTTGGGACATGGGATTAGAGTTAGCATAAAGTAATAAGGAAATATGGGTTGCAGGAGCCTGGGAAGATAATGCACACAAAAAATTAACTGAAGAAGATTGGGAAGGTACTCAGATCAAGTCCTTGTCACATAACCATAAGAATATGATTTCTATCCCCAGAATCCATATAAAAAAACCAGATATAGTGGCCTTTGTTTATAATCATAGTACTAGAAAGTAGAGAAAGCAGGACCATATTTTTGAGGGTCATTTGAGATGATGAACATTTAACACATTTCTTGGCATATAGGAAACACTTAAACATGTTTTTGATGACAGTAATGAGTGTGATAAAGAGAAGAGATGGAAGCAGAAGGCAAGATGATCGTAATGATATTGACATGACACCATAACTTTCTGCTGTATCATGTAAGCTAAATTATATTTACAAATATACACCAAGCACATGCATACAAGTTTACATTTCCCCAATTTGTTGATTTGACTATCACTTTAGAAATAGGTGGCTAGGCCAAATATCTTACAGCAGAAGATAGGAGAAGGCAAGCAGACAAGGTTAACTGCCAAGAACTAGACCCTTCTCCTGGGATAGGACTGGGAGCTGCAAAGAAGTGATCAATTAACAAGGGAGAGAAAACATAGCTTAAAAACAAACACAAAATTAAAATCACATCCTTTCTCTACCTCCCTTCCGTTCTCTCTCACTCTCTTTCTATCATAGTATGTTCAGGCTACTTTAACAAAAACTCTAGACAAGGCAATTTGTAAATAATAGATGTTCTTGTCTTGATTTTGGAATCTGGGGGTCTACAAGCAAAGAAGGCATTGAAGCACTGGTGACATAGGAAGGGCTGGCTTTGTGTTGAATCCAGTGTCTTGTTGCTGCATTCTGATGTGGGGGAAGCTGTGAATGCCATGTCCTCACATGGTACAAGGAAGACAGCATGAAGGGCAAAGAAAAATAGAAGTATTTCCCTCAAGTCCATTTATGAAGGCACTAGCCCTCGTGGGCTAACCACCTTTCAACTGGCTTTATTTAATGTTACATTGGGAATTGAATTTCAATGTGAATTTAAGAACAACATAAACACTCAAACCAAAGAAAGTCATATTAATATACAATTGTTTCAGTCTACATCTGCTGCTGTATCAAAATGGTGTGAATGCAGTAATTTATAAGCAAAGGAACCTTGTGTTTTCACAGTTCTGATGGTTTGAAAGACCACAAAGACACTCCCACCTCAAGGCTTGGGGAACATTGTGGTAGAGGAGTCAGAAAGATTGTAAGAGTCAGAGGATCAGGGAATTTGCTGTGAGACTGCTTTTCCTAAGAGTGTCAGAAGTTATACCCATAGTCTCATCAATATGAATGCCTAGACATGAGTTGAACTATAGACATGCCAAAGTGGACAGGGAGAGGGAAAGTTCACAAGGCCTTAGCCCTACACAAAGAAATGCAGGCAACTAAAGATTGCTGAGAGTGGGAGAAAGAAGTCTTAAGCAGGGAAGGACACACTAATTAGTTATCCAATACCATGCAGTCAGCCCTGAAAATGCACATATATGCTTATAATAACAATCAATGAGAAAAGAGACCATGAGTTTGAAAGAGCAGAGAGAAGAATATAGGAAGATTTGGAAGGAGGAAAGGGAAAGGAGGAAATAATGTAATTATATTATAATCTCAAAAAAAATCTACAAAAAAGGAACCAACAGATTCACTGTCTGGTGAGAAGCCACTTTCTAGACAGATTCTTTTTTTTCTGTGCTTTACCATGGTGGAAGAAACAAGGAGTCTCTCTCAGACCTCTATTATAAGAATACTAATATCTTAATGGATTCAATTCTTAAGGCCTCATCTCATCATGAATACTATTATTCTAACATGACTTCAACATTAAGAAAGTTGATATTTCCTATGGTAAAATAAGGTAACCATTCCTTGTTTTAAATCACTGAGCTTTTTCTGTTCAGGTACCCTTGAAGACAACATTTGGCTTCTACCCTGTATGCTCCAGCATTTCTTTGCTCTTACTGGACCCAAGCAGCCTTTATCATTGTTCAGCATAAAGCTACTCATGCATTCTGGGTTAGTTATTTCTTAAACATATGTATATATATGTTTAAGAAATATATATATATATATATATATCCTATATAACCTATAATAACATGCCTTAAAAGCATAACATATCCCCCCTTTCCCTTCATAGTATGTAATACATAGTAAATGTTGAATAAGTATGCATTCCTTTACAGATGTAATATTTTGAAAATAACTGAGAGGTCCTTCTATATAGAAATTATACCTTCCCATGAGTCTACACTCACTGCCTCCCTTTTTTCCTTATTCATTTTCCTATTAAGTCCCATGAATAGGGCTTCTAACACTGAAATTATGCTCTATGATTTCTCCAGATGGCCTATGTTAAGGGATCATCAATGTTCTTGTTTTATTTGTTTTTTTCTACAGCATATAGAAATAGTTGCACAGTCTCTATTTAGAGAGCTTTAAAATATTCTCTCCAGAAATTAATTGGCAGAGGTTGCTTGGGGACAGGGATGAGAGCAGGGATTGTAGGTAGGGGAATAGTTTCATTATTATGAATATGATTATAGATTAATGATATACTTGTGTCCATATTTATCAAATTGCATACTATAAATATATATAGTACTTTGTCGCTATGGTTTATATGTTTGCATTCCCCTAGAATTCCTGTTGATATCCTAAATCCCAAGATAATAGTATTTATTATGAGGCGAGGCCTAAGGAATCGAATCGATTAAGATATTAGTATTCTTATAGTAGAGGTCTGAGAGAGACTCCTTGTTTCCTCTACCATGGTAAAGCACAAAAAAAAAGAATCTGTCTGGAAAGTGGCTTTTCACCAGACATTGAATCTGCTGGTTCCTTTTTCGTGGATTTTTTTTCTTTTTGAGATTATAATGTGAGAATTCTGAGGAGGCTCTATTGTTTGAGAACTATTAGCTACCATCAAGATTTGTGTACCACTAATGCACCTTTAGTATTTTCACGTCATGCTGGCCACTGTTGTGGTGCAAAGGCATCTTAGCATACCAGAATACTAATAGAAAATATCTCAAGGTAATTAAGAATTGGTTACACAAGCACATTACTTGGAGATAAGAAGAACATAGGAGAAAAACATTTAAATTTTTGTAGAGACTGCAACTAAGGAGCAAGATTGAGAGTAATGAAATGTGGGCAGGAAGAACTATTTTTTCTTTATACTATAAACTTCTCTTTGCTATTTGATCTTTTGATTATGTGCTTAACCCATTACTGTGCTAAAATCATTTAAAGTTTTAAAAAATAAATAATTTTGAAGAATTTAACAACAAAGATCATATAGAACAAAAAGAAACATGACTAATTCTCACATGCCCTTTCCTTTCTTCGTTTAGTAGATATTTATTAAATTTCCACAGTCTGCCAGCACTGAATCTGAGCTAAAATAGACTTGATTGCTCTCATAATTCCATTTTTCTTCACTATGTATTAAATGAGCACCCATGCCAAGTGGTATGTATGGTTGATAGAGGTTCACAGTGGAGAAATCCAGAAGAAATTCTCAGTGTAACCTGTTAGGAGATAGGGGAGAATGTTTGTAACTAGAGACTCTCTTTTACACAGAGGTCCGTCTTTGGATTGGTTCTGGTTATTAAAGGGATTTCACTAAACAGCAGACTTCTTGAGGGCAAGTATTGTTTTCAGACTCATCTCTAAGCTCTCAAGCATTGCCTTAGCACAGGGAAAACACTTCACAACATTTGGTAACCTGAGTTCAGCCCCAAATGTCAGAACATCCAATCTGAAACCCTTTATGAAGACTTCCAATCCAATTGAGAACAAAGCTCTTGGCTTTCCTTACATTTAAATCCAAAGTGGCAGGAGATGCAATCCTACAAGAGTGCACTGGTTCTGGTTTGAATGGGTCTTTTCCTCTCCTCTCAAGAGCACTGTTGTCTGACTTATCCTGCTAATTACATGCCCTGGGTGATCGGATCCAAACTTAGCACATGCAATCTTTGCAAGTCTGTCCTCCCCTGTATAATTCTGAGACCTTTATGGAAATAGACAAGAACAATGAAGGGAGGCTGGAAGAGGGAAGAAAGCTACCCTATAATCATGTTTATTGTTTTTATAATAGGTTTATAGAAATTATGAATGGAGCTATTTATTAATAGGAATTTTAATTATCCACCATGGTGAAGGGTGAGGCAAAATATCTCTCAGCCCCACTAATTAATGTGGATATTCAATGTCTGTTAATTAAGGACAAAAGGGACAAAAGGAACACAATCCACTCTTGACACTGATGAATGCAAAGTCAAACCAATAGCTTATTTCCAAATTAACATGGCTGATAAAAAGTCAAGCTCAGACCCAAGACTTTCCTCCTCAGGGAGCTATAATTTTCCTGTTTAGACAACAGAATAAAGGGCTCATCTGTAGTCCCAGGAACAAAGCCCAGCACTGCAGCCCCTAAAGATGAAGGGCCTATGGATTATTGTGTGAGGCCTGCATTTCAATAGGTACTTTGCAAGCCTTTTATACCCTTAGCTTACCCTAGGAACTCTTGCCAGCTTCAGATTCAAGGTTAGGCCTCAGCCATGCCGGTCTAAAATAACTCCACCTCTCAGAGCTTGGACAGACTTCTTGGCCTCTTTAAATCAATTCCTTCTGCTTGCTTCTGGATTTATGTAGTCAGGTGATGAGTCACATGCATATTAGTAACCAGTCTCTCTTGCAGCAATTGTGTTTGTGTTTGCCAGTGGCCAATATAATCTCTCAAGTCTTCAGAGGAAAATAAGAAAAGAAAATTACTGCCAATTGATAGTTAGTTTGAAATTCCATGATCTATTGGCATGGTATTCTCCTGTCCTTTGGGGTTTCACTCCTTGGGTGTGAAGAGGAGAATGAAATCTGAGCTGGTTTTAAACTTACAGACATTGGTATTTAATTAGTTCCAATGTTAATTCTAGTGAAGTTAAAAGGCTTGTGCAAAGTCATGCATTTAGTAAGTTCAGGCACTAGGAATCAATAGTTTGATTCTAAACTCAGTTTTCTTACTGATATACCAAATGCTTTTAAGTTGTATGTTCCTTGGGATCAATGGCTTTTCTCAAGTTTTATTTTAGGAAACACCATATCCATCCATTCACTTATTGGTTTTGTTGGTGGTGATGGTGCAAGTATAATTAAGGCACAGGAGAGAATAGAGTTAATCACTCATGAGCACGTACACGTGCATGTTCACATGCACACCTGCATGCACACACACAAACAATTATAATATATCTGAGGGAAGGAACAATATTTTTGTTTATAATTAAAACACAGTACAGAGCATAATGCATATATTCATTTAATAAATAAGCAAATGTATTGTCTGGTGTGTACACAGCCATGTAAACAGATTATGATCATAAGATATGCAGATATGCAACTTTGAAGGTCTGTTAACTAGTAATGTATCTAGAGTACTAAGGGAACACCCAAGTGAGCCCCTTCCTCTTGTAGAGTGAAAGAAATAACTGACAGTGAGCCATATCTGCCACATAAGGATGAACTGATAGGAGGGTAAAACTTTCGGCACAGTGAACAGCAAGCATGTGTAAAGACAGTGAGAGATACGAGAGTGAAACATATTTCAGGAAATGTAAGTAGAAATGATAAAGTAGATATACACAACAGAGTCACAAGTTTTGAGGTCCCTAAGGATGTTAACTTTATTCTAAAAGATGTTTTGGATTCACTGAAGAGTTTCATGCAAAATAGTGTTGTGATGATATTTGTCTTTGAGAAACAATTTTCTGAAATTATAGCTTAAAAATAATTAAAAATCTTTTAACATAAACCCAGCAAGAGGTCTTGAAGATTTGACTTTCAAAAATGTTTGGCTTGTTATTGTCTATGCTGGATCTAATAGTTGACTGTGTGTCCACATATGTATATGTATAAAAAGCAATATTAGAAATAACATTTTCCTTAATTAATTTTCCCATGGCTGAATTCCTATTTGAATATACAGCAGCACTGTGTGTTGTGATGCACTTCAGCAAAATTAACTCAACGATCTCCTCTTCCCAATTTTAATATTCCATTGGGTTTTCTATTCCTGAAAACTCATTAGTATCTGAGTGCATTGCTGAAGAGAAACAAGAGGGAGGCATATTGTGTGAATGTGAGTTGGAGGGAAGAGACAGCTGGCACAAGGATTTTCTAATAAAGCTCCCCAAGGACTAGTATGTCTTACCAACAAAAAGAGGGTTCTTTGAGCTTCTCCTTTGTACTAAACCCTCTGAATTTTATTCACATCTCATACAAATGTTTGGAAAAACCAAATTTTGCTTACTGAGATTTCTCCTCTGTCTATGTTTTCCAAATTTCCTGGTGGTGCTAAGAGATTGTATGAAGATTCACTTCAACACATGCACATTTATATATACAGATGATATATATACTTTTAATCTTCAGAAAAAAGTCTATCACAATGAGTGTCTTGATTATTCTTTCTGCTTCTGCTTTGCTCATGGTGTAATTTGAACATGCAGTTCCACCTCTGTTTTTCCAATTATTCACTGTCTTTGTGACATTAGTTCTTCCTAGAATGCTTTCTCATTATCTTTGTATACTGACAATGTAACCATCTTCAAGGCTGAGTTCAAATGTTTTGTCCTTCAAGAAGTCTCCAGATTCTTCTAGGCCTAATATTATAGTTCTCATGTGGGATTTTTTATTATTACTATCAGGTTACATATGAGGGAACTGAAGTTCAGAAAGAGTAAGTTGCTCAAGGACTACACAACTACAAGGCCAGGTACAAAACCATTACAGTGTGGACTTTTAGCAGAGAAATGGGGTGATTACAAGTTCCCATAAAACCACAGCAGTCAGTTCCCTGCTTTATTTGCCTAGTATTGAGATGATGGCATAAAGTAAACTTGAGATTAACCTTGAATGATGGATAGAGTGGGAATTTTGAAGGTAAAGAGTGGATGGAGAATATTCTAGGTAGGAGGTTACATGATTGGAAAAAAAAAAAAAAAACTATAATGCATAGGGAAACCAGAGGGTGATGAGGAACCAAGATTTACCAAACTAGCTACTTCTAAGTCCCTTTAAGGAGAAGAAGGACATGTGACTGGAAGAGAAAATAGACCCAGATTGTAACAGGGTTTGGTTATGAAGCAGGTGGGAAGTCCCAAGATCAGGAAGCAAAGGAGAGGCTGAGACCCTGAGTAGAAGCAGTGTATTGTATACGGAAGTAAAAATATTGCATGCAAGGTCTGAGGAATTAGGACTAGAGGGTCTATAGCTAATATTTAGCAGCTACTGGACACATGGGCAGTGACTGTGGTAGAGACACAACACCACCTGAAGCTGATTTGATGCTGACTCCTTACTATAAGAAAGATACTGAAATGCCTGCAGGAAGAAGATTGATTAGGAAAGAGAGTTTTAGGGAAGCAAGAAATGTGAGGGCAGAGAACAAGGCAGAGCATTGCATAAACTAAGTAAAATCAGTCCCTAAACTGGGTCAGGAGGCAGGGAGGTGTGAGGGGGAAGTAGCAAGAACTTCCTTCGTGTTTTTAATGTGTTAAGACTGTTTTAGTTCAATGTGAGGCATGATCAGGAAGAACATATGTCCAAGTTTCTCTTGTTTTGAAGTGTTGATTGGTATAACTAAGAGAATGCTAAAATAGATCTATAGACACACTGAAACATTTCTAACATCATCACCTTTTCTGAGGGCCAAGAAGGGTTTAGTGTAGTCTTGTGCTAACATACAGCTGGCCTCTGACTATATTGCTAATGTTGGATAAATAGTATCCCTCCAGCCATGCTTTATGGACTTCCTTTTAGCAGCCTGGAAATTTACACAAGATTGTGATAATTTGTTTATCACTGGCATATTCGTGATATCTGTGGTGAGCCAACTCTGCTATCTATATTTCCTGTGCCCTTTTCTACAGAGCCTATTATATCGTGGGGAATTTCTATAAGGACAGAGATCTGTTCTGTCTTAATGTCATATCTACAGAGCCTACTATGTGGCTGTATATATGCTGATTAATCAAAGAGAGAAATAACCTAGACTAGAAAATCCTGAGTTTAGTTCCCAAGTCTGTCACTTACTAATAGTGTGCTGTTAATAACAAATAATGGTCATTTACACTTATTAACAATTTTCTTGTAGGCAAATTGTGTAACGCTCCTGAGTGTCTATAAAATGAGAAAATAGAACCTGTCCTGTTCAAGCCACAAGATTCTTGGAAGGATGAAGCACGTAGAGCAACATTATATAATCAGCAAGTGGAGAGAAAGGAAAATACCTATCATATAGTAGGCCATGTTCCTTGTCCTTTACATGCAACATCACTTTTAAAGCTTTCAGCAGCTTTAAAGGATATTATTACTGTCTCTGTCTTTCAAATGAAGACACTGAAGCTCATCGATCATTATGGTTTCACCTTAGTTACTGACAAAAGTGGCAGCGCCACCCTGTCTGACTTCGTAACGACCACTGTTTTTATCCTCTGCTGTGTAAAAAATGAAGTAACTTTATTGAAATACTGACATTTAAATGTGAGATTTTATAGAAGCATATCATAGAAGGTCAAAAGTCATTCTTAAAACATAAAGCAATAGCATCTGCCTTTGCATAGGAATAGACACTTTTACTATAATTAACATGATGGTTAGCAGTAATCCTGTTGTAACTAGGGTAGTCATGATTTTGCAAACACAAATTTGATCTGCATCAGCAGACCAACAGTTATGTTTCCTAGTTCTGTTGAGTCTCCATTAGTAATGATCATTTGGTGTGTTTACTTCAGAATCATGTTGATAATATACACTGTCTCTTTATAGCTATTGTCCTTCTTTCTCGTAATGTTCTTCCTATAGCAATTAGAACAGCACTGAGTAGCTTTAGTGAGGGCAAACTGTGCCAAGCGAAGGAAAAGCACTGATGTGCATGGTAGTCTAGCTCTGCTCTTGCCGTTCTCTATAGATAGTAACAAAAGCAAACTGGCCGACCAAAGTACACAGGAAAGCATGTGTCATTTCTACATAGTTCTATATTTGGCACCTTGTAAATGTTGGTTTGCTTCATTTGTTACATAACTTCGATGTTTGAAATTATTGCTTAAAATCAAAAGAGGTAGGTCCTAGACCTCAAAAGTAAGCATATCACTTCTCATTGGTGAGCCTTAGTTTCTCCATCTGCAGTGAAGCAGATCAACTTGTTAGTTAATCTACGTTCATAATGTTGGAATTTTGGTTATATCCCATACTCATAAAGGCAAAGGTGTACTACATGAGCTGTGGTGTGGTCATAAGGGCTTTGGAACTGAGTCATCACCAAAGAAGGTGGTTTCAGGGCTCTGGATCAGGAAGCCAAGGAATGACAACATTTGATTCTCCAAAAGAAAAAGAAAAAGAGGTACCTAAGCACGTAAGGGCAACATATTTATCAGTGTATATAAAGCCAGAAGGTAAGAGAGCAAGAGTCAGAAAACCACAGTGGTCAATAAAAGTGAAATGACTGGCAATGTCATGGGAGAGAGGAAAGGGCTGGGAAAAAGGACTGAGAGCTTATGGAGCTGCTGACTTTAGAGTCTATCCCATAGATGGTAAGGAACTTTGAAGGTCCTAGAGGCTTGGTCAGTTTTGGCTAAAAAGACCCTTTTGTGACTATGCGTTGTGAGAGAGCAAATGGAAGCAAAAAGACTAATTAGGAGGAAACCAAAGGACCCTCAGTGTGAGTATGGTGCATTTGTGGGCATTGAAAAGGCCAATTACTGCAGTAACCATGGTTATGTGCTGAGATGTGGAGGAAATTAGAAAGGACTGGCCAGTAAAGTCACTATGAAAGACTTTCAAACAGAACTAGGAGCAAGCAGAATTTTTCTGATTCTATAATTGTTATGAAATTACAAATAGAGGCCAGTGTTATATAAATGTATATTGAGTTAAATATAGTCTCCTTAAAATTTTATCTGAAATATTTATAAATACGAATGCAATCCTTAGTGTTGAATGTGAATATTTTTATGCACGTGTATATGTTTGGCATATGTCTATGTAACTCTGCATACATGTGTACATGGATACATATACATATACACACATATGTGTGAAGGTCAAGGTTAATGCTGAAGTCTTCCTTAACAGAAGACACTCTACCTCTGTTTTTGAGACAGGGTATCTCACTGAACCTAGAGCTCCTTGATTTTGATAGGTTAGCTGGTTAATGAGTCCTAGAGATCCATATGCCTAGCACTAAGATTATAGATCATGCACCACCATGCCCAGCTTTTTAAATGGATCCTGGGGACCTCTACCCAGATCCCTCTGATTGAATGGTGACACTTTACTGAGTGAGCTCTCTCAGATCCTGCATACAAATAAATTCAGACACTACTGTGTGGGTAGGAGGATCTCTGGAGCAAGAAAATGCATCCCCTATCAATTTTAGTAGCAGAAATTTGATTCTTTTTAGCAAAATAGGTGACAGGATTATGTGTAGAAAGTTCACCTTCTGCTTTTTCATTAGTCATTTCCCTTTTGTCCTCATTAACAGAAACACACACACACACACACACACACACACACACACACACACACACACACACACACACACACCCCTCAGCAGTACTTCTACTCTCTATGCACATCATTCAAACCCCAACATATGAAACTAGACCTTTCAATCTTGTATTTGCTGAATAGCTGCCATTACTTGAAAAGTAGCCAGTTCTAGAGGGAAAAAAGGACAGAGCTGTTAGGAAAATTAAAAAAAAATTTCATGAGGTATGTAGGGTGCATAGCACAAGGACAGGTAATGGGCAGCAGCAACAATGGTCTACTTTTTATTCCCCTAGGTAAGGATCAAAGGATGAATAACAAACAGCTTGTACTCACTGGGAATTATAGCCTCATTAGAAAGATGAGATACAATGAATAAAAAGAACCTTCTAACGCATCACAGTTTGCAAATAATTTTCACATCCACTCCTTCATGTCAAATTTCCAACCAAGTTACTAGGGCAAGGTATATTATTTGCTCTCTGAAACAGATGAGGACACTAACATTCACTGAGACTGAATTTAGCTTATGTCTCTTTCCATTACACATCAATTCAGCTTAGTACTGAGTGTCTAGCACTAACTCTGTGGTAAGTAGGAAGCACTCAAACTGAAGTGCTGATTATGCATGATGGGACTTGTAGTTTATAGTTTTATTGTAGAAACAAAGTGCTAATGAACCCTTGAGGAGAGGGTTCCTATCTCTTAGGATATACTTAAGAGGATAGTCATTCTTCAGTTGCTCTTTTGCCTCTATCTTATGAGAAACTATTTTCTAGAAACACTCCTTCTGTGACTATGGATTGTGAGAAATCAAATAGAGGCAGAAATACTGGATAGGAGGAAAGTACAGGAGCCTCAGCTGAGCACAGTTCATTTGTGGGCAGTTAAAGAGAGCTGGTCTGATGTACTGAGATGTTTTCCTCCACTCTTAAAGTCTCATCTCTGTTTAATATAGACATCCTGGGTAAAAACTGTTTTTCAGCCACCAGAAGGCACTTGATATTAAGAGCACACCACTGCTGCTAAGAACTACTGCTCCAACACACATTGTGCTAATGGATTTCTGGATTCCTATCGTCAAAGTCACAGGGCTCATCTTCTGCTACTCTCTTGTTTTCTGTTATTTCTCATCCTTAGTGCAAACCTCTTGTATGCTTCCTGAGATATCACCTTGAAATGAAATGGGCAAGACCAAATCCATTAGGGCTAAGTCTCCTGACTGTCTTATTTTGTATGTGGAGATGTAGAGAAGTGAAGGAAATGCAGCTAATCTGATTGTTTTTCTGAAGAAAGGAAGGTGAGTACATAATGCTTGCTCCCAAACAGGCATGGTACCCTGGAGCAAGTTCAGCAGTAAGCACTGGACTCTGTTGGAAAGATGGTCCCTGAGATGGCTGCTTTAAATGCACTGCTTCATTTAATCTAGGGACTTCTGCTCTTAGTAGCATTCATATTTTCACTTTACAGATGAAGTAACAGATTCAGAAAGATGTCTGGACTCTCTTCAAGTTTCGACAGCCAAGAAGGAGCTGGTTGAGGATTCATTCCCCTGACTGAATGTACTATTTTTTTCCCCTTGGACTCCTAAGTTGCAGTAGATGTGTAAGTTCTAGGTGGCACAGCTCAAGCGCCAAGCGAGTTCAGGTTGGTCTGGGGTGTAAATGTGGGATGGAGCATTGGAGGAAGTACTAAATGCCTGGGTGCTCAAAGGTAAGTTTAAAAGGGAGGGAAGAGAAGAGGTCATGAATAGGGATAAAATATACAGGGAGGGGATGCACTGGGCACCTATGGGCACATGTGCACTGTGGCACCACAGGGCTAGAAAGGGCGTTCTGAGGAAGAAGATGGTATTGTTTGCCTGGGAGGAGGGCTTTCAGCCTCAAACTATTTCTTTCCCACTTTTCCCCCATTGGCTGTGGAGATCAGCCCTCTGATTGTGAATATATTAACAAAAAGCAGAAATTTGGCTCTATTACACTGATCATGTTCTGTCAAGATTTTTGTAGTTGTTGTTTCCCAAAACTTTTAAAAACTTGTGTTGTATTTTAGAAAACAATCCTAAATCCTCGAACAGTAGAAAGAGGTTTGCTTAAACAAATATCAGATCTCATAAAATTTGCTGTTTTTAGTTCTCTACCATTTTGCCTATTGAATCTGACTAGCTTCCGTAACTATTCATCTCTCAGAATGAATTACAGAATGCATATCCTATTTATGTGGATCGGACTGTTCTGGTCCATGGAGTGGATATAGGATGCCTGGATGATGGGAGCAGGTTTTGTTGTATCCTTGAAGCTACTGTTTTTGTGTGTCTTCCATGCCCTCACTCAGCCAAATGAACCTAGTCTTATGGGAAATACCTTCATTACTGAATGTGTCAGTGCCAGGGCTGCTCAGGGACTTATCCAATAATTTAACAGTTAAGTAAGATAATACTTTGAATTATCTGCCTACTATCTGCAAATTATCTAACCTCTCTGAGCCTCAAGATCTCCATCTGTAAAATGGCTGTAAAGAGTTAACTATATGACAGATGTTAAGTAATAACAGTTGCATGAACCTTATCCATAAGTTGGTAGCTAATCTTTATTGACAAAGAACTTCATATGCATCTTACAATTTAATCATCATTATCTCTGAATGAGACTGCTACCATTTTATAGATGTATAAATAAGGAAACTATACATTTTAAGATATTAAGTAACTACCCAAAGAAGTCCTACAGTGAAAAGAGTGAGAGTCAGATTAAGAACCCATGCATTCTGGCCCAGGACCTGAGCTCAAAACTATTTTTATTGGCTTTGTCTTAACTTGTAACTACTTTATCTGTTCACTTCCTAAGGCAGGGATGCTATCTTCTATCCCAAGTCTGGCTGTTTCTCTGTATCTTAGTCTTAATTGTCTGACTAGTGTTGCCTCACCCCTGCCAGTCTTTCCCATAAACTCTAGCCCAGTGGCTACAGACCCACTGGTATTTCTCTGTGGGTATTGATTCCTGAATATTGCTCTTTCTATTCTCTGCCCACTGGACAACAATTTGTTCATTATTTCAGTAAGTTTTCACAGAATATCTATTTCTCAGGCCCAGTATGAGGCACCAGGAACAAATTAGATGGGGCTGTTGTTTTAGAGCAAGTCAGGTCCAATGTGGGAGAAAAACAAAAACAGAGAAATGTTACTGGCATCCCCAATCCACTCCTCTCTTTTCAGTGTCCATGCCCAGTATATAACAAATTCATATGTCTTGACAATTTTACCCCAATTATCTTTTGAGTTTCTGAATTTTTCACATTCTCCCTTGTCATTCTACTGTTCAAGTTACCATTATTTCCCATTAGATTACTACAATTGCTCTCCTTACTCATTTCTTGAATACACATTCCATATTATTTCTGATATTGTAACCAGATTCATCTAAGACATATGTATACCTCTTTAAAATAGTTTTTCTGCCTTCCTGATGCTCTTAACATTATGGAAACAGGCCGGGCGGTGGTGGGCACATGCCTTTAATCCCAGAACTTGGGAGGCAGAGCCAGGTGAATCTCTGTGAGTTCGAGGCCAGCCTGGGCTACCAAGTGAGTTCCAGGAAAGGCGCAAAGCTACATAGAGAAACCCTGTCTCGAAAAACCAAAAAAAAAAAAAAAAAATTATGGAAACAGTAATAAATGCCTGCAATCATAAAATAAAAAGGAACATGGTGAAATAAACAAATAAAATGCCCTGATAGTTTTTTAAGCCTTTGTAGGTTTTGACTTCATGTAGAAAAAACTATGATGCTCTGACATTATTTCTAAGCAACATTTACCAACTAGATTTTTGGCAATTGTCTATTTATTCTATGTCAATCTTTATCTGCTTTAATGGAAGGACCAGTTTAAGAATTCAAGAAGTCACTCATCCAGTAATTTTGCAAACATTCACTGAGCATCTACTGAGTTTCAGGTCTGGCATGGGTGGTAGAGATACAGATTCAGGTCACACAGCCTCAGTGACTGTCTTGATATTGGTGCTTCAGTAGTAATCAAGGAAGACTAAGACATGGTCTCTCTTCTCATAAAGATGAAACTATAGAATAAGACTAGTTCTTGCTTTTGAGAGGCTATTAAGTAAGACAATGTCCATTTATTTACACAACCCCTATGTATTACCTATTATGTTCCAGACACTAGGGGTATAGTGATGAGTGAAGTAGAGCTATTGCGGTTCCCATTTAGTGTAGTGAGTTTATGACCTGAAATCTGTGCAGGAGGCTGAAGGATTCAAAGAATGGAGTCTTGAATTGTGAATACATTACTGGAAAGAACTTTTAATGGGAATGATTAACTAATTCTTAATTTGTGTATGTGTGTGCTTATTTGTGAAACTACCTTACTCTCAGATAAGCAAAGTATTGTGCTTTGTATTTCATTTTTTAAATTTTTAAAATATATTTTTATAGTTTCATACACATATATAATGCTTTATTTATATCCTCACACTTCTTCCCTTTCCCCTTCTCAGTCCCACTATACACCTTCTTCTTTCCAACACATCTACCTCTTACTTTTATGGCTTTTTAAAAACACTGTGACCCAATGGGTACAGTTGCTTGCATGAGAATTAGTGGAGGTTGCTCACTGAGGCATGAGCAACTTACAGTGGACACACCACTGAAGAAATAGAGGTTTAAAAGATAAATTTTCATGGCTAGCATAGGAAAACACATGGGCAATTTATTAAATCCTACACATGTTGTATATTACAGAAGGTAGGCACAGTGGAAAAGAGACTGACGCCTTAAGGAGTATAGAGAAGTACTGAAGAAGAAAGATGTTTTGAAACCACAAAGATATGCTATAGTCATTGACCATACTTTGTGAACTAGCACTTAAGGAAAAAGAATAACCCAAGGGGAATAGTAGTTAATGAAACAATGACCAGCTTGTAGCTCTTGAACATCTAATATTAGCACATATGGGTTCTCCTCTATCACTTGACTCCATAATTCACTTCTAAACAGATTAAACAAGAAAAAATTAAAAGGTTCATTGATTTTATTGAAAATCCATTTAGAACAAGTGTGTTCTGGTTGAATCTGAGAAGTCACTTTAAGTACGGACAATTGATCAAGTCCCAAAATGGAATACATTAATTAATATAGGTGTCATATAATACACACACATGGAAATAAGAATATTCATAATCCCTATCTGTATACTGTCTATGGGCAGTAAAATAGTGACTATAGTTGTAGCTTTGGTTCCTTTATCCCAAAGAACTTTTGAAGGGATACTTATAGCCGGCCCTTTACAAACACAAGAAAACAATTAGTTGCTATGTCTGATAAGTTGATACAATAATGACTGTCAATGAATCAAACATTCATGATTTTACACAATGTCTTATTTATAGACTTCTCATAAAGTCTGCTTCATGGCCTTAGAGTTTGGCTGGGTCTTGTGACTAACTTTGATACCTATAAAGTAGTAGAAGAGACATTATGACATCTGAAGCTGGGCATGAAAAATTCTTGTCATTTCTTTGGTGTTGTTAAAATGCTTCTGTCTTGGGCTGGAGAGATGGCTCAGAGGTTAAGAGCACTGACTGCTCTTCCAGAGGTCCTGTGTTCAATTCCCAGCAACCACATGGTGGCTCACAACCATCTGTAATGAGATCTGGGGCCCTCTTCTAGTGTGCAGGCATACATGCAAGCAGAATACTGTACACATAATAAATAAATAAATAAATAAATAAATAAATAAATAAATAAATAAATAAATAAAATGCTTCTGTCTTTATGTGACTAGGAGGACAAATGAAGGGAAACTGAACTACTTTGGTGACATCCAAAAATTAGAAGTGGGATAATGTAGGTGGAAGTTTGTGCTCTGCCAATAACTACCCAATACCCCAGCAGCCACTTCCCAAATTACCATACAGAAGTTTATATTAAATAAACTGCTCAGGCTTATTACTGATTAGCTCTTTTTTAAATTAACACATAATTCTTATCTATGTTTAGTGAGTTTGCTCATCCTACCTATACTTCCTGCCTGGTTACTGGCCAATCAGTGTTTTATTAAACCAATTTGAGTGACACATCTTTACAGTGTACAAAAGCATTATCTCACAGCATTTCCCCTTTTTTGTTTAATTAAAATGGAAGGTTTTAACCTTAATATAGTAAAACAAAAACAGTTATTAAGTAAATTACAGTAATAATATCCAATCCATTTGCATTTGGCAAAATCAGAGAAAATACTTCATTATCTATCTTATCTTAGTGATTCTAAAGTATTGTCTCTAATTTATCTTTTATCATAACTAGAGAAAACTATAACTATTTAGTCTTCAACTCCATCAAAGACTCCAGAAGGATGTAATGTTACCTAATGACAGGGACATCAGGCTGCCTGGACAGTCACCCAAAGTTCCTCTGCAACATAGGGGCATCCAACTTTGGCCTACAGGCCTAGCATATCTGAGAGACTTATTTGTGAAACAGTATTTTTGAAGGACTGTCCAATCTTGTCTTGGCAAAGTTCAGCAGTCACATTCTTTTGTGTCCTGCTTGTACAATTTGTACAGCATACTGTCAGCAGTTGAGGCAAGGGCACTTTCTTTGCCCACGTGGCTAGCTTTTGTCATAAAGAAAACAAACTCCATGTGGAGATTTTTCAATGCCAATCATTCTCTTTGAAGTAACTGGTGATGCCAGGAGCAGACGTGACTCACTGTCAAGTAAAGTCTAAGTTCTTAAAACATTTCAAATGCTATATTCTATAGATCTTTGAAGTGTTTGAAGATTCCCTGTCTATCTGAAATATATCTCTGTATGACCTTGAAAACATACCTAACATGACCATAAGTTTGTAATTATAGATGACTATTAATCTGTATTTCTTAATTTAATATTACATTTTGAATGAGCTGCATAAATATAATATCCTAAACAAGAGTAGAAATACACATACAGTATAACAAAATTAACTTTAAATTTGTATCAATAACTAAAATCCATACTGATATAAAATATGTAAGATTAACAGTTCTTTTTGAATTAAAGTAGATTTAATAATCTACCCTTTTCCCCATCATTTTTATATCATACTCTCCTTTCTTCTTTTAGAAATAAATTTACTATGACCAATAATAATTTGTAACCAAACCCCCTAAACAAAGACTAACATTCATAATCCATTTTTGGGGGAAAGTGGGCATAGTTTTCTAGGCTACTTCCTGCTTATTGGGGGCACTGTTAACCTTATGGCGACCCTGAGAAAATTTACGATTATTGTCCAGTCCTAATTGGAGTAGTCTGTGAGACTGGATCATCTCAGCTAGCAGCCTTGAAGCCTTTTTGGATGCAGAACTCAAAGGAAACTACAACAGAGGCACTCTGAAACAATGAATCATTTGGGCCATCTGTTCCCATTGGAGATTTCCTTGATCAAATCTGATTTTTCTTAACATAGAATGAATCCACAGCCTCTCATTTCATGTGGAAATAAAAGCATAACCTCTTCTCCAAAGTAACATATCTTTTGACTTAAATTTTGAAATCAAGGCATTTTCAAAATATATAGATTGGATTAATCCAGCAACATTTATAACCAAATGTCTCTTAGCAGCTGTTGCTCCCTCCTCAGGTGTCATATAAGTAAAAAACAATACAGTAACATATAGTATCCAGACTCTGTATTTTCCATCTTTACATGGCTTTTTTAAAACAATACTTTACTCCCTTTTAAATAACTTTATTATTTTAAAACTATATATTTCTTTTTTATGACTATACCTTCTCTTTACTCTCCCAAGCCTACATATATTTTTAAACACACTGTGAAGAGTGTTTAGAGGCTGTTTGTTGTTGTTGTTGTTGATGTTTTGTTTGTTTGTTTGTTTGTTTTTTCTGAATATGCCTTTACTGCATATCTTTATCTTTTTCTGACCACATGAGCATTTAAACTGCTTAGCAGGCATGGCTAGGATTAAAGTGGCTGGCTCCATCCCATTCCTTGGCTTCCTGAGAGTCTAGTCTCATGGCAGAGATACTGGAAGGGGCCATGTGTATCGCCCCCAACTCTTGGGAAGTTTTAGGTCCATGCCACCACTGAGTAGTGTGCTGCCAGCTGCTCATACACACCATGTAAGTGTATGGCAGCTGGGCCTCTTAAAAGAGCCTTGAAGTTTTTGCTACTAATGCTGAGTCAAAAAACTGTCTCTTAAAGGAGCTGTGCATCTGCTCACCACCAGCAAACTGAGCCCACTAAAGAAAAAGTGGTTATCAAGAAGCCACATTTGACTGTTTTTATGTATTTAGAATCCTTTCCCAAGCTCTCTCAGGTTTTATGTGGATGTTGTTGCTGAACGTTGTGTGCTATTTGTGGGTCAACAACTATTCTGCCAACAACTCCCAAATAGCCAGTAGCCACTTCCCAAATTACAACACAGAAGCTTATATTAATTATAACCGCTCAGCCATTAGCTCAGGCTTATTACTGACTAGCTCTTACACCTAAATTAACCCATAATTCTTATCTATGTTTAGCCACATGGCTTGATACCTTTTGTCAGTTTGACATTCTCATCTTGCTTCCTCTGCATCTGGCTGGCAACTCCTGACTCTGCCCTTCCTTTTCTCAGTATTCTTAGTTTGCTTGCCCTGCCTATACTTCTTGCCTGCTACTGGCTAATCAACATTTTATTAAACCAATTCCTGTGTCAAATTTTTACAGTGTACAAGAGCATTATCCCACAGAAAATAATGTATATCATCAGACCACAATGACCATCAGAAGATGAAAGTCATGTAATGTATACCATGAGAGACTAGCAGAACCTCCTAAGAGTACAGACTAAATGGCTGGCAGAGAGTTATTGTTGAGTTAACTCTCTAACGTTTGAAGTAATTCTGTAGCAGTAGATAACTGATATGCTAATGGATTAGCTATTCAAGGTTTAATATTTTACATATGCAAATATAATTTTTAAATATTCCCAGAACATTAATGATGTTAAGGCACAGTTTAGTGGAATGTGCACAGTATTTATCCTTAAACACAGGTGAGTTCTGATCATCTGAATATCACATCTAACATCCATTATAGGCCTAGTATGAGGACTAGATGTTCTAAAACTAGTAAGCCACATGCTACTTGGCAAATAGAGTCATCCAATAAAAATGAAATTAGACCTCTATCTTCCTGATGGGTGAGGCTTACATAACATTGGTGCTTCATGGATTAATGTAGAATTGACCAAATCCTGTTTTCTGGTTTGTTTTAGTCCTTAATATTTCTATCTTGTTTGATATCTTTATACTACTATAAGAGACTAGATTAATACTGATTGTAGGGACTTACATATTTTAATTCATGAAATAAAGGTTTGGGAAGAGATAGATGAACAATAAAGAGGAGGAGAAAATAGTCATATTTTTCATTGAATTTATTAGGTGAATTTTAGGGTTAAAGAAAAAGAAATGGTATTTTTTTAAGTAAGCACTGAAGCAGATAGAGCTCTGCAGTAGAGTACATGCAGAGAGTATGGCAGAAGCCCTGAATTTGATCTAGTGCAGAAAGCATGGCTGGGCCTGTAAGATACCCCCAATAGTGCAATAGAGGCATTTTTTTCTTAAAGCTAACTAACAGCTAAGTAGAATTTTTGACCCACTCAATAAGAGAAAAATCATGCCCGTTACTTATAAACTATCCCTGGCTGATAAAACCAAAGACCCTAGAGGAAAACCTACTATTACAATTTTTCTAAACCAATATAATTTACAACTGTATTATAAATCCTTTCCTTAAACCTACAGAAAAAAAACATCATCAAAGAAACTTATTTTTGCAAACAAATGAAGATCATAACAGAGATCCATACCTGGTCAAAATGGAGAGAATAAGTTACCATGGAGTACCCAACCCCACTGTTACAATGAAATCCTTACTCCAAAGGCTCTAGGAAGATTTAAGAGTCAGTAGACAAGGATCTCTGCTAGGAGATGATGTCTTCTAGAACTGACAGGGAAGTTGAACCCATGAAATCTCAACAATTTGGTCTCCTAACTGCATAGTGATTGTACCAGTCAGCATGTCAATGCTGATGAGGGAAATTTCAGAAGGTCCCACAGTTAACTGAAAACCCACAGGTAATCCATGACTCCTGAGAAGAGAATCAGTTTTCCCCAAGAAACTAGCCCCTTCATACACTATTCAATCCAAAGTAGTCAGCCATACCTAAGCATATACGTACATGTGAGCAACAGCAAATAGAACCAGTAAGATTTATATACACAAGGCCATGGGCAGATATGTAATAATAATAATTTAAAAGATGGTCATGAATTTGTGAAGGATTTAGGGCATAGAAATAATCAGACAAAGAGAAACAAGAGAATTGATGTAAATATAGTACTCATGTATTAAATCACAAAATAAAAAAATTAAATGAAAAAGAGATGAACAATAGCAGACACATTTAACTTAAACCTTTGAAGACTCTAATAAAAATATACAAAAATTAAAAAGAAAAGGAAGGAAATCATGCCCAGATAGAGAAATGGAAATAACTTTTTAGTTATCTTATTGAATTTTCTTTTGGTGTGATAAAAAATACTTTAGAATTAAATAGGGGTGCTTGTGGCAAAACATGGCGAATGGTAAGTGTTATTGAGATCACATAAAATGATCAATTTTGTTATGTTTTCTTTAAATAAAGGCAATAAATGACTATACATAGTCATTTTGTATAATTTGACAATAACTCTGAATGTAAATTATTTCAACAGTCTAAATAAAAGATATATATTAGCTGATTCGATTTTAAAAAACATGCACATAATCCTTAGCTGCCTATAGAAAACATTCTTCACCCATAAAAGAAAGATAGACTGGAATTTAAATTATCAATGAAGGTATTCTAAAAAACTGAAATCAAAAAGGAAGTAGTAGTACATTAGTCAATTTTGCCATCACCATCACCAAAATACACAAGAATACAATTTAAAAGGAATATTTATTTTAGTGAATAAATTCTGAGTGTCCAATTCATAGTTCCTTGTTCCATGTGCTTGGATGGAACATATGGTGATAGGACATGTATCCCGTGACATACAGAACTCTCTCAAGTTGGTCTGATTCCCCAGTTCATTTCCTAATACTCTATTCACATTCTGAATTGAGGAGTGGATTAAACCAGAGCTCTCATGCTCCAACCTCCTCTAGGAATGCCCTTACAGATACACACAAAGCTGTGCTTTACTCCTGAGTTTTTGTTTTAATTGAATCAGGATTTTAGCAATGAAAATTAGCTATCAAAAGTAGATATACCCTTGGTCCACTGAGATGGCTTGGCTGGTAAAGGCACTACTGCCAAGCCTGAGGACCCAAGTTAGATCCTCAGGATTCAGAGGTTGGAAAGACATACCCGATTTCTGAAAAAATAAGGGTTCTGATGGTTAAGTTTGATTAACAACTTTACTAGATTGTGTCCTTGAAGGTATTTCCAAAGACAATCAACATGTAGAAAAAGCAGCTAAAGAGAAGAGCTGTCCTAAATTTGGATAGCACTATTCAATAGAAAGCATTGAGAGATAAATCCAGACAGTGCACCTATGTACACTGATTTCTTCCCAAGTTTTTTTTTTCCTGTTAATGCTATCCTTTGTGAACATTTACCTCTAGAATTTTCAAACTTTCACTGCAGACTGAAACCAACGACTATCTGTGGATCTCCTGCCTTTTCCCTTAAGGCTTCTTGTACTAAGAATCTGTCAGATTCTCTCTTTCTCAATCATGTAGATGTCCATCACTGAATAACCCAGTCTCCAAATACCAGAGCCAACCCACAGAATTCTGTTATAAGTACATGTTCGCACACATATATACTCTACAAAATGAGTATTAGTTGTTTATGTGTGTGTGGGGTGGTGCGCCCCCGCATGCAGGTAAACAGGTGTACATAGATGGGAGGGAGTAAAATACACCAATAGACTTATATTATATTGGTCCTCTTGCTATTCGGAACCCAAAAAAATACAGAGGAGAGGGGGGATTAAAAGTTCCTATAATCAAATAAAAATAAAATAAGACTACCAGAAGTTTTGAGATCTGGTGAAACCAGTTGAAAGAGGAAGTTTATTAAGCACCTACATAAAACAACCAAAGAAATCTTAAATAAATCATATAATGATACATCTCAAACTATTAGAAAAATGAGGAAGAACTCAATGCTAAATCTGACTGAAAGAAATAAATAATAAAAACAGAGGTAAAATTAATGAAATGGAAACTAAAAGGACAATACAAAAGATTAATAAAACAGCTAGTTTAATCTGTGAAAGGATAAACAAGACCAACAAACCCATACCAAAGCATCTAAAGGAAGGAATTCTTAAATAAAACTCGGGATGAATGGGGGCTATAAGAGCAGGTATCACTAGAAGGTGTAGGATCACCAGGGGATACTTTTAAAATACATGATCCAATAAATAAATTAGGAAACACCTAGAAAAAATAGAAATTTTAGACATGAGTGCCAAAACTGACCAAGAGGTTATAAACAATTTAAAGAGATCAATGAGCAAGATTAAGATGGTAATAACAATTCTCTGAGCACAGGAAAGCCAAGTATTAGATGGATTTACTGCTCTATACTAAGCTCCGTAAAGGGGAAATAACAACAGTGCTCCCCAGACTTTCATATAAAACTGAAAGGTAGGAAATATTTCCAAGTTCACGACATAAAGCCAGGATTCGTCAGATACTAAAACTGGATAAAGACACCCAAAGTGGCTAGATAGACAGCTCAGAGGCTAAGAGTGCATGCTGCTCTTCCAGAGGACTGGAGTTTGGTTCCCAGCATATCATGTGACTCCAACTTCAGGGGATTCCACACCCTCTTTTGGCTTCTGTTGGCAGCTGAACATATATGGATATAGCCACCCTCCACAGACACACATGAATACACACAGATAAAAATAAAAATAAAATTTTAAAACAAAAGATTTCCTTGAGGGCTGGAGAGATGGCTCAGAGGTCAAGAGCACTGGCTGTTCTTCCAGAGGTCCTGAGTTCAATTCCCAGCAACCACATGGTGGCTCACAACCATCTGTAATGAGAGTTGGTGCCCTCTTCCAGCCTGCAGTCATACATGCTGTATATATAATAAGTAAATATATCTTTTAAAAAAAAGATTTCCTTGATAAACATTCATACAAAAATCCCTAATATTTTTTTGAAAAGTGAATTGAAATAGAATTCAAAGATAATAAGCCATAATCATATTGGTTTCATACTAAGATTGCAATAATGGTTCACATATACAAATCAATAATATAATACTGCACATATGTAGAATCAAGAGCAAAAGAAATCACATGATCTTCTTAATGAATTCAGAACATACCATGGACAAAATTCAACATACCTATATGATAAAATCCCTGAAGAAATCAGTAGAACAATAACATTGCACTACAGCACAGGCTATATATGATAGAATTATAATCAAGTTTATATTGAATGGAAAAAACTAAAAACATTTCCCCTAAAACCAGGGAGTAAAGGAGTGTTCAAACTTACCACTGTTATTCAAACAGTTTAAAATAAGGAAGAGGAATAAAGCAAGGGAAAAAAAATGAAACAAATGCTAATAAGGAAAACAAAATTAACTTTATTTTCAGATGATATTATCTCATATCAAAAAGACCCTTAAGATTCCACCAAAAGACATTTATAACAGATGAAGACTTTTAGCATAGCAAGATACAAACCCCACATATCAAGAGCAAACTTAAGAAGGAGAAATTAATCAGGAAAACAACCTTACTCACAGAGTCACCAAAAATTAAATAAAGTACCTCGAAATAAACCTAATAACTAAACTATGAAAGAACTGTGTAGTAAAATTCAAAAAAAGTGAAAATGACAAATTACTACATGAAAAAAATCAATATTCTTACTTATGAGAGAAAACGCAAATCCAAACCACACTGAGATTTCATCTCATCTAGTCAGAATGACTATCACCCAGGAAACTCCAAATGGCAGTTGATGGTAGCTGAGAGAGGGAGAGTCACTTTTGCTTGGAAAGGGCAGGCCATTGGTAAGTGACCCATGCCTCAGTTGATGGCCATTCACACATGTGCATTTGGGCAGCAGTAATAAAAGCAGTTAAAAAACTCCATGGCCTACATGAATCTTACAGGGACAAATGATTTACACATCATTAATTTATGGATTTACTATATCCATAAAAGAAGACCTCCAAATAATTACGTTGAGAACTCCCAAATAAAAGGGACATTTGCTATCTTCAAGAGAACTGGTAGAACTGAGTGCTCTGAATTTCTGATAAATTTGTTTGACTCCCCTTTTTTACTACTTTCTTGTGGGGGAATCATGCAATCAATAGGAAGTCTTGGTTGTTAACAGGAAATCTTGGTTGTTATTTAATATAGTCCGAGTAAGTCTTCAGGATTGCCTTCCACTTGCTAGTCTACCACTTTCCTTTGAAATTCTGTGAACTCCTTATTTCTGTTTAGGTCAGAAACCATAGGAATTTGTCTTAAAATCTTGTCATCTAAGCATAGCTTCATAACATTTTAGTTTATTTTTTCTTCAGAAGGGCAGAGAAAGCTTTAACTAGATCAGCATGAGGCAAGATGGGTAATAAATATCCAGCCCACAGATACCTATTAACGTTCATTGGCTCTATTTTAAAATAAACTGTGGGAAGGTCACCTTGATTACAAAACCACAGACACATTCTCAAATAGCTACAGGCTTTGGTCTTAATGTTCGGAACTCATTGTTCTTAGGGTTGAAATGAACCAGAACTTGGAAACCAAAATGATGAATCTCTCGAGAATTGAATTACACTTCTCACTGTTGTATTTGAAATTCATCCTTCCCCTGTAAAATGTCCTGTGTTCCAGTGTTTCAATGGATGTTCAATTCGTTACCATTATTACACAGTTGGAATAAGTATAGAGTTTTTCATCATAAAGACTCTGAATCCTGGCTTCAGAACATTTCTATTATCTTACATTGGACAAGTGCATTAACCTTTAGAAATTAAAATTTGTCCTTGGAAATAGAAGAATAACTATCCATGGATTACAGAGAAAATAAAATTCTAAAATACCCATCACATGGCTTAGCATAATTCTTATATACAGCATGTATTTAATAAGTAGTACTCCTCTCCCTCCTTTCACACCCTGAACCATTACAACATCCACTGGTTCTTCTTTAGATAGAACCAACCCATCTTCAGCAATCTGGTTCCTTAGGGATCACAGAGCTTTCCATTCTTCCCAGATCTCCTTGAGGAAGCAGCAGCCTTTCATAGTTATCAAGCCCAGTGTGAATTTACATCACTCAAAATCTCAAAAGTCATATTTCTTCTTAAAATACTACATGTTATATTTGTTCTATTGGGAAGATTAACCGAATATGAAGCATTTTGAGGAAATCTGACCCATACAAATAGACATACTACAGCTCTTTCAACTGTTTACTTAGATTTACTAAGGTTCTCTTGTCTGTATTATCTGAGCTGAATATAAGGGGCAGGGGAAAAACAAACATAAAGAAAACAAAAACCAAGAAAAGAACATCCTCTGGACTGCTGTAGCTCAATGTATGGAACAAGATATTTGGCAAAGTGAATGTTAAATAATACTATGGAATTGTCTGGAAAGCCACTTAAAGATCATCCTCCCCCAACAGTTAAACCAGGCCTATAGTGACTTCATATTGCTGTATATCATGAAGGACAACCATGCTAGATTAATAAGGGATTTCCATAAAACAACAAAAACTTGCAATTTGGCTATAAGATCACATTTAGCTCTCTGAGATGATGCAGACCCTTATTCAACATCCTTTAGAGAAGACAGAGTATTCAATGATTCCAGAGACCACAAGTCCTCAAGGAGTGCTTCAGACTTCTGAAAAGTCAGAGCTCCTATGGAACTACAAATAAAATTCTCAGTAACTTGTTCATTTAAGTGCCCTTCTCATCCCCAAGGCAGCTGTGAAAGGGAAGGATGTATCTAATCAAACGGTGAAATCAAAGTGAAGAATTTGGAGAAAGAGAAGGATAAATCAATAACTATACATTCCTTCTTTTGCATGGTAAATCCTTATAGTACCAGTTACTAAATGGTAACAGTCTCACATATTACCTTATAAATGATCCTAAGGTAACTCTGTGAGCAAGGTAGTCATCATTTAATTCCTTTCCCCTTTTTGAACAGTCTATTTATTTTGGAGAATAACTGTACCTTACTATACATTAAAATTTGATAAATCAATCCAAACCTTATTGAATTCTTCTATAATTGATGTACCAATGGAGATAGCCCAATGGACTAAGTACCAGCCATGCATGTATGAGAACCTGAGTTCGGATCCCCAACACCTATGCCAAAAGCTTGTCAGGGAGGTATCTACCCATTATCCCAGCTCTGGGAACTTGAGGCAAGAGAATATTGGCTTGTTAGCAAGACAGTCTAGTTAACCCTTGAGCCCCGGGTTCAGTGAAAAAACCTGTCTCAAAAAATAAAGTGGAGAGCAGTAGAGGGAGACATTTGATGTCAACCTCTGGCCTCCACAGGAGCACAGCAATATGTATACCTACACACGCGCGCGCGCGCACACACACACACACACACACACACACACACACACACCTAGTTATCCTTGCATATCATCTCCCCCCCAAAAATCAAGATTAGAAAAATGAATCAGTCCTACAGGCAGAGAAAATAGAGTACAATTAATCAGTCCTAATGACTCATATAGAAAGTATCATTAGGTCATTAACTTGGCCTTGAATTCTCTGACAGTCATGGCAAAAACAAAGAAAAGAATTCTACATATAGAGTTTTTTAAATGAGTAAAGAAACAAAACTTACTTCCAAACATGAGCTCTGGCAGTGCTCTATACAGATGGTTGACAGAAGTCATCAGTAAATGTCTAAGAACAAATTTACAAACATTTTTGGTAAAGTTTTTTTTATGGTGTTTCTAGATAAAATGCTAAGGTATGTCTTAGATCAGACAATTTAAAATAATTGTGTTTTTATGGGATTCCCGAGTGTGCAAACTAGCAGGTTTATGATTCCTGTGCTTTCTCTTGGGCTCTTTTCCTTCTGTTATTTGTCCTGTCCAAACTGAATGTGATTTTTTTTTGTTTTATCTTATTATACATTATTTTGTTATACTTTTTAGAAATGAATGAATGAATGACTAAAACCTAGCCACTGGGGTAAAGGTTAACAACTGAGCTGTCATTTATATCTGCACTCCACTCCTGGGGAGGCCTCTTGTTCAGAAGTAGTTGACTAAGATACAATGGACTCTACAGATTTTTGTTTTGTTTTGTTTTTGTGTTGTGTATGTATGTGCGAATTTTCATTTGGTTACAGTTTGGTGGGTTTGTTTGTTTTATTCTTTTCTTTTTTTTTTCCTTTTGGGTATTGTTTAATTTTGTTTCCTTAGTTTTGTTGTATTGGGTGTTTTGTTTTTTGTTTTTTGTTTTTGAGAAAGAATGTAAAGTTGTGTGGGTAAGGATGTGAGAGGATTTGGGAGGACTTGGGAGAGGGGAAGAATATGATCAAAATATATTGAAATTTAAAAATTAAATAATAAAACATGTAATATATAAATAAAATAATCTTGCTGAGGCCCATGTACACGTTCTGATAACTACTGACTTAATAATTCTTACAATTTATAGAGGAGTGAATTTGGGAGTATACTTTCTCCAAATAGTCATGCCAAAGTATTATTTTGTAAAGTAATTCATCTTAAAATTAGTACATCATAAGAGTCCTGGGTATCATTTTAGCAAGGATCTACAGCATAGACATTGTGTGTTCTTTTCTTATAGGAGACCCATAATTTCAAACAAGTGAGATCTGCAGACATTGGGAAGCATGGGAAAACTCTTATCTATCTATGGGCATCCTAATGTCTGTGTGAAGGGCCTTACATAGGCAAGGGCTTATGAGAGAAAACAGATGTCAGGTCTAACTGGTTTGTAATACATTAAATATTAGGGTTTTCTTTTTAGCTTAACCAATCCAGATATGAGCCCTGAAAACCTACAGTGAAGAAAAAATAAATTTTATAAATTAGGAGAGTTGATACATAAGTTTATTTTTTGAGATTATAATATGATTACATCATGCCCCCCTTCCTTTTCCTTCCTCCAAACTCTACTATATATTAAAACTACGAACTTTGAGGATAGAAGACTGGGTACCTATAAATATAAAACTAATGGAAGAATGGAAAACACAAAAGAGGATAGAACATAAAGGGAGACAGAGAGAGTATTGGTAGTATTAAGGGAAAAAAGGTGCAAACAGCAATAATGGTCTTGTCAGCTGGCTGCACGGGGTGGCTAAAGGCTTTCCACAAAGGTATGTGCATGTGAATACCTTCTGTCAACTGTAAAAGTGTATATAGGGCAGCCATTCTGTAATTTTAGCTCCTTTTCGGCTGTTTTGTTTCTCTGATCCTTTAGTTTGCCTTTGAAATGACTTCTTGTAGGACTAACTTGTGGTGTCCAGTGGAGAAAAAAAACAAAACAAAACATAGAGCTCCTGTTTAAAATTTATTGTCTTTCTTTTTCAATTTCTTTTTATTCACTTAACATACCAACCACAGATCCCCCTCGCATCCCTCCTCCCTCTCCCCTCACCATTCCTCTCTACCCTTTATCTCCTCCTCCAACAGGGTAAGTTCTCCCATGGGGGAAAGCTAAGCCTGGTACATTTGAGGCAGGGACAAGCCCCACTCCACTTTATCAGGGGTGAACAAGGTGTCCAACCATAGGTAATGGGATCCAGAAAGCCGGCTTATGCAGGAAGACAATAGCAGAGCAGT
Source organism: Peromyscus californicus insignis (assembly GCF_007827085.1). Classification (NCBI taxonomy): domain Eukaryota; kingdom Metazoa; phylum Chordata; class Mammalia; order Rodentia; family Cricetidae; genus Peromyscus; species Peromyscus californicus. The sequence continues at coordinate 40,575,245 of NW_026294573.1, forward strand.
AATGTAAGCATAGACCTTCTATATGAAGGACCGCATGTGATCATTCAGCTTGCATACCCAGGAAACCAGCACAGGACTGTCCCTGCCTCCTGCATCTAAGCAGCTATTGATTGGGTGCTCTCGAATGAGGTCATTAATACTCTTTAAATATAACTGTAAGTAACTTTAGACGGCTTAAAAACAGTTATTGATGAGCCCTTCCCATTCCTTTTCCCTTGATCTCTTCCCATTGATTCTGATAGTAGTGTACTAATGATGATGATGGCTGCAGACAGCAAGTGTGGTAATGAGGAGAAAGGAGTTGACGGTACTCTAAGAGGCCTTGTGTAGAGCCAGAGGATTTGGAGGAGCTAGGTTCTACAGATGTAAGCCCAAAAAGGATTGCAGGGGCGTGAAGCAGTAATGAGGCTGATTTCATGATTTGAGTTATTTGCCATACTAAAATTCTGGGCTTAAACATGAGAATTAATGTTTCCTGAAACTGACTTACAAAAAACACAAGAATTCCTGAAAAAAATCAAGATCCATAATTTTTTTCCTCAATTCTGGGCCCTTCCACTGTCTAGTATTTCATGGTCTTTGTGTCTGACAGAAGCTGAGTCACTACATTATTGTGTGGTCATAAGCTTAATTTAGATTCTATGAATCAATTCTTTTTTGTTGTTGGTTTTTTTTGTCCTTTTTTTGTTTGTTTGTTTGTTTGTTTTTATTTTAATTTATTTTGCAATACAATTCAGTTCTACATATCAGCCACAGATTCCCTTGTTCTCCCCCCTCCCGTCCCCCTCACCTTCCCCCCAAACCCCCCCCCCCCCATTCCCATCTCCTCCAGGGCAAAGCCTTCCCCACAGACTGAGGTCAACCTGGTAGACTCAGTCCAGGTAGGTCTAGTCCCCTCCTCCCAGGCCGAGCCAAACAATCCTGCATAGGCCCCAGGTTTCAAACAGCCAACTCATGCAATGAGCATAAGATCTGGTCCCACTGCCTGGATGCCTCCCAAACAGATCAAGCCAATCAACTGTCTCATCCATTCGGAGGGCCTGATCCAGTGGGGACCCCTCAGCCATTGGTTCATAGTTCATGTGTTTCCATTCATTTGGCTATTTGTCCCTGTGCTTTATCCAACCTTGGTCTCAACAATTCTCGCTCATATAAACCCTCCTCATTCCCGCTAATTGGACTCCCAGAGATCCACCCAGGGCCTAGCCATGGATCTCTGCATCCAGATCCCTCAGTAGTTGGATGAAGTTTCTAGCACAACAATTAGGGTGTTTGGCCATCCCATCACCAGAGTAGGTCAGTTCGGGCTGTCTCTCGACCATTGCCGGCAGTCTGTTGTGTGGGTATCTTTGTGGATTTCTGTGGGCCTCTCTAGCACTTTGCTTCTTCCTATTCTCATGTGGTCTTCATTTACCATGGTCTCCTATTCCTTGTTCTCCCTCTCTGTTGTTCAGCTATGTTCATATCAGCATTGTTTGTAATAGCCAGAACATGGAAACAACCTAGATGCCCTTCAACTGAAGAATGGATAAACAAAATGTGGTACATATACACAATGGAATACTACTCAGCAGAGAAAAACAATGACATCATGAGGTTTGCAGACAAATGGATGGATCTAGAAAAAATCATCCTGAGTGAGGTAACCCAGACTCAGAAAGACAAACATGGTATGTACTCACTCATAGGAGGATACTAGATGTGGAACAAGGATGACTTGTCTGCTACTCACATCACCAGGGACACTACCTGGAAAACAGGACCCCAAGAAAGACACAGGGATCGCCCAATGACAGAGAAATGGAATGAGATCTACATGAACAGCCTGGACATGAGTGGGGGTAATGAAAGGCGAGGGTCGAGGGAAAGAGAGCTTGGGGGAGCAGGAGATCTTGTTTTGTTTTTCAAGACAAGGTTTCTCTGTGTAGCTTTGCGCCTTTCCTGGAACTTGCTTTGTAGACCAGGCTGGCCTGGAACTCACAGAGATCCGCCTGGCTCTGCCTCCTGAGTGCTGGGATTAAAGGCATGCTCCACCATTGCCCGGAATCAATTCTATAAGATGGCAACAATATATCCTGTGCCACTAAAGGAGTAAGCACATTTTCCTTATAGTACATATGCAGAAAACACTAATTAAGCCACCATAGTTCTGTAGTAACATTTTCCTATAAAGTCTAGATCTTGTTTCATCATTTGGAAGACTAATTGTTCCAAGTGGTAACGTATACATTTAAAAAACTCCAGCCATCAGAGCACCTGGAAAGCAATGGAAAGAAACTAGAGTGAAAACACTTGAAAAGTCAAACATCAGGCAGGATCACAAAAAATCCTACAGGGCTCCTGGACTCAGTACTATCATCTCAGCATTTTTTTCCTGTTGTGATAATATATGACCAGAACAACTTAAGGAAGAAAGGACTCATTCTGCTCATGATAAAAGGGTACAGTCTATAACTGCAGAAAAGTCAAGCAGCATGAGCCTGAAGCCTCTGGCCACCTGCATCCAAAGTCAAGAAGTAGAGAGAGATAAATTAATGCATACTAGTGCTCAACTGTCTTTCGGCATTTTTTGAACCCAAGATTCCAAGCCCAGAAAATGGTCCTATCCACAATTAAGATGGATCTTCCCACTTCAGTCAGTGTATTCAAGATACCCCTTCATAGACCTTCCCAGAGGCCCATTTCCCAGGCAAGTCTAGAATCTGTCAAGTTAATGATCAACATCACCAAGACTTAATTTTTCTGTTATGCAATTCAAATAACATAAGAACAACTCCGTGGCAGACCCTGTACGGAAAATACTTAAGAAATTCATTCAGCTTGCTGCTGCCAACCAGTCCAGAGCCAGTGTCTCTAGGAGACAGCCATGAAAGTCTCAGTGTAAATATTCTCATCATCCCAAGGACCAGATTCACTAAGTACTACCCAAATGCTCTGCTTTATGTTGACAATCTTGTTCTGGGTGTGGTTAATGTTACTTTCTCTTTTGAATTCCCAAGATGACTTGAATGTCATTTGGAAACAAGAAAATCAAAGCTCTGAAAATCTGAGTGGCACATTTGTCTTCATAAGAAATTAAGAGAGCTAGAAGTGACTTCTGGGTCCAAGAGTTAATAGAGTCCTTACTCTTTATTTTTCAAAATTATTCAGGCAAATAAAGAATAAGTACAAGCAGTCTACTGATGCCAAACATCTTCAGTCTAATCACAATTCTAGTCTAATATATAGTGAGATCAGATGCAAAATACTAAAAGCCTGACAAACTCAAATGCCCATGATACTTAACTTGAATGGATGTCTGTAGTAAAAGGATTAAGATGCACAAAGATATCGATATTGGGAAATTATACAAAACTGTTTTTATCTGTTACAAACTATGTTGAATCCTTAATAATGTGGTCTATAATTATGCCTGTTGGAGCTGCTACGGAAGGCAGGAGAAGTCTCATCTCACTTTATTCTACATCTCTGGAGGTGGTCGGAACCATTACCCATGTGTTAATAACAGTAAATCTCTATATCCTTTCCTAATATGTCCTCCTGATATCTGGGCTTATACATCCAAATGCCAACTGGAATCTTTTACTTGGATGTTCCACAGACTCTTTTGTAAAGAATGGACACACTATATCCTTGTCTCATTTTAAAGCTGCTTCTCCTTTAGTATTACTTATTCTTTTATCTTGTCTCTAGAAGTATATTTATCTTCTACTAGAGCTTCAAAACAATCATCTACAACCCCTGGGTCTAGGAGGTTAGCTCTGTAAGTAAAGTGCTTGCTACTGAAGTGTAAGGATCCAGCTTCAACTCTAGCACCCACATAAGAAGCTCAGTGTGGTGGTGTATGCTTCCAATACTGGGTGGAGATGCAAAAGCAGGAGGATCCTTCAGGATCACTGGCCAGCCGCACAGCTTAATTGGTGAGCTCCAGGTCCCAATGAGAAATCCAGTCTCAAAAAACAAGATGAATGATATTCTAGGGAACAATAATCAAGAGGACTTCTGGCCTCCACATGTGCATGCATGTACACTTGCCTACACAAACACATGCATACATGTACACCTGCATACGCTCAAATGCTTGTAAGTGGGCACACAGACACAATGACAATAACAACAGTCTTCTTTTTTGTTGTTTTTTTTTGTTTTCACATCCCAACCAAAGTTTCTCCTTCCTCCTCTCCTCCCAGTTCCTCTCCTCTGCCCCCATCCACTTGTCCTCCTCTGTTTCTGTTTAGATACCATGGATATCACTCACGTATGGATAGCAGTAAGCCATGGTATAACAAGTTGTAGTGAGACTAGGCAACTCCTCTTCTATTAAGGCTAGATGGGGAAATCTGGTAGGAGAAATAGGTCCTAAGAGCAGGCAACAGAGTCAGAGACAGCCCCTGCTCTCACTGTTAGGACTCATATAAGAAGACTAAGAGATACAGTTATAAGATATATGCAGTGAGCCTAGGTCAGTCCTTTGCAGGCTCCCTGGTTGTCAGTTCAGGCTTTGTGAGCCTCTATGTACTCAGGTTAGTTGGTTCTGTGGGTTTCTTGTAGCACCCTTGACCTCACTGGGTCCTACAATCCTTCCTGCCCCTCTTCCACAGGATTCTCTAAGCTCAGCCTAATGTTTGGCTGTGGGTCTGCATCTCACAACAGTCTTCTTAAACTTTTCATTTCCCCTTTTCTATTACCAAGTCCTTCCTTAAATTGAAATTTCTGCCTTTGAAATATGAACACATCCTTTATAGATCCTTAGCCTATTCAATATACTATAATAAAATTCCCTTTACAGGAATCTTACAACAACACAAATTTATTCCACCAAGTTTTGGAGGCTGAGCAGATCAAGATCCATGTGCTGACAGATTCAGAGTCAGGTGAAAGGTCATTTCCTGGCTCATAGATGCCACCTGCTCCATATATCCTCAGATAGTGAAAGGTGCAAGGCAGTCCCCTTAGAACCTCTTGAAGAAAAGCATTAATTCTATTCATGAGGGCTCCATCATAACCTAATCACCTCCCCCAAAACACACATTCTAATAGCATCACTTTAGTGGTCATATCTTGGCATTATAGCTTAGGAGTAGTACTTAAGACATTTTGTAAATTTACAATTTGAGGAGAGTCATATAAATAGTGTTTGCTCAGTCTGATATTTTATCGACTTTATATTGACAAAAACAACTTTTCCCCCACAATTTTATCTTTTGCACATATAACAGTATGTGGTAGACAACCAAAAACTATGTGTAGATAACCATGAATAAATCTGTATCTCCTCTGGTATGGAGTAGGTAGAAAAAAATCCATATGTAGATAAGATGGATAAGTCTATTTCCTCCTTGCTATCCCTTCTGTCACACTTCTGATTCAAACCCGTATCCTTGTCCACATGAGTTACCACAAGTGTCTTAACTAACTTCCTAGCCATTTGAAAGTGCCATACTTCATTGTTCTGCCAGAGTGTACTTTTCTTGGCTCATCTGTAATTTCTGGTCATGTGTTTTCCTTTTTCAAAGTAAAAACAGATTTATCTAAATAGCTCATAGGTTGGTATAGTTTTTCCTCATTACAGAAAGCATCCTACCCCATGAAATGAGAAAATTTATATCTCAATTCTGTTGACTTCTTAGATCATTTACTCTACTACCCAATTTTGGAAGTCACAAATCCTCTTAATTGATGGAAATATATGACTTACATGGTATGTTTTCAGCTTGTTGTCACTATAATAAAATATGTGAGACAACTTGGGGCTCACTGGTTTTGAGAATACAGTTATGATTTATTGGCTCCATTTCTTTTGGTCTGTGGCATGGTAACATATCATGGTAAGAGCACATGTAGGACAAAACCACTTACCTCCAAGCCAGGCAGAAAAAAATCTCAGTCTCCTTCAGAGGCATGTTACCAATGACCTAAGGAACGTCTACAAAGTCCCATCTTTCATAGGCTCTACCATCTTAAAACAGCCAGACTGAAGACCAAACCTTTAAAATATGTGCCTTTGGGAAACAGTAAAGAACTAAACAATAAAACTGAACATGGTGGTGCCTAGCACTTGGAAGTTGAGGCAGGAAGAACATGAGTTTAAGGCCAATCTGAGTTACATAAAAAGATCATATCAGAAACAAAATGAACTACATTATAGAATGAAGAAATGTTCACGAAAATTAAGCATGTTGCCAGAATGAAATTTAATTCCAATCTCATATTAAAACCACTGATTTTACTGGAGGGCTTGAACATTCATGGCTGTAGTGGTCTCTCTCCAACCTTCAGCCAAAGTTACCTGTAGTATGATAGTCTCACCAGCTTGGATACATAATCTATTGAAATCCTCCTCTCATCTCTGCTGCAATCTGTGTTGTGGATAAACTGTTCCTTAGACCTTCCTCACACCCTACTTCTTGAATACTAAAAGAGGAATATGAGTAGTCCCACATTCAAAATTATATCTCTTTCATTCATAACCAAAGCATTTATATGTGGCCATTTGTACAATCCTATATCAAAACATAAAGGGCTTATACCTTAGCCTGAAAATTACTAAAAAATAAGTCAATGATATCATTAATCTTTACATGCAAAAAATATTTAACAAGGAAAAAGTAAAAGAGGTAGTCAGTAAATATGTATTGAAATCATTCAGTATTTAATGAATATTTATTATATAGCAGGCACTGTTCTAAGTTCTTAGAATATGTTAGTAAACAAAGACCCTATACTCATGGAGTTTATATTATGGCAGAAAACAGATAATATTAATAAAATTTAAATTGTAAAAAATAAATTGATTACAATTTAAAGGAAAGTGAACAAAAAGGGAGAAAGTACACAATGGAAGAACAAGAGTTCTGGAGAAGGGATGCTTGAATGTTTTCAATAAGATGGCTAGGGTATATGCCATTAAGGAGAAATCTGAGCATGGTCACAGAAGATGATGGAGTAGGCTATGTGGGTACCTGATCTGAGCTCTCCAGGGAAAGGCAGTAGCCATAACAATAACTCTAACACAGAAATAAAATCTGATAAATTTGAGGAACACCAGAGACCAGTACAGCTGGAAACCTGAGCAAGGAGGAAAGTAGGAAGTGGTGAAGGGAACAGAAGTATGTAATGACCTGACTTGTGTTGAAAGGGATCATGCCAGCAGCTATACAGAGAACAGACTGTAGGGATGCAAAGGGAAAAGCAGGGTTCCCCATTAGGAGGCCATTATAGTAATACAAGAGACAGAAAGTGATGTCCTAGATTAGTTCTATAACATTCCAAGTACACTGTGTTTTCAGCTCTCCAAGTGTATAAAAAAGAAGACAAGATTATCTCCACATAGAGACACACACAGTCAACAATATTTTTCTAAACGGAGTCCAGCCTCATCGCCCATGCTTTGCTTATTTCCTTCATTCTTGGCATATAGCATTGAAGTAGAGGCAAAGTGTGCATACTTCCTGAGTACACCATGCTTTATCCTGACTTTGCAGTGCCCTTTCTTTGGTCTATACGTCATTTCTCATCTTGCTCTGCTCACAACTTTTTACATGTTCTCTAAGACCCAAATACCACTCTTTCAGTGATTACTTCCCTAATAGCCTATTCAGAATTGGTCTTCCTCTATTCCAGAAGTTAAACCTGTGGCCCGTGATCCCTTTGGGGGTGAGTTGGTCTTCCTCTATTCCAGAAGTTAAACCCGTGGCCTGTGATCCCTTAGGGAGTCAAACAACCCCTTCACAGGGGTCACCTAAGACCATTAGAAATATCAGATATTTACATTTGATTCATAACAGTAGCAAACTTACAGCTATGAAGTAGCAATGAAAATAATCTTATGGTTGGGATCACCACAACATGAGGAACCTTAGTAAAGGGTCACAGCATTAGGAAGGTTGAGAACCACTGCACTACTCCTTCCACAGATGTCTGACCATACAATCCAGGTATGCTAAAATTGCACTCAGACAGCCTATAAATCAATTGCTACAACTTAGTCAATGCCTATCTGTAGCAAAATTCTTTGACTTCATTATCTTTATGCTAAACATAAAGAAAAAGAACAAGGGAATCCCAGGAAGAGACTAAAGGAAGAAAAAGGGAATGTAACTAGTTTCAAGACATTGCCATCCTAGGCTAGAAAATTACTTGAACATGGTCCCTTTTTAAAAGAAACAACTAATGGCAAGCTGAGTAAGAACCACTCAGGCTCCAGGCATATTTCTCAGAAAATGTTAAGCTCCAGGAATACCCACAAAAAGTGGGGTGGATGACATGGTCGGTGGGAATTAGTCACCTATAAAAACCTGATGAGAGCAAGCACCTGACTCCCTTGATCAGATTTAGAGATGGCCTTGGCAGGGTTTTGGTCCCAAATTAGAAGGCTGTTTCAGTTGTGACGGGGGTACCGATGTGGTGAGCAGGACAGAGTGAGTAACCAGCGATGACATAGGGGCTGGCTCGCACAGCACTAGGCTTGGGACGAGTGAAGCTGGGGAGAGGTTAGAGACTGGGAATGTAGCCAGGCCTGGTCATGGTGAAGGTAAAGTCTAAACTAAAGGCAGGTTGAGGGGAGAAGGGAATGCTAATTGATGAGCAGAGAGACTACCTCACATTTTATCAGTTTGTCTTCATAGTGCACCAACAACTAAGCATAGTCATTTTTTATACACAAAGGGATAGAGCGAGAGAGATGCTGAGAACCTTGTCCAGAAGCTCATTGGTTTCACAGCACTAGCATTCACAACCAGTGCTGTCTGTCTTTAGATATTCTTCATGCATCACTGAAGCTACTCCCATAGCGAGGCTGTTCAGGATGACTGGCTTCAGCTGGGTGAAGACCTACATTTTTTTTTTTTTTTTTTTTTTTTTTTTTTTTGGTTTTTCGAGACAGGGTTTCTCTGTGTAGCTTTGTGCCTTTCCTGGATCTCGCTCTGTAGACCAGGCTGGCCTCGAACTCACAAAGATCCGCCTGGCTCTGCCTCCCAAGTGCTGGGATTAAAGGCTGTGCGCCACCACCGCCCGGCGAAGACCTACATTTCAGACATAGTTCTGTCACCTTGCTCCAAGTTTCTTAGCAAGTGACTTTCTTCCCCTAATGTTTGGTATTTTTTCATTGAAAGTTTGGACCAATGATCTTTAAGGTGCCATCAAGCTCTGAAATGCTGTACTGTTTAGTAAGAACCTTAAAGATGCTCCCCTCTTCCTTCCTACACCCGCTCCTACCACCTTCTATAAACACCCACATGCTGACTCCAGAAGAGGTGTAGAAAGAATCTTTTTATACTTTCCAGTTTGGAAAGAGGAATTTATCAAAATGTAGATTCTCCAGGGACTTCATCCGTGTTGATTCACTCAGCGTCACATACATACATACCCACATTCAATGTCACATCTTCATTGTTTTCATCAGGAAAATCTACCCTCCAGTCTGAACAAGAGACAGTTGCCTTTATCTTCACAATTTACTGTTTTAAAATTCTATCTTGCAGTTTCAATTGCACTAAGTAATTCTATTCATTATGAAATTGAAGTAAATATCATAGAAATATTGAAATAAAATAATATTCTCACCAACACATTCAGTTTAATTGTTTCTTTTATTTTCAGAAGACTGAGTGGGAGATAATCATATCTATTTCAGTTACTTCTTTAAATTACTGGAGTTTTACAATGTGCTATTTGATGAGCTTATTTTTCTTTGTGGTGCTTTTCTTTCGCTCTTCTTGTTCTATAATATTAAAGCAAAGCCTATTCCAGTTCAAGTGAAATCATTTTATTGTTTTTGATATACTTGATCACATGCCAAAGAGTAATAATACTTTTTTATGACCCATGCATCTTTATTAAGTTTGTTTCTCAATTAAAGATTCTGGGAAGAGGTTGAAATGACAATAACAGCAAACTTTTATGGACAAGCATGAAGTTTTAGAACTAATGCAGGATTTTATGAAAAATGAGAGAAATTAACATTAATCTGTTTCTCAGTATTGGGGATTGGAGCAGCTTCTGGCAGACTCTGTTAGCACTTCATCACTGAGCTCATGCCTTCAAGGCTAGAGCTCTGTCCCCAGACCAAAACAGTAACTCTTACAGTTGTAAGCTATTGGTGAGTCACACAACTTTAATTCTTACTGTGAAACTTTAAGATGCATGTTGTTAATTCTGTTTTTATAACAGAGGAACCAAAGGCTCAGGAAAATCATATGAGTTGCTCAGTTGTTTAAACAATGAGTGGTAGAACATGGTCTCAAAAACTGGTTCTAAACAGAGGATCAGGCAAACAAAGGGAATACCTGGGGAAGAATTTCATCTCCTTCCAAATCTTCTTCAAAATTATGCTTAATGACTCTCTCGGCAGTCTGAACTCCAAGATTGGACCTACCACAAACCACTTTCCCTAGTGACACCATGTTTTCTTAGGACTGAAGATCCCAAATCTGCTCAGCAAACCCTACTTGGCAGCTGCCAAATTTTGTGGTAAAACACAGGCTTACCAGCAAGCAAGATTTATCTCGTATGGCCCAACAAGACTTTCTGGGAGAATGGAGACTGAAGTACTTGGATTGAGATAAGAAAAAGATACATGTGTTCAAGTATACATACAAAAATTATATGAATTCATATTATACACAATTACATATATCTATACATAGGCATCCATACAATTCATTCCCCTCACTTAAGTTTCTTGTCTCCTCCTTCTTCTCTCTCTCTCTTACACACACACACACACACACACACACACACACACGTACAAAATATAAGAATCAAAAAGAGATTTTATATTGGTAGGAGTATAAAACATTGTTGCCACTTGGAAAAACCAGAGAATGTTTCCTCAAAAGGTTGAACAAGCTTAACATGTAGTATAGCACAGCAATTGTACACCCAAGATAAATGACAAGATATGTCTTATAAAATTTATACATACAAATTCCTATTAACATTGTTCATACTTACTAGCTGAAAAAATGTTACCTGTATATAACAGAATATCATGTCACTCAGTCACTTTGAATCCTGTACTCTCTTTAACCCTTTCATTGACATTCTGTATTATATATCATTGTGTGAAGTGCAGTGTTTGATCTGAAAGTTAGAACTAAGATTTGTATCCAACCCCCCAAAGCAGTGATTGCCAATAACTATACTATCAGTTGAAAACAGTATTCATTAATTAGAGCCAATGAAATCAAACCAATGCAGTTTGTGAACTTACATTATTCAATAAATCTGACATTGTGGAAAGATGCAACCAGGTCTGTGTATGTTTCTGACATAGCACACTTGTGATAATGATCCTACAAATTAGAAGGGAATAGAGGAAACCGTATGGCTAAGAGTCAGAGAGACATAACTTAGCCCTGCTTCTGCACCCTGAGTAACTATGAAGTACTTTTCTGAGCTGTTGCTTTCAAATTTGTAAACTGGAGGTGATAATCACTGACTTTGCTGCTTTCTAGAATTGTGGTGACAAATGTTGGCTCATGTCACTGTGGTAGAAACTGGAGCCAATATCTTCCTTGGGTTTCTTCCTTGCCCTGTGTAAGAATTCCCCTCTCTGCAGTGTGAGAATCATCTGTGTGCAGAAACACAAAGCAGCACAGCGTAGTTTGGTGACTTGGTCCTGGATCAGTAAGGCCCAGGGTAGAATGTCAACCTAGTCTCTGTTTCTCTCCCCAACTACACACTTCTTCTCTTACGTGTCTATTTCCTCAGGTCACAATATCCATTCTAGGAAAGGGATTTGTGTGTTGTTGAAATATTCCTTTTATTAGGTTTATGGCTTTAAAAGGATTCATTCTACCTGTCATTTAATCACTGAGAAGTCAGGAATCCTTCTGAGATTTGTGTCAGTTTTCAAATTCTCTGTTGGAAATTTTATGAAGAAGTTGATTAGCTGAAATAATTTAAGCTCTAAACAGTTCTTGGGACAACACTGATTCTCATGAATTTACAAAGCAGTATGGAGAGGTCTGCATGTCATCACCCAGTTCTCCTAAAAGTCCCCCATAGCCTCCTCCCTCCCATCCACAGTCAACCATCAACACTAGGGATTTCACATCAGCACAATTTATGCACATGGCTCTACATCTTTTTGTTACAGGTAACCTTAGTGGGAATCAAGGTGCATAATTAGTGCCTCGGCACAAAAGCCATTCAGATGTTACTGTATCACTGTCATCCTTCCTCCCTCTTCTCCCTTGTCATCTGTTTGTACTAGTCTATCTTTTACAAGATAATGAATACCTGAGATAATAGAGTCATAACAAGTTGTATTTCAGCTCATGGATTTATAGTTTTCAGTCTGTTAACAGGTGGACTCTTTGTTTTTTTTTTTTTTTTGGTTTTTTTTTTTTTTTTTGGTTTTTCGAGACAGGGTTTCTCTGTGTAGCTTTGCGCCTTTCCTGGAACTCACTTGGTAGTCCAGGCTGGCCTCGAACTCACAGAGATCCGCCTGGCTCTGCCTCCCGAGTGCTGGGATTAAAGGCGTGCGCCACCACCGCCCGGCTAGGTGGACTCTTTGCTTTTGAGCCTCTAATAGGGATTCTGGAAGACACTGACAAGAACAAGGGACAAAGCAAAACTCTTCAACTCACAGACAGAAAAGAAAGGGAAGAAGAAGAAGAAAAGCATGCACCAAGACCAAAGCATATCCTCCCCTAGGCAACACTTAAAGTTTCCACAATGTCCTGATACTACAAGCTGGGGAACAACCCTTTAACACAATCATCTTGGCCATTCATTTTATGTTCAGTCTATAGCAGCATTACTCTGTGGTCAGCATCAGGTCATTGCCACTTGTGTAAGGCATGAGAACATTTTTGATGTATAACTGTGTTAAAGTGGCCTCTATCATATGGCAAGACCTATGGTAGATAATGAGATCATTTTTGTCTGTACATCAAACATATCTGAAGACAGAAAATAAACTCTACTGGTTTTTCCATGTTTTTACTTTCTATTGTTTCTTCTTGATATTCTAAAGCCTCTTATTTAGACTTTCTGTATCAAGAACCGCTTTAAATCATGTTTTAAAGAATTAGTATGATGATAATAGACAATCTTAGTTTTTCTTCATATTGAATATCTTTATTTCTTCTTAATTTCTTGTAGAACATTCTTGCTGGACATAGGGCTCTATTTTGACAATGCTTTTAGCATTTGAAAGAAATCATGGCACTTTCCCTGTCTTCCATGGTGATTTTCTATTCTTACTTTTCAGAAATTTTGACTATGATACTTCTTCACAGGGGTTTCTATAGGTTTTCCTGTCTGGAGTTTACTTGGACTCTCAAATCTGTAGGTTTGTGTATTTCCCCAAATTCAGAAAGATTTCAGCCATTTCCAACATTCTTTTCTATCCCATGCTTCCCTCTCCCGCTGTAACTCTGATGAAATGGATGTTAAAATGGTTACTATAGTCTCATGGGCCTCTGAAGATCTTCATCTGTCTTTTAAATCTGTTCTTTCTAATGCCCATTGTTCCATCCTCTCTATTGCACTGAGGAGGAGACAGACAGATCTCTGGGGCTCACTAGATAGCCAACCTAGTCTACTCAATTAAATTCTAGACCAGTGAAAGAGACCTGGTCTGAAAAAAAGGCAGATGGTGCTTGAAGAATGATACATGAAGTTGTCTTCTGGCCTCCACACACCTTCACCTACACACAAGGAGCACACATATGCATACCCATATGTACACATACTCAAAAGAGAAGGAAGGGATTGCTGTTAAGAATAAGAAATAAAAATCGTGGCTTCCTGCTTTTCTTTGCTATTACCAGGTATATGTAGTGGGTAGAAGTTTAGGTTTTCCACTTGTCCTTTTTTGAGTGGATACATTTGCTTTTCATGTGTGGCTGGATTAGGTCGCTATTGTCTCAAGATCACATGTCTTGCTAGACTGATTTCCTAGCTCTTTTTAAATAAGAACCGATTTAGGAGAGCATTCAAAAACAGTTCTGTTCTCATTGGCATTTCCAGGCCACCAGCTTCCCCAGCAGCCATTGTTATACATATCAGGGGAAAAGCAAGCCCAGGTAATATGTGTTGAATCATTTCTGAGGTCTTCAGGATTCTAGCTGCTACTCCTCTTCTCTTTACCTTTATAAGTCTTTTTTTGCTTCATAAATAGTGACAAATTCTTTCAGTAGTACTAGAAAAAAGAAGTGCACCTCCCACATCTTACCTGAGAATCAGAAATCTGCAATGTTTATTTATTTTTTATGCAATAATACTTAATTTTAAAACTTGATTTTATCATATTAAATTAATATTCTTGAGATGTAAAATTAAAGGAAAGCAAAAAGACAATCACAGGAATCACAGGATCATTTTATATTGTATATTCTTGTCTTTTTTTTTTTCAGTCATAGGAACTGAACCTCATGCAAGCTCAGCAAGTTCTGTACTATTCTAGCCCCTCAATGTCAATTCTCTTTTGTTTTTTTTTTGTTGTTGTTGTTTAGTTGGTTTTTTCAAGACAAGGTTTCTCTGTGTAGCCCTGGCTGTCCTGGAACTTGCTCTGTAGACCGGGCTGACGTTGAACTCAAAGAGATCTACCTGCTTCTGCCTCCCAAGTGCTGGGGTCAAAGACATGCACCACCATGGCATGGCTCACTGTCAATTCTTAATGCTTTCCATATTGCAGTTCTGATATAATGCAAGTTGATGGTTACTATTTTAAATGAAGGACACATTTTTTTTTCTGAGAGTGTATGTAGCAAGAGCATATATTCACTAAGTCTGTAGGTTTTAGCTTAGGACATAATTATAAAAAATGATGCAGATCCAAGCCCCTTCCCCTGCCTCAACTGAAGGCACCAGGCTCTGCTAACTTCCCATGGGAGGCCTTGCCTGAGAGGAGGTGGGAATGGAGGGTGGGTTGTGGGGGACGGCTGTGGAGCTGGAGGAGGGAGGAGAGGGGGATCTGTGGTTGGTATGTAAAATTAATAGAAAATTTCTTAATAATAAACAAAAGAAAAAATGATGCAACAAAGCTGAAACCTGTATGAGGTTATATCTTCTTAAAATATGAAAAATCTAAATACCTACAAATAAGGGTTAGTATTATAAATTGTGGAGCTGGATAAATGGCTCAGTGGTTAAGAACGCTTGCTGTACTATCATGAGGACTAGAGTTCCAATCCAAGTACCTACACAACAAGCTGGTCATCCCACAAATGCTGTAACTAAAGTTCCAAGAAAACTGAAGCCCTTGTCTGGTATCTGCCAGTGCACTGTTATCAGCATCCCTTCATCTAGTTCATCCCCAATATATTCTCTATTCAGTAAGACTGAGTCTTCTAAATTGACAATCACACTGTGATTTGTCTGCTGAGTTCCTAAATTTCTATCCACAGCCAGTAGACTCAAGTACAATTGCCTTATGAAGCCTGTCCTGACTTAATTCCTACGTAACTCTCCAAATACAGTCTCTTCATTCTTTCATGTTTCAATCATATTGTTTTTGTGCATCAAAAGGTAATGTTATCTCTCATTTTTAGGCTTTAAATACATTATTTTTTCATATATATGTCTCCACCTACTATTTATATTTTAGCTCTCAGAATAAATGATACTTCCTGAGAAAGTATTTTCACTATTGTAGTAGATTAAGACTTTGAAAATCTTCATTTACTTGTGTGTGTGTGTGTGTGTGTGTGTGTGTGTGTGTGTGTGTGTGTGTGTGTATGTGTACGAGTGTGTGTGTCTGCAAGTGAGAGAAACAGACAAAGACAGAGACAGATTGCATGGGAACACACACATGCCATAGTGTATGTTTGGAGAACAAATGACAACTCTAAAGAATTTATTTTCTCCTTCCACTTTATGTCGGTCCCTGGGATTAAACTCAGATCACTGGGCTTTTGTGGGAAACTCTTTTACCTTTCTAAACATCTTACTGTCCTATATTGTCTTAAATGATACATAGACTGATGGATAGTTTCCACAGCATACTCAATCCCCCATTACATGAGTTAAAATATTTCCTTAGAATTATAGTTTTAGCTTTTAGTACAACAGTCTATATCTCATATTATATGCATTAGCAACCATGCTTCAGTGCTTCACAGAGTTATTGGCACATTATAAACTACTCAGTAAGTAGTTATGAATAGGCAGATGGAACAGAGAAAAGGTGGGAGAATAATGCTCACAAAACTCAGTATTGCCGGGCGGTGGTGGCGCACACCTTTAATCCCAGCACTCGGGAGGCAGAGCCAGGCGGATCTCTGTGAGTTCGAGGCCAGCCTGGGCTACCAAGTGAGTTCCAGGAAAAGGCGCAAAGCTTCACAGAGAAACCCTGTCTCGAAAAACCAAAAAAAAAAAAAAAAAAAAAACAAAACTCAGTATTAGGTAAATCAAGGGGAAAGAAATAGGGATTTGAAATTTTGTTTTACTACCACGACATTTTAGACTTTAAAAAGTATTTACACATCTATTACACATTTACTTTTTATAGCAACATGAGAAAGTTGTATTATTATCACTATTTCATTACTATTTACAAATACTTTAAAAATGTAGCAAGCATGGTATATTGTTACTTCTTCCTCTGGTAGCCCAATTATTTTTGTTCATGTCCCATCCATTGGGATAATCTAGCTGAAATACCACCTTCTCCATAGAGCATCTCAATTAGTTTATAGGGCCCTCCCTACTAACATCCATTTGCTTCCTCTCCTTAATCCCACAGTATTCTTTACATACTTCCTAATGTTTCCTAGAAATATTCCTATACCAGTTCACAAAACCAAAAACAAAATTGGATCAGGTTCATATTTATTGCCACAGAATTTAACACAGATTATATCAACAACAAAATAGTAAGTAGAAATTACTTTTGAGGTTTATTCCAATCTTCTTAGTCTACTGTATTGGAAAGGAAATCAGAGAAGGTCTTTCAGATCAACCAAAGACCATACAACAACATGCTTCTCTGTGCTTCTTGTGTTCACTTCTCCCACCATCCCAATGCATTGCATGTGGTTGAAAGAATACATTTAGGTTAATGAGCTTCTGGCTGGCATCACCATTAACTACTTGTGTAAATATTTCTACCCTCCATATCTGTATATACAAATATACAGACATGAGCTGTCTAGAAATGCCAGTTTCCAGCAGTGTTAACAAATAGTAAACTTACTCTTGGCACTATCAAGAAATATTGATGAGGTATGAATGAAAAGCCTAGTGCTACAAACACTAACCATAGTCATTAAGAGGGCTAGTGTATGAACAGAATTATATACTGCACTAAAGCAGTCAGAGAATTTCCCACAGCCTTGCCATTTGCTACTAGATATTTTTACTTTATCTTCTTAAAACAGGAAAGCACTGAGTGGTCATATATTTGCGTAATGGCTTCTCTGATGTGTCTTTTCTTCATTTACTTTCTATAACTAAGGGATTTCCAGGTTCATGCTAAACCCAAAAGTCCTGGGATCACTTATAGTTCCTTATGAGACACATCAAGAATATTTTACCTTGAAAAGCAAAGAAATACTCTCTTCAGTATCTCCATAGATAAAAGTCCAGATAATGTAAATTCTTTAACATCTATCCTGAGGTAAGAGTTTTTACAAAACACAAAATTTACTTGGTATTACCAAAAATAGTAAAATCTCAGGCAAGAAAAAATAATACTGTCTTCGTACTGGGGAAACTGGAATTAAACAAGCACTGAAGATGATATTTTAATATGGGGATCTACAAGGTACTTGCTAGGCTTGAATTAAGCCATTTGCCTAGAGTCCTAAATTGTGTTAAATTCCTTAAACACAGCAAAATATATTATTTTGATAGGCAAATGCTCATGAACACTAGGAAATGTGAGATAATAGCCCCTGGGAGGTAGATTCTGGTCTAGGAAACTGACAGAAGGAACAACCAAATATCCCAGGGAAAGAATAACAAAAAGAACAGAAAGCATACTCAGTGTAAAATAATAGCAATTAGAGGAATGGTTAGGATCTGTGTAGATTATTTAATAATATTTCTATGGAAGTTCCCTTTGCATATTCATATCCACTCTGCACCTCAACATTTAATACAATGCACAGAACATGACAATGCTCAAAAAATCCTGATAAATAAATATATAAACACCTAGATTGAGGGAAAGGGAGGTTAAAACAATATGAGCAGCTTCATATTCAAGTTCTAGGCAGCAAAGAGAGGAATTAGATAAACAGGATGGTTTGCAAGGTTATTTTGTACCCAATGGGCTTGATAAACAGCAAAAACTCAGTTCTGAAACTTGAGGTTACTTCAGACTAGAAAAACTCAATGACTGCATATGGATAGTTGCTGTTGCTGAGGCCTGCCAACGTTGTATATGGGTACTAACTTGATTCTAAGGTATAATAATACAAATGCAAGGACTCATTAATATTTCAAAATCTTGTCAAAGGTATGAGAGAGAGAGGAGGGACTGATAGAAAGAGACAGAGAGGTAGATAGATACGCACACACACACACAGGGAACCAAAGTGTCAAAGTATAGGACAGGGACCAAAATGAAACAATTTTAAGTATAAGATTTGAGAGATGAGGAGTTGTAGGGAATGTGGGAGTGAGAGAGGGACACAAGAAGGAGAGAGGAGAGAAGAGAGGAGAGGACGGGGAGGAGAGGGGAGAAGTAAGAAGGGAGATGGGTTTAGGAGACAGGAGGGGAGGGAAGAGAGAATTAGAGCACACAAAGCTTACACTTGGAAAGGTAGATAGCAATTACTGTTGCTGCATAAGATCTTAACATAAAACTTGGAAAAAAATGTATGATGTTCTTCAAAGGCTCCTATGAACAGATACATAGTGATATTGTTTTACTGGCTTGGTGTATCCATCAATACACACATGCCTGCCTACATTATTGCCTTCTTGGCCTGGATTGAGAGACTCAAGTCTTGTTCTTTTGCCCAGACCAAATTGACAGAAAGAGATCAAAATGCAGATGTTTAATTGATTCGATGCTGTAAAGTAAAAAAAGATCAGAGATATTTTTACCATTTAATAAACAGCTTTTATAACTGTTATCAAATGTCTGCATTTTTATAAACCTGAGCTTCACAAGCTAGCATTTATAGAAAATTGCTAAGCATCATTTGTAGATAAAAGCACAATTCAATATTTATGAAATGCTAGTTTTCTATAAATACAGACATTTGGAGACTATCTTCTCACTAGTCATTAAAATTTGAACAAGGATCAAAGCTAGAATAATATTAACAATTCCTTGCATTTGTATAGCATTTTACATATTATTAATAATAGATGCCATTTATTGAGCACTTAGCAACTGCCAGGTGCCTTACATATAAATTCTCATAAGGAATTCAGTTCAGTCTCCATAGCATTTGCTTAAACACCTACTGTGTGACAGATGACTAATACTTGGTTTCTGTCTTTAAAAGTTCTCATTTTGTTAGTCTCAATAAATGTTGGTTTAATAAATAAATGAATAGATAGAAAATAGGATGAAGTAGTTTCAAGGCTCTATGAAACAATATATAAATAGCTAGGTCCCCTTAGCTTTTATGGCTTTTAGAAAATACTTAATTTTCCCAAGCCTCAACTTTTTCATCTGAAGTTTGTTAAATTTAAACATATTTCTTACAAGAGTATGAAAATATTAACTACAGAAGTAAAATGTTTGCAAAAGAATGAGGTCTCAACAAATTGTATAGTTATTATTATTACTATTAATATCATTACAATTAGTAAGCAATCCTATCTAACTCTAATTCATCTCCTCCACAGCATAGTAATGGGACAAATAAAACTCTAACATTTCCGAAACCACAATGTCTATAGAAAATACCACCAAAACACACACACACACACACACACACACACACACACACACACACACACACACACAAAGGGAAGGAAGGAAGAAGTACAAAACTACATCCAGGGTGCCCAACCATTTTTGTGACATGACATTGTCATCTGCAAATGTGTTGGACTGCATTCACAGATATTCTGGGATGCATGTGGTCCACAGATTATAGGTTAGGCTAAACTACAACTGCCAATGTCTTTCTAGGCTACTATACATCACCTATATTTAGAGCAGATCAAAGGAAGAGGAGTAGGTGGAGGTCCAATTTTAAGTATATTTCCAAAGATACATAATAAATTAAAATAGGACAATAATTTAACCAAATACCATATTGTAACTTCTCTCATAACCAAATGTTGGTTCTAGTAAGCATGGGAACAATTTCCTAACATTCTGAAAGAACAGTACAGTACATAAACCCCAGAGAATACCCATCTAGGAACTCCTCTGATTCATACTGCTCAGCTATAGTAGAGTTGTGCCCCAGCTAGGCAAAGGGTAAACTTTAGCAACGAGTCAAATTTTCTGGGTCACTTACCATTTCGGTCTGCTGGTAGATTTCACCATAGGTGCCATCCCATCTCTATAAAGACTCTTAGTCTTGCTGAAGTTAACAATGTTGAAAATGACCCTCTGAAAAGAAACAGAAACTTGTCAGAAGTCCTTGCTATGCAAATTGTCACTTTTTGATAATTAAGACAGAAAATCATAAACAAAGGTTAAAGGAAGCCACTCGGACTAGCACCCCACAGTACAACACTGATCACAGATTGTAACTTGTTTGTGCTGGCTAAGACAGCTTACATATCTTATTCTTTTGAATTAATTGCTAAAATGGACTTCTAATTAATTAGTTTTGGAGCTCTGAAAGTTTGATATTTATTTCTAACACTAACACTTTGGGGTTTTGTGACCTTGTAATATGAGTTGATAATAATCCCCATGTTGATAAATGGTAGTAACTGTACCTACCTAGTGGGGTTTTGATGGGAACTCAAAGAGTTAATGTATGTATAGTGTTTAGACTCTCATTAGGTAATATAGGACTCTCAATAAAATTTAGCTACTAATTTTCCATCTTTCTCAAGAACAACCTGGAATTTGCCTGAAAATAAATAATGTCATTAGGGGAAAGACAGACCTTTGATGTTCAATGAGACTAAAGATACTAACTCAGTACAAAATTACAACAGAAACATTCTCCAGCTATTAGAAGCTTTTTGACTATATTTAGAGCTACATGCCCTCTTCTGTAACTCCTCTGTGCTGTCCTCTGCCATAGGCCCGGGCTGTGGGGTTCAGCCCTAATCTCAGCATGCACTGTAGAACCATAGGTACTCAAGAAAATCATCTCCTCTTGACATTTTACCCTTACAACAGGGGAGTGGAGTGTTCTGGACACCTAAGGGTTTTCCAGAGTGGTAGTGCTGATAAAAACAATTAGACCTTTGTTTATATGGACCCATTTTTTCATAAAGTAAGACAAGAAATTATGAAAGAAAGATGAACTGGATTGAAACACACCCAACACCACTGAAATATCCCATGATGCCTGTGGACTAGGGTTCAGACAACTAGAATAGTTGGAGGAAAGAAAAACGTTCTGAGATATTACCTTTGTTGAGCCTTTAAAGTTACAGCAAAAAAGATAAAGCATACAAAAATTCATGGCCTACTTTATTCAACAATTATTTACATGTGAAGTGTTATACAGATTTCACATAAAAGATCTTACGTATTCTCCCATAACTATAATTAAAACATAAATTTCAGCCGGGCGGTGGTGGCGCACGCCTTTAATCCCAGCACTCGGGAGGCAGAGCCAGGCGGATCTCTGTGAGTTCGAGGCCAGCCTGGACTACCAAGTGAGTTCCAGGAAAGGCGCAAAGCTACACAGAGAAACCCTGTCTCGAAAAACCAAAAAAAAAAAAAAAAAAAAAAAAAAAAAAAAAAAAAAAAAAAAAAACCATAAATTTCTCCATTTTACAGATATGGAAACTAAATCTCTGAGAGAATACTTCACTTTCTCAAAGTCATACAACTAGTAGATGACAGTATTGATATTTGAATTCAGAAGATAAAAATGATAAGACAACCATGATTTTACTCTTGAGTAGTTGCTTACTAAGAGTCTAAGAAAATGTAGCCATTAGTAAATCGGTTTTTTTAATAATGGAAAAAAAGATATATGATAGCAAAGTTTAATTTTTCAAGGTTTTGTTTCACTAAAAAAATCAAAATAAGACCTCTTCCTCTGTCGTTGTATTTGGAACTAGCATAAAGATTTTATTCCATGAAATAAGTTCTCAGGAATAACGTGTTTTCTTTTCTCCTCAGAGACTCAGCCACTGACCCCAACTCTGGGCATTTCAGACCTTCCTTCTGTCATTACATTAAGTCATCAAGAATGTCTAAGACTTCTCCATTATTAATAACTTAGACCTGCTGGTTGTCAGTTCAATTACTTTTCCCAAGGTCTTGGCTACTATCTGATTTAAGAAAATCAATATCAAGGGGACAAATGGCCTTTGAACCTCACAAGGCATAATCCTCCCTTTTCTTTTGAGATTTCAAGTGTCAAATCCATTTCCAGTGAACTTAGTAACTGTATTGTATATGCAGGAGCTAGATTATTAATAAAGGGAGAAAGCTAATAAAGAAATGATACAAACAGACAAGTGAAATAAAAATGTGGAAAGTGAAAATTTTTAGTAATTATTAACATCTTACTATTAGAAAATGTCTCCGGTATTTTCAAATATTTTATATTACTTAGCTATTTCATTCTTAAGCAAAGATTGTATATTTTAATTCAGTCTTACACAGGAGGAAAAATAAAAGTAGTAAGAGCCAGATGTATGGCCTTTATTCCATGAACAAAATTCTCCAAACTGGTAAATGGTGGAATTGGGACGAGCTCTAGGTTGCTCTGATTGGAAAGGCCCATACCTTTGCTGCAGGATTATATACCCCCTAAATAGTCTCTCTCCAAGCATTTTCAAGAAACTACTTCCTGCCCATCCAAAAAGGGAGAAATTGGTGATAAGAATCAAACGATCAAGATAAAAAAACTTATAAGAAAATTTAACTAATAATCCTTATTACTCATTCCCAGTTAATCATTTCATTCACATTATTCTGCCTTATAGATTAGAATCACCTGCAAACATTTTGAGAATTACAGATCCTTAGACTCCAACCCCAGAGACTCTGACATTTGAGCCATTTCTCATTTGCTTTGAGAATAATGAACTTTATTAGACAGAAGCCATCTGTTGCCTCTCATGGTTATAGTTTGACTATTAACTGCCCCCACAGGCTGGTACATTGGGGGAATTCTTTGCTAGCTGGTAGGCTTTGGGGAAGTGATTGTATTGTAAAGACTATGACCTAACCCGTAGATGAGCCCTTAGTGCATTCCAATATGATAACACTTTAACTGTGGTGGGAAGGTAGAACTAGAGCTTAGCTGGAGTGACTGGGGCACTGGGGGAATTTCACAGAAAGATGTATCTTATCCTTGACCCTCCCACAATCTCTATCTCCTGTAAGTCAGGAAGTGGTCTAATACAGTTCCTCTTGGCCTTCTTGTTCTGCTTCACCTTAGGCTCAAAGGGACAGGGCCAAGGGCACATGGATTGACAACACCACAACTAAGAGGAATAATCAGCCCAAAAAAACTTAGCTGAATGAGACCACGGAGGAATTTAGATTATGAAACCCTGGTATACTACAAAGTATTTAAAGTGAGTAATAACTTAAATTATGTTTTAAACACAAGAGAACACCAACAAAACCTCACTACCCTTAAAAATGTAGTTGAATTTAAATATTCATCTCTCAGATTAAAATGCATAATAGATGTTACTGCAAGAATAATCAATAAGCTATAAGAAAGAGCTGAATAAATCCAAAATTAAGCACACAGAACAAGATATAAAATATTAACAAGATATAAAGAGGAAAGAAATAAAACTCTAAATGCATCTCATTAAAAATTGTCTGAAAAGTGACACAATAAAATGGCAAGGGCAAAGTGAAAGAGAAAAACAGATGAATATATTTATGGTCAGGGTTGTGAAAGGCACAAATGTTCAGATTCAGGAATTACAAGATCACCTAAAGCAAGCTGTTAGAAAAATATATAGAAAAAATAAAAAAAGACAACAGTTTGAAAGCAAACCAGAGTGTGGTGGTATTTTACTTGTACTGAAATGTGATTTTAATTGTATGTTAATAAATAAAGTTGTCTGGGGGTCAGAGCTATTAGAGCCATAGCAAGTGCGTGGTGGCGGTGGCGCACGCCTTTAAGGATCTGGAGGGCGGTACATTCAGGCAGTGACGAGGCAGTCACATGTTTGGGTTTACAACCATTGAGAAGGCAGAACAGGAAGACTTTAAAGACATACACACAGGAAGAAGGTCCTTTTCGGAGAGCTCTCTTGGCTGGAGAGGATCCCTGAATCAGGAAGGGTGAGGCTCTTAGCTCTGACCTCTTGGCTTTCTTCTCTGAATTGGCTCTGTGTTTCTTATTTTATAAGACCATTGGTTATATCTACACCAGAGAAGATACAAGAGACCAGAAAACCACTGATTGACTATCACTTCAAAATAAGGGCAAAATGCCTTTTTAGGCAAACTAATCATAAATATTTTAGCTTCTAATATGAGAGTTGTGACACATAGCAAAAGTAGCATAAAGACAGGTGCTGTGAGCTAATGGTCTTGTACACTGTAAAGATTTGTCACTCCTATTGGTTTAATAAAATGCAGATTGGCCAGTAGCCAGGCAGGCAATGTAGATGGGGTGACCAGACTAGAAGGCTGGGAAGAGGAAAGGCAAAGATGGAGTCCTCAGCCAGACGAAGAGCAAGTAAGATGAGAATGTTGGACTGAGAAAAGGTACCAAGCCACGTGGCTAAACATAGACAAAAAATATGGGTTAATCTATGCATAAGAGTTAGTTATAAACCCGAGCAATAGGCCAAACAGTTTATAATTAGTATAAGCCTCTTTATTTGGGATTGTACAGCTGCGGGAGCAGGTGAGACAGAAACTTCAGGCTACAGACAGGTTTGACCCTTATATATTTATAGTAGAAAACAAGAAGGCTTGAGAAGTAAGGTCTATGCTGTCAGCACAGAAAGAAACAAAGACAAAATACTGGAAGCATTTGGTACTTCTAAAGACAGGAGTTCTATGCAGGGTGTGGCCAAAAGTATTACTAAGAGAAATTAAACTGATTATCCATTTCACATCAAGTCCCGAGGATTGCCCTTACTCCATATGGCCAGCTTTAGAGATCACACACTGGGGAGGCTGAAGCAAAGAGAGATTCTGGATTTAGAGATGGCAGACACAGCAGAGAGCGGGTGCCAGGCATTGTTGTCAGACTTAAGTTCCAATGAGGAAGTTAGAAGATTCTTCTCAGGTATTACCAACTCTCAAATGTAAATATTTTCAAATACAGACCTAGAACACTACCCCCCAAAATGCCAGCCTGATAATAGTAAAATGTAGGGGACAGAGAAAGCCCTGAGTTGGTGAAGTGCTGAGTGAACTGAATTTTGACATGAGCATGGCCTAATGAAGACACCGAGACCAGTTGGCCCATGATAAATTGATGAAGCCATTAACCATATGGGCCAGGCACACAGGGATGGCAAAGCTGGGAGTCTGGGTATGAATGTTTATGAACCATTGATCAGGGTGTGCAGCTTCAGTTTCTTCCTCCCAGATGATTACAGCCTGAGACTGCTTACCTATCTAGCCTAGGAGACTAGATAACCCCTCCCCCAGTGCTGTACCTAACAAACATGCTGGGGGTCCAGGTTGCAGTGGTATGGGTTAGAGAATCCTACAAGATCCCAATGTGTGTGTGTGTGTGTGTGTGTGTGTGTGTGTGTGTGTGTGTGTGTGTGTGTGTGTGTGTATGTCTTCCCTCTATTCATTTCATTGTTGCCCCAGCCAGGATCCCTGAACCCAAGCCATGCAGAACATGCAGCAGTAAGAGATACTCAATAGAAGCAGAGACCCAGGCAAGTAAACTTACAAGATCTTGAAGAAACAGTCAATTTGTACTAGGTTCACAGAAAGCTAATGTAACAGAAATAGAATTAGATATTAGAAGGTAGGAGGTCAGATGCAAAAGAAAAAATACATTGAGAGTTTGAGAAAGAATTACCTAGCAGCAGAACTATTAAGGAATGAAATTATCTATAACAAAGGGTCAACAAGTCCTAGCTAAAATGAAGGGGAATATATAGTAAATTATATAATAGAGATTTTTATTTAGACATATACAAATGATACAGAAAACAGTCAAATAAATCAAAGTGATTTCTGTTAGCACAGGGGCCAAATCCTGATTGCCTTCTTTTTGCGAATAAAGTCATGCCCATTCATGAGGGTTAGCTATGCTGCTTTCACAACACTGGCGGCAGAACTGAACAGTTCTGCAGAAATTTAATAACTCTCAAAGTCTAAATCATTTACTCTCTTATTCTTTATAGAAGCAATTTTCAGATCATTGCTTTAAAGAGTAAGAACCAAAAGTGAGGGCATGAGCAGACAAATATTTGGGGGAGGCATTTGTAGTAGTGCTTGACTTTTAAAATTGTGTTAATGGTTTGTAAAATGAAAGAAAATTTAAAAAGGTAGAAATTTATTCAATTCATTGTGCAAGGCTCTTAAAATCTTGAAGCAAAACCAAGCAAGAACTTATGGAGAAGAAAACAAGTGTAGCCTAGTCTCAATTATAAGTCATGGTTGAGATTTTCTAAATATTATCTATTTCTAAATATTACCCATCAGTAAACTTCCATATAGACAAAATAATATAATATAACATGATATGACACATCTGAGGAATAGAACTATATGTCAAATTTAAAAATAACCTACTGGTGTCATTTACTGTATGAATAAGTTAAATAATAAATAATAATTATCCACAAATACAAGTGGAAAAGGCTACTGATAAATTTAATATTCATTCAAATGTTTACAGATTCTTTGAAAAGTAGAAATTGAAGAGTATCTCCTATTCTTTATAACTGCTATTACAATTTATAGCAAGCCGGGCGGTGGTGGCACAAGCCTTTAAACCCAGCACTTGGGAGGCAGAGGCAGGCAGATCTCTGTGAGTTCGAGGCTACACAGAGAAACCCTGTCTCAAAAAACAAACAAAAAACCCCCAAAAACCCAAAACAAAACAAACAAAAAAATACAAAATTTATGGCAATCATATTTATTGAAGAAATATAAGAAATATTCCTTTTATTAGGAAATAAAAATGTCAGTAATGTTGCTTCTATTAAAATCATACCACAAATTCTAGTGCAGTATATTTTAAAAGGTGGCCCAGAGAGATGGATCAGTAGTAATGACACCTGCAGCCAAATCTGAGATCTGAGTTGGATCTCGAGAGCAAGTTATTCTCCTCTACACACACACACACACACACACACACACACACACACACACACACACACACACACACCCCTAACATACTAAGTAAATGAATAAAATATAATATAAAATTAAAAACTTAACGGGAGGTTTACAGTGTAACATTGTAATTATTAATTATTTATGTGTATGATTATGTATGTGAGTATAGGAGCCTGTGGAGGTCAGAAGACAGTGCCCAATCCTCTGCAACTGGAGTTACAGGTGGTTGTGACCCACCATGTATGTGCTGAACCCTGACACTTTGCAGAAGCACTTACTGCTCTTAACCATCCAGCCATACATATCTCCACACCAAGAATTAGGAAAAAAAACTTTAAGTTCATTTTCTATTCATCATATGAAAGAATATATAAAATGAAAGAGAAATTGAAAAATGTTTACAATGAAGAACAATGTGTGCTAACACACACCTATAATCACATTATTCTGAAGGTAGAGGTAAG
Source organism: Peromyscus californicus insignis (assembly GCF_007827085.1). Lineage (NCBI taxonomy): Eukaryota > Metazoa > Chordata > Mammalia > Rodentia > Cricetidae > Peromyscus > Peromyscus californicus. Next base: position 40,603,004 of record NW_026294573.1, read on the forward strand.
AGCATCAGCTGTACAAGGTTATGTTCAACTTGAGTTTGAATTTGAGTAGTGAATTTGAGACTACCCTGGGCTACATGAGACTCTGTTTCAAAAATAAGAAAAGAAGAACAGTGGGAAGACAAGGAAGAGGAACAGAGAAAAGAAGAGAAGGTGGAGGAGGAAGAGTTGGAAAGAGGTGGCAGTGTAGGAAGAATAATGGATTGCAAAATACCATATCGACTTCAATAGTAACTCTAAAGCTTTTAAAAATATTTTAAAACATTTTAAAACCAATGTTTTAAAAGATGAAGCTTATACAAATTAAAAATTAAAACCCAAATAGAAGTAAGCACATTCTAATGAAAAGATATTAAAATAAAAACACCATGTCAATCAATTTCCAAAGTTAGAAGAAAAGGACAAACGGCTATTAAAACAAAAACCTTCATTACTAACACTGACAGAGGATACACCAAACTAGCGTAGTTCTATTAGATAAATAAAGGTAATTGATTATATTAACACCTTTCTCATATAGAAAATTCAAGTATAGAAAGTTTCAGCAGAGAATTTTCCCAATGATGTGACAGAGATAAGACACCAACCCTGCACACCATGCTCTAGATACTTGAAAGTGAGAAAACACTTTGAATTTCTGCTGTACAACCACATAACTTTGACAATGAAATCTGAAAAGCTTTACCATAAAAAGGAGAAACTCACTCTCTTTCACAAAAACTATACCAAACTGGTGACTTGTATCTACTGTAGGTGGTGCAGATAAATTATAATAAATTTAAACTACTCTAGGAATTCAATGCTTTAAAATTCTTAAATGAATCATAATGTATTTATAGAGAAAAAGAATTTACCTTAAATGTCAAATAAAAGCATTTGATAAAATGTTGTGCTCTTGAATTATAATTACTCCAGAAAACTAATTATAAGAACTTCTTAATCTGATAAATGTTATCTACACAAAGAAAAATGTTTAAAAATGCAAATATAATACCATAATTAATCATAAAGTACATATAGCATTTTTATTAAGTTTGGGGACAAAAAAAAAGAGTGAAGAGTGATGGCTAGTACTACTGTCACTCCTGTTCAGGATTTTCTACCCACATCAACAAAGCAATGAAAATAAGTGCAAAGAAGGGAGTTATAAGAACAAAAACAAAATGTATATTACATACACTGCCAAAATAATTTTGTACGAAGGATATTCCTAGAGTCTCCTAACTATTAGAAATCACTGATACAAAGTCAATATTTAAAAATTCTGACGTATATTTATAATTGTTTCAAAGTAGTAAATAGTATATATAAATGGAATTAAAAGTATAAAATCTTTAAACACAAAACTGTAAAACATTAAGGCCAAAGAGTAATAAATAAGTGGAAGAACTAATTGTTATCATTTATTCACTAGTTAAAATTTATTATTAGAATCAATGCAGTTCAACAAAATCCCACCAGATGTGTATGAATATGTGAGTGTGTGTGTGTGTGTGTGTGTGTGTGTGTGTGTGTGTGTGTGAATAAAATTTGATGTCATTATAACATTTGCATGGAACTGCAAAAGCAAAAATTAGCAACTGCAGAAACATTCAATAATAATAAACATATTATGAATTAAAATAATGTGGCTTATGCAATTCATCAATTAAGATGATGTGGTTTTATGGTCTCCTGAGACAAACCGGTAAGTCAAATTAAAGAGTCTAAGAATAGGTTCAGCATATTCCAGACACAATATTATTGGTGAGTAGGTGAAAAGTTGACTATCAGTGAAGGGTGATGAGCCAATGGAGATACCCATGGAGACAAAAATGCTAAATGCCAGAGATAAGTGTAGTCATCCTAATCAAGGAAACTTCCATGCTACAGATGGGTGCCATTGCAGAAAACCACAACCAATCAAAAGGCAGAGTTGAGGAGCCCAGTCCCAATGGATACATCTACAAAACACTCCTGTATCTAATGTTCAGGAAACTGTAGAAGAGGGTATAGAATGAGTGTAAGATCAGGGGATTTGATGTGAGATTGTGTCTCTGAGTAATATAAGAAGGTACACCCATGTAGTCTCACCAGCATGACTTTCAAAACACGAACTGAAAAAGGAGAACAATAGATATGCCAAAGCGGATAGGGGAAAGAGTAATATGGCTTGACTTTACCAAAGTACTACAGGCAAATTAGGAATGCTGAGAATTGGAGAAATAGTCTTCCTCAGGGAAGAACACATGAATTGGTTATCCAATACCAAACTGTCAGCCCTGAAAACATACATACAAATTACACTACATAGACTGAGCTGATTATATTTAGAAATATATATGTATACATATACAAGTATGCATGTAATAAAAAAGAGGACATGAATTTAAAAGAGAGCAAGAAGGGGGATAGGAGAAGGCTTAGAGGGAGGAAAGGAAAGGGATAGATGTTGCAATTATATTAATCTCAATATTTTTTAAAGTGCTAACATCGTCTTTTGAAGACTTACTAAATTCTTGAATTAAAGAAACTGGGATAAAGATGTAACTATTGAAAAAATAGAAAATTCTCGACTATGTGGATATATGATCATACTATGAACAGTTGAGGAAAGATAAACTAAGAAATGAATTCACTCATTACCCGTGAAAAATTAGCAAAAGAATAGTAAATTTTAAAATATCAAGCAAGGATAATTATGTAGAAAAAAAGAGCAGTTCTGAATATTGATAATGAATATGCAAAATAAAATAATCTCATTAAAAGGAAGCTTGGCAATAAAGCTGAAGATACTTAGAACTGTGACCCTGTAACTATATATTCTACTAAAGACATATTCATACACTGCATAAGGAGACAACAGGAGATAGGCACTGTATTCCATTTGTTTATGAGAGTAAACAACTAAACCACTTAACTCAGGAGAGTGGATAAATTTTGTTTCATTGGCAAAACAGAACACCAGTCAGCATTTAACATGAATACTCTAGAGGGACAATTATCCAGAATTGTGTTTAATGAAAAGGCAAAGCAAGCATCATAACACAGAATGATAGCATTTTCAGTGGAATATATGTATAAAAAGTTATAAAATCACATGTGAATAACACACACTGATTTTAGATGCATGGGAGAATAGAAAAGAAAAAGGAATTTAAGATACAGTGTTATATTTACTAAAGTCAATAAAAAAGCAAGATGTGAAGGCTGACAAATGTTTGACTATTTCACAGATATTTAAATTTTCCTAATGGAAAGTGTAAACATTACCATTAATTTCCCTGGAAATCTAAACATAAAGTGTGAAGTGCATCATAATATGTCTTTCAAATGTTCAGTATACTGTTTTCTTAAATAAGTGATTCTTCTCTTTTATAACTTTAAATGCTATTTTTATAAATAATAATATTTTATATGTTAAATTCCTTATGTCTGAAATTCCATTTCAATTTCACAGATCTGTATTTTTATTCTGGGGACAGTCCACTACTGCATTGATAATTGTAGCTCAATGATGCACTTCAGTGATGGAAAATCTCTAGTTGATGTTCTCTTGAAGTTGTAAATGGTTATATTCACACCCAGTGAAACCTCCTTTATCATTCTATTTCATTACTCATTGTTAGACTCCTTTAATATTATTTTTTACATTGTTAGATTATACATTTTCTTGATACTTTTCATGTTTTTCTTCTTTCTTAATAATTTTAAAATCATTAAGTGTAGATATTACTATCACTAGCGATGCATAAATTTTAAAATGATTTTGATTCCTGAAGTTAATCATGAGTTGTTTCCAAATGAATAATGCCAATAACTCCTTTTGAAACAACTAATTCTTACCACATTATTGTGGCAACTGAGCAAGACTAACATAAAGGGAGAAGGTTGTGTAGAGTAGTTATACGATCCAGACGTGTGCCACCATATAACCATCTTAGTATGGGCTAGGAAGGATTGCACGTAGTAAATGTGCCTTGTTGTCATGACATATCCAAAGCACAGAGGCAACATGGGTGAAAGTTTATTAAAATCTAGGTCTGTTTATTCTAGTCAACAGCACCCTTACTTTCAAGCCATGCTACAGTTTTTATATTGTCTACTCTGAGACAAACTTGATTTCTTACATTCTGGAAAGAAATATTGGGAATTCCATGCCTATCTCTCACTGTATGAATTTGACCATGATTTGTCATCTTTCTGAACCTGATTTCCTTATCTGTAAAGAGGGATGCCATATCTATATGATAAAGTCAGTAGAATTAAATACACTTACCAAGACAATGTGCTTAGGAAACAACATATATATGCTCATCTTCACCTCCATGTTCAAGGATAAACACCTAAATGTCTGTACACTTGTTTGCAAAAATAAATGTGCATATAAATATAAGGAGTTAGTTATAAATATCATACACACATACTTAAGCACCTATCCCACTCAGGTTGTCACGTAAATTTTTAAAACTATGTTAAGGAATCCGGGGTTTAACATATCAAAAGGATAAAGTCTGAAGTAAAATTAATCAGTTATTTAAAAGTAGTCCACATCTCTTACAGGGGGAACAGGGAACTACCAAAGCTTACTTATGAGTTGTACCTGTGTCTTGTCACTGGCAGTTGTCAAAATCTTCACACAGATACTAGGGTCTGACATAGGTAATAACGAACTGGCTTACTTACTGCACATCGGAGCAGTTGTCTCTCACAGAACACTGTGAGAAGGCAGCAAAAGCGACAGAAGAGGAACACAACAAAACATTCTCATCAAAGGAAGTTTAGCATATCAAACAAGAGCACTACCAAAAGGACAGAAAAAAATAATATCTTTCAGGGAGACTCTTTCTTCTTTCTAAGCAGAATAAATATCTACCAACACCCAGACTCCTCCCCCAAATTACTTTCTTCCTTTCAACTTGACAGCATTTCTTACTGAGTTTTATTCTAAGTTTTCATTCATTTATTCAAGAATATATTTATCCACTCACTTCATTGAATAAACAAGCATGAGATTGCTACTCTGCATCAGCTGTTATTATAGATATGAATAAGAATGGTCCCTTGGCCCTTAGGCAAGGCTGCAAACCACACACACACACACACACACACACACACACACACACACACACACACACACACACACACTCCAATGTGGAAGAAGAGTCAATAATACAGGTAAGGTAGTAGAAAGAATGTTTTGTAGGGGAGGGAGTCAAGTCAGGGTCTTGTTATGTAACAAGGCAGGGCTTGAACATATGATCTTCCTGCCTCAATCTCCTTGGTGCTGGGATCATAGGTATGTGCCAAGCTTACAAAGTAGATTCTTTACTGAGGAATAAGGACTAACCAGATAGAAGAAAAAGTGTGTAAGACATTTTTTCTTTTCTTTTTTTTAAAGTGTTAAAACAGGCTTACTTGTATTTTAAACTTAAAATGAAACATCACCCATACAATGTGCAACTACAGAAGTATAAAAATGAAAAACTAGGTGTCTGGTCCTCAAAGAGCAGTTGACAAATTGGCTAGGTCGTTTGCCTCTCTCGGCTTCTGTTGCCTCCTTTGGCAACTGGGGATGGTAGAGTTCTTGATACCTTGGTTAAATTAATAGCATCTTTAAAAGCTTTGTTACAAACTTATTTATTAATTCATTTATTATTATTTTTCTATTCATTTTACATACCAACCACAGATGACCCTCTTCTCCCTCCTCCCACCCCTCAGCCTTCATCCCCAACCTACCATCCATTCCCTCCTCCAAGGCAAGGCCTCCTATGGGGAGTCAGCAGAGCCTGGCACATTCAGTTGAGGCAGGTCCAAGAACCTCCTCCCTGCACCAAGGCTACGCAAAGTGTCTCACAACAGGCACTAGACTCCAAAAAAGGAGTCTCATGCACCAGGGACAGGTCCCGATGCCATTGCCTGGGGCCCTCCTAAACAGTTCAAGCTAAACAACTGTCTCGCCTATCCAGAGGGACTAGTCCAGTACCATGAGGGCTCCTCAGCTATTGGCCCACAGTTCATGTGTTTCCACTGGTGTGCCTGGTCGTCTCTGTACATTTTCCCATCATGATCTCAATGTCTCTTGCTCATAGAATCCCTCCTCTCTCTCATCAATTGGACTCCTGGAGCTTGGCCTGGCACCCGGCTGTGAATCTCTGCATCTGCTTCTATCAGTCACTGGATGAGAGTTCTATGATGACAGTTAGGGTATTCAGCCATCTAATCACCAGAGTAGGCCAGTTCAGGCACCCTCTCAACTATTGCCAGTAGTCTAAGATGGGGTCATCCTTGTGGATTCCTGGGAACTTCCCTAGCACTCTGTTTCTCCCTATTCCCATGAATCATGGTATCTCTTTCCTTGCTCTCCCACTCTGTCCCTGTTCCAGTTCAAACCTCCCATTCCCCTATGTTCTTATCCCCCACCCCTGGCCCTCCATCAC